>NC_064871.1:28181715-28781715 GCF_943734695.1 Anopheles maculipalpis | reverse complement strand
CTGAGGCTCAATCTCACGGAGAGCATTCTGCACCGTGTACGCGTCGACCAATCAGAGGGCCGAAAAAGATGGCGTGATTGCTTGCGTCATCTTTTACACGCTCTCTGCGCTCTCTTGGGGCGGATATGGGTACGACGAATGCGACAAACGCACGCGGCCTGATTGTTTACATTTGCAAAAGCCGTGGATGAGTCACATGGCTAGCGGGGCGGTACATTTTCATGACGAGGTGGTGTCGTGGGCTGGAAGTAGAAATCGTAAAATCAGCGAAAACACGTATATTGCATGGATGACCTCGGATTAACGTTTTTTAGCGATCATTTCTGATGCAATGTTCTGTATCGAATGATCCCTGATGCGTGTTGCAGCAAAAGTTTGAATTAATTTGGAAAACAAACAACTGCCATTGACAGCTTCCCCATTGGGCCCAACGTTGATAGAGAAAAGGTGCGTGCTTGTACTTGTGAGCTATTATTGAATATCGTTAGATACTATGCTCGTATCACACATATTTTTATTTATTTACAATTGATTATGACGGTCCAATGCCGTATGCTCGTATCACACATATGATACTTTAACAAATATTTTGAACATAGTAAGGTTATTTTTTTAGTAATACCAATATAAATTAGAGATCTTTTCGGTAATCTTTCTTATTTTATCAAACAAAAATTATATACATCTTGGGACTGTCAATTCCATCACACCCCGGTGAAAAAAGTGCACGGAATACCGGTCTAATTTGCACAACTTTGAAAAAAAGAATTAAAAGCATTTATGCTACAACACAACATAAAAGTAGAGAAGAAAACGAGTGTTTTTATTGTATTTTACCACTCCAAAATTGAATCGCTTGTTTACTATCACTACAATCGTTCCACGTGCAGCAGCTGCTGAGCCGGCGCCGAAGAAAACGAAGAAGAAAGGAGCGCGCGCGCACCGATCCAAATTGCATGTTTACATCACGAGCAATCAAAACTCTTCTCATCTCGGGCTTGCACGTGCCCAAAAGCTACATCTTTGCCAGGCAAGCAACCACCACCGCAATGGAGTCATCGGCTATTGCGAACGGAGCGCCAGGATCCGTCGATACGAACCAAAACATTCCACCACCATTGCAGTACCGCGTGGCGGCCAAGTGCAGCGTGACAAAGGCGCGTGTTGGTGTAATGAGCGTACGGCACGCGGATGTCGATACGCCGGTGTTTATGCCGGTCGGAACACAGGGTACGCTTAAGGGTGTGTTGCCGGACCAGCTGCTCGAGCTCGATTGTCGTATAATGCTCGGCAATACGTACCATCTGGGAATGCGCCCGGGGACGACCGTGCTAGAGAAGGCGGGCGGTTTGCATCGGTTTATGGGATGGCCCCGAGCACTGTTGACGGATTCGGGTGGATTTCAGATGGTGTCACTGTTGCAGCTGGCCGAAATCACCGAACAGGGCGTACGGTTTCAGAGCCCTTACGATGGCAGTGAGTGTATGCTAACGCCGGAACGTAGCATGGAGATACAGAATGCGATCGGGGCGGACATTATGATGCAGCTGGACGATGTGGTAAAAACGACCACAACTGGACCGCGGGTGGAGGAAGCGATGCATCGTACGATCCGCTGGCTGGATCGAAGCATTTCGGCACACGGACGGGATGATGATCAGAGCATATTTCCGATCGTACAGGGAGGATTGCAGCCGGATTTAAGGCACGTGTGTGCAGCTGAACTGACCAAGCGTAACACGCGAGGGTTTGCTGTCGGTGGGCTGAGTGGCGGTGAAAGTAAGGACGAATTCTGGCGCACCGTACATCTCTGCACGGATCTACTGCCGGCGGATAAACCACGGTATCTGATGGGTGTTGGGTTTGCGGCCGACCTGGTAGTGTGTGTGGCACTCGGTGTGGATATGTTTGATTGTGTGTTTCCTACGCGAACGGCCCGCTTTGGCTGTGCGTTGACCCGTGCCGGACAGATTAATCTTAAGCAACGTACTTTTGCGCAGGACATGCGCCCGATCGAGGACGATTGTGAGTGTTCAACGTGTCGTACTTACACACGAGCTTATCTGCATCATATCGTTACGGTCGAACCGGTGGCCTGTAGTATCGTGAGTGTGCACAATGTGGCGTTCCAGCTGCGGCTTATGAGCGATATGCGAAACGCCATTAAAGAGGATCGATTTCCGGAGTTTGTGAAATCGTATATGGCTGTGCGTTTCCCGGACGACACTGTCCCACAGTGGATTCGGGATGCTCTTGCTGCTGTCAATGTAAAGCTGTGAATTGAATTCCCACCAATTAATAGGTAAGCTATTAACGATCTAGAGCGTCCATTCCTGGTGCAAAATTTAAACCAAAACGGACGGATTTCATCCTCCAAACATCTGTTTTTCGAATTTGGTCGAAACCGTAACCTATGTATTATACACTGAAATAAAACAATCAATAATTTATTCGTAACCTTTTCGTTCCTCCGGTACAGTTCCATTGTCTCTCTCTCTCCTATCCTCACACAAACCTTCTACATAAACTCATCCGAATCATTGCCAGCGTCGTAATTGGACGTCATGTTTTCCGGTTTCATCAGCGAATTGTAGCTCCGCAGTTCGGCCTCCTCCTGACGGCGCTTTTCGTCCTCCTTCTCCTGCTCCCGTTGCTCTCGCGCCACCCGCTTCTTATCGGCACGCTCCAGTACGTCCCGCTTTTCCCGCTCCGTCCGAAAGTCGACCGTTTCCTCGCGCTTTGTCTTGTTCAGCCGGTTCACTATATCGTTGCTGCGCTTTTCTACCCGAAACATGCGCACCTCCTTCTCGCGATGGAACGCCACCTGGCCCACCTCCATTGCGGCCGTTTTCTTCAGATTGTCCCACATAGTGTAGACGATGTCGACATTGTTCATCTTGTTGCCGTTGATGCTGTTAGCCTTCACCAGCTGGCAGGCGTCTTCCAGCACGGCCGTCGGGATGTCGTCCAGCGTTTGGCCCGGTTCGAGCCGCAGGTACACGTGGGCCGACGATACCTTGTGCACGTGAAACCACACATCTTCCGGCCATCCCCATCGGATAAGATCTTCATCTGTGGGTCATATGAGGAGCAACAAAATAAACCCCCAGTTGCGCAAATTAAACAAATGGCAGACATACAAAGCGAGCTCTCACCCGCTCTCGGTGCATGCGATGACTTACTTTCGTACTTATCCAAACCCATGAACAGTGTCACCGGTGGCTGAACGACATTGCTGGTGAAGTAAAATACCATCGTGTTCCGGATCACAAACTTTTCCTGCCTTTCTTTCCCCTCGATCACCTTATTTACATTACGTGTTTCGAACGGAACGATATGGTGAGCACGCACCTTTTTTCCTTCGTATCAAGAATATATTTGCGAAAAACGTTGTTTAGTTTGTTTCGTTTGCTTTGACATATCCAACCGCTACCGAAAGAAGGTTGGTACAATTTGCTCGGGGCAAGCGCTGTCAAGCAATGTTGACAGTTGCGTGCAAGCGAACGTCATGCGCGCACAACAAATGCACACCGGTACAGTGTGGGTGCGTCGAAATGTTCTGTGATAAATTTTTATCCAAATAGGAGAGTGGGGGGGGGGGGGGGGGAAGGTAGGAGGCACGCCACGCCTCGTCTGTCCATGTCCACGGGGCTGGATCGTCCGGTGCAATTATCATATCTTGATATGATAATTGCACTTCTGCAGCCTGGCGATGGTAAGATCACCGTACACCACGATGAATTCGTCTTTGTAGCGTTTCGTCCATCGTCCCGTCATTTTAACCCCAGATAGGAAAAGTTTGGGACAAGTTCACAGATGCGATCAACAATCTGTACATCATCGTACAGTAAACAGTGGCATATCTAACGGTCGGCGGAATAGGAGGCCACCTAAGAACCCGACAGCTGCCTCATATAAGGAGCGTCTTTTAAGGAGCTCCATGCTAGGAGCTACTCCCTAATATGCCCTAACGTAAAAAGAAAGAAGTCAAGGCCTCAAGTTACGAATAGCCCTCTCTCCTAGTCTATGTCCTAGACTTGTCCATATCTGTGACATAGACCTCTGATCTGTGATAGAAGCAAAGGGTCTTGAGAATATTTATTCAATGTTCACCTGAGATGTGATAGCCTGGCCCAATAACTTCTGGAGGTTTTCCACTTACTAGTTGAGTTTCTGTTAATAAATTTAGTTATATTCGGGATTAGTTTGTTGATGTTAAGAGGCTCAGAATCTAGAGATCTCACGATCGTGCCAATATTCTCCGGACATCAGTCTGATGTCTCTGTCCATTTTGGTGATATAAAAGGCTGTTCTGGGTGTCATTTTGGCATACCCAGCAGACTACCCAAGTCTCTCCCAAGTTTCAGGAACTAAAATCACTTCATAATAGAGTGATTTTTGATAGATCACCCTTGCTCTGATCTTTCTTTTCATTACCCGGTTGTAAGTACTTAGAGTTAATCTTATGAAATACAAAACATCAAGCAAATTCGTTCGATCGATACTCGATCCTCCATAAAGAAGACCCTAACCCCGATGAACAGAAAGGAAACCCCGATCTCGAGGTCATCTAATTCGTGCAACCATAGTAAAAAAAGCCATCATTCACCTCCCTAACATTCTAGAAAGAAAACACTTTTCCTTCGATCCTCTTACCATAATAACCGGTCCCCAATTTGAAGTTGTGTTGTTTATACCAAAGCTTCTTTCGTCGGGGACATGAAGAGGGAGCAAAAAAAGATGATGCAATAACGACAACATGTGAAATCAGCTTGCGTTTCTTGGCCGATTTCTTCGCGACTCATGCCAGGTATTTAACACACCGTTGCATTTTCTATATGCAACCGACTGTCAGGTATTCTTATCGTCGGGTAACAGTATAAAACGGCCATGAACGGTTGGACTCTCTGCGTCTTCACAATGCCAATACAGTACACAGTACGCACCAGGTTATGCACAGTCTTATTCAAGATACGAATAATTTAATGGTTTTTATTATTAACAAAATAATCTCCATACTTTCGCACTAGGACTCTCGATCTATCGGGACACCGAACTAAATCTGCCTTCCCGTGTGTTTACTACGAGAAGTGCATGCTAACGAAATGGTCCCGATTTTTAAACTGTGGTCCCCAGCTCCCATTACCGGCATTACCGTTGGTGGTGGTCTTCGACTGCGAGGTAGGGCTGGTATAGCTGGGCGTGCTCTTCTTCATGTTTCCGCCACCCGGGGCTTTGGCGTAAGCCGACTGTTGGTTCTGTCTGGCCATCGTGCTTGAACGATCCTGCATTCTAGTGCGCTCGGTACGGGGGAGTTACCGCTCTCAGGGTACGTACTGAATCTGGGTGAGCACCTGGAACTCGAGATGGTTGCCGGAATTTCCCGTACGGCTACCCTTGCGGTTGTTCAAGTTGTTGATAAGCCTGCAAAGCGAACAGATCGACAAGCGTTGGGATAAGTTGAGAATGGTCTTTGGGAGCTATTTGTTGGAGGGACGAGAATCGCATCATTGGCGGGAGATACTGGATATAAAGCATTGTCCGGGGACATATTGAGCAGAGTGTGGATTATCAAACTTTCCAACACTAGTATAGCGAAACCGGAAAGCGAAGAGGAGGTACCTGTTTAGGTCCACGTAGTCACGCGTCGAGAGCGTGTGCGATTTGAAACCGGTTTACGTATCATCCCTGAAATTTTACTTCTTCTGCAAACGCAGAAATGGCACCACTAGAGAAAGGTGACATCGTCCCCAATCGAAGCTCTTAGCGACAAAAGGATTAAAGCTAGCCAAAAATCACTGACACTAGAGCACCCTCACCAGGGAAACAGTTTGTAGATTAACCAGTGATCATCATACAGAAGGGTTCCTGGACAATTGGTTCCACCCACTCAAACCCACAAACACATCACACAAACATCCAGCCAACTTCAAATGACCTGAACACGCGCACTATCCCTGATGAGGTGGTTCACCCAAGGAGGGAGGGGTTCGATAATTCTAAAAGATCACTACAGTATGCTATTATTTACCTTACGGATGGCAGAAACTTGAGCGTTGAGTCTGATTTAACTATTAACATTGACACCAATTTATTTTTTCTAAACCTTTTGAATTGAATCGGATCATGCAAAACCGAAACGAATACCTGCTGACGGTTCCGTACTGAAAGGAGACTGACGGGACCGAGCGCTCTCGCACCAACTTTTATACGTGCCAGTGGATATCCCCGGCCAGGTACGATATGTGCTCCCAACGTTTACCCCTTCCGGATAGATGAGTTGGCGCGGCTTGTGGTTGACGCGAGAGCGAGAACAAGATCCTCATCTCGAACTGGGAATACAAAAAAAACTGGTTCCCCTTATGGCAGGCGGCAGCAGGTGGCTCCCTTCGTACTTCCAACCTGTACGCCTGTCTTTCCGTCCGCAATGGTTCGTGCCTGACGAGCGCCACGAACGTGTTTCTACGATGAATTCATCAGCATCATCATCATCACCCGCGCAACAAACAAGGGGACCGAGACGTCGTACAACGTTTCAGATCCTCTCCGAAATTTTTCTAATCTGCACTATTTTTCTATCCTTTATTTTTTTGTTGTCTAGAGATAGAATTTGCAGGCAGAAGTGTGTAGGGTCATGGCATCGGTATCTTTTGAAAGCAGAATGATTCTCTAGTTCTTTGACCGTTAGACTAGAAGATTAGGACAATGCTAGATCGATTCTACCACCAAGGGCAGATCGTCCTAAAACCTTTTTGAAGGATCAGTAGTGTATGTGTGTGTGTCGATGTCGCTTGTTAGGTTCCGTTCAAAAGGCTCGTAATCGACACCACACGATCTGAACTAAAGATCATCGTGTCACCGTCGTCCAAAGTACAAAGTCCAATGCCGTAAAGATCACATTATGGTGGCATTTTCTGTTAATAATTTTGATCTGCATTTTATTATGATTGACGAATTAAAAAAAAGGGTTCACTTAAGCTTTTAGGCTCCAAAGATTAGTAAGGGCGAGTCCGGTGGTAAAAGGGACGTTGGTCTTTGAATGGCAATAGCGAGGATCATATTCCATATGGACTGTTTTCACGTAGTAAGTATCGTAATTGTAAGTAATGTTAGTAGAATGCTGGCATAACCTAGCAGAGAACGTTAAGCGGAGAAGAAGAAGAATAAAGTCTCAAACAAAATGGCAGGTTTCTTGTTATCTATGAAATGATCGATATTTGCATGCTACGATCAAGACCTCTCGAAGCTGTGGCCTAAATCACAAGAAGAAGCTGGCCGGGTCAGCCCGATGGTAGAGGTGATGGGACCGTGGTTCAAATCTTATCCAAACCGTTCCACCATAACGATGACTGAGCATTCATCTACAAGGTTCGGTCAAGCCAAGAAGAAACAAAAGGCCGGTATTGCGTGCCTCCAATCAAGCCGCACGCACCATCTACCGGAACAAGCGTGGGTTCCCATGTTTGCCTTCTTTTTCCTTTCGATCATCCTTGTTTGACGCTCATACGATCATACGTAGACTACGTAAAAGCAGCAGTTGGAATTCCCAAAATAAATTAAAATCTTAACCAACTATGCACTGTGTTGTCCAATGCTTATGATAGCGAGCAATTTCGTTCTCTTGTGGCATAGTAGTAGTATTGGCTGTGTTCAACATTGCTGAATGCATAATCAAGCATGCAACCATGCGGAATGCGAGTTTCGTTAGGGGGAATATCAAGGAAAATTCCGAATGAACCTGCCACCTGTAAGGAACGAAAAGATCTTGAACATTCTTCAGAACTGAACCCAGAAAAGTGAACGTTTACACTCTAGGGAATAAGAAGGATAATTCAAATTAAAGAATGAAAAAAAAAACCGTCGGAACAACATCCTCTCCCTTTAGATTAAAGTTCCACCAGTCATCATGTGCAGAAAAAAAACCCATCCATTTTCATTCCACCTTTTTGTTGGCTTCTTTTGCATACAAAAAAAAAAAAGATACATATGCACCATTCGCGCCAAAGCTATTAAAATGCAGAAATGGAAAATTTTTAAAACCAGCTCAAACCGGATCCAAAAAGCTTTGCACTCCATTTATATACACCTACCAAAGTAAAAAGATTATCAAGAAAGAAAAAAAAAGCGCGATGAAATGGAAAATTATATAAAATTGAGCAAAAGCACCAAAAAGAAACCGGACAGAATAACACCTCCGCTGGGAATTCTCTCTCTTTCTTAGTGTCGTTTGGAAAGGAAGGTATCTGCTGCAACAAGAAGTGGAAAATGAATTAAGTAAAAAAAAAACAACAACCACACAACACAAAACAAAACACATAAAAACGACAGTTTACCGATTAATCGCCATCCATCCGCGCGATATCTGGTGCCGCCTCGTTTCGTGGCCGATCCGGTTCGAGCCGGTTTCGCGAGCGGATCTGGGTCTCATCATTAAACGCCAAAAGCTGCCACCGACAAACCATATTCCGGTTTATCGAAAACAAATTAAATAAAAAACCGGGTAGATGCCCCGACCACACTACGGTCTCCCCGCCTTTTCACTCCACTCTGTTACAAACAAGTAAAAAGGGTATGTCGCGCCTGTTTTCGATCGTTTCGTTCCACCGTTCACGTGCCGACCGCATGATCGGCTCCGAGCTCCAATGTCAATTCGCAGCGAATCGCCACAAACACCACCTAGCAGGAGGCCCAACAGAAGAAAGGTAGAAACGACAGAACTAGAGATATTACTCTGTACTAATAAAGTGCATCGAATGTACTAAAAACTCTCGACAGCTTTTGTGTAAGTGTTGGCTGTTACAGTTTAAAAATAATTTCTATAATTTTTATTAAAGGATCTTAAACGCTAGGAAAAAAAGTTGGGGATTTGAATTAATGAAGCCTAATACTACTACACACGTGTGTGTGTCGCAATCATGCCTGTTACCACAATGTCCGTCCCTAGCCATCGAAACTCATAGGCCTGCACTCCCCGCTTGAGAAAATGCACACACTGTAACAAAGCGTTACTTTCGGTTATCAATTAGCCCTACCTAACACTGCATTTCTCCACCTTCTGCCAGCGATCGGTACTCGAGAAGCATCTGAAGATTTGAAATGAGTATCCCTGGTTCGTCGCAGCACATAATTAAGTGAGACGCAATCGCAAAGTTGATCGACCAACAGTTCGCCGTCGTTGTTGTCTGTCTAGTGGTTGCTGTCCTTGATAATGCTTCCGGAACAGGTGGTCTTCCTATGGAGTTGAATCCAAAGTCCAACTCGATCATTTCGATAGTGTGTCCTTTACTTTTCGTTTAAAAAAATAATAGTATCTTGAAGTTCACTTTTCTTCATCCTCAATGATGCACACACACATAATGTATTAGGAATCTTTTGTTTTATAATTCTTTACACACGTTTAATGATTATAGTAGAACTGCCTACATGTAGAGCATCCTATTCGTCCCATAGTGGTGTTGCATCGCCGAGCGTTAAAGACGCAGCGGCCGCCGACGATGCCGGCTGTGCCTGTTGTTGGGATGGTGTCGCCCCCGAGGATGGTGGCGGTTGGGATGGTGGTGGCATCGGTGATCGACTAGCCGAATATTTGGACGATGACCGGGGAGTCATGCGATGGTCGTGCGAGTTGGATGAGGTTACGGAATCACTGGATCTGCCGCCGCCATCACCACGATGATGATGATGGTACGATCCACCGGAGCTGTAGAATAATAAAGTGATCGTTTGAAATTAGTATACACGCTTCCCCCTTTTTATCGGCTCTCAATGCAACTGTTCCATTACCTTCGGTCCGATGAAGCGTGATGGCTCTTCATCATACTGCTACCACCCCGGTTGCTCCAGGAATCCGTTGCCTTTGACCAACTGTCGTACTCGTTGTTGCGCGAATGGTGCATCTGCTGTTGCTGCTGGGTCGATTGCGTTCGGTAGTGATGGTCACTGCTATTAGAGTACGGTGAGGGTTGCTGCATCATCATAAGGCTGCTGCTGCTACTGCTGGCCGCACTGCTCGCACCGCCCATACCACCACGCACCGACGAGGATGATTTGTACCCGTGGTGGCTGGCGGAAGGTGGTGGATGACCGGTCGGGATGCCGGTGTACGAGGATTTGTTGGAGTACTGAGAAGGTGTCGAGGTACCGTAACGCGGTGTTTGCGAGAAGTGAGGTGTTTGCTGGTAGGGCGTCATATACGGTGTCTGACCGCTCGGTGTATAGGGCTGTGTGAGGGCAGATGAGAAGAAAAATTACAAAATATATCGTTTTAGTGGAATACGGTGCCATATTTGTGACGTGTCCAGCATACGAAGGAATGCTATTTTTTCAAATTGTTATAGTGCCTAAGAAGAAAACATATTTATCGACCCAAGGTGTATGAAGTAGTTCCTTCAATATGTCCCTAATCGCGCTTCCAATACGTCCCTAATCGACGTCGACAAAGACTCCGATGCAGCTGGAGCTCATTAGAAATATACGTAAAGTTTTGATAAGGTCGTCTACATGGACATCAAGGCATAGTAGACCAAATCAAATTGCAAAATACCGTTAAACCAAATGTCGCTACTTGTACATGGATGAGCTCCGTTCCCCAAACTTACCGTGGTCACAAAGTTGCTCGATCCATACTCGAGCGGCGTGAAGGAATAGTGCGGCGTCCGGTGTGCCGCAGCCGACAACGAA
The DNA here is from genome assembly GCF_943734695.1 of Anopheles maculipalpis. Taxonomy (NCBI): domain Eukaryota; kingdom Metazoa; phylum Arthropoda; class Insecta; order Diptera; family Culicidae; genus Anopheles; species Anopheles maculipalpis. The sequence continues at coordinate 28,771,035 of NC_064871.1, read as the reverse complement.
TTCAGCATGTGTGGAGGCATATTTTTCGCAACTGATTCGATTGTTTCACCTGTAGCGGACAAAAGCAAAAACACAGATAAAAGTGAATAGTAAATTGCGAAACATGCTGGGCCAAAAGGTTTAAAAAACAACAACTCACTATTAATATCGCTAAACTTGGGCGTACTGCCGTACGGTGTCCGCGACGACATTCCTCCCACCTTGGGCGTACTCTTCGGCGTATCGTCCGGTATTGGATCGCGAAAGTGTTCCTTGAACCATTTGAGCAACGAATTGACCGAATCGAACGTTTGATGCCGAAACCGGTACCCATCGGGCGTTACCGTCACGTACTCGTGCCGGAACTTGTTGCGGGGCAAGTACGACAGAAGAAACCGTCCCGGGTACGTTTTCGACACGGAAATAATGTAGTGAATTTTGTTGGGATTTTTCTGCTTTTCCGACTTGATGATCTCTTCCGCCTTCTCCTTCGAACCACCGTCCGTGTCCCGGTAGTATTTGTAGTTGAGCAAATCACGCACATAGATAGCCATCGGCGTAATGTGTCGGGCAATGATTTCGTCCAAATCTTCAAACTCATCGTTCCCAATCCACAACGATTGCCCAAGGCTGAACACGTTCTCTTTGCCTTCTTCGCGCACATCGATGTGCTGATAGATGTCGTCCGTTACCTTCCACGTTGCCGTCAGATGGTCAGACCCTTTGCTCGATGGGCGAACAATCACATCACCCTGATCGTATCCTTCCAGCAGCTTCAGAGCCTCCGCGTACGAAATATTGTGGAAGGAAGGATGCACAATCACACGCTTCACGTATTGTTGCCGTGCCTGTTGCTTTTTGGAATCGGCCTCCTTCCTAGAGTCCGCTTCTTCTGCTTCCTGATCGTAGCACGGATCTTTCCTCGGCCGCCATTCCTGCTTTCGATCACAAAGATCCGAACTTTTCGACGAGCATTCCAACGAAAAACGTTCAATGTCGATCTTCGTCACGCGCACGTGCACCGTCTGTCCGATCTGCACACGCTCTTCCGGATTCTTCACATGCTTGTCCGACAAATTCTTGATGTGAATGAACCCATTCAGCCCATTATCGAACCGTACCCGTACACCCGTTGCCTGTCCCGGACATTCGCCCGCATCGAAATGATTCCACACCTCGGACAGCTCGGGAAATTCCGTTTTCATACAGAATGGACACTGCCAGAAGCCAGTCTCATCATTTCTCACCGGATTGGCCTGATCGAGCTGTTCACCCTGGGGCTTCCGATAGGTAAACCCTGTCACCGTAGCCAGCATCATCTTGCCAACGTACAGCGATTCGGGCGTCTCTTTCGTGAGGTAATCGAACAACTCTTCCGCCGTCACCGAACGGAACGGTGTGCGAAGATCTTTGTAGCGTGAGTTCAGCTCCGCCCGTATGTCGTACAGCGTAATACTCTTGTTGCCGAACCCTTGCCGATCGAGCTCGATCGCAAACGCATCCAGATCGAGATCTTTTAACCGTTCCGGTGCTTCCAAAATTTCTTCCAACGCACCGGCTGGATTGGCCTCCTCGTCATCGTACTCGAGAGCATCGACTGCCATCTTGCGTGCCCATTCGTACGTTTCCGGATGGACGCGCGAACCATCCAGCACCTCCACATACGTTTCCGTACTATCACCGAGCGAGTTGGTATCGATTTTGATAAAGCCGGAACAATTAATGAACACCTTCGGACCCATGTGGCAGGTCGTAACGAGCTGCGTGCGGTTTTCAAGCCGCGAATTCGTCTGCTTCAACAGTTTCAACATTGTCTGCCCTTTACGTGGACCCAAACCACAGATGAACTGTACCAGGTTCGCCGTTAGCGGGTTCTGTACGGCAAGATTCACATCCACACCAACCTCGTTTGTACGATTAATAAACTCCAGCTGAATGTTTTCCAACAGTTCCTCCTTGCTTAGCTGCTCCTGTAGCGTATGATACCGCAGGCAAAGGATTTCCTCGTCCGAGTTGCAAAGCTGGGAGAACTCCACCAACGGATCCTGCACACGCCGCGCGATCGAAATCGCCTGCCGAAGTAGTGGAGGATATTCCTTAAAATCGCTCGTACCCTTGATCGAGTTGGCGTACACTTTGGCCAACTCGTTGTCCACGATTTCGACCGCTATCTGTGGAAATTGTTCCTCCTCCTGCAACCGCTTTAAACACTCGACAAAATCCTGCTGTACCATTAGCGCATCCTTCGACTCGCCCCCGATCACGATCACATGTGGCTTTTTGCTGCGAATAAAGTTGGTGATTGTGCGCAAATCTGTCTCTTTGCATTGCTTTTCCGATTCGCGGTAAGCGTTCTTCTTCTTCAGCAGGTGCGGTATGCGCAGATAGTCCGTCACTTCGCCGTCCGGAGCGATTATTGCTCCGAAGGCGGATTGTGTGTAGTCGGGCACGTAAGCGACACCCATCACCCTTACGCCACGTGTCGTTTCCCACTCGTAATCGTCAAAATCGGGCACCGGTGGTCGGTATGGTGCCACTTTGATCCAGTTGTACAGCTTCCGGCAACAGACACGCAGCACTGCATCTTTCGCCTCAGTTAGTAGTGTGTTGTGTAGTTCACGCTTTAGATCCGGAATAACCATTCGGTTAACGGCCAGGACAACACACTCCGCTCGAACTTTGTTCCATTCCTGTACGTTCTTTGCAAACTCATCCCGATGGTAGAGTGCTTTTAGTTCCTCGAGAAAATCACCCGATGTGTTGCCTTCGATCCGATCGACCAGCTCCATCGTTAGCAGCTTGTCTTCCTGAGCGATGTAGAGCTTCAGATACTGATCGCCGGCAAGATCACGAACCGGTTTCTCCTTCAGATACTTCATCGTGTAACAGGGATGCGTTTCGTCGATCTCTTTCATGCCTTTCTTCGTTGGACGTACATTAAGTTTGGCTCGCTCGAAGTAAAGTTCACGGATACACTTCCGAAACAGTGGTTCGCGGGCAAGCTGACGTGCGACCATAAAAACGCCACCCTTCAGTACATCTTCGGCCGTTTCGAACGACGTTCCCATGTACTCTTTGGCCACCTCGAGCGGTTCCTTCGTTTCCTGCTCTACCTCGTGCCGCTGGTAGCTGTCCCGCACGTTTTCTGCAAACTGTTCCGGCGTTAAACCGAAACGTTTTGTTAGCCCAGTCAGTCCACGCTTGCGGCAGATCTCGTACGGACCCGTATCAATATTCAACCGCACCCGTTCCTTCCCAACTTGATCTCCTTTGCCGACCGTTTCCTCCCGCTGTCCGGTACCTTTTGGCTTTTCTTCATCTTCTTCCTCTTCGTGCTCTTTATCCTCCTCCTCTCCGTTCTCTTCGCCATCATTTTCGTCACCCTCTCCATCTTCTGCGCTTTTCTTCTTGACGGTGGAAACTTTTTTCGTTACCGCTTGATTCTGTTGGCGCGATTTTTCCCTCAACCGTGTCCGCATCGGCACGATGTCATGTGCGTAGTAAAGCAAAAAGTGCAAATGCACATCCTTTAGCTCTTCGTGTGACTGTACCAAACGCAACCGAGCTAAATCTTCGTCCCGGATCACGCGCATATCTTCCGGTATCGGTGCGTCCGGGTTTTCCATCAGCTTGTCCAGCTGATAGTTGCGCATATTTTCGTACAATCGCTGGAGAGAAGTTTTGCGTCCCAGCAGCTGACACCACATCGAATCGAACTTGTAAATTTTCCACAGATCATTTATGTTTAGATCCGGCTGGACGTACTCCTTTCGATAGAACGCGATAAACGGGACCTCCAAATGTTGATTGCGCATAAAATCGAGCGTATGCTTGATCTTCGGTACGTTTGAGGGAGGTTTGCGCGTTACGGTACCCTGGTCGGATACGTGCGGTTTACAGAACGCTTGCTGATAGATCCATTCCGCTTCCTCGTCTAGCTCGTTTGAACCTTCCGGTACGGCCGTTACGGGTACGTCTCGAAGCTGCATCCGTTCCGGTACATCGAGCTTTCGGATCACATTATCCAGATCGGTAAAGTGACCACGCTTTAGTTCACTCGGTTCATAAATTTCATAGATGGATTTCTTTAACATTCGCTTCCGGGCAGCCGGTTTAGCCTTTTTGCCCCGTTCTCCACCGATCGGCCGATCGGTTTGCTCGAGCTGCTCCTCCTCATACTCATCCTCCGCTTCCGAACCTTCCTCGTACTCGTCGTCATACTTTTCAAACTCGTCGTAATCGAAATCCACACCGAAAATGTCCTGTCCCTCCTGGAGCGATGCATCGGTAAAGATGTGGCGTCGCTTTTTGCGCTTATCACTAATCGGAACGCCATCATCATCCACGATGAAATCGTCCGCATCCGACTCCTCGTCCTCTTCCTCGTCGTAGTGTTCGCGCACGTTAGCCATCGAGTCGCGCTGGCCACCACCTTCATGATCCGAGGCGCGCTCTTCGTCATCGTCGGATGCGGCATCGAACAGGCGATTTTCGATCGTTTCCCGTATCATGCCCTCATCGCCCGATTCGCCATCACTCCCATCATCGTTGGTGAACTTTTTCAAGCGCTTGAAGCGTTTCTATAGAAACCAAGTCAAGGTAAAGTCAATTTAATGGGGCCGTAAATTTAGCCGAAAACAAAATCCAAGCATCTACTCATCTCAATCCTTACCCGTTCGACTTTGACGCCCAGATTTTCCTCAATCAGCTCGTAATCTTCGTCCTCGAGCCGATCGTCTAGCTCGTCATCGCTTTTCTTGCGCTTCTGATGCCCTCCTTCGGATCCATCGTCCGAATCGTCATTGTCGCTTTCCTCCTCGATCGGATTATCATCGATCAGATCCTTCAGTTCCTCGCGCAGCCTGTCTTCATCATCTAGAGAACGAAGATTTTAATAATAAAGGGAAGCAAATATTTAAATTGTGGCTTATGCAATATTTGACACAATTTCATTGCTACTTGCATTCTACGTATTTAATATTCTAGTGAAGATCGTTTCATTCAACCGGTACAACTTGTTCACGTGCACCAGCCGGGACTATGTTCCGGTTTTTCCCTAACGCCGCCGGTCTAGACAAGATTTCTGTGGGATTTGCGGTACGTGCATAACAGCACGCCATCGTATGCAAATCATCTGTACTTTCCGTCCGACGTGCATTTTACATTTACGCATTACAAAACTGGCCACGACAATGTGGCACATGGATATAAATAAGTATTGATAGGTGGACATTAGGTATACCCATTTATGACTGGTTTTATCTGGTTGGAAGCAGCAGTTTCTTCAATCCAGAATCCGGATTTCTTAACTGGATGTTGCCGTAAACCAGCAAAGCTCGGAAACATTCCGTATATAAACTCTCGTGATAGTTCGGCAGTCGTAAGAAATGCATTCCACCAGTCGCTTGGTAAAGCTGATGAGGTTATTGAAACGAGAATTGGCTACTTGCATCGACCACATAGTTGGGTAGTTTGCCCTCCACTATGGGGGAACGATCCGGATGGGATTTGAACAAAGGTTCTGTCATCTGTATACCGGCACCGCTATCGCCTTCGGTCCGTGAGTGCCCCATGATGATGTCCGATCGTAAATGAAGGATAGGTTCTCACAGTTCTGAAGCATGACATGCGCTTCAAGAAGTTGCCGTAAAGTATTGACCACTTAAGGGGTCTTACTGGCGTAAAAGTGTGTGTGCTGGAATGCTAAAAGATAACACAAGTCTCCTGACGGACATTGCTAAACAAAACCTGACATAATTTTACATCGGGTCCTAGCTGCACTCACCATCTTCCTCGTCCTCGCTGTCCGATACGGCCTTATTTTTTCTTAGCTTTTTACGCTCATGTGGTTCCAACTCCTCCTCCTCCTGTAAATAAAGAGATTGGGATATATTTAAGCCATGCAAGGTACTCTTTCCTTCAGAATCGCGAAGGTTATCATATAAATTATGTCTGGCAATCAAAGTTCACGGATATTAAACATCCTTCATGTAGGTCGTATGCACACACACATACACGCACATAACCGTTCGGCCCTGCGCATTGCTTACCTCACTTTCCTCCGCTTCCGAATCAATGAAATCAGCCATCGTTTCTACCGGGCTTGGTTCCGATCTCAAGTAGAGCTTCTGATCTTACCAATGCTCCTGCCCACAGCTAGCTTTCTTTCAAGATGTTTTCACTGCTATGAAGAAAACTGCTCTCGCACCCGCCTCACCACACTCGACTTCTTCTGCTTCCTCGTTTGATGACACAACGCAAAAACACACAAAACTCTCCGTTCGATTCGGCTATTTACTGAGGTATTCTCTTGTATAGCACCTTTCCGCACACGTTTGTTGGGCCAGCTGATGCAGTGAGTTCAAGGACCGCTGCAAAAACGACCCTCGAAGGTGGAAAGTGCAACGTCGAAATCGATGCCGACAGCGATGATGCATCAAGTCGCGCGTTTCCTCCGACGAGCGATCGGGGGAACTAATTCGACACTTTACCCGTGACGCGTAAGCCTAGCGCAAGGACAAACGCTTTCGCGTGTCACCTTCGACGCGGTGTACCTTTTGATGGTGCGGTTTGATTCACTTCTCCCTAATTAACACGATAAAAAATGGGAAAAATGCCGTCCGACGGCAATTCACCACGATGTACCACAAAGTTTTGGATCAGCCATGTTGGATCGTCTTTTTTTGTGTGCGTCCTTTTGACAGCTGGTCATATTTGACAGATGATGGTGGTTTCCAGCAAACGGGTTAGACCATGCGGAATTTTTGTAATAAACATATTGTGTTTTGATTGAGCTTTATGCTTGTAATGTATGAATGATTTACTGACGAAATAATTTAATTCTTTTTCAACTACATTTTTCAAGCGGTGTGTGCAGTTTTAGATGATTTCAAAAGTTTATTATTTAGAGGAAATCATGTAGTACCAAAAAAAGCAATGTCAGTTCACATCTCCATAATGAGATGGATACGAATGAAAAATGAATAATTTTTTTATAATCTTGCTGATTAGAGAAGTTTCCAAATCAAATTAAAATTTACAAAATATTCAGCAAACCGTTCAAAAATGACAAAATTTTACGGCACCCTAAGTTTATATCAGCGAGTTCGGTTCCTGTGCTACCTTGCCTTCTGTGGTTGTCAGCAAATGAATCTCGCGTATTCAGCACCGACAGTTTCGCTGAAAGCGCAGTGCCCGTGTGCGTGTGCGCGCGTATGTGTGTGCTCCTTTTTTGTGTTGTTGATAAACGTCAAAACTACAAAAATTCGATATTTTCGTGACGAGAATTGCTTTCCGTGTGCAACTACGTCTACTGTTCCCTCGCGATCTGCTGTGAAACGCGCAAACCCACCGCAACAATTGCCAGTGAAATATGCGAAGGTAAAGATTGTGTGGCCCCGTTTTTTGCTCTACCTTCCTTCGTTCTTTTTCATTCGCCCCCCTGCTCGGAGTGTCGATTTTTCCATCTCCTCCTTCCACCTCGCTCTTTCTCTCTCTCGCTCGCTCGCTCGTTCAGACTGTCGTGTGCTGCTCGGTTGTCATCCTCGATTGTGCCTGTGCGTACGTGAATGTGCGATGAAGAAGAGGACGTATTTGCGTCCGTGATTGCGTGCGTGCGTGCGTTCGTGCGTGCATATCTCTCTTGGAAGGAGAGCCCTTCGTTCTCGTTCCCCTGCATCTGCGGCTGGTGGGTGCACGCAGGAAGCGAGCGGGAAGTAAAAAATGTGCCCGTGAAGAGTGGTGTGGTGCTACCTATAGTGGTGTGTGGAATGAGAGAAGAAGCAAAAAAAGCAGAAGAAAAAGCAAAAAGAATGAACGCACAGACTGTGCGGGAGAAGAAATTGCATTGGTATGTGGAATCTTATTTTCGTCGAGATCAAAACGCGTGTGTGAAATGGCAAACGGAGTGTGTATGTGCAGGGGGGAGAGAGGAGCGTTCGGAAAACGCAGTGTGATCATGGTGATATTCTAGGGGCAAAAGACACACACATACACACAAACATACATGCAATACAGCGTTGCTACAAGGAGAAAACGCAATGGAATATTCGATAATCGCTGACCGAAGGGATTGTGGAATGTGGAATTGGAAGCAATCCCATCGTGTGTATGTGTGTGTGCGTGTGTCGCAATGTTTGTAGCGCGCGAGAGCGTGTGTGTTTCTCTGTGTGTACATGTCTCATTTTTTTTACTCTTGTTATGTGTGGTTGGTGACTGGCTACTACGCGCGATTCCCTGAATCCGGATTGCATTAAAATTGTCCCCGCTTAACCCCGCATGACACTGTCTCATCTGTTGGTCCATCATCACGGCTGGGACAAAATGCGATCCACGATCATACACACACACGCACACACGAAAGGGGGTGGTGGGTTTTCATCTCGCGTAAACAAAAGTTCGATGAAAATGGAGTAGAGTAATATGGTGATGATGGTTGTGTATGTCGATGGCCACAGCAGCAGTACCAGAGCACCACATTCCATCGCTCGAAGTGAAGAGGAATGGGAGCTGGAGAGCAGCCAGGAGGGGAGAAGCAGGGTGTCGATCAAGCAATGATTTTGTAGCGAAAAACGAATGAAAGATGTCGTTAAATCATCACTTACGGAATCATTTCGCCGAACAAAAGCATTTTCCTTCATGTGCAAAAGGCTGTAGCTGATTTGCTCAACTGATCGTGTAAAATGAATGAAAGGTTCTTGCAAGGTTGTGATAAGGAGGGACGTGTTGGAATAGTTTGAAACATATTTCCATGGGTTGCCTTTCGGTTCCATATAGAAGAATTTGCTCGAAACGTATCGAAAATAGTACAGCCTACTTTGATTACGACCGATCGACTACGACACACCGAATGAGTGCACCCACCTGTGTGGTCAATGCATCTTTGTGCAAAAAGATGGACAACTATAGTTATTGTGTACCAGCATTTATAATGCACAACAGCAGCAGCACCATACGTACTTCGTATTGGCCTGCTTTCCATCTTCAAGGCTGAACACCATGACTAAAAATGCATAATTCGTCAAAAAATAGGCAATAATTTGGAACAGGTTTCGTTACTTATTGGTTCTTTTTATATCATCTTGAAAATTAGAAAACTATTTGCACTAAAAGAAAAAAAATTGTTATGTTGACATTTAATATTCACCTGCCAAAACCCTGCCCATCATCTTGGCATACTAATGTGCAAAAAGCAGCACACACGCAACAACAACAAAAATCTGCGCACATAGACGTGTGTGACGTCTTCTTCTTCCTTTTCTCCTTGTCAATTTGTTCCACAGCTCGTTTTTTTTTGTTCGTTCCTTCTACTTTGCATTCCGTGCATTCCACGAATAATTAGAATAAACACGCATCTGTGAGCGTGAACCATGTGCATGTGTGTAGTGAGCGTGATAGGGCAAGACAGAGAAAGAGAGAGTAAGATTGGGACGAGCGCGCGCGATGGTGATGTTCTGCGTGAGTCACAGTTTATGCAGCTAAAAGATGATCTGCTCCGCGGGATTGGATTGGTTCGAGGGGTGGTTCTTCTTTTCCCGTGCTGTGTAATTTTCCGTGTCACTTCAATGCGTACGCGTGCTTGTGTGTGTGTGTTTCACGGCAGGGGGAGATGTTTTGGGAGAGATCCTCTAGAAGAGATGAGAGGGTTTAGTGTGCAGGTGCCGTATCCTTGGAAACAATTTCTTTCTGTGATCCTGATGTTCGATCGAAACAAATATTGCTAGACGATCGTGCATTCGTTTTTTGTCCGTGAGCAGAACAGATGGCCGTGACAGACATTGAACTATATAAATCATTGCAAATTTCTTAAAAATCTTATCTGCCTCGCAGCGAAGATGAGTTTCTTACTCATTTCAATAAATTTTCTTTACAGATCTAGGAAATAGCAGTAAGTTATGCATATTATAAATCAGCATGAATGGAAAAGGCGGCAAAGTTCCGTTGTCAGTGGCGCGCCACTCGACATACAACGCGATAGCACTGGAGCAGATCAAGAACGAGTTGATGCCGTACGAAACTGGTCAAGCTTTGGGTGGTAGTCAGCAGGTAAAGTTTTAATCGTCGGCACTTATTATTCCCGAAAGGAACCCGAATTAACGTTTTTCTCCGACAGCTCGTCGCACCGTTGAAGCGCAAACCGAGCATCGAGAAGGATGCACCGCAATCGCCGCTGCACATGCAGCGCACCAGCCCGGCCCTCGATTCCGGTGCCGGCAGCTCGCGCTCCAATAGTCCCCACTCGCAGCAACCGTTCTCGGCGGCGGCGCTGGTGGTCGGACGCAGCTCACAATACTCGCCATCGCCCTGTCCGACCAACTTTAGCGATGCACCACCGATACCGCCACCGCGCTGCTCCTCCACACCGTCCACTCCTCAGCCCCCGAACCCGATGCATCTGCTGAAGCGCATGTCACCGGCCTCGGTTGCATCCGGCCGGAATGGGCAGTTTGGGGGGCCAGCCTCACAATCACCTGCCCGCGGTTCGTCACCGATTGCCAGTGGCGGAAACCATCAGCTACGGCAACCGATCATCGTGCAGAATGGGCCGCAAGTGCAGCAGCAGCTTAGTCAGCAGATGGCAGTGTACACAGGGAACGAACCACCACCACCGTACCCACAGCAGATAGGACCATCGTCACCGCCCAACTACCTGACATCGTTTCACAGCCGGCAAAGTCCAACGCAATCCTCATCGACGCAGTCGGACTTTCGCAAAAGTCCCAGTTCGGGCTTTTACTCGAACGCATCGATCGGTTCATCGAGCCCGATTACCGTTTCGCAGGGTAGTGGGGTTGGTGGTGGAAGCGGGATGGGTGGTTCTATACAGCGACCAATACCGCTGCAACCGAAACCGTCCACCGTGCATGCACCCGCTTCGAAAGCGGCCCAGCATCCGATCATCATGCATTCGGTGAAATCGACGCAAGTCCAGAAGCCAATTCTACAAACGGCCGTCGCACCACCTGCACCGGCCGGTGGAGTTTCTGCCGGTGGTCCACCACCACCTTCGTACGCCGTTTCGGTACAGCACAAGTTGAATAAGGCGGCATCCGGGTATGCTACACCGCCACCACCTTCTCCATCGGCCCTAGCGCACGATGGTAGTTCTAGCCGGCACCCTGCAAGTGGACCACCAGGAGGAGGACCTCCGGGAGCGCCCTGCGGTAGCAGTGTCGTTCCGAAGCAACCACTGCGAGCGAAACCTTCGCTGCCCGGGCTACAAACCGTGCTTCCTTCCAATGTGCCAGGCGTGCAGCAGACTGCCGGTGGTGGTACTGTGAATGGTCATCAATCGTCGTCACCCGCCCAACCCCAGATGCTGTCGAATAGTGGTAACAATAGCGGTAGCAACAACGGATCTCCCAACGATCCACCGTCGTATGATTCGACCATGATACTGCTGCAAAAACATTCATCGCCGAAGAAAGAACCACCGCCGGCATATCTGCTGGATGGTGGTGGTGGGACACCACCTCCATTACCACCCTCATCTCATTCGTCCGCGATGGAAATGGAGCAGCAACAGCAGCAGCATCGAAACAATGGCGGTAATGGAAGTAATAATCATCACCAGTCAGCACATCAGCAGCAGCAGCAGCAGCAGCAGCACCATCTGCAGCACCATATTCACCATCAGCAGCATCATAACGGGCACAATGGTGACGGTGGTGTTGTGAATGGCAGTACGAACGGTCCCTTGTCCAGCAACCCCAGTACCAACGGTAGCAGCAGCAACAGCAGCAGCAGTAGTCATAACGCGAACGCTAACACTATTAACAGTAATATGAGTAGTAACACTAACACAAATGCAAATAATAATATAAAAAATAGTATGCACAACAATAACCACGATCATCATGCGAGCGGACTGATCAGCAATGCGAAAACGTCCGGTTTATCGCGAACGGTGGTAGATGACGATCGGCTAGCGCAACACCACCATCATCACCATCATCTGCTGCATCATGGTGTGGCCAACAGCACCAATGGGCTGCCACATTCGGCCGATCCGAAACAATTGCCAAAAGCGCCGTCAAAATCAAACAACGGGAATGCTGGCTCACAGCACGCTTTTACTGGTGCGCTTAAAAGTCTTGGTGCACTGATGGGAGGAGGAGGAGGAGGAAGCGGTGGACAGCAACAGCAGCTGCAACAAATAAACCATCACCAACAACAGCAACGCATCGGCATGGCAACAACGACAGCGGCACCTGCTGGCAGTGGCATTCGAAGTAGTCTCATGAAAACGGTTCGTTTTCCGGCTGGAAACAATAGTAATGGACCGTCGGTGGCAGCGCCACCCTACACGAACGGTACGCCCGGCATGGATCATGGACCACCGAGCGGTAGTAATGAATCTTCCGCCACAACACCAACCTCAACGGGAGCACCGAGTGCGACGGCAGTCATTGGAAATGCTTCGTCTAGCGGTGGTAGTGCTGGAGGCGGAAGCGGTGGTGGTGGTGGTGGTGGCGGTGGCGGGGGAGGTGGTGAGGATAATCCACGCAAAATTAAACATCAATCTCCCATCCCGGAGCGCAAGAACCTATCGAAGGAAAAGGAAGCGGAAAGGTCCGAATGTAAGGTGAAACACTACTCGCCCCAAGCGTACAAGTTCTTCATGGAGCAACACATCGAGAATGTGCTGAAATCCTACTCCCAGCGCAACTTCCGCATTAAGCAACTCGAAAGTGAAATGTCCAAGCTTGATCTGCCGGAAGAAACGAAGATCGAAATGCGCAAGCTGCTCTGCCAGAAGGAAAGCAACTACATCCGGTTAAAGCGTGCCAAGATGGATAAATCGATGTTTGCGAGAATTAAAACGATCGGCGTGGGTGCGTTCGGTGAGGTGACGCTGGTAAAGAAGATCGACACGACCAACCATCTGTACGCTATGAAAACGTTACGCAAAGCGGACGTACTGAAGCGTAATCAGGTTGCGCACGTTAAGGCGGAGCGGGACATTTTGGCGGAGGCAGATAATGAGTGGGTGGTGAAGCTGTACTATAGCTTTCAGGACAAGGATAATCTTTACTTCGTGATGGATTACATACCGGGTAAGGTTTTATTTTTTGGGGGTTCATCAAATGGGGAATGTACTTGTTTTTGACACGTTTTTTTTTTTTCATTTGTTCCCCTTATCAGGTGGAGATCTCATGTCGTTGCTAATCAAGAAAGGAATATTTGAGGAAGATTTGGCCCGGTTCTACATCGCCGAACTGACGTGCGCGATTGATAGCGTGCATAAAATGGGTTTCATTCATCGGTAAGCACACACGACGCGATCGGGCTTAAAGCCTATCCTCTAACGGTCCCCTCCCTGCGTAGAGAAGTCTGCTTATACTGGCTACATTGGTTTTTAGTAGACTCCATATCTCTGTGGCGTATGGCGCTATTGTCTTTCCACACATGAGTAGCTAAAAATCCTTCTGATATCAATTTCTTACATATACATATAGTGGGTCTTTAAATTTAGTTTCAGCTTTGTTTGTCTCAATAGGTGTTGTGAGTGGAGAAGGTTACTAAGACTGTATCTTTGCTGACTTTTCTGCTAAAAGCTTTCTTCGTGCTCCATGGCACAGACCTATTAAACTTACAATTTCGACGTTTTCCTTGACGGTAGTGACCGTGCTCATGACTAGCGGCTAAAATATCGTCCATTTTTTCTTGCACTATTTGCAACTCTGAATAAGTATTTCTTCTAATGTCCAAATTATTCTAAAATTCAATCAAATCGTTTATACACATTACAGAGACATCAAGCCAGATAATGTGCTGATCGATCGTAAGGGACACATCAAGCTAACGGATTTCGGTCTCTGCACCGGTTTCCGCTGGACGCACGATTCAAAGTACTATCAAAAGAGCGGTACGTATTGTTGATGCTTTCTTGGGTGAGTTTTTACAATGTGTATTATGATTTATTTTCTGATACACCCTACAGACCATGCAAGGCAAGACTCGATGGAGGCGTGGAGCAAATTTGGTTCGGAAATTCCCCCACCGTTGGAAAGGTAAGTGAGCTGTAGTAAACGATCCTTCGCCGCGGAGCAATAGGACAATAAAAGCTGCTCTCTTCCATAGGCGAAAGTTCCGGGAGAAAAACCGTGCCAAAGCACACTCAATCGTCGGTACGCCCAACTACATCGCACCGGAGGTGTTGCTGCGAAGCGGCTACACGCAGCTGTGTGATTGGTGGAGCGTCGGCGTCATACTGTACGAGATGCTAGTCGGACAGCCTCCCTTTTTGGCAAACACAGCAGAGGAAACACAGATTAAGGTAATGACAATCGTGCGACTTCCTTACTTAGTCGTTTACTTACTCGCAATACACTCTCAATTGTAGGTTATTAACTGGCGGCAAACGTTGCGCATACCGGCGGAAGCGCAACTGACACCGGAAGCGAAGGACATTATACTGCGGCTGTGCAAAAACGAGGACGAACGGATCGGCCGAAATGTGGACGAAATCAAATCGCACCCATTCTTCCGCACGATCGACTTTAGCAAGGACCTGCGCAGCCAGCAGGCACTGTACGAACCGAAAATCAAGTACCCGACCGATACGTCCAACTTTGACCCGATCGATCCGGGCCGGTTGCAGGATTCGTCCTCGTCGTGCGACGAGGGTGGGCACGGCAATTTGGACGAGGTGTGCGACAGTGGGAAACCGTTTCATCACGGGTTCTTTGAGTTTACCTTCCGCCGATTTTTCGACGACGAATGTGATCACAAAATCACGCTCGACTCGAGCGAGGGACAGGCGGAAGCTATTTATGTATAAAATAATAATTACTAATATTATTAATCTATTAATTATTACCGAACACATAAACACACACACATACACGCAAACACAAATACCCACACACACACACAAACACATCTAATAAGCGCTAAATCCATAAATATTATTATCTTCTCTTCTAATCACTGTCGTGCGCAAGGTCTGCCACAGATCTGCAGTTTGCGAAGGTACGATAAACAGGTCACAAGTTAAGGACACGTTCTCTCAAATCTGGAAGGTGGAAGTTAGGGTGCAGGGAGGGAGGGAAAGTGTGAGCTGTATAGAATATGTAGAGATCGAACTAAATGCTTCTCCCTGCTCTCCATAGCGGATTGGAAACAATAGCAGGACTACAGTTATGAAAAGTTAACAACGATATAAAGTGCTCTTATAAAAATTTAACACACCGACCGAACCACATCCAGGACAAGAAATTGGAGGCCTTTTATTCTGGGGGGATCGTATAGTCAAGGATGGCAAGAAGCCTTTCTGTTGTGCCTAGTAAACATGGCTATAATCAAAAAAGGAATCTTTAATTCGGGAACTAGGAAGAAAGTATAGAAGAATTCACCGCCGGACGCCTTCATACTTTTACAGTAGGTTGTTGTACACATCAGTGCCGCTTCAGATATATTATTACAGGATTTTCGTTTTGTCGATGGATGGATAGACGACAATGATGATGATGATGATTAATATAACTATTATTATTTTATTTCTTTTATACGCGAATTGTTGTACAGTGCAAATATGTGTGATTCTGGATTTACAGAGTATTTAGACAGTAAGATTGGGAAATGGGGGACGACAGAGAGAGAGAGAGAGAGAGAGAGAGAGAGAGAGAGAAAGAGCGCGAGAGAGGGATTAACAAAAAAAAAGAAAAGGAAATACAAAACAATTGGTTGGATGGTGATGATGATGAACACCATATCAATATAGTGTAAAACGTATTCTGAATCGTAATACTCTCAGTAGAATCGAAATTTGTCACGAAACGAAATATGACGCGACAAACAAAAACAAAAAGCTGCAAAATAGATAGAAAACAGAGAAAAACGAACACGGGCACGCGAAAAGGAAGAACAGGAAATGAAACAGTAACAGACAATCATATTCAAATGGAAAATAGAAAATGGTGTTAACACACAAAATTTGGAATGTGAGAAAAAGGAAATCTATAACAAAACATGTACACTAAATAGAAGAAAAAGAAAGCGCAAAGGACGGGTGAAAAAACACGTGTGAATGTGAACAAGGAAAACAGGTTTTATTGTTGTTGTTGTTGTTGATGTTATAAACACCGATGATATATTAGTGGGGAAGAAAAATACAAAATTTTAAAATCTTTTTGCAAACAAAATCAAACAGATAGACACAGGAAAGGGAGGAGGGGGGGGGGGGGGGAAGGTGGATAACGCCAACAAGAGGAAAGCATCCGTTGTTTTTGGACCCGAATCGAAATATTTATGTACAGCCAGGGGGGAGGGTACTGTTGAGCGCGAAACCCCGACCCGCCGGAATAGCCAAAGGTGGCCACAGTAACAAACACACGCGCGCGGGCGAATACCTTTTTTCTCATCACAAATTAAACAAGCGGAATAAATCGAAAATCGATCGAATCGAACCGGTGTGGTGGTGGTGATCAATTACTCTGGTATGAAAAATATCACTACAGCACTACGTTTTATAGTATTCTCATCTCTAGCTGAACAAATGCAGCAAAAAAAACAGTTGCAGTTTCAATACTCAAATTCGCCTCTGCGATACAGACTACTTCAAATATAACCTAATAACCTGTCAGCCGTGTTCAACAAGAAGAATGTACTTAGAAGAATTCCTGGACAAGTTCTATATACTGCTGTTGGGGATGTTCGCTGTACTAGAAAAGCCTCTTTAGTTTGTAAAGCTAAAAAAGAAGAAAGTGTACGCAAGAACGCCCTAGATATTGTGCAGCAAACTGGTTGATGAGTTGGTCATCAGTGAAATTATATCCCCGGATCTTGACCCCATGGCATATGGAAAATATCACCCGGAGTTCCTGGGTCTTAGATTGTTCACTGGTATTCTATGGAATTCTTAAGCTGTAATTAATCTTTAGTTAGAATGTTATGTCCACCTTACACACAGCCCACAGGGGCCCACAAAGAAAAAAAACGCCCCTTAAGCTCTAGCTTTAAACTGAAAGGACTGTCTCGGATGTGTAGGTATATTTGCATTGAAAGAACGAGGTTAAAAAAGGTTGCGGAAGATAGATCAACCTTTGGAAAAGATGCCTTAACTTGGCAAATATTTGGGACTAAAAGGAACCGACCGTGTGAACACTGGAACTCCCCCTTGGAACTACGTAAGCGATCTTTCGATTGTATATCAGTCGTACGACTGATTCAGTTTGGAAGTTTAAAAAAATTAAGTATTGTGCAAGTGGTAAATAGATGTGTTGTTCCTAGCAGTTGGAAGTACATTCTGATGTCTGAGTTTTCCACCCCGGACCTCGAGCTCAATTCAACAATTTGTCAGAAATCGATCAAGAATGTTTGCATCGACGTCACGAAGGCCAATCATAGGGCCTCGCTCGATCCTTGTGCTTCTTTTGTATAGCAAATCTGGCTGTATTGCCTAACGTTAACGATCCAGGGTTTACATCTTTGCCATTATACTCATATTTCATTCCTTTCATCTATTCATTTAAGACGGCAAATAGTGCCAAAACCCTTATTGATCGATGGTTGTACCGGAGTGGATTGAACTGCACATTCGGCAAGCCACACAACCATCGGGTAGCACCATTTAGGCATAAAACCCCCGAGAGAAATATAAAATTCAGTTGCATTTTTTTTAAATATATTGGCAGTTTCTAAGCAATTATTGCTACGATTAATGGTTGGTTAATGATCCAACATGTTAGCGAACCTGCCTGGGGAGCTATAGCAACCCAGAAGCCACATTAAACGACGATTTCGGTTACGATCATTCGAGCACGATCACATCCATTGGATCATCTGCTGGTGGTTTCGGTTTTGTGGCTGTGGTGGTGGTGGTGCCCGATCCACCACCGGCACCTTCACTTTCGCGCGCTTTATTCGCTTTCTGCCGTTCGGCAAGCTTTTGCTGCAACGTTTTTGCTTGTTGCTGGTTCGGTCTGGGAATTATAACAGCGAAAAGGGGAAAAAGTTGTAGTACAGATACTTTTCCATAGCGACATCGACTTACCCAACAACACCCATCGGATGCAATGAGATTGAGGAGGAAGAGGAGGAGGAGGTACTAGCACCACCCCCCGAACCACTACCGATCATTGCCGAAGATTGTCTGTTGTAACTGTCGGTGGACGGATAGCTAGGTCCCGTCGGTACCGGTGTTATTGTCGCACTGATTCGTGGTATTCCCGCTGTAGGACTTGATGATGCGAAACGATTCCCACCCACCGGTTGATTACCGGTTGCGGCCATATTTGCCATTGATGTGTGCATTGCTAGGGTGGTAGCTGCTTTGTTGGACTGTTTAGCCGATTGTTTTCGTCCAGCCGGTGCTTGTTGGGATGGTCCAGGAACAGTGGACTGTGCCACGCCGGTTCCTCCCTTCATGCTCATCAGCCACGAGCGTGCCATGTGGGGATACTTTTGCAACAGTTCCATGTAAGACGCTAGTAAATCTTTCGGCACTGCAGCATCAAACAAACCGGCGGTGAGTGTTTTATCCGTTCGGCCAGTGTTTGTTGCCGATCCGGAAGCTTTGCCACCGATGGGTTGCATCAGCGGTCCCATCACGGGTTCGATAGATAGTCCAGGAACACCTAGCTGCGGTATGGTGGTGGTGTTCGATTGATGCGTAGGTATCGATCGACTATAAGGTAATGGGCGTGTTTGCTGTCCTGTGCCCGCTTTTTTACCCTTTATTTTACGTCCCCCGGTCGGTGGGTCTTGTTTCCGTGCAGGTATTGGTCCATCCGATGGTGTAATGGTAAGAATTGGAGATGGTGAAGATACACGCTGTGACATTCCACCGAATGGTGAGGACACGCGGGCATCTTTCTTCGTTGGCAGTGGAGCATTACCGGTGAGTGTGGACATGGGCGTGAGCGTAATGGTAGCTAGCTGCTGATGATGTTGCTCACCAGTCATGGAAGTGACAGTGCTGCTGGCAGACGATTTTGCGCCGGAAGAAGGTTTTTTGCTTCCACCGGCGGCTGTGTTAGCAGTGGTTAGCTGGCTGCTGCTGGCCGTATTGTAATCTTTACCACCGGAACCGATCAGCTGACCTTTCGGCAAACCCAACGACATGGGAACAGGCAGTGGAGAAGGTGTGGAAGTGCTACGATCAGTGCTTGGGGAAAGCGCCGCTTTCTGGCTTTGAATTTTAAAAGCAGCTGTGTGATGAAATTTTCAGTAAAGAAAAATTAGAATTAAAATTTGTAAAAACAAAACTGAAAGGAAAATAATTTAATACAGTTTACCTAGATACTCGGTAAATGCGGCCGTCATCATCGGATTATTACCGATCGCGGCAATATTTGGAATTTGGCTAAACAGTTTCAGATATTGCTGGTACAAAGTGGAAGAGTTGACGGCACCGGTTGCTGAAGAGGTAGACGCTACAGTTGATGGTGTAACCGAGGGCAAAGATGGTAGTGGCAAAAGCAGATCATTTGTAGATGATGTTGAGGAAAATCCGACAGATTTCGCCGTTGTCGTTGATACGACCGTAGCAGACGAAGAAGCCACTGCTGTGACTTTATTAGAACTAGTACCGACCGCTGAGGATGATACGGTATCATGCATAATTGGCGTGATGGTAACCCGCGACGAAAGTTCCGACATCATACTAGTCATTGCGCTTTGTCCGTATTGTTGTGTTGCAGGATAAGAAGGCTGCTGAACGCTGCTTGGCTGTTCGTT
Organism: Anopheles maculipalpis; assembly: GCF_943734695.1. Taxonomy (NCBI): domain Eukaryota; kingdom Metazoa; phylum Arthropoda; class Insecta; order Diptera; family Culicidae; genus Anopheles; species Anopheles maculipalpis. The sequence goes on along the minus strand of NC_064871.1, from coordinate 28,751,376 downwards.
AGCTGAAACCGTCGACGTTGGTGGTGCAGCAGAAGCGGTGGATGATGCTTTCGTTACCCCCAGGCGTCGATTTTGTCTCGTAAGACCGGGAATAAAGTTCTGTTTCGAGTAGATTTAGGGATAATTTAATATGGCCACTCTTCATGCGCATTTTTACCATACTTACCGCAGATATCGGTTGCATCGGTACAAACATCGTTGTCGGAAGTTCACCGCTAGTTAGCATCGCTTTCGCACCATTACCACCATTACCCGCCCCGGTAGCTCCAGCTCCGGACGTTGCTGAGTTTGATCCACTGCTAGCATTTGCTTGCTGCTGCTTTTCTTGCATTTTGCGGTAGTTCATCTCGTACGTACACAGCTTTACAGCTAAATCGAGCAAATTAACATTGTCCGGTAATTTCGGGACCTTATCGCTAACAAACACCCGATACGCATCGATCAGTGCAGTTGCAAACATTGACTCCTTCGCTTGCATGTGTTTTGTGATCTTACGGTACGCTTTGTACATGTCGACCATGAGCGAGAGCAGTTCGGTGTCGTTGCGCACGTCGGAATGCTTCTTGAACAGGCTTCGGTACACTTGCACACAGAACAGTATCGCTTGCTGGACCAACTCTTTGCGTTCGTAATCATTTAAGTATTTCCTAGAGGATTGAGGATCGTTTTTATTAGTAATGGATTACTGTGTTTTATATAAAAGGATGGATGGATGGATAGAAGGATGAGCTGTGTTTTACTGTACCAAGTGACTAAAAGTCATTAGATTTCTCCCAAAATGGGATTGGGGATTGGAATCGATGAAAGAGAGGAATCGATGATAAAATTTGGAAGACAGCGATATTGTAGGTCAATTTTGGCAAAGTGATCCACATAGGTTGGCTCCTTTTGGAAGCCCCTTTTTGGTTGCGCATGAGCCTGGTATCCTGATCACTGGTACCAAATACTTAAAATTACGAGAGACTTGACTACCTCAGATAGTGTAACCTAAAATTCTAGAGAGCCTGTAGAAGATATATCGTGCAATCCGTGTGCTGCTCCATCCTATTCACTATTAACTACTCATTACAGTAGAACATCTTTTTTGGTGGCACGCATCTAAAACACGTCGCCCAAAACCGAAAATAACCACTTACTTGTCCGGTTCCGGCGTTCGCTGTAGCTGCAGTGCCAACTCCAGCAGGGTATCGTACTCGGAAAATTCCTTCAACGTTTCCATCAGCACAATCACACACTTTGAAATGTGCGATGCAAAATTACCCGGCCGATCAATATCCGATGCAGGAATTCTCCATAAACCCTGCAAAGCAATATAAAAACCAATAATGAATTGTATAGTTACTATTTTAAACAGCCATAAAATCGATAGTTACGTTAAAGAAATTGGTCGACTTTCGTTCCGTGAACAGTCCTGGTATTTGATTACCGAGCGTGGTACGATAGGTGCCAAGCAGCAGTTGGCGTGCACTCTCGAAAGACTTTGTTGAACCGGGCGCATGCATGAAATGGTGTATGAGACGGTACATCGATTTATAATGCTCCGGGAAGCGAGTTATGCACTCTTCCAGATTTTTAATGCACAGCTTGAAAATAGTGTCCCGTTGCGTTGGGTTGATCGGTTGCTGGTTCTAGAAAGTGTTTCAAATGAGCATATGTTTAATGAATATATATATTCTCCATCCCATTATACTTACAATGAGTTCATCGTCCGTCGACGTACTGTCACTGTCAGAATCGGAAGATGTATCCGAATCACTGTCGGACGAATCGCTGCTCGACGAAGAAGTGCTGGTGGTGGTCGTTGTCGTGGTAGTAGTGGACGTAACTGCACTTTCCTGTGATCCACGACGTAACGATGGATGTTGCAGATCACCTAGCTGCTTAATTTCCTCCACGCGCAGATGTTCCAGCGCACGAGCAGGCATCTGACCGGACGCAGAGACTGGCGAAGGAACGTTTTCTACGTCTTCCACCACTTGAACATCACTCGGTCCCGGTTTCGGTTCCTGTGGCTGTGGACTGTTTACAGAAACAATCGTAGCTGATTCTGTCTGTTGTTCCCCAGCAGCCCCAGTATCCGATGCTGCCGGAACAGTTGCAGCTGCTTGCACTTCGGCAGCTTTAGAAACTTTAGGAGAACCTACCGGAACGTCCATATCCATCGTACCTCCTGGATTCGTTCCACTGTTGTTCCCGTTCGGGGAGATCTTTCGCTTGAGCATGTTTTCATTTATTTTAGCACGATTCACCGCAAACGGACTGATCGATAGCTCCTTCAGGGTGCGCACAAACAGCCGGGACGTTTTTTTATTTATCGGCGAATGTTGCTCCACGTACTTGATAATGGCCGCATTGATGCGGTAAAATATCTCCAACGCTTCGATCGCCAGCTGCGAGGGACTGCTGTGATTGATCTTGATTGGATAGGTTGCGTTACATTCGTACAGATATTTAGCGGATTTGAGGTAATGCGTCAGATAGACGGCCGGATGTTCCTTCTTCTTTTCCGCTATTTTACCGAGCATGTAGTGATGCAGCCATATTTCGTCCTCGTGATTGTGACCATTCTCTTGGTTCGGTTGTATCGGCTGCTCATCGATCATGTCACCGGCTGCATTGCTGTGCGACAGCTTGATCAGACTCACCTTGTTGAAGCATGTAAATGCTATATCCAGACAGCGCTCCTTATGCGTTTCAACCAATGCGAAACTGGGATAAGGGGAAATGGAAATGGAAACGTAAGAAATGTATGCTGACTGTTTAGGCAGACATTTTAGAAACATTTTACCTCTCCATAGACAATGTATCGCTGAGAAGCTTTAAGCTGCGCGAGCAGAACGAATGAATGTTGTACGCAAACGATCCGTACTCAATCCACAGCTGTGAATCTTCTTCGTTTAGCTGCAAACACTGATCGAAACACTTCATACCATTGTCAGTTTCGTCGAGAAATTCCTGCAATCTGTAACACACGACAAACGGGTCCATCAGATATGCGATGGTTCCTCCTACATCCTATCCCTATTACTTACGGCATTGTTTCAGTCGAGTTGAGCTTCGTTTCGACCTTGCTCGCTTTGGAGAGTGAAATTCCAGCCCACGAATCGAAGCGCGATGGTTCCAGGGCCAAATCCATTACGTAGTACCGGATCGCACGTGTAAAATCACGACTTTTAAAGTAAAAATCAGCCAACAGATAGAAAATTGGTTTCACTTCGCTCTGCAGAATGTTGGCCGCCTCGGGCAGTGTATTGCCCTTGCCATCGATAAACTCGGATATCGGGCGGGAGAGTTTCATGATGTTGATTTCACGCGGTATGAGCAGAATGATGCGCTGTAGGAGTGCCTCCATATCGGTGGAAATGGATTCCAGTCTGGAAATTTTGGAAGGGAATTCAATGAGTAATCAATTTTGTTTCTTTTTGCACCCCAAAAAAATTTTGAGTGTCAAAAATCCGAGGTCTGGACGCAGATTTGTACCAGGTTCGAAATTTGAATCTCAATCATTTTCTCTTCCTTTCCTTCTATTTGTTCCATTTGTTCCTTTCGTTCGTTTCACCCCTTTTGTTCGTTTCGCTTATTTCGTTCCTTTCGTTCATTTCGTTCATTCGTTTCTTTTGTTCTTTAATCCCTTTCATTCTTATTGCATATTCGGTACCTTTCGGTCGTTACGTTCCCTTCTTTCTTTTTGTTCTTTTTGTTCCTTTCGCTCCTTTCGTGCCTTTCATTATACTGCTCAGTAAACGTAAAACACTACAAATTATATCACTACGTCGCACTTACTTGTAGGAGTTAAATTCTGGCAGGCTATCAGGACGATAGAGATCAAACAGCTGAATCGCTCGCTCCCAGGTAAGTGATACTTGCACAGCACAGTGGTCCTGTATATGCCGGTGCCGGGGCCGTTTCTGTGGATATCCGTACAAACAATACGTCACCTGTTCGAGATATTCATTCAAAATTTCCCGAAATGGTTCCAACATGGGGGAACGAATCTTCGGCACAACGACATCGAGTGTGTGAAACAGTAACCCACTGTCGCCTCTTGAGCACCAGTTTTTCCTAATATGGGTAATAAACATCGGTATTAATGAATAAAAGAAAGCGCAATAAATAGGACTCACTTCCCCAGTAGCTCGTGTGCCACGAAACACATCATAATTGAATTGCAGAGACGTTCTGGCTCCATTTCTAGCGTTCCGTTTGGATCAGCAATAGCGGGTTGCCGATTCAGCTTTACTGAACAGTCCATATCATCTTGTCTACAAGGAAAAGGGGTTGTGTGATGTATTGGATAAAGCGCAACTCGGGGGATAACACAAGCTTACCGTTCCAAAACATAGTAAAGCACGATCCAAGCTCTCCAACATTCGATTAGACAAAGCTGAGCGGTGTAATTTTTCTCCCCACTAGGATCGAGCTGGTGTGTGAGCATGCGATGTAACGATTGGATAAGTCTGGATAGATTTTTACCGAGAACATCGACTGGAAAAATAGAGATAAAGTTCGCTTATTTACCAAGTCCCTAAACGAGAAGCACCGCAAAAGCGTACTTATAGCTACTCCTTCCTGCTTGATTATGGATTCCATGTAGAGCAGCGAAAAGTTTATATTGTTAGCCCACATGCGTGACTTTCGGCTATCGTGCTGTACCGGTGCGGTCATGAACTGCTGGACGGAGTAGGTGAAAGATTTTTCCGACCAGAGAAAACATTCCTAAAACAACACGTCATACGTTATTGAAGTAAATGATCGACGAAATTTCGGGGCCACGCTTACCTCCATTTCGGCCATACTCCAAAGCGATTCCAGTAACATTTGTGTTTGAATCGTGAGACCAAGAATCGATTCGTCCGGATTCACAGCGGAGGTGTAGTAGTGTAGTGTATCTTTCAGTATTGCGACCACAGGCTCATGTTCTCCGCTGTCATAGTGGCGTTTAACACGAGCAATGCGCAACTTGCGTTCCGTTTCTCCGATCAGTTCGTGAACGGAGCTTTTGCTGATGCTTGTGTTTGCTCGCTGGTTTGGAAAGTTTAGCTCGATGGATGCTTCACCTGGTGCTTCGACAAGCTCGGAAAGCTTCGTTGTGTGTGTGAGAGAGAGAGAGAGATAAAGCAAAGGAGAGAAATAGATTAATTATATGATAAAATTCTTAAAAATACGCAATGAAAGAAAATCGCTATTCTTATTACCAAATAAAGATTATCTAGAGCTTGATCGAACTTTTGCATACTACAGTGCAGAATGTAAGAAATCCACAGCAATCGAATGCGATAAACAGTTACTATTTGCTGGGTCGGTAAACTGTCTACATAGAACCGACAGCGATGGAACACTTCCTCATCAAACTGATCGAACACACTGTAATAAGAGAAGGAAATATACTTTAATTTTTGTATCTTCAACGTCAATAAGCATTTTGGTCGAGGGCAACGAGATTATCGAAAACAAGCTTTAGTAGCTTTAGTCATAGAGAATTGGTGAAATTACTAACAGGCTTTCTCGTCCAGTGGATCTTGTTGAAGGGGTTTTGTTACCTGGAATATTCTACTCTTTCACTACGGCTCTTCAATTTTCTTCACCCAAAACAGACACATCAAACAGTTTCCAAGCCTTTGTGAGCATTGACTATATATGGTTTGATAAGATGAGGCTCACATTATGCCATAGATTGAGATCCTCGATAGGGATTAGATAAAAATAAACTCGTTAACAAAGATAGGCAGAATATACGATCCTGCCGTGTGAAGTGCTGCTACCGCCGCTAACATTACATGAGATGTAAAGTCGACAGTACAGACAGTACAGTCATTGGAAGAAGAGTTTAGGTACTACCATTGTTAATAAAAAGGATAAAGAATAGAGGACTAAGGACCTGAGGTACTCAAGTGAATATATATATATATATATATATATATATATATATATATATATATATATATATATATATATATATATATATATTTATATAAATATATATCATCTCTGTTGAAATCAGTTGGCAGTTTCAATGACAGGTTGTCACCATAAAATAGATTTGTCTCATAGGTGAACAGCATCTTGTCCAGGAAGCTATTACCCACTTAGACAAATGTTCAGACCACTGCACAAAACATTTTTGATTAGTAAGCATTAGATTACCTTTGCGATTGTTCACTGTCCTGCGCCAAACCAGAATCCAGCTTTAGCTCGAGATGGAACAGTGTGATTTGAAATATCACCTCCAGTCGATCCTCGGACAATTGATTCCACGAGTCATAATCGGTGTACTGTGTGAAATGTGAATGCACCTTCAAGTAAAGCGTGCGTAATTCCGGTTTCATCGCGACACCCCACGATTTAGAGACGTGTGCCAAAAATCCGTACATCAACGCGTACACATCAATGTCACTTTGCTTTAGACCATTCAGGAGATAGAAAACAAAATTTAGTGTGAATTTGTGGGGAATATTCCACACGCACGAATACCTTCATTTCAGTAACAAAACTATCCACATTGCATTCACTGCAGAAATTTTGCTGCGTAACAGTGGATGATGGTTCGGTGCTGGTGGAATGTCCTAAGGAAGATTCGGCTGGCCGCTTTGATTGATCGCTTGGTGATTCTGTGCGGATATCCGGTACAAAGGGAGAATCTTCAAAACGCAAGTCCTCTCTAAAAGAAATTATTTACAAACTGTTATTATTTGCAAGGAAAGCAAGCAAAGCTTTGCCACACTTACGACAGATGTTGTTTAACGGCTTGTTTGAAGAATGAATCCACCGTTGCATCAACTGGATCGTTCATTTCCAGTGCACTTTTCTTGCGTGTCGACCGTCGGTTCTTGTGCCAGCCCCACTGCTCGAGAATTTTTAGCTCGGCTCCAAGCCTTGTTCGACGGGCTCGGTTTTTGGCTTGCTCGTTAGCATCTGATGGAAAAAGCACGATCGATAATGGTGCTGGACTGTTTGAATAGTTTTGGCACACAAGCCAACTTACCAACACCCGAATCAGCACTATCAGCAGCAGATGTACCATTGCCATTCGTTTCGTCATTGCTTTTGACCCCCATGCCACCAACATCATTTGCTTCTTCTGTAGAGGGGTTTAAAATAACATTTCGCTCATATGCCAATAACATAGTATAAAAGCGGAATATATCACTCACCACCACACACTTCTTCCTCTTCTACTTCCATTCGACTGTCATCCTTCACCAAGGACTGGTCTACGGCACATTCTGTTGGGTCCGGTGACTTCTGCACATCTTCTTCGACTTGTTCCGGTTTTGGCACCTTGTGCTCACAGAACAGTTCATCCGTGTCCACCATGAACACACATCGCTGTGGAGTTTAATAAATTTAGCTTACTGAAGCATATTTATATTTCAATTCCAATCCACTTACCAAATCTAGCTCCTCCATCAGTTCGTTCAACCTCACCAGCACATTGCCGATCGTTTCGAAGCTAAGATCATCTATTTTCATTACATTTCGCAACGTTTCCGGCATCACGGTAAAATCTGGTTCCTCATCCGCCGCCGGACATGGTTTAAACAGCTCGTCAAACGTTTCCAACGCAGCTGCCAGAGGCCGGTGTTTCTCTTCCTCGGAAAAATCGAACGACGGTGTCACAGTGAACACGGTATCCAGATACGGTAGTGTGGATTTAAACCGTTCCCTAATCGCTCTCACCACATCAATGTACAGCTTGTTGCGCGTATCCTTTCGGTGGCATTGGCTGGCCCATCCATACGCTTCGACCACGTTTGAAGCGCTACAAAACACCCTCAGCAGTCCTTCCATGCTGGGCCAATGGTTAGGATTGCGTTTCAGACACTTTTCGAAATACATTTTTGAAATTTGCAGGTGGCCAGTTTTGAGTGCCATATGTGCCAAACGGGACATGGTATACACATCCGTTTCATCCAGATCCATTGCCTTCATAAGGAATTCCATCGCAAGATGTTCCTTTCCTTGCTCTTCGTAGATGAGTCCAATGTTACGATAGCAGTTGTACTTAACGGCGAACAGTTTATTGTCCGCCTGGGTGGATGTAACCTAAAACATAAAGCAATGGTTAAAAGCGAAGGTAAAAAGAAGCCGGATAAAGCCGGGAACGGTAGGCGAATGTTAATGTACGCACATCGTGGATGACTTGAGTATCCAACAGCTCCAGCAACAGTTCCAGTGCATCTTGCTGTCGGTTCTCCTTTTTCATCTGCAGCGCCCGCACATACTCAGAGATGGCAATGGTTTCCTGTGGGTAAATGGAAAAAGCCGACACACATTACTAAACACTTCTCAAGCAAGCGAAAGTACCAAATCATTTAAACCACCATACCTCGGCTTCTTTCGTGACGATTAGCTCGGTATCGGATGTGTTACTCTCCTCGTCCGTTTCTTCCTCGTTCAACGCAGATATTCGTATCATTTTTACGGTTTTATCACACAATTCTACGCTTAATTGTGGATGAGTAAAGCGATGGCGGCAAAAATGGTAAGTTGTTGTTTACTTCGATCTTTGCGTCAAAAATCAACCGCTCGGATCAGAAGCAGCTGAAGCTGCACGCACACGAACACTTTCTTGCTGCCAGAGCAATGTCAAATATCGGACATTTGTAGCTTTCTGCAAGGAACACTATAAATGTGCCAGAAGAACCAATTTTGAAATTTTTACCCATTGTTTATGTTGATTAATTTGCTAAAGATCTTAAAAAAAGTACATTAATTACTCTTCTCATTGTAGGCTTATCAAGCTAAATTTCACCCAATTGTTTCTTCTTAACATCGCTACTTCACACGACGAACATTTTAAGTTTGGTGATATTCAACAGAAAATGGAAACAGTTAACCTCACACAAATTTTGCGTTGGAAAGTAATATATGCCTAGCGTACATTTATTAAATACACAGTTAGAAGCTTTTGTAATTATTAACATAAACAACAAAAATTATTGGAAGGTTTAATAAACTTGCCCAAGCTGCCGAGTGCACGGGAGCACTGTCAAATGCGTTCGGTCTTAAGAGCATCATTATCATCTTATCTGCTATCATGCTTTGCTTATCGTTTCCCAAATCTAACTGCTCATCTGCAGCAAGGCATTGATGACTGCGTCACGGTCTTGGTTGTTGGCTACGGCGACCGATTTAATCACCTCCTTATCGATCTGCGGGAACATCTCGTGAATGCGAGTTAGATCGTCGTCGGAAAGCACGGGAGGTGGTGGCCTTGCCACCTGCGGTTGATTCGGAGCAACAAACACAGGCATCGGGGTGCCGGTGGCCACGTTCGGTACCAACACGACCGGTGCATTGGTTTGTATCATGCGCGGCTGGACGACCATGTTCTGCAAGTGGAAGGTATTAACACCAGTGGCAGACAAAACCCGGCCGGCCGGATACTTACATTAAAGCTCATCACCATATCGATACTGCCCTCGAGCCCTTCGCCTTGTTTGCCGCTCAATGGGTACCAATCTTCGTGCGTTTCGCCACGCAACACCGACTGTGGGATACGAATTTCGGCCCACGCTATCAATTCGTCCATGGAAAAGTTACACTCGTCATAGATTTCGAGCGCAATCGACTCGACGCCGGCTGGAAGCTGACAGTGTATGACACGGTTCCAGCGTGGATTTCGACCACCGTTTGGTGCAGTTTGCGTTTCGTAAACAAAGTGACCCACGCGTAGGCGCACGTACGGATCCATGCGTGTGATGCCGTAGTTTTTCACCAGCTTAGCCTGTGCAATGGTGATGCTTAGCCGGCCGACAAAGTTAGGTGCCTTCAGAGTAGCAAACAATGCAAAACGGAATTAGTCAATAGGTCGCTAATTCTTTGATGAAGGGTGAACGAGCACTTACCATGTGTGGCGTGTACGTGTTGTGGTAACTTTGGAGGGCCAAAGCAGCCTGCCTATCGGACACTTCCTGAATGTCTTGCGCTGTCGTAACACGCAGAAACTCATCCGGCAGCGGTCCAAGATAAGCCTGCAAATTGCGCAAACAGAATGTTCTCGAATAAGTAAGGGAAAAGGTTCATCAGTTTTTTTTTGTAGATTTCAATGTAAAACATTGCGCCATTTTGTAACATATAAGTTCTAGTAAATGATGACTTGTTTTTTATGTTTGCCCTGTTTGACTATCAAACCTGTGCCGTGCATTTGGAAGGCTTCTTTCCCTTCACAGAGCTCAACGGTAGAAGAAACCAAACACAGACACGGCTCAGAACTACAATATGGTGCGTCGCGTTTAAGATTACACGTTTTGCATAGGAATCTGCCCGTCCTATGCCCAGATGACGACACAGTCTTTCCAATCTACTTGGCACTCATGAATCATATCAGGCATTGTGTTTAAATTACATTTTTTATCACTGATAAAGAACGACGTAGATAGATAGGAAGAAGCGGGTAGAATGCCAGCAAAGCCTTGAGCACGCTATCCGCAAAGGTAAGATATCGATATGTAAGCAATTTACCCGCTTCCAGTGTTCGTTAGATCGTGGGGTCACTTCCTCCATGGTTGGGGTAAAGTTTAGTCCGCTTGCACGGGTCTTTTTTCCGACTTGCTATCAACAAAAATACACAACACAACTGGCTCGATTTGCACAGGAACAGTGCACAGAACAATATGGAATGTGACAGGTTGGTTCAGATGTTGTTTATGTTCGTGCGCCATATTGAAGTACGGTGTGACAGCTGCTGGATGTAAACAAATACCGTTTTTGATGCACACAGAATGCATGGTTTTCTGTATGTAAATCTAATGACTAAATTTAGGGTACTAAGATGGATGAATGTTTGATTCATAATTCCATTAAATAGTTCTTCTGATAAGTCGTAAGCAAATGAGTTTTTTAATGCTTTGCATTTCTAATATTTTACATGCATTGAGCCGACAGCGGTGCCCGTCTTTAATTAGAGGCTCAAAGACCTGTCACATGCCAGGACCGGGGTTCAAATCTGAATCTTTCCTCGTTAGAGAGAACTGATTATTCAAATAAGGTGGTATCAGTAAATTTTATGAGCTATTAGAATGGCCAGCATGATTTAGTAAGACGTGAAGCCATGAAGAAAATGCGTTGAATAATAACAAGGTTTTTACAATTTTTATAATAACCAAAGTCTCTGGAATTGTACACTCCCAGCACTAACATAAGCTTATGATCTGAGGCACGAGCCGAATTTGAGAAGCTCAGAAGTACTTATGCTCCGTATGTGTTGATGGACCAGCGGCGTCAGTCTTATACACGACAGGATTGAGTGCCAAATCCTTAACGGACGATCATACTGCGAATTCAGAATCAACTAGGGAATTATAAAAGGCTGGCTAACACTTCTAAGGCATGTTGAGACAAAAACAAGAAGAAAAATGAGTGGAAGATCAAATAAGCAGCAAACAGATGGATCGTTCGCTGATCTAACAGATATAGAACGAATTAGACTTGTTAGGTGGATGCTTGATAGGTCAAATCCAGACGGAGTGATGGCGTTGAAGATTTCATCAGACGAGAGAAGGTTTTTGAATGACGACGACGCTGTACTTTGAGCGAACCTTGTCTGTATTCAGGATAGTTATTTAGGATTCTTGTTCTCCTGGGCTTAACGACTCATTAGGTCATGCTGGCCATCAAATGACTTATTAGTTTTGCCCCGATACCGCGTAGTTGAAAAGTCAGAATAGTTCGTAGAAAGGTCCATATGTTGTTTAAATTAAAACACAAAAATCTATATTATGTTCAAAAGAAATATAAACTTTTACCATCTTCATTAGAAGTATTTTTGAGCCAAAGTTAGTCGATATAAAGTCAGCTGGTGAGCTGCTCATGTCGACTTAAAACATATTCTGGATAGATTTGGTAAGCAAACTTTTAAATAAACATTATTAATATTTTATATAGATAAATATGACCTAGATATTTTTGACGTTTGTTATAGGAAATTCAAAACTTCCGTTTTTAATGTACTTTAATGTTATCTTCGAAAAAATTTATTCAAATTTATAAAAAAAATGCTGATATTTAATGTAACATTTTGTGACTGCACAATTGAATCGGTTATTTGGAGCTCCATCAACATGTTACTCTTTTTGAATTCATATTTAAGTACACTCGTATGTAGAACAACTTACCTCACATTGGCGTGCCATTTCTATTCTTCATAAAGAAGTAAAATTAAATTTTCTTTCATTACATACGTGATAAAACATTGCCTTACATATTAGTACCTATAATTTATTGATTATTCTATTTTTTGGTTCCAAACGCCTAAATACACGCAACCGCGCGCGCGTGCACACACACAGTTTCTATGTATGTGATCCTGTCCTGGTTGTCTAAATGTAGGACAGATAGCTGGAGGCGCCCTTCTTCTTCTTGCCATACTCCCAACCATGCTCATCGTCGTGCGTTTTGACGTTCTTTACCGGAATGCCGACATGTACCGTTTTTACCACGGTTTTCGTATGCAGATGAGTGTGATGCTTGATCGGCACGTGGATACGAATTCTGTGAGATACGAGTCACGAATGGGGAGCATTCATTAGGCATTAGATAAAGCCTAAAACCGTTCAGCAGCATACTCACTTGGCATGATCTGGAACAGGAAGTGCATCAAAGGCACACACAAGCATGGTAATGATGAGAAAAGCGGCCAAAACCTGTTCGAGGGAAGAACAGTAGAGGGATATTAGTGAGTGCTGTCAATCCCTCACTCAAAGGGTGCACTAGGTAATCGTATTGGCAAAGAAGAACAATTTATAATCCGTATGCTTTGGGCACAATTTCATTCACGATAGGAAATTGGAAGTAGTAGAACCACGCACAACAGCTACTAAAATTTCACACTCTAGTTTAGTCCTTCGTTTTCACACTTAAGACACGAGCTAACAGTCCACAAACCGTTCCTTTTTCACCGTTAAAGTAGCTCTGTTCACAGTCTTTGTTATGAGCCTTTTGACACTTTTGGAAATTGAAATTGACACCAACGACACTTGGAAATTGAACTTTTAAACCGTTTTGTCCGCCATTACTTACAATCTTCGATGCCATTTTCATGGTGTATCACTGCTACTAAGTTGGTTTGAGTATTAATTTAACTAAATTCCTCTAAAACTGTAACTGGTTCCTTTGCCTAAGCACCTTAACAAAGACACAACACCACTGTAAAACGTCCGTCCGTATCTCACTTGGCGCACCAAAAGGAATCTTAATCAACTTCTTCTCTGCAGCAGCAAATTGGTTCGGCTTGGTGTTCCGGTAGTCCCGACGCGGTGTCTCGGTGCTGAGCTCGCAGCTGATCGCGGTAGTTATGGTCAGTTTTTGAAACCGACCGATCTTTAAATATCTATGCGAGAAATACGCTGCGCCTGCTGTTTGGGTTGGCCCCAACCCCAACCAGTCACCCAACCCCACCTCAATATGTGATGGAGCGGGAAGGAAGGGAGATCTCGGCTGGTAGCAAATCTAGCCACGGTTCATCGAGTGGTCTGCCTGGCGGCTGGTTGAAGTTGTCCACAGTCTCGGATCGGTTGAAAACCCGCATGACGTTAGACGGCGACCACTCGAGTACGGTGTTTCTCGGAGCTCCCTCTTTCACCCCTTCCCAATCCTCGCTCCTCCTCCCATCCGGAAGCTTGCCCGCACCGGTAATCGATGGTTTGGTGGGGTACGGTACGGGGGCAACGGATAAACAAAAGTTCAACATTATCTCCCCATTACTGTCGCCGATCGCCGATATCTCCATCTATGGGGATTTCGTTTTCGCTGCTTTTCGTTAGAGCACACGACGTATGTGTGTGCTCAGGCATAGCGAGTACACCGAAATTCATGACAGCAACCGAGCAGCAATGGGCGCCAAACATAATGTTGGTTTTCGAGCCCTCCCTTCCGGTTTCGAGTGCCTCCCAAAAGTGGAGTTCATAATGAACTCGCGCGGGGATTCCACCACAGAGAAGCGGGGAACGTGAACGGGGGAATGGATGGAAAGTGCGGAAAGTTTGGTCGCGGGAAGGATCGAGAAAAGAAAATTCAAACCAAAAAGCATCGGGTAACTGTGTTGGCCGTTGATCGTAGAAAAAGAAGCTAAGATCAGTGGGCCAGGCGTTATGATGGACAGCATTTTTGGGAACTTGTTCGGTCGGATATTATCTGCCTCGTGAATGTGTGGTATGTGCGAAAAGTGACGATTAACCGACATTGGCGTTTGGGGTTGTTGTTAAGATGTTGTCTGACACGTAACAGAAACTGATATCCCTCCTCTCCGTTAAGCTGTTTGGCCGTACTTCGAGTACATTTCAATCAAAGCGTATTGTGCGCTCGATACGTCACTGAAGAATTTGCGTAAGTAATAGTGGACTAAGTGGAATAAGTAACTGTAAAACAAACGGGCGAAAAGTCTGCCTGAATAGCCTGAAAGTAGAGTTCGGCCGACCTGTCAAGCCCTAAAGGGTCTATCTACTATGTTCTTCGACTATGGTTAACGATCTAATAGGTCAAGCCGGTCATCTAGTGGCTCGCGAGACTAAACGATAACACATAGCCGGATAGTGAGTCTTGCGTACGGAGAAACGGTCGCGGGGTGGGATTCGATTTCTCGTCCTGCCGTATGAAGAAAGACACCTCTGTCATCTATATCACCTGATATCGCCAAAGAATAGAATAGGAAGGAATGGGCTCACGACTTTACAGCGTGGTACTGTAAATAAACTCATACCATCACCGAAGACATTGTACCATTTTGCCTGTTTAACAGAGAAGGATCAAATGCTCGACAGTGCTTCCACAGCTGATTGTGAAGATCGAGTTGCAAGTTTTTCCTTATTAATTGCAGGATTCCAATATATGATTGCAAACTTCAAAGAGAAGCATTCTTGCACTGCGTGATACACTGTAACAGTTAAATCATTAAAATCATCAAAGCCCCCCATTTATAATTTATTGTATTAAACAAAGTGGAACGTTTATTTTATGACATTCAACACCTTAGTAAAATGCTATTTTTATTGATTTCTTAAATTTTCATTTTAGAAAAATTGTTATATTAGGAAATAGATCTCCAACAGTCTCTATCTATTAAGGTTATTTTATTCTTTGCTCTAATTTTGGAGGCAGAATTCATTAGCCGTTTTGAATAATGCTATTTTGATCCTGTTTGGGGTTTTTCTAGAGATTTAGATTAAAATTTTTGGATTTTAATGTTGCTAAACTTTATCAAATTATTCAGCGTTGGACAATAGATTAAGACCACCTGCTATTGTACATATGAGATTAAGAGGCCAACGAATAAACTCCGTTTTTTTTTTTTGGAAAAACTTAGTCAAACATTTTTCATTGCAGACAAACACAACTTATGAAACTGCTGCTCGTGATGATGTTTTAGGTAGCCATTCCCAATATTGAGGCCTTTTCAAAACAAAATTTTATCTTTCCGATGCACCACCGGGGGGTCGGTGGTGTAGGCGACATCCGGACCGTCCCCCCGTAGTGAGAACTGACTATCTAACTGCGAGGTGTCGGTAAGTCTAGCAAGCCATTCGATGGCCGGCGTGACCGAAGAAGAGGGGTCGTTAAGCCAAGAAGAAGAAGATGCAATTTTGTGTTCCTTCAGAGATGACCTAATCGCTACGTTAGAATAAATAGCTTGAAAATAGTATGCGACTTTAGGTAACTTCAAATTTTACCATTAAATTTAGCATGTCTAATAGTTTAAAAGTGATAGCAGAAGTTACCAAAAACGAAAAGAAAATAATGATTAGGAAGTTTTTTTTTATTTGACGTACTCAATTGTACGCAGTATTGGAAATATTTTTGCATCAGACTGGGAAAAGATGAAACAATAGCTCAATGTTTTGGTTGATTTAATCACACAGTAAAATCTTCCTCTTTTTTAAGTTTGTTAGGAATAATAAAACAAATGTTTTTAACAATGTTTTATAATTTTTCACACAATTTATTTGGCATTCGCAAAATTTCATTGCAACAACTTTTACGGCAAATTTAATGGTTTTGAAAACTATCTATAAATGCGATTAACTTAAGTAAATTTTTGTTACAAAACTTTTGAATAATTTTTGTAAATGTTTTTGGCTACCGGTGAAACTTTTTTTACAGTCGAGGTTCAATTTTTTATTTATAATTAATTATGACGGTCCAGTGCCGTATTGTTCGAGGTTCAATTTTGTTTCATATAATTGTTCTTTAATTATTTTCGCTTTATTCTTAGTAAAAATTAAATAGTGTGTAAAATTGTGCAAGAATGTCTAGAATGCCTAGAAGAATGTCTAGAATGCAAGAATGTCTGGAATTTTTTAGATATATCCTTTAGTTTTATGTTTGATTCTAAAAATGTAGTTCATATGTAGTTCTGTTAAGGACTGTACAAATTGAAGATAGTGAGTAAATTTGGAAAATCCCAAACATATAAAATTCAATCCCGCATGGTCTACAAATCCGGGTTGCAAAAAGTTGCATACATGATCGCTTACACATCCCACCCTCGAAGGCGTTTTCCCGGTTGACCGGTTTAAAATTTAAAACCATGCTGCCATTACATGAAATACATAATCTGTTAGCTTGTATTTTTTTTTTTGGTTTTGTTCGTTCCTGCTCCAGTTCAAGCCCTGGTATTCCATAAAAACTCGTTCCCACTGCCCGAGATTGGGCAAGCTGTCAAAAACGGTGCGTGTGTGCGCGAAAAAACCTGCTCCATTCGATCTCGGTCCCAAGGCATAGAGGGTGAAAAGCTAGCAATCGAAAGCTGCTGGAAAGCTTCAAATAGTGTATATATGTGTGTGTGTAGATAACCAATTTCCTTTTTGCTTAATTAAACGAATCTGCTCTTCTTTTTCTCTAACATAAGCTCACTATAAGTTTTATAGGAACATTTGGTAAACTGTAATAATTGAATTTTCCTCCTTTATCACGCCACGAGTCTGTGTCCCTTCCGGTTACGAGCAAATGTTTTATCAGACGTTGATCGATAGCAGCAATTCAACCTGGACCCCAGCACAGCCACACTGTTTGGTGTGAAAAGCAGCGCTTCGTAATCGGAAACGACGTGTGGAAACGTAATCAATTACGAGGCGCGCTTTTCGCCGGCTGTCCTCTAGTTTGGTCTGGTAGTTTCCGTCCGTTTCGTGTCAGCACAGTACTAAGACGGCTCGGTCGGTTAAATTCGCTGGCTTTAATTGTCTGCTGGCTTTGTTGTTTCATGGGCATGGGCTTTGCATACAGCGAACCACAGCCGCGATGGCGGCACGGGTGGCACCATTTCTCTCCGTCCGCCGATTTCGTAACCGATGCGTTGTGATGTGTATCTTCGCACATCATTGCACGCACCTTTGTTTAGCCCTTTTCGTAAACAAGGCATCTGCGCCAGAGAGACACTTATTATACGATAATATTATCGACTTTTCATGGCGTTCCGGGCGCCATAACAAATGTGCCTGAAATGGCGAGCGACTATAATCAGCGAACCATCTATTTAAATCAAACACTTGAATTTTGTTTATTCCACTGTTGAATGCATTTTGTTCGATCTGCTACTAATGAGTACGACATTTTGTTTTTGTTTTGGTCTACGAGTGACTTCATGAGGGGTTCGTCGTCTGTGTGACTGTTGGAGTCTTTTGATCGCAAATTTAGAAAAAAACATGTTTTTTTCTATACTTTTACTTACAAGTTATCCGAAAAATACTTTTACTAGTATTGTACTTTACCATTAAACATAGTTTAAGTTCAATTTTTTTTAATTAAATTGTGACTTTTTTATTTCATAGTAATAACCAGGCTATATTCCTTAATTTTTTATCAGGCTTGACGGACAACATTTTTTTGTCAACAACTAAATAAGACATGTACTAATCATTTTTACCTATCTCTCTCTCTCTCTATCTCTCTCTCTCTCTCTCTCTCTCTCTCTCTCTATCTCTCCCTAAAACCCGTTTGTACCGTTAACTGGGTTACGAATTGCAACTTTTCACCATTCCACACACCCATTTGCACACACTCGTCGATCGACGTATTCGACCGTTTTCTCGTGCTTGGCTTAGAAAAAGCTGGTTCTCGTTATCATGGAATTGCTTGTTGGTGTTTTTTCTTCTTTTCTTTCCTCACTTGATCCTGCACCTGAGCTGAAAATGGGAAATAATGGGCCGGTGCAAGATTCCGGTGTGATTAATTTCCGTTTCCGCAATGCACGTCTAGTGCAGCATCGATCGATGGTGGTGATGGTGGAAGGCAAAAAAAAATAAAAAAAAAACAGGCTGACGATCAAAAAGCGAAAGGAAACGCGAAACATGCACTTCTGTTTCGGGGGTTGAGAAGAGCGGGAGCGCTGATGGCGCTTGCATAATGATAAACTATTTTATTGTTCTTCTTGCTACTTACCGGCAAAAATACAATGTATTTGTGGTGTTTGTATCTGCAAAATGTGAGGCAGGTCTTTATCGCAGTTTATTTTAAGAAATAAGAGTAAAGTAAGATTCAAACAATATATTTTTTTCGTAAATAGTTTGAGACAGTAAATGTCGAAAAGAAAATTTAAAAATAAAATCATCAAAAACAAGCTTCCTTCCTTCACGCTTCACGTTCAATTCAACGCTCCAGCACGCACAATTCGGGATGGGTTCGTCTTCGATTTTCCACGCGCAATCCACGCACGAACTGTTGTACCACTGGTGGACCTCACGTGTAATGTGAATACACTTTCACTATCAAACGATTGCCTCCCAGCTTTATCATGCTTGAGTTAGAGCCTACAGAGCTGAGGTCAGCACTGCCAGTATGGCATCGCGAATAAAGAAATCATCCCCCCCGTTTCGTAGCTGAAAGCCAGCCGCGAATGATGATTGTTTGGCATTCAGTAGCAGCAAAGAAAAGCTGCTCCTTTCCGGCAACGGGGAAATGATTGCGTAAAACGGCATACGATTAAAGCACGGAGGGAAAATCGGAACCACGGGGGTGGAGCTCCAAAGTGATCGAACATCTACCATTGTCAATTGTATACAATTTTAAACCGTACCACGTGTTTATTTTTTTTTGTCCCTGCAAGCAAAGCAGTTATTTAGGAATTATTGTTAATTAATGTTTACGTGCGCTCGCTCTCTCTATGAAGCGTTTCATATTACATCGAGTCCCAAAAAAAAAAGGAAGTGTGTGTTTTTTGTGACTATTTTTAATGGTAATGAGATAGAGATAGAATAGATAATGAGTGGGAAATTAACTTACTTTTTGCTACTAACTTATTACGACGAACTATTTCATGCAGCATGATGTGTTATGTAGGTTTCCGCAAAAGGTGAAGGTTGTGTTGGTCTCATCAAACTGGACCGCTCAGTATGGACCGTGCAAAATGTACTCCGGTTTTCGTTTCTCCCCAGTCTTGGCAGTAGAGAGGAAAAACTGGTCCTCCACACTAGAGTTCCATTTTTTTTCTTACAATACAATGAAACAATTTCAAGTCCTGCCACCGCCATACACGGGTAAAGCGTCCGGAGCGAGCCTATTCCGGCTGAAAGCTTCATCCGACATGCGACAGGTTGTTGCAGTTGACGGATATACAGAGACAAAAAACGAACTAGTAATGAAAAACAAAATCACATCACTGACATGCTCACGCTATGGGACGGGAAATCATCATAACCGGCAGACGACAAGACAAAAGTCGCCAGCAACATAAAGTGGGTCGCCAACAACGATGACGGTGTGTGATTCGTATCTTTTCCCTTGTGGTTTATTTATTTCTCGGCCACAGGTAGCAGTTTGCTGCTAGAAATGGTTTGAGTAAATGATGTAACAGAAGGAAGAAGGACAACGAAAGTGAGTGTGTGTGCTTGAGTGTAAGCCTGGCCGAGAGGAATGACACTAAGCGCACTACAAAATGGCTTAATTAGTATTGCTGATGAGGTTGTACGTGGCGAAAATTAACTAGCAATTGACATTTGCAAATTTGATTTTTATTTGGTTTTCTCAGTAAATATGAGTGAGCAGTAATAAGTTTGATTATCGAGTACGTCCCCGGAAGTCATGAAAAAGCATTCATTACATTGTGTGCTACAATTAAATTGCTTTCCGCAATCATTGTTTATCTAGTGGGCTGATGCTTAAGAGTGCATATTACTGCACTTCATGAAGACTTCAATTTGGGGATGTCATGAGAAAATGGCTGCTAAAGTTACTTTTTTACCTAGACGAAATAGATATATGTGCGATATCGCTCACTAATGCGGCTGCCAATCGAATACCGCGGGCATTCTGGGGGCCGGATCAACGCCCTCAATCCATCTAAAATTCGAATATTGTCTACCACGTCACATACAGGTTAAGATTCGCCTTCTGAAAGAATCGAACGCAACGAACGAACTCGAGTGAATAATATTCACACTGTTTAGTTCAATATTGTAGAAGTTCTTTGTTATACTGATGTTGCCATTCCACTTATCTTGTACTTAATTGGCTATAACAAAGCTTTCCTCTGAAAATCTAAATACTGTTTGAAAATCTAAATACTGTCCCTATTCTTAATGCAATTCTGTGACACTCTACAGTGAACTGCCATT
Organism: Anopheles maculipalpis; assembly: GCF_943734695.1. Classification (NCBI taxonomy): domain Eukaryota; kingdom Metazoa; phylum Arthropoda; class Insecta; order Diptera; family Culicidae; genus Anopheles; species Anopheles maculipalpis. Next base: position 28,730,833 of record NC_064871.1, on the reverse strand, counting down.
TTCAGCATTTTTGATTACATTTTTGATCACTTTGTTACGGCAGATATGGAACCGACAAACTAGTCATACGTTCCCAGGTCGGTTTAAAACTTAGTTACCAACCATTGGAAGTGAGTAATCTACTATAAGGCTTTTAAGAAGGAATATTTTTTTATATAATGCATTTTGTGTTTAAAATTTCTTTACTGATGCTTGATCCACTTTATACTTGAGAATACGTACGAAGCTTGATAGGATCGAACGAGTTCAGCAGGTATTAACTCGTCGGATGGAGTGCCTTCGTTCCGGTACGCCAGGGGTGAATAAATTAACAATAATGAATAATAAACAAATAATAATATTAGATTAATATTAAATTAATTCCACTGTCCTAGGTAGGAACATGTCTGGACTAACAGAGGTACAGACGTGATATATAGTAAGTATTTATTGAATGTCATTTCTTCTTGGAATTAACAGCCCTAAGGTCACACCTTAGTTCACCTAAGATCAGGTCAAACGGCAGGACTGGGGTTGAAATCCCATCCTGACCGTCCGAGTGAGAACTGACTAACCAACTACGTGGTATTGGCAGTCAAGTAAGCCATTTCGATGGCTGGCATGACCTTAGAGATCGTTAAGCCAAGAAGAAGAAGAAGAAGAAGAATGTCACAACAGCCATCTAATGGCTTACTAGACTTGCAATACCATCTAGTAGGATAGTCAATCCTCACTAGAGGGGAACGGATTGAAAGACACTATTGACAGTACAGACGCAAAAACAAGACTCTTTTCTTAATTCTATGACTCAGATTCTAATATAAACTTCGGAAGTAAATACGTCACAACAATCACTTACATGTCTCCTGGTGAGATTTTTCGAGGTAGCCTTATTATACAGTTCTTACTAGCAGGGAAAGGTCTGGATGAGATTCGATCTTACCTGAAAAAAAGACTAGCGTTGATACACCTAGGTACTCCAGCTTGTGCTTACTGAGCGAGATTCTGAACACTGAATCGAATCGAATAGTAACAGAGTATCAAGGAACTGGAAGATTTCTTATTTGGAATATCAAGACCATGTCAAAAGTGCCTAGGCTGCTATGTCTTGAGGCTCGAGTATGCCATTAAGCTCTCAGGAAATGCTGGTTATTGTCCTCTGTTTCTGCGCGCATTTGACAAAAAAAAACGCCTCGCAGTAATGTGTGTTGAGCTTCTGCTCTTGGGCGATGCATTGTAATCCAGGATGAGTTAGTTTTACGTTTTCTTTTATGTCTTACGTCTTACGTTTTAAGAAGAGCCAAAAACATAAACGGAAAGCGAGTAAAAATTAAAATATTTTTCTTTATTGTTTTAAGCACCTAAAGCTAGTGAGAGAGAAGATATGAAAAGATGCAGATGCAGATAATTATAAAATTAACATTCCTGAGCAAGACACATCAACCGCTAAACCTCACGATAAAAATATCCTCTAATAGAATGTCGGCTACTTACAGTAACCTAAAGTGGGAAATCTAGATCACAAAGCGCATCTCTGCAATCGTCGTACTTTGGTTTACAGCCTTACATAATTTATACCGTGTTATAAATAAGCGATTCGCCGTGCACACAAATTAAATAACAACTCAAGCCATCGCCCCATCCGGTTGTACACGGGGCGCTCCGGCTCGTATAGCTCTGCTAGCGCTCAAACTAAGGGCGACTAATATCGCCCACTCGTACGTGCATCTGTACCCAACTCTGCGTATGCTAACTAAGTGCTACGGGCAAACAAATTACTGTTACGGTTTTCCAATCCTCCACTCCACAGTTCGCGCCCGCCTTATCGGTAGATCTGGTCGGGGTTTTTCTCGAGCGCATCCTTAAACTTGATCGTGCCCCGATTGCGGCTGTACTTTGGATCGAACTTTTTCTTCACCCGCAGTTCGGTTTTACTCGAGCCGGCACCGACACTGTCGCCGGGTTTCTCAGCCGCCCGGCGGTGGCTGGCCGCGGACGAGCCAGTTTCGGGCCGGTTGTGGTGATGATTGTGGTGGTGGTTCGTTCGTTTCTTGGTCGTACCTTTCGTCCCTTGCGAGCCGCCAGTCGGTTTGTGAGTGGTGGTCGAAGTAACCGTGGCATCAGTCTGTCCCACGTACACCGTTCCCGGTACGTACGGTTTGGGAGTTTTGATGTAACTCTTCTTTACGCCAGCACTGTAGAAGCTTGCCAAGCCATTGCTGCTGACGCTGGACGATGGTTCTGTGAGTGCGGTGAAGGTGGTTACGGGCGGGGCAGATTGAGTGCTAACCTCTTCCTGTCCGACCGATGCCATCTGCGTCCAAGGACTAACGGCGAACGGTGGTGCGATGGTACGATTGTTGTACTGCACCTCCACATTGCTGTAAGACTGAGCTACAGCTGCCGGTGCTTTACCATTATTGCCGTAGAACATTGACGCATCGTACGTAGGACCGAACCGTTGTGACTGAGCACCTACTGCCGGGGGTTGTTTCGGTGTGGTTGGATACGTTGCGGATGACGAGGGCCGAGAGGATACCGTGGTAGAGGTAGACGTGACACAGTTCGAACATTTAACACGATCCTTGGTCCGTTTTTCCTTTCCAATTGAAGCCGTCTTCGAGCGATGCTTGTGGTTCGGAGCAGTTGTAGATTTGGGGCTTACGGAGGTATTCGTCAAACCGTACCGAACTGCCGAACTTGCCCCGGTAGCTGTTGGTTTCGGTTTCGCGCTACGCACAGTCGTATCTAGAGGGCGCTTGTCGGACGGACCCGCTGTTAGTGAGGTAACGATCTTCGACTCGGAAAGTTCCGGTGCCGCACCACGGACGACACTGCTCGTAAGCGGTGTTTTCTTGATGGATGCAATTGGTCGCCAGTCATCATCGCTTGCATCCGGGAACAGCGTATGGATGGTCGCTTCCACCTTGAGCTCTTCACGTCGTTCCAAATCCCGGATTACGGCGTTCTCAAAGTGTTTGTACCCCGAGATGCCCAAATCAGACATCAACGAATCGTACTTCCCCGGTGGTGATGCAGTCGATGAATGTCGGCCACGTTTAGGTCCTTGGACATTTTTCTTGCCATAGACAACTGGAGACGTTTTGAAGTGACCGCCTGCCTGCTTGCTGAACGGTTGTCCATAGCGCAGCTCGTTTGCGTTGGAATAGTATCCGGCGGCATTATGTATGCCCGCCACTGGTCGGTGACTGCCGAGCAGGTTGATTGGCCCATGGCCAGGCATCGAGACGGCCTGCTGGATAGCTCCAGTTACACCGTTCACCGCATGTGCGAGTTTTGATGAACCAATGCCCGTCTTGAGGTTGTTGATAAAGTGTTGTAGGTTGTTCTCCAGATTGGTAACCGCCGGGACATAGTAGGATCGCTTCTTTGGCCCACCACCCGTGGCTCCGGAATGGGCAGGTTTGGAAAAGGGTGCCGGTTTTACACCGAGCTCGTGGATTGCGTTGGATGTTCCATCGGTTCTAGATTGCCAACGGCCTACGGCGGAAGTCCCGCGTGATGTTCTATGCTTTTTGGATCTGGCGAAAGATTGGAAAGACAGCTAAGTTTAATGGACATAACTGATCACCATGATGATTTTTTTACCTCACACGACTCCCACTAACTAGTACTCCGGACAGCAAAAGAACCAACAGCAACAAAACATGAATGCTGCACCACTGTAAACGACACAAGCAGACATCATATTAGTCAGTCTCATCACTCGCAAAGGGCACACAAAAACACCTACAGTTCTCCGGGAGCTGCTCTGCCACCGGATAGGTATCATCATGTTGGAAACACTTTGCTCTCAAACCACTGATTGTCTACCAAACACGTTCACAGTACGGCCACTAATCGCCGAAGCTCTGCACTCTTTTGCGGGCTGTAAAAATTGTAAACCTGGGGTCTTTCGATCACGCTTGCTCACTGGACTAGACGCGATTGCTTCGGAAGCATCGAACGGCTAGTGTTTTTATAACTTAGCTAATTGTCGGCTAGTTTCGATCCTCGGCAAAGCCTAACAGCGATCCCTATCGCACGCCCCACTCCGTACGGGCTGCAGCTTTGCCAATGCTTTCCTACCACCCTGCGCCGGTTTAATGGCCGATGTGTGACGATTAGCTTTACACTATTTAGGAAGAATTCACACCTGCTGCACGCGCCTAAACTATCTTGCCGGGCGGATACGAAACACAAAACGGAAGGAAGCAACAACACGATGAATGGGGTGGCTCATTTTTTCCCTTCCAAAGGAGTTATAGGGTTTCTGCCAAGCTACACTCAAACGACCAGCGGTGGCGTGTGTGTGTAAAGTATCCAGCAAAGAGTTTTAAGTGAGGGAAACACAAATTAGCAAATTTACCACAAAGAGCAGGTGCAGTGAAAGAAGAGTTCAACATACAAGGATTTTGGGAGGAATACTTTGCAGAGTACTTTCAAATAGAACTAGGAATCATCAGACATTCTCGACTTTCAAGAAGAAAAAGATCTTTGAAGGATTTTTGGAGTGGTGCTTGATCCCGATTATCTTAGACAAAGTACAGAGCATTGACTCGAACTTTGCATAGTTCATCCCGAAACTCTTGTTTGTCTATTAAAACCATACTTTAGGTGGAGTACTCATACATCTCATTGAAGAATTCTTAAACCACGATATCGAACCTCAACAATAGCGTATCTGATCGTTACGGCCGATAAGTGCAAAGACAAGAAAGTCTAAACTCCTTTCGCTTTTTTTTCTCGTGTGTTATTGTTGTGCTCGTTAAAGAAACATACACACTCACGAACATCCACGTTAATTTTCTCGGAAACTCTCGTTTTCATTTCGTGTTGAAGTTGAGCATTTATGTATTGTACCGTTTTTTGTTATTGCATTGCATGTGTTACCTCAATGTCGTGCGGAAAACTGGCAAAGCAGCATTAGCGAGAGCGAAAGGTAACATCAAAAGCACGAAGGTTTGCTCAGAAATCCTAAGAAAAGTGCATCGGCCATCGGCCATCGCCATGTGTGTCTGTGCGCACTAAAACGTTTATGCACCGGGCCAAGGAAAAGGCAAGCTAAGTAGACGGGAAGTGCATCGGCGCCGAAACGGTCGGCATCCGTATGCACTTCACACTTCGCAGGAGCATAGCGTAGGAAGTCTGCCGAATGTCTACCTTCCAGCTACTACGTACAACAATCGCTGTGACAATCGTGTGTGAGCGATCGATTTGATCGAGCAAAAATAATACCATGTATCGAACGCACTGCTGGCCTGACGCTAGCCTGGCTGGTGGTGGTGGGTGGCCAAACGAAAACCAAATAACATAATCGTTTAGCAACCGCACACGCAAAACCATCCGCACACGAGCGTTCGATTGATCGTGAAAGGTGAATGAGCTCACAGCGGGGGGTTGTGGCGCTTTCTGGAACGTGATGTGCGTATGTGCGGTACGCACCGGACTTTGATTGGTAATTTCCGGTGCCCCGTCCGGAAATGTATGTACGTTGGCTTTTGTTTTCGAGTGTTTTGACACCTGCAGTACAGTGACTTATGGCCGTGAACTGTCCTCGACATTATGTGTTCACTGCTTATGTCGCTAAATCAGCGCGTTGCAGACTGTATTGGTTTAATATTATTAATCTATTATAATTTTATTTTATTTGTCTAAAATACACTTTGCACATTGGTTGATGGTTAGATTGATGAGCGAGCCCAAAAATTTCCTCAATTGTAAGCCTAACTTTTAATTCGTGTTATACAGGATACTCTGGGTTCTGAGAGCAGAAATTCCAGATCTGAAATTCGATCTATGAGAAACCTACTTTCAGTTTGCGTAAAACTAAGTACCATGCGTAGATGTTCGGAATCCCTGTTATCAAATCCCGGATAATGGAGTTTACATCAGATACATCAGATGTGGGATCTTGGATCTTGAGTACCAGACCATTGAACCCTGATCCTTGATCTTGAGCCTCTGATCCCGGATTCCGAATCTGAGATCTTAGATCTTAAATAACGGAAATTTGATGCCGGATCTTGGGTTTCGGATTTGGTATGCAAACTTGAATCTTGAATTTCTGGATCTTGCAGTTAGGATCTGGGATCCCGGATCTTGCACATGGGACATGCGATTCCAGATCTTTGTCCTTGTCGTGACCCGGATCTTTTGTCTCAAAAATTTTTTATCACCATTATTCTTTTTTTTTAACCAATATTTTGAAAATCAGTTTAACACTTTATATTTTACAAATCGTATTCTTTTATACGGGCACGTAACAACAAAGTGAAACAAACAAAAATGCTTATAACTGGATAACGATAGTAAATTACACAACTAGAAACAATGATAAAAGTAAAAATTCACATTTGTCCTGATGTACTAGTTTCGGGGTTGTGTGCAGGATAGACGGGGGACCTTTATATTGCGGTAGTCCTAACATTCATTCTCACCGTCGTTGCACGGTTTTCCTTTCCTTTATTTGTCTTTCACGTCAACTTCATTCGGGTGTAATGTAATTCAACAATTCTAAGCAACGAGTAAGAGAAGTAAGTAAGCTAACATGAGTTTAGCAGTGGTATATCATTGCGTATGAATTCACGGAATTTCACTTAAAATGCTGCTGAGAGGGAAATCTTCATCCCCAACGCTACTGATCCGATAGAGGTACGTATTTTTCACGAGTCACCCTCTGTAGAAGGAAGGAAGAACTTAGTGGACAAATCATACACCTAAGTAAGCAGTGTCTTACCTTAAAATCTGCATCTTCGTCAGATACTCCATCGGCGACATGTGCTGCTCCATCGGATGGGCGTGCTTGTCCATGCTGTAGCCCAACAGCTTATAGTCCGTTTTTTGGAACGTTCGATGATGTATGGGCTTCACACGAGTCTTGGTCATGTGGACATTCTTGTAGTTGATTGGAACGTGGAACACCAACCGATCGCCCGCAATTGCGCATTCAATCCTCACCAGTACACTGAATAGAACGATCAGCCAAAGCAGCGCAAAGGGCTATGCGTAAAATACAAGAAATGTGAAATGCTGATCAACGTTCGAACATGGTTTTTTTGTTCCAAATTTACCTACCAAATACTGTTTCATCTTGATGCAGTTGCAGGATAGCTGTTGAAAGCAGCCTTTCAATTTTTAACGCTATGACACAGCTGTCTAGAGCTTGACGGCTTATCGAGTGGCTTTGACTGCAATGTTGCCTTCGGCTGCTGCATTTATACTCATGGGCAACGAAAACATTGCAATAAGTACTGTAAAATAACTAGGACTAGTTACTGGACAGAAATTTAAGACACTTGTCTGAAGATACATTTTCACGAAAGCAGCAGGAATTGAATTTCGGACAGTGACAAACTTTCATTGCAGAGTTTCATAGCCACGATCTACCGGTGGTGGTAACGTTCGTGACCTTCCTGGGGGTAAAACAGAAGCGATGGAAGGCACGGAAAACTCGCCAGCCCGTGACAGCCGGTCACAGTCATTGACATTCGCTTGCTCGTGCTCGTTTATGCTTCACCGTGACACTGTACTACGATCGTGTAGGCATAACTTGCCAGAGCATTTTAACACGCATGAACAGTTGACATTGCATAAGAGATTGAACGTGACAATCAGCTGGTGGTAAATGGGATGCACCGAACCGAACGACTGCAGCTGATCAGCTGTAGCTAATGGTACAACTACGTTCAAGTGCATCAACATATGATTTCGGTTGATTGCACTTAATCAAATTGAATTGTAAATGAATAAACACTTCGACTGTAGGCATGTGTATTAAAAATTTTCATGTTTATTATTTCTAGAAATGTATTCACTGTTTTATAATCTTTATTTTACAAATCACTTAATCAATTTATCGACAACTCCACGAACGCTCTGTGCAAATTGTAAATTTTTTAAACATATTTTTATCGAAAGTGCCATTTATTAAGAATGAAATTTTATTTCAGAAAATAAGCTTTAGTTATTAATCTTATTTTGAAATTTATGCATGCAGTTAAAAATTAATGTATTCATCTGTTAACTCAACTATTGTTGTATTTATCCAGATAGTTTTCTTTATTTTTATTTAAATTGTACCTCTTTATTTTGCTTACAAAAAAGGTGAAAGCATACTAACTTTCTCTTATTTTAATTAACTTTCACTCTGAACATAATTTGAATAATTTAAATAATATTAAAATTTAACTGGACCGTCATAATTAATTATAAATAAATTAAATTTTAACTTATTCATACGAAGCATCATTCATTCATTCATTCATCATTCATTGCTGCACATTTCAGTTTAATTTGTAGAAGAAATAATTTATTTCTTAAAATACTGATTTCAGTTTTTACATTTCATGCACATTCTAGAAGAAAACAAAAGAGTTTTTTTTAAGTTCAAAAATACCATAAACAGAAAAAAAACAAGTTTTAAATCACATAACACACATAATTTGCAATAATATACAATGCAATACAATAAAAATTATAAAATTCATACTTTATTAATATTTCTGTTAGGTCAAAATACAAAATATGAAAATTTGCATTCAAAAATACACGCACATATATTTTTTTAAATTAAATAATCAATATTTTATTTCAGCTTCATTACTTACATCAATAAACAAACGATAAACAAATAGTAACAGATTAAAGTTCAACAGCATTGCCCTCAAGCAACGAACAGTCTTTTCGAGGAGTCATTACAGATTTCCGTAAGCCTTCTTCTTTTTGGACTTCTTGGGAAGCAGGCTCGACTTCTCACCATCGCTCGACTTCACGCCAAACGACTTGTCCCAGTTGTACCCCATATTGGACAGATATTTGGTTTGTGCAAAGTTGGGCAACTGCATCGCTTCCTGTAGCATAAGCTGATCGGACAGCTTCCGCTGCCGGTGATAGTAGTCCCGCAGATAGTCTGACGCATCGGAAGCAGTTTCGCGTAAATCGGCTCCAGCGGCAACGGAGGGCGTATCCAGATTGCGGTAACGCATCATCAGCTCCTGTGCTAGCTGAGTCGACAGTTTATCCTGTACCATCGAGGATAGGGAAGCGGCCGCAGCTGCAGCCATGGCTGAGGAGGAAGCCGACGAAAGGGCTGACGAGGGGGAGGAAACCATACCGGCGGGTACGGGCCCGGATGGCATCCACATGCCGTGATCCATCGCCATCGGCGGCTGGTCGACGAACGTTGGAGGCATCTCCTGGACGACCTTTTTCGGATGGTACACGTGCATGTACTTCGTCTTTACGTGAACGTGCCGGTTGATAATTTCCGGAACGTGAAGTTTAATGTGTACACTGCCGATAAAGAGGTAATTATTAGAACGGGAACGTCAGTGCGACAGAGGGATGGGAAGCTTGGTGACTCACTGTTCTGTGTCATCATCGCCGTAGCACCGATCACGAAGAAGTGTTGTAAACACGCCGAGACTTAGGACAACTTGCTGTAGATTCATGGTATGGAGAAGATCGTGGAACGTTCCTGTTTTTTTTTTTAATGGATTCTTGTAAAAAAAGGCTCTCCGTCTCTAAGGTAAGAGCTCACAAACCACACTGATGCTGTCGGTGTAGCAGGATGTGCTTTAAATACGAGCATTACAAGATCAGTCAAAATGGATCATTTCAATGCATTTTTGCGTCGAGCTGCAATCGATAGCCACTTGAATGGGAAGGGTTCGCCCTTTTTTTAAAGCATGAAACCTTCCCGCATATCAGATATCTGAAATGATGGTGACCTTCCCAGCAATGTACAGGCCACCGAGACATGAGCGTACTGCAACGGAAACAATCGTTTGATATTCCCTTACCGTTGCCGTCTTCCGATAGTTTCCGCTTTCGCTCGTTGTGACACATTTGGAGGCCTGCAGCGGGCAGACGGGATAGGCCGGTTGCATAATCTTACTCACTCAAGCACTACTTTTTGTTGGCGAACTACGAAAGCCGTCGAAACGGGATCGGGCACAAATACAATTAATGAGAATGAGTCACTAATAGTGAACTCACAGAAACATTTATATCACTAACGACGTGAAATAATGGTACGTGTCATAAGATAAAACAGACTAGAAGGTATTGAAGGACATATCTTCGTATACAAAAAAGGGTTTTTGTTGAAGTGCAATTACTCATGATATTAAATGTAAATGGGACAGTTTAAAACTATGAACCTATAACGTGTCTTGTAGCATGCTTTACTGCGTCTATTTAACTATCGATTATGGGTTTCTTAAAAATAACTATTTTTTCCATAACACAATTATAAATAAAATCATTAAGATACGACAGCTAACTAGCGTATTTCAAAGGTTACACACTCATCGTCGCTCCCAAATGTTGCACCAATTTTCTCAACAGCACTGCGACACAAGCAGTGGACATATTTGGGCAAGTGATAATGATGTTTTGCTAATTCTTGTCTGGTAAAAGTTAATGGAAAAAACATGAATTCCTTTGTATTGCGATAAATTATCCGAAAACGAAAGAGTCCAGATAGATTTAAAATGAAACGATGTTGAAATACGTTCGATTGGTTTCATTTTTAACCATATGTTTAGTTTTGATTTTTTGTTTATTAACCAGTTAAAAAACGGATCTAAAATAAATGTGTTATCTTGCGAACCGATCGATATGAATTTCTTGTTCGTGGCATTCTGTTTCGAAATCTTAGTGTTCGATTTCTTTAACACTTTTATCCAACTGAGCGGTCTGTTGAAATTCTACAGGGTTTTTATGGTATTATGGTTACTGCAAATTTTCTAATTAATAATGCTTCTTATTTTGTTTAAAGTCACAGATTTTATTGGTAATGATAATTGCCATTTAAAAATAATTAATAATAATAATTGTCAGCGGCGCCGGTCTTCAAACGGCCGGACCGGATTTAAAATCCCGTCCGGACCGTCCTCCTGTAGTGAGGACTGACATGGTATCGGTAGTCTAGTAAGCCACTCGATGGCCGGCGTGTCCTCAGAATGTCGTTAAGCCAAAAAGAAGAAGAACTGCCATTTCCGTTCTGCGTGTTGGTAGTAATTTTTTGTCTACACAATTTGTCAGTTTATTTTTAAAACACTGATGCAATATGGACAATATTTTAAAGCCACCTAATTTTGCAAAAGTTCAGTATCTCAGTTAAGGTTAGTTGTAGTAAAAGTTGTTTCGTTTCATTTGATTATTTAATTACAATTGTTTTAATAATTTTTGACCACCAACACAACATTACTGTAAATGGTTATAGCACAATAAAAATCATTCATAATTTATAATTTCGTATGAATACATCGTAGCAACAGACACTTGCAATTTGGTAACGCTTCACAGGAGGAAATAAAATTAAATCAAAATCTTCTAAACAGTTTGCTTTGTTTATAAAATACATATATTAGGGATACACCAGTATCGATCAGTTTGTTGAATCGCTCTTTTACTTCTATTCTTCTATTCTATTTGATTGACCAATGCAAGCTTCCAATTTCATAGACAATCACCACAATTCCTTTACATTCTTGTAACGGTACTGCTTCTAAGACTAACATGCCAACACCTTTCGTCAAAACACATAATCATACTTTATACACTGCTAAAGCTCACCATCCCGTCCTTCTATTTAAAAGCTTACCATATAACAATTGAACTACCTTTCGAATTATACCATAAAACTGTAACTGGGCCGGATTATTACTATAACGAAACAGTTTTACAACATTACATAACGATGTGAGCAATTTAAGCTCACTTCATCTTTGGAGGATCGGCATCTGTATCATATCTGGTTTTCTTATTTACATTTCAATAGAACAACCACGCTTGCCTTCTGCTTTACAATAAAAAAAGCCGATCGATACGCTTTCTCACAATAGGAAAAAGATTTAGAATGATTTAGTATCGTAAGGTGCAGAGACTTTTGTAGCGTTTATTTTCTCTTCTTCGTGCCTGAATACATACAACCAGGTTTTATACGCTTCACGCGTTCCCCCTTTTTTAAGCGTTACCACCATAACACTTAAATTCTACGATTATGGTGCATTTACAATGGAGTTTATGTTTATTGCACCCTAAACCGTGTGCGTCACACGGTGTACCCAATGGACCGAAAGGCTTAAGCATTACGAAACCAAGGTTTAAGGTGGTTCAGTTAAGCTGAAGATCTATGGCGACAGATTTGGTTGAGCGTCAAGATCGGAAGGAAAATCAGACTGCAACGATTCGCTGATCGTCTGAACTGTAAATTCGGGCAGTTTAAATTATAACTTTAGGCTGCGCGGAAAACGGTATTAAAGCTAGTCCACAATCGAGCTTGACTTGATTAGATGTGCCCTGTGCCATACAGTCATAATTCGAAAGAGAAAGCGACGGTTGGAATGCATCTCGGTGCAGTTATAACCCTGTTCTATGAGTACACCTTGAGAACTTCCTCGTTTTACTTCTTTGTCTTCCATATACATATTAGTCAATGTGTCAGCAATGACCATAAGCCATCATGATTAAATACACACAACAAAAACATACAGAACCAAATATGTTTTGCCGTTGGTGCATCTGAAATGCATTGCCTCTTTTTAATTCGTTGCGTTCGATTATCCTTCGCCTTAGTTTTCAATGAACCCCCCGCCGTTTGGCCGGTCAGCGACCCGTGTAGGTCGGGTCGGCCCGTTGACCATGCCATGTGATTGAGGGCAAGAAGTTCGATCGAAAGTAATAACAAGCTTGACCGGTTACGCTGTCAGTGGAAATGTCTAACAGATCATTTCGGTGGACCGTATTCTAATCCCTTCAATCCTTAGGGCGGTCCTTTCCCGGGGAACAGAACTGGACTGCCAGAAAGCGATGGAGAAAGAAATCTCAACAAAAAGAGATGAACAAGAAGCTCCAGCAGGAACCGCCGTTCTCATATCGGCGTTCTCGAACGGAGAAATGTTAGCGAGACCCACATTTAAAAGTTCGGACAGATAATATCTTAATCTCCTTCCGCGCTATCCTTTCCCCCTGGACAAAACGCACATTTCCTTCCTTGTTTTAGGGAAATATTCGGGCCAGGGATGTCTTTGCACCCAACCCGAACGAGGAATCTCAATCGGTTACATTTTTTGGTTCTTCCTTATATGGATTCCACCACGCCGAAAACACAAAAAAAAAACCTAACATTGGTGAGCTTTTGAGCTGTGTTTTTCGTTCTACCGTTCGGGATAACATTCCAGCGGCGGCTCTCGTAACTCGTCTAGCAGCAAAACCGAATGTCTGTGACATCTAAGTGCGGAACGAAGGCCGAGACGGTTTTTGTTTCGGTTAAGCTTGAGTGATTATTTTTCACTTTCTGAGACGAGTGTGTTGGAGTGTTCTTTCGTCGAAAGCTGGCCAACTCGTTCTCATCTTTCACTTTCTAAAACGGTATAGGTTCTTTCTGATAGCAACGCGTCATAGAACATAAGGGAATGCGCCTCTAGATGTAAACACTTGTCACGCACCTGTCATTAAACTCTCGCAGTAAGTGGAAGTTGATTGGCTGGCCACTTGGCTGCGTGAGCGCACGTGACACGTAGTAGTTTCGTTCACTTCCGACTGCTTAGTACAGGGGTATTGACAGCACGTGTGCATGTGTGAAGTTGAGTTTTTAATATTTGGTACGCTTCAAGGACACTTTCGAGCTAATCTTCTACAAATTATGTGCTTGGAAAGTACGATAGTGAAACCGTTTGCTCACGGTACACTAATCTTACTAATAAGTGATCACCAATTCTAGGAATTATTCAATGAATTTTGTTCACCCTTCTTCGCGTCTTGCTGTATGACAACTTGAAAGATCTCGTTAACACCATTTACATCGTTGTAGGTCAGTTATATGTTTGTTTCTGTTCAGAAATTCATCCTTCATTCAATTTATAAAATATCAGAAGGTCCTACTACTAGATCCCATATAAAATACTCAAAGATTCTCAAACCTCTAGTGTTGTACCATAACTTCCATGTAACTAGGAGCTTTCCATCAACAAGTCCATTTCGTAAAGCTTGTTTAATAGCTCAATAAGTGTTAAATTTATCATTTACTAATCATATTCCTGTAAAGAGTTCTCAATAACAGAGCTTATAAATACCGCATCAAAAGCAATACGTTAAATAACTTTTTTATACTCTTACGCAGTCTACTGATCGCTTTTACCATCGCAGAAACATCTTAAAATGTCATGGGAAAGTGCTTAAAGTAGTAGCATTTATGCTGTTGATCGCTACACATCTCGCCCATCGATATCGATCTTGCCCTCTATCCATTATCCGAAGATTAAAAAGCAAAGCAGCAAGAGGCGGCGCCTGCTCATCGATATTACGTCTAGAAGCTCTGGCAGCTAATTACACAGCTGGCCACCCAATTCTTGACCCCGGCTAACTAGACTGTTTATTTGTTTTCTTAGCTTTCGATCCACCGATCGATTCACTTTCTCCACCCCATCCATCCGGATCGACAACTTTATCTGAATTACGCCATTACAGGGCGTGATCGTGACGACGCTGACTTACTTAGTTTCCAAGCTCCAGCACACCCACCGTTTCCACAAACCAAATCAATTTCTCACAGTACATTTTCATTTTCCGATGGATCAATTCTGTTGATTGTTTTTGCTGCTTCTCTTTCGTGCTGGAATCATATTCTAATACGTTCATCCGATTGTCCTTTCCACGGTGTATAATTAATGGATCAAATCAAATCACTTTTCCACTGGTGCCGGGGTGCTCGAAACGTACATCTCTATCCGTCAGTGGGGATCCCTTGGTCTCCCCATACCGAACGTAACTTTAAACCATGCACCCTTAAAAGGTTCAATCCCGGGCCTAACTGCTTAAGCATCCAAGCGTAGATTGGATCCGCAAAACTTCCGCCGGAGAACGATTAACAAAAGAACCTTTGGGGGAAAGTGATTTCAGGCATCGGTGATATTCGTTCCATTTATTTAGGGCAGAACCATGCAGACCTCTGGAACGTTTGTTTGTGGGTTCGGGTTTAGGTTGGAACCTCTTCCCAACGGTTCTCCAGGACTGTCATTAAAACAGAAAATAAACCATCGAATCATCGGTTGATGATTGCGACCAGCCTTATCGTGATGTCCCCCGGGGCGAAACGATGTGCTTGTGTGTGTGTATGTGTGTGTGTATGTATGGATAAGATCGCGGTCTATGGCAAAGTGAACGATTAACTGAATCGATGATTGTTTTTCGTGTGGATCATGATCATGAGATTTAGACTTGCGAGTACCGGATTTCCCCCTTTGCTCCGTGCGTGATGTACGGCGTTCGATGTTCAATCATGGGTACGTGAGATAACGATCGAAAGCACGGGGATTTTTGGGGGGCTTGAGACCACCATCGTTACGCCGATTGACAAATTAGCCTATCATAGGCGTATCAAAGCTTCTATTTTCTTTGTGTAAGAAGGAGAGTGTGATATGTGAAAGCGGAAAACTGTACACGATCAAACAAAACAAGAAAAGACCCCGATCAACCCATTAGATGCTTGATCGACCTGAAAGGGAAGATCACGAAAAGGCTTTTTTAAACAAGCTACTAGCATAGATGATGCGTTTGCTCTACAATTTCCTGAACAGGTTTCCCATGTTTCGAACACGAGAACTGGTCACTTTGGTTCTTGCTCTCTAGAATCAATAGAATGGAGCAAAACGGAGCAATAGATTTAGGGTTTAGGAATGAAACCAAAAGAAAAAGGGTACAGGAAGAAAGTGAAACATAAGGGAAGGTCAAGTAGAATAGACAGAGAGAAATGTATAAAAATCCCGATCGTGCGTAAAGTGGAGGATGTGATAAAAACTCGCCAGACAATCAAGAACGCACCCTCCCTAATTGCGGGGCTAGGGACGAGCATTATAAATATCTCGACAAAGTGTACATTCTTGGTCATTACGTGTCTGGAGGTATTCGGGAGCAGAAAGTCCTCTGCGTCCAGTTGGTGTGCTTCAAACAGAGGGTCAAACGGTGAAACGACGGTGTTTTTGTTCTGGGAAGAGTTCTGTGTCTGATCTCTGTGAAGTAAAGATCTTTGTGTAGTTGAAACTTTGTGTTTATCATAAGCTGGCTCAAGGTGCCATTGTACCGGTGACAGGTGCAATAGTGAAGAAAAATTTGTACAGAAGTGCCACTAGAAAGATGCAGCAATTGAAGTTGTTGGTAAGAGGGCGCCGTTGGGGGTTCATTGGGTCTTGTGGGCAGTGATGGGTGTTGATAGTGACAGTCGTTGGAAAACTTGATGAAGCTACAACGAAGCTTTCGAAATTGCCCGCGTGAAGTTAATCCTAGTGTTCTTCTATTATTCAAACGTTGCAGTTTGTGCTTTTACTGTCCAGCGCATCCGTACGAGGATTCTGGTGGTCTACCAGCCAGACCAGGTATGTAGCTCCAACTGCTTTTAATCGCTAAAATAAATCGACATCACTACCGCTGACACACATACCCACTCGGCTTCATCTTTAATCCTCCAGTGATCCACCAGTACCCAGCAAACAGGTGCAATATGTCCGGGCCTTTACTTACCAACCGGTAGCATTTCCGGCGCACTCGCTAATGGCACCACCGTCTCCATACAAGTTCATCCAGGCTAGTCCAGCGTCCATCATACCAACGGCAAAGCAGATTGCACCGGTGCAACCGACAAGCAGTCAGCCGGTGCCGCAAGTCCAGCAGCAGAGTGGCAGTAGTCCATTTAGTAGCTTTTTTGGCAATGCTTTTGGAGGAATGGGCCAATCCGTCGGTGGATCATTGCCATCGTTTCAACAGCAACAGCAGCAGCAACACCAACAGCATCAGCAGCATCTACAGCAAGTTCAACAGCAGCAGCAGCAGCAGCAGCAACAGCAGCAGCAGCAGCAACAGCAGCAGCAGCAGCAACAGCAACATCAGCAACAGATAGTACAGGTACCATCATCACCCCCAGTGACACCTTCACCTACCGAAGTACCACCGGTAAATCAAGGGCCTCCATCCGGTGCCGGATTTTACGGCCAGCAGCATCCGAGCAAATATCCCTACTTTACCATGGACCACGTGCAGTACCTGTCGAGCCTACCGTCCAACGCACCGCACACGCCCCAGGTGCAGTTTGTGCCGTGCATGTGCCCGATCGCGGTCAATGTGCAGAGTCACGGGGAGGTCGCCGACAAGCGGTTAGATGAAACGGGCACAACCGACGCGGAAGTGGTCGTACCGAGCGCAGGTGAAAGTGAAAAGTGAAGAGACAAGCTTCCGTTCTAGAGTTTTTTTTTTGCAAATGATGTCAGATCACACGAAGTGGATTCAACAAAGTTTGCTGTTGTGCTATTTATTTTTGTATACTGTTTGTTTCACGTTGAAACTGAACTGGTGTTAGATGGGTGTAATAATTCTCTGAAAGTAAATGCTCGAAGATAAGGGCGAGATTCTGTAAGCTTTCCCATCGAACCTATTTATAGTGCCGTGCTGTATTCACAAAGCCACACCTTAGACGATTGATTAATTGATAGAGAAGGAAACAAATAAATCAATTACTTTGTAGGAGGATTTTTTTAAACTTTCTTTCATATTCTTATTGCCGAAAGGCTAATTAGAGTCATCGAGTTGGGACTCATCGTCTAAGCTTCTCATTCTTCTTCTCAGCCTTCTCAGCCAGCAGCAGTAATCAAGTGTTACCCGAAAATCAATCATTCGATCATCGACAGGTCGGAAAGTGAATCTGGCATATTTTTTTTTTTTTTTATTGTTCCCAGCTCCAAAGCTTGTTCTCCTTAAACCTTGTTGGCCCATTTCTTAGTATCGGTCCAATTTCTGGCGTTAAATTAATCATTCTGCTCAGGGGAAACGATTTACCGTCGGCCGGCAAACGACGTAATCCATCAGCAAAGGCGCAGACATTAATTGGACGGAGTCAAATCCCCGATCATCAATCATCGATCGTTGACGGATTTCTGTCAATTGCGATGATCGTTGGTCTGCCGACAGAGCCAACCATTGGGAATAGCTGGATCTTCGTATCTCGATCGCTTTCGTGGTGAGCGAAGATTATATGAGCGTTTTCGGAGTCATGTAAATTCAAGCCAAGTACGTTTTGCGTTGCTATTATTGTATTGAAAAGACAGGTAAATTGGTGTTCAAATCCGAACTATCCGATGAAGAGGTCAACAAGTTCTAATCAAAATTAAATCGGCGTTTGCCATCGAACCGGAATCCATATGCGGCTGCATTACGCACTTCCACCAGGGCCGGATTACGGTGCGCGTAGAAACTACCGTGGGCGTGGGCAGGCCTTGAATTTCCGTTCTTCACGCCGTACATCTCGCGTGGATAGAACGCCTCAAACGTTCCCGTGGGTGGGATGATATTGGGGATCTCCTTGTCAGTTGGATCGTACGCTTGGGCGCCGTAGTGTATCAGCACGATCGTTAGACATATCAGCAACAAGGGCCGCATCCAGAGGACTCGCGTCATTATGACAGCTTAACTTGAACTTTGAAATAAGATATTGAAAGATAAGAGATAAGCGACGTTTCTTAGCGAAAAATTGACTAACACCGAGGAGCTCACACCGTCGTACAACGGCCAGGGTTAGGGTTCAACGGTGAAGCTACCAGCTCAATGGTGTCCCCAGCTTATGTTTGATGATGATCCACACTAGAGCTATACTAGACTCGCTTCACTGTACTTTAGCTGTTTCCCCCCGAGGGGTCCGAAAAAAAAAACAGGAACAAAGTGGATTGACTACTTTCACTAGCACTATTGGGTTCGTTCGGACCACCCCTTCCGACACGACATCTGTTACCTCCGATTTGTGAGTGTGCGAGCCATCTTACGGCGTCTTGCGTTCGTTCGGATCTAAGCAGATGCTGGAAGTAGCAAATGATCTCTCGCTCACTCTCTTTCCCTGGTGATCTTCGGTCCAGTAACACTTCAGCATCCACGCACCAATGCTCTTACTGCTTACTGGGGTCTGTCTGTATGCGTGCGATGATCGTTAAATCCCCCACATTTGACAGTCACTCCCCCCAGATATGCTCCCTAACCTCTCAAAGCGAGAAAAGTGTGCGCGCTCATCATTAACAATGTGTAATTAGAAAGAAAAAACGCTTTACAGAGCCCGAAATGAGAGGTTTGTATGTTCGCACGTGCTTCTGGAAGCATTGTACCTTCAAACTTCCGCTTTAGTCAACCCTTACGCACTTATGGAGCGCGCTAATCTTTGCGCACCGAGGCTGGCCATTAACAGCGTGCAAACAATTGCAATTTTACCACCAAAAGGGGGTTTCCTTCCGAGTTGCTGCTGTGTACTATCAGTGTTTGTGGTTGCCTGTGTGTGTGTGTGTGGGAGAAATTATGTTTTTCATCATGTAAATTTGAATACGGAACTTAGTGTGTGTGTGTGTGTCTGTGGGGTGGACAGGGCGGGCGCCGATTCAAGCGGAAGTTAGTCGCGGTTTATTAGAATCGGCAATGGGCGCAACAACTCATTTGCAATAAAATATTTTATTTATTGGCCGCGGAAATCCGCGTAATGAGCGTACAGTGTTATGCAACGGCAAGGAGTCGTTGTTTCAAGTAGGCATCTTATGACTGATGAGATTCAAGTATCGTTCAGCTCATCTTGCTCATTGTAATTAGCGATTAGCGTCTGTTTATGCGCTAACATTAGTTTTCCTTCCTAACAAATGGGAAATGTCGGTGTAATATGACCTCGCAATTGTGTAATATGTTCGAGTTGTACAATAAATTAAGACAAACATACAAAACGGTCCATTTATTTACCTTGTATGCAAAAGAACAGCACAAGCAAATTAAATTTGTACAACGATCGACATATATTGCTTATTTATCGAGCATGTGCATCAATGATTGGAGTCGGACAGACAAAACCACAACATAGCGCCCGAATCAGAGCACATCGTGGTGGCTTGTTGCGAAACAGTTCCCCGGTACAGCTTAATTAGTCCTGTGTACTACCTAGCCGCGGGCATATTTGGGCGGCTGCCACCCGACTGGCAAAAAGTTGAAGGTGTCCATTAAGTACACAATCGTAACAAAATTTAGCCGCCCTTGCGTTGGCCGGCCGGTTTAGATAACTGCACTATTTGCCCAATGTGCATTTGTGTGGATTTACAAATATGCATAAACTTACTGCATGCATTCGGGGTTGCAATTAAACGTTCTGGTTGTATGTTTCATGCATTCATTCTCTTCGTAACCTAATTAATTCGTACGCGAACGTACGGGTAACGCTCGAATGATTCTTTTTAAATAAAAGAAATGCTTTTTTTGAGCTTTAGTTCCATGCATTCAAATTTTCCTCCTTTTTTTTAGGATAACAGTAAACGCAAATGTTAAACGAGGACGATTAAGTATCGCTCGGTTCGATGCTAATTGGGTTTAGTTCATGCATCTGATTTAAATTGCTGCTGCAGTGGCTGTGCCGCAGCAGGAATTATGCTGTCAATCAATAGTACCACTGTGCATGGATCTTGGAAAATGCACAACGTTTTAATTGTTGGGCGGATTGATAAGCTTCTGGAAGGAATTTAAATAGTAATACAAAGATCGATTAGAAATGTAAAAACGAGTTTATTTTGGCTTGATGATTTATGAATTTAAAATTAGCTACTTTCAATTTTTCTTGTGCCATACTTGAATTTGCATAAATTGTATTTCAATTGTAGTTAGTAATTTATACTAAATGCTTTAACAATGAAAACTCAAAACTTTATCATCTTTTTAAGCATTTGAACACCAGCAACAGAAAATTTCTCCAGGATAGAGAAATTATGATTCAAATAATTTATTGCTGTTTATTTGTCTCTTGAGATGACCGAGTTGTTGTTCAAGATCGGCACAAAAGCTAACCCCATTCAGAAGAATAGCGAGAACGAATTGGGCTAGAATTATTTTAGACAACTTTCCCAATCGATATCACAACTGCAGCCCACTGAAGCCCACCCAACTCTGATAGTGTTAAGAATTTTACTATGTTTTTTGTTGTTTTGTTTTACTTATGTTATGTTGACGGTAAGTTTCCGATTTTAGCTTCTCATGTGAAGTGATGTATATCAGATTATTTCCTTATTTCTCATCAATTGTTCATTTATTGAATGTATCTAATTTTTTCTCTAAAATGAATTCATTCAAAACATCTTATTGGTGCCGCAACTACAATATAGTATATATTTTGTAAGACTTTTAATGAATTGGGAGGTAATAGCCTTTTAATAAAATGGTTCAATAATATTTCTTACTTTGATAAGGGTCGATTTTTTAAAATATCACACTTATAGTTATGTTATTTAGAAAGAAAAATTTGCATTCGTCAAAATTAATTAAGGTGTGTGTTAAAATATACAAAAATGTTCCAAACAGGTGTATTGTTATTTAACTTACAACAAAATAAATGTTATCTATCTCTTCTTTTTTTTTTAATCCCAAAAAAGTAAGTGAAGATATAGTTTCGTTTAACACTATGTTATGCAAAATTTCTTGGGAAAAAAGTAACAAAAGATAAAAGCGGCTACAGCTAAAAAAAATAATAAAAAGTCAAAAAAAAATACTCAACTCATGATTGAATTGATAACGACTCAGAACACAAAATGTTAATAACAAGGATCTATAGAAATAAAAACTAAAACCTTTTCATGCTAATGAAGAGCATCGCAACTTATCGTTCAGCGGACGGACGGTGGACGTACTTAACTATTTTTTTACTCCTAGTCTGGTGTTGTTGTACACACAAACGTACCTTTACTATCACAACCCTTTGTATCATCCTCATTTTGCAGTGCGTTTTTAACATGAACTTCAATCGTGAAAAACAGAGTTACAAAATAGTTATTGCATTTCCTCAAATTTTCCCATCCGTGCACTTGACACAGGGGGAGGTAAGTTGAAAGGAAGAGTTGAGCGTTTGCATGCAAACCGAAGAACGTGTGTGCCTAGGGCTCGCTCCCTTGCATGCGCGCATCGCGTTGAAAGAAAGAAAGAAAGTGGCATAGTGAGGGCCCTCATTCATAATGAAGTGCCACGACGATGCACCACCAACCACATCGGTGCATCGCGGTTCTATCTATCTTCCCTTTTTGGGCACCTCTTGGTGCCCGCCAGCGCGCTACCATCGGTGGGGGTGTTCGGACCGCATCGGTCGTTTTAAGCGTACTATAAAAAGCAAAGCATATCAGCCAAAGGTGTTCATTTATTCATTATCAGTTAGCAAGTAACGAGTAGTCGTTGTTGTAGTAGTAATAGTAGTGGCCACGGGTCTAGATTTCAAAACCAAAACCACAATGCGGCTCAGATTGGTGGTGAGTTTTTGTTTGTTTGGTGTTTGGTGAATATTACTGGATATGGTGTTGTGAATATTGTTGGACGGATTAATTGTTTTCCGGTTTAAAACGAAACAAATAACAGTGTCGTGCATTTAATAATGTGCTTGTGTCAGAGCAAACGAACGATTGTGTATTTTTGTGTGTTTATCGTTTATTCTCGTAGTGATTAGTTGTTTCATGGCTTCGGTGGTCTAGTGGCTTACTCAATGCTTCTATCAGGACTAATGGCAAATAATGTATTTCGGTGGCTTTCACTAATGTTACTTGTACTTTGACAGTTAATGTCTTTATTTTGATCAAACAAAACGTTTTGTTTTGTTCTCCATTTTACGATCGAGTCAAATCAAAAGGGCGTGTACAAGGAAATAGCACCCTGTCTTTATCCAAATAATTATCGCAAATATTCTATTTAAAATTATTTATTCATCGCTCAACATCATCTGTTTATGGAATTGTGACAATGTGCGTCCAAACCTTCATATTCCATAAAAGGCAACACATAATAATTTAAAAGCCATGTTTTACTAGCTCCAATTTTCGAAATTAGACACATTAAACGGTCTACTCATGAAACATAACAAGAAATTTTAGAAATTTGTATCAAAATTACTGTTATAACTCCCAAAACAAAACACATTCAGCGACGTAAGCGATGATCATCGTTTTTGGTGAATAATTTTATAATTACAGCACAATCATTTGAAGCTGTTAATCCATCACTCAACATCAACTAATTAAAGAAATTAAAAAAGACTTCTTTGTTCGTTCGTTGGTGAATGAAACAAAAAACTACAATTAACTAACTATGAAACATAAATTGTGAAATTGCAGTTAAAAAGACTTAAACGTACGTAAGCGACGAACTTTAAGCCACTGCAAAATAATGAAGTAATACTTTCATATTGTCAATTGCCATTACCATTTATGTTGTTACTGTAATGAAAAAGAAAGGAAAGATTGATAAAGGGTTTTATTTCATACCATAGAGCAATATTTTATGAACGATTACCAGCAACCATTTTTAACATAAATTCCGTAAGACCTCAATTAACATCTCAAGCAATCAAGCGTACGCCGATCAAGCAATATGGCCAGGCCGTCTCTTATAAATAAAAAAACGGCCTGGATCAGTTTACGCATTCTGAAAGATTAAAACTAACAATCGGAATGTGTGTAGAGGTTGTATGAATTTTCAACATGCACAGCATTTGACGATCAAAGCTTTTTATTCGTCATTAGCTCTAAAATTTCAAAAGGTAGCAGAATTATTGGTCCTAGGTGGAATATAAAAGGTGAAAACGGATGAACAGTTTACAAAAGCCCAAAAAAAGAAATTGCATTTTTTTAAAGGTTTTATTGTGTTTCGTACTTTAATTTCATTAAAACAATAAAATCGATAAAAAGACATAAACGGGCGTAAGCGACTAAGCGTGAGCAGCAGGCGTGAGCAAAGAAGTATTTTAGATTCTTTTTTGTAATCACTTGTGCTTGTAACATTTCCTTTGCTTATAATGCAATCATAATTAAATACAACACAATCAAAAGTGCGATCATAAGGGTGTGATAGCACTATAGTACTCACAAAAATGGACCAATTAAAATGATCAACTTAATAACCCATCACTCAACATCAGTCAATCACAAAGTAAATTTCAAAGCACCTTTTATGCACAAAAGATGAAACGAAAATTGTATTTATTTTTACAAAAATATCCCAAAAGAAAGATACTTAAAAGACTTAAACATTAGCAAGCATAAGCGACGAGTCCTCTCTTAAATTAGGTGTGATTTACAATTGTGTGCAATTGCGCTGGGTATCGATGTCTAAACTGCCGGTATTTATTGCTGTTTCCAATTTTTGGTGCGAAAAACCATTGCTTTACACCTTTGCTCAACGATCAACGCTACTAAACACAGGGCAGTACGCTGAAGAAGCTGTAAAATGAAAATGCATGAGTTTTGTGGGATAAAATTGTTAATGGTGTGTGCAGCGGGGGATGGTGTTAAACCATTAGTGCCATTCATCTAGCCCGTTGACTACTTGTCTCTCCATCCCTTTTCCTCTCTTTCTCTCTTCCTTCCGTACGTTCCCATCGCATTTTCCTTCTGATCTTCATTCATCGATCGTGTTTTTTTATGTTAAAGGTTTAATGAGGTGTACCAGTGGTGTACGTACCTACATAGCTGCGTACAAACTAATGGCGGATAATTTATTTTATAATTCGTTACCGAAAACAAAAAACACAGCAAAACGAACTAACGAGCCCTAGTTAGCGAGAAAGAGGGAGAATTAGAAGAAGAAAAAAAAGCCTACCAAATGAGCACAAACACCCCGAAACGATCATCTAGCAGTAGTAAGCGTTAAATTGATCGTTTTTCATCGTTTTCACTTTCCATTTCGACGAGACGAGACCCAATTCTGCATTGCTTGTTGCTTGGTGTAAAATTATTCACTTTTCCCTTTTTTCTTTCTCTCTCCCATTCTCCACTATCTGCTCACCGTGGAATTTCATTTTCATCTCGCTCGATCGCCGTGTGATGCTGCGTGTGATCATCGCGGTAAAACGCTACAAACGTAGATCCTTGCGGCATTTATGCTTCTGTTCCTGCTCGTCGAATCTGCCGCTGCCGGGTAAGGGTGGAAACTTCGCGAACAAAAATCACCCGAAGCAGGAAAAAGAAAACTCGCCTTCGAATAACGATCGGGTGCCATTTTTCCACCTTCACCCACCACGTTTCTTTAATGCCGTTTTTCCTTTCCTTTCTTGTGTGCTTCTGTGCGCAGCAAACGGCGGAAAATCATCATCCACGTACCGGTCAAAGTGAAGCAGCAGAAGCATGTGCACACGGAAGTGAAAACGGTGCACCACCACCACAAACCGACCGTAATCAAGGAGGAGAAGATCGTGAAGAAGGAGGTACACAAGCCGGTCGTGATCAAGGAGGAGGTCGAGCACGAACATTTCCACCATCACTACAAACACGATCATCCAACGTTCGAGATCGATGGGCACGACGCGAACGGGCTCGGTTCGAGTCTAATCAGCTAGGCACGACGCTAGCCAGCGGGAAACTAATATAACGATAAGGTGAAACAGAAGAGGAAGACTAACAATTTGCGAACACAACGGAACTACCCAGGAAAAAAACGACAAAACTATGGACGATAAAATAGAAAATATAAACGAAAGAAGAAACAAAAAAAAAATCATAATGAAACAACCCTACAAAAATGGGAGGAAAAATGAACTAAATAAACATTAATAAAATACATTGAAAAAAAAAAACAACAACTTGTCCAGCTCTATCGCTTGGGCTCTTGGGCTCTATCGCTCGCCTATTATTACACATTACAGTCATTTCCTTGTTGCGGTTGTCTGGCGGGTGCGCGAACACCAATTGATTATTGTTTTCGTTTTTCCACTCCCTTTTCCGCGGTACAATCGCCACAATCGCCCAAACGCTTTTCGCGAAAAATATGCGGAAAACGAGCGTACCGAGTGGTGCATGTGGTGGGATCCAATGCTAGGCTTTATTCCGGAAAAGTGGTTCGGTGAAATGGTACAAGAGGTAGCATTAGTGCATGAAAGAAAGTATCCGCACAATAATGCACACTTACACATTGTACCAACGGACGTCAGTAAGAAAGAAAGGGGATGGCTTCATTTTCGCGCCAAACATATGTATGTACAGGCCGTTTGTAATCGGGTAATCGGTGCCAATAGTTGTAGCCTTTGAGGTAGCATCAAGTTGAGCAGTTTGGTGGCTGTTATTTTTAACGCGATTACTTACAATTTGTTTTAATTTCGTGATTTTCTAGTGCGGGTCAGATTGCTAATATTTTTTAGATATTGATCCTAAATTTTCGACTCCATAAAGAGGCAGACATTTATCCATATTATTACACTTATATTCAATTGAAATAATGTTCTGCAATTTCTGTGGAGTAAATGATGAAGTTATCGTGCAATAGAATCACCCATCACTTACATGCCAGTCAATAAATTAGAAAGGTAAACATAAATGCAATAATTGGATTGTTTTTTTTTTCATTTGAATTCATTGTCTCGGAGTCATTTGCTACGTAAAAACGAACATCGATAACAAGTTATTATTTAATTAGAAAACGTGTAATAAACGATGATTAAGTTATCGTTCACTTTTATCCGCTTTGAAGGGCACGTAACGACCGCACACGGAATTGTTGCATAAATTGTTATAATTGAGTGAGGCCAGAAAGAAATCGGAAATTTGAATTTGTTCACCTCTTCATTATTACTCTTAAATGCAGGATATAAAGTGATAGGATAAGGTTTTCCGATGGACATTATATAAGTGTAAGCGATTACGTTTAAAAATCATAGTAAAAACATTTGATTAAAGAAAAAATTATCAGAAGAGATTCATTTGAAATATTTTAAAATATCTTATAAAACGATATTTAAAAATTAAGTAACAAAAACTCTAAATCCACAAAATTGTTCTGAAAAATTTGTTAGCTTACCCATAGCCATTTCTCTATGAAACCAGCCAGAAATTGTTGGCTAGGAACTGCTGCTTCATCATATTTACAAATATCTTTGAGTATCTCATCGGAGCTTACGTCGAAATTATAAAATAGAAAACATTTGAGACATTGGTGTGGATTGATGTTCTACAACCATATAAAAACCATGCGATGGAGTTGTAAATCTTTGAGAAGATTTATTTGAGATTTGGAAGAAGTGTTTTCTTTGCCGACCCTACGAATGTTCACTCCGTACTCTAGTAATGCTTCTCCGCCGGAAGAATTAACTGTGGTAACTCTTCGCTGAACTTTGGTTTTGCGGTTAAAAACTTCTCCAGGCAAAAAGATTAACACTCCGACCTGAGCAAACCTGGTGACGCCCGTCGTCCCAGCTCGTTATCAGCAGATATGCGCATCCACTGGTAGGAAGCAGTTTTGATCGATTCAGGAAAAAGCCTATCCGTCTGATTCAAGTAGATCTGACGATGCAGCCACGAACTGTGAGAGAGTTTGGGATCGGTCCAACGGTAGATGCTTGCATCCGGTTTTATTCCCGAGAGCAACAGGAGTGTTGAACGTTTTTGCTAAGAAGAGTCTTACAAAACTGTCCTAGAAATTAAAATATATAGTTAGTACAGTTGTAGCATAATCGTTCTTCATCATCCTCCGCTATTTTTTCCATAACTACTCCTCAGCAATTGATAATAGTATAATATGTTATATTTAGCCATGTCCTGTTATTACAGAACACAGAAAACCAGAATATTGTTTAATGCACACAGTACTACCCAACGCTTTCTGTTTGAATTTTCAATCGACCACGTTTCTTCAACCAAGGCGCGCAAAGCACGGATAATCGGATACACACAGCTCCCGCCTTTTCCGCACAATAGTAAACAACGCCACAAAATTTATGACCAATATTATTTAATTGTTTATTTTATTACCAATGCTTAGTGAAACATTTAATTAGGTAGTTATTTTGTTAGGCATAACTCTCCCGTGAATTATGAAATAAATTAGAATTCTTGTATTATTTTCTGATGTCTTCTGTGTGTCCGCGTGGCAGACTGTTATGCAAACAAACTGACAGTTAAGTGCCGATGTGTTTTGACTCGGCACAACGAAAGCAGACAGGAAAGTGAGAAGGAACAAAAATACAGACGGCACAAAACAATTCCGAACATCAGCACCATGTCGGTAAGTATTGTTCCGAGGCGATTCCGCGTTCCAAACAAGGCAATAATGCCTTGTTTGGAAAATAATGTTGCTAGCAACCCTCCGCAGCTTTACTAACGATCGCTTTTCCTTACCAGCAGCAACAACCACCCAAAAAGAAAGCTACCAAAGGAAGCAAACAGATCGTGGAAGAGAATGTGGCCACAGTGAAGTTTTATCGAAACATGTCACTCATCGCGAGTGCGGTACAATTCCTCGGTTTCGCTGTTTACGCCGAGCTTTCCACCCTGGCAGCGGTACGTACCAATGCAGGGCGTTTAAGAACATTGGACTGTACATAATACTTTTCTTCCTTTCATCAGGTCATGACGGTTCTGTGCCTTGTAGCGCATGGAGCCAGCTATTACTTTATGGTTTTGGTGAGCAAACCGAAACTGACCGAAAAAGGTGATATCATCGAAACGGGAACGGATCTTAATATAGAGGGTGGTGTCACGGAGTAAGTACCGCTTAGAAAAGTGTCGAACCACCATTCTCTCATGCCGCACACATTTCCCTTATCATGCAGACACGTGAAAGACATCGTCATCCTGACCTCGGGCACACAGCTATTATCGATTCTGTCCGAATTCTTCTGGCTGCTAATGCTGCTGCTTCCGGTACGGGCAGGCTGGCTGCTGTGGCAAACGGTTGGCAAACAATTTTTCCAAGGCGACCCAACCGAAGATGCTCCCGTCAATGAGAAGAAGCAAAAGAAGCTAATGCGAAAGATGAACAGAGCACGGCAGTGACAGTGAGAGCCGTTGGTGGTTTAGTCCAGAGCTGCTAATAAATTTTACACAGGAAATTATCTGGGAAAGAAGCTTCACAAAGTTCCTCATCCGTTCAGGGAAATGCCACACCGGAAAGGACCGCTCGGTGGAGGTACGCAAAGGGACCGACACGTGTATTGTTAAGTCAATTTAGTTTTTTTATGTGTGTGGTTTTGTGTTTTTATTAGACTGAATATAAATAATTTTCGTGCTTTGCTCTTAGCGGTTGTGTAAACGGTGAAAACCAGGCCAGCGAGAAATGGCCAAACACGGCCTGAAAACTTTTCCAGCGTGACTTCTTCACCCATCGGGCTTCCTCCTTCTTCAGTTGCTCGATGCCCTGTGTGCGATGATTTTTGACGAGGAGGAAAAAAAGGAAAATAAGATTTGTTTTGTGAAAAATGCTTCTATAACTAGGCAGAGAATGGCTTCCATACCGTTTCATCGGTCCAGATGGCGTTCAGCTGGGTGCCGAGCATGATCATCGTGAAGACGGCAAACAGTAGCGCTTCCAGTATCAGGAAGAGCAGCAATATCACCGTGGCCGGTGGCGAATAGTTCGAACATTCTCGCCACTCATTCTTGATGCACAGACAGAACTGATTAACAGCCAGAAATATCGAATGGATGGAAATGAATGCGATGTAAAACTGGTATGGATAAAAAAGGGCAATTCAATTAGCAATTCACATCATCACATTCGCTGGAAGAATTAGCGAGGCCACAACTTACCGTAAAAAGTACAAAAAACTTTTGATTATTCTCCCCAACACAATTGTTTATCCATGGACAGTGATGGTCCATCTTGCGTATACACCGCTGACACACGGAACAGTGATGCGCACGTTCCGGCTTAATACTGCAGCATTTGGGACACTTGAAAAACACCTGTCCCTCCTGGTAGCCGAGCTGCTGGATCATTTCCTTCGTAGCGTTACCTTTCGGTACAGCACCCTTCGTTGGAGGAAAGCAAATTATTTTTGAATAATAATGGTGGATAAATTAAACCTCTCATTGCATTGCATGACTGGGAAGCATCGCACACTATTCTTTTGATGTTTTAAATAGAAATTTATAAAAGTAAATTAAGATTAAATGGGCCACCATAATTGGGTTCGATTTGAAGCACCATTGAAGGGTTCGATCCGATTGGGATACGATTCGGATTGGTATTCCATCCGGATTCGGATTCGATTTTTTATTTGTGTTGAATTAGGAATCAATTGAATCCGATCCGACGTAGACAAACAGAGATTGCCTGGTCTGTTCTCCGCGATGAACCTAAAGATCTTGGCTAGAACGCTCCATGTTAGTAGGTTACTTAGAGTACAGGAATGTCGAGTTCGGTACATCTAACCGACCTTTCTAAGTATCGTAATTCAAAGTCCTGTGAGACCGTTATTTGATATTGCCGACGTCTGACTTCCCAAAGCGGTACGCAAACATTTAAAAGTTAAATGCATGGTGTTTAAGAAAAACACCCGGCATGACCAATCGCTCGATCCGTTATCATGAATCAGCAAATCCGGAAGCTAAGATATTGTTATCAGCAACCTCAAGTTCATTATCGTTACAATCACTGTACCCTAACAGACTTACTGGACAAGCTCAAGACATTAGAAATTGGGTGCCTAAGCTTGTAATCACCACCAACTATTACTCACTCACAACACTTACCGGATCGGACAGCATTGTTCGAAGATGGGATGCAAACGCCAGGAACGATCCCGTGTTAAAGATAATAAAATTAATGTACCGATATGCCTTGTAAGGATGGGGCAGCAGGATCACCATTGTAACAACAAATTCTGCATACAATCTGCAAATACATAAGCAGGCCAGTAAGTAAACAACAATGCCGACCGCACAGTCCCGCAACTTACATCAAACCCCACGTTAGGACGGCACAAATGATACCGCAAATATCCTGCAAAGATAAAATGGTTAGCGTGCGTACAGTAGCGATTTTTGGCGTGCAGCATTCCATCGATCAACCACCCAGGTGGGGGAGGGGGGGGGGGGGGGGTGTCAGGTAATTTAATAAGGGTGTCGCATAACGGCAAACCAATTTCTCAACACGGTACCTGGACACACCAGACGCGACCACCGCAGCAGCGGTTTTGCGTTTCCTTTTCGTTCCTCATCAGCATGTACTCATACTCCATGCTGGTGGTGGTGTCCTAAAGGATACTTCCTTTAATAGACCAGCCTGCACCTTAACCAGCCAGTTCCGCAAGCTATCCACTGCCGTCGCTGTAAGGGGGTGGGCAGGATAATGTAATGCCACCCCGTACGCACCCACACACACACCGCACCACACACTCCGCGACTGGAAATCAATCGATATCGCGCGGACTGGGCAGGAGCACGCAAAAATCTTTACACATTCTGTAGGGTTTCCGTCTGTGTCTTTCTTCGCTGCTTTTGCTTATGTTGTTTATACGCAAGACGGACGGAATACACACATCCGCACACACGGGCTCCGATGTGCGCGGTTTGCGGGTGTCGTCAAAATCATGTAAGTTTTTCATCTGTCACCAGAACAGTGAGTGCTGACCATCGACGTCGGACCATGGGAATTATGTTTA
Source organism: Anopheles maculipalpis (assembly GCF_943734695.1). Classification (NCBI taxonomy): domain Eukaryota; kingdom Metazoa; phylum Arthropoda; class Insecta; order Diptera; family Culicidae; genus Anopheles; species Anopheles maculipalpis. The sequence continues at coordinate 28,699,446 of NC_064871.1, read as the reverse complement.
ATTTTCTTTTTATATTGATTTTTAGTATGATAGCATATCATACACAGGAAATGTATTATTTTTTATTAAGAAATGTCGTGTTGGGTATTTCGCAGCGATGAAATCGAGCCGATTGAGAATAGAACCGTCGTAGAACAACCAACATTTTGTACTTTACTTTATTCTCGGAGGCACTTTTTTGTATAATTTCTTTACCGTTAAGTGCGCCTAAAATAGTGCAACAATATTTAAAACATATATATTTTAAGTTTTTGTTTTCATTTCATCAACCAACTGTCAACACTTGCTTCGATGGCCGCACCTCCTTTTGACAGTGCGTTTGCCGATTTGACAGCAGCACGCACGTTGTGTCATTCTTCTCCGCACTTCTCCCATCATTCGTTTCGGTGCCGAGAGGTTTCCAGCGCGAGAAAAATCCACCAGGCATTTCGCACACTTTTCGGTGCCGAAAAAAGAAGGCTACGGGATATTGCCGGTTTGTTTGCTGAACGGAAAGTGAAACTTGAACGTTTGCACCGATCATGGCCGATTTGGATGATTTCTTCGCGAAGAAAGACAAAAAGAAGGGAAAGGCGAAAAAGTTTGTCACCGCAGAGGAGATAGCCAAGCAGCTAGATGACACGTCGAAGAAGGTCGTCGAAAGTAAGATGAAGCTGAGACCAGTCGATCTGACCGATGGCAGACACGAAACGCACGATGTTAGTATAAAGTTGAACCGGGGAGGGAGAAGGAGTGATGGGCTCCCCCCCCCCCCCCCCCCCCCACAATAGGCCCTGTCCGTGGAATGCAGTCGTGTGCTCATGCTACCCCTTTCTTTACAGATGGACGACGAATGGAAGGTAGTTGAGGAGACGAAGAAAGATTACAGTGGACTTAAATTGGCACAGCTAACGATAGACGATGAAGGGAATCAGCTTGATTCGGAAAATGCCGGTGATATAAACGATCCGAACAATGACGCCGAGGGCAGAGAGGGCGAAGACCGCGATCCGACCAAACCGTGGAACAAGGTGGACGCAAATGCAGCGGCAAAAGAGAAGGTTGTTGCTGCCGAACCGGCACCTACCACAAGCAATATCTACATCAGTCCGGCTATGAAAAGTCTCGTAAGTTCATGTGCATGGCCTCCTATATCCTGAAACGCGCTAGCTGTCTGATCCATTCGTAACCATTGTGGCTCTCTCGCGCTCATTTTCAGATGGCAAAACAAAAACAGAAAAAAGGCATCGCACCGGATCTGCAGAGCGAGGAATATTTCCCCACACTAGGTCAGGAAAAGCCGGCCGAACCGCCGAAACAGCCGAAACCGGATCCCACATTCGAGGAGGTAAAGCATGGTATGCGAGCGAAAACGGTCGAACAGTCCTCAACTAGCCAGATCAGTATCGGTAACCGGTACAACACGCTGAACAACGATGCGAGCTAGGGGACAACGTGCCGAATCGCTCAGTACATCGTTTTATCTTCTTATACTACTACTACTACTACAACTACTGCTACTGCTGCTGCTACTATTGTTGCATCCATGATGCGCCTACTTCGTTTTTGTACACTCTGTTAACAGCAGTTTTGGTGCCTTCGGTCATTTAGTTTGTTTTTGTTTTTTTTTTTCGTTTCGGTTTTGGCTGCAGTCTGTGCGGAACTTTTTTTTCTTTTTTTGTGACGCTCCAATACTGACCAGTTCAAGGCACACCCACATACACATCGTAATGCACGCAAATTCGATTGTTTCCTTTAAAAACACACAATATCAGCTGCGTTTCTCTGGCGTACGTTAGTTTGTTTTCTGGTGCATTGGTTCTGGTTTACCAATCGCCGTATTACTACTACTACTACTACTGCCCAAGATTGTATAAAAGCAACTTAAAATAAAATCAAAACTGAACCTCGAAATGGCTTAAATACACATACAATACACTGGTCCATAAAAAAATACTGCTAACCGTTTGCTTACTACTACTACGACAGGGGCTGCGGTATGGGAAACTCTGAGGAAGGAGTATCCGAAAAACCTCACATGATTGAGGTCGTCCAGTCCAGGCGTCCTTTATCAACCGTTTATCGACACTAACATCTCGTACCAGGCTTGCCCTCCTTAACCATTGCCTTCATCAAATGCGGATATAGGATAGGATGCGGTTAAGTGAATCAAAAGGTACCGGTAGTAGTCTTTTATTCGGCAGGACTCGAATTTCGAGTTCCATCTTCAACTTCTACCCGTGCGCAAGGACACTTTCTTCAAGGAAGCCAGAAATGGGGAGCAGAAGCATTCTATATACGTGATCTTCTCCAAAAACCTGTTTGGTACCAACTCCGGGTCCAAGATGGAGCTTAGACTGGTCTTTGAAATCGAAAGCTCTGGTAGTAATCTTTGGTATACTTTTGAAAGACTATGCATTTGACATTGAAAAGTATTCATTGTCTGTACACAATATTTGCCTAGCAATCAGAGGCTGATTTAGCCCTTATGTGGCCCTGTGGAGTTTCTTCAAAGGAGTCCCAGCACGACTCCCTTATGGAGGGTGGACCATTAGTACGGGCGATCCTTTCGAGATGGGGCAGCCCCACACGGCCTCGCAGTCCGCTTATAGGAAGACCCGTAGCTAATGCCACAATCCCTACGTTCAATCCTGCATAACATCGTTAACAAAAAAAAAAGATCTTTTCATGAAAACTTTCGAGAAATTATTGTTACAGTTATATCCAAGTAAGGGCAGCCTGGTGGTAGAGGCGACTGCGGCGCCGGACACGGCGAAACCAGAGTTCAAATTCCCCCGACTGACTATAAGTTAGGAAACACGATGGAATTTTCCTAAGCTATTGACTCCTAACATCGGGCATCTTTGCTAATATTTCGGTAGGATTTCGGAAGTTTTGCAGAGCATATCACGTAAAAGATTGCTACACCCTTTGAGCGTGACCAGTCGTTTTATTGGAAGTAGGGTTCAAAAATACTCCATAATGTGTGAGTTTCACCAGCGACCTTTTTCCCAAGAGAACACAGAATTTTTCCGAACTATGAAAGTTAACCGGTCATGTGGCCCAAACAGGGGACCAGCATGTAACCGACATTCGAGTGGTGATGACTGCAATGATTAAGGAACCAGTTAACCGGCTATGCGAAGTCTCGATAAAAGATGACTCGAATTTTAATTTGAGTTAAATTTTATCAAGATGTCCACAAAGTACTGTCCTGAAGATCCTGGATTTTGATGTCGTTCTTTAATACTCCTTATATAACGGAAGATTGCAAAATCTCTCTCCATTGGACAGAATGTTGGTGGTAGTTTTCTGAAAAATTGCTTGACATTAATTGGTTGGATTGGCGCCATTAATCATAGTTCTTTCAACGCGCCTAGTAATCCTTCAATAGTATCCGGAAGGATTGCTAGGCTCCGTCATGCTTAAAATAAATTATATTGTCAAACTTGGTTGCCTGTCTGTATTTTTCAAAAACGAAATTTGAACTCTGCAGACTAATTTACGTATTTGGTCCTTACTTTATTATTATGTGAATGCTTTGACACAAATGGAAAACAAAACTGGATGAGACAAAAAAAACATGATATCAACAGCAGACATAGAAACAAAAAAATACACACACACTCAAAGGAGAACACTATTGGTAGCCACGTGTAAAACATACTGTAACCGGATCCCAGCTGAGTATTCCTCGTTCGGAATGCGCTTTGCAGAAGAAACTGACATTGGAGTGCATACGGATTACGCCCAGCCGAGCATTTCATACACTGGCGCCTTTAACCCAGTCAGCGTGAGGAAAAGCCACGTCAAGAAGTACAGCATGAACGCCTTCGCCACCTTGTCCAGCACGTACAGGAACTTGAGCTGGATGCGTGCCTTCGGTAGCGTGGACAGTGGTTCCTTCATGCAAAACTGCCGACCGCCAAGAATGATTCGCCGCAGATAGTCCTTCGTATCGATCGCGTCCACATCCATCGTAAAGATGACGTTATCCTCCGGTGAGAGATGTTTCGCGATCGCTTGATACTGGTGTGATTTAAAGTCCCACTGTCGGGTGGTGAAGAACTGCAACAGACTAAGCCCTTCCGAGACCATGTTCTGGATGCGGCACATGCTACAACGGAAGGAACGGATGTATTTTGTCGGTTATAATCCGCAAAGAAGAATTGCCGATGCGATGCTACTTACAATCGCTTCTGGCCAAAGCAAAACATTAGAAAATCGATAAAGTAAGCGGGCAACCAGTGGAACAGCATGACGCAGATCGTGTGGTACGTTTTGTTCATCGTAATATCACCATCCGGATACCAGACGCCGGCCTCGAAAGGATACTCGTAAGCGGTTGCCTTGCCGAGATCCAACACCTCCTTCCAGGTGGTTCGCTTCGTTTCACGGCACGTAATGTTGTACACCGGAATTTCCTTCGGCCTGTGTGGATGAGTGTTGAGATATCGGATAAAATTCGCCACTCAGGACCCTGCCAGCTGCTACAACACTTACATCTCTTCCATCTGTCCTAGGGTGTACGCGATCGTGATAAGCCCATTGATCGCGATATCAACGGGGATAACTTCCGCGTTGTATTCTCCATTGCACAGCATCGATCGGATGATGCCCTTGCCACCGGCAACCATAATACCGACGGGACCGTTCAGGCTGTCCACCCATCCTTCGACCGGTTCCGCATTGGCAGGACAGACTGAGCCAGGGAGACAGTGAAAGTAAACCCATTTTCGGTTAACATTCAAATATTAGAGACATTTCAAACGGCGAATCCTTACCAATGCTAGGCCGAACAATGCACACGCGCAACTTAGAATAGGTATCACGCACCAACATTTCGGCCAACCGTTTCGAGTAGGTGTAGGTGTTCGGATGAGGCGTCAGCAGTGTCGGTGTGATCTGGTCGATCGCCTTCTCATCCATCCACTCCACGGTACGCATCAGATCGTACGGATTGTGATGGAAGTCGTGCACCTTCTCGGTGAGTACTTCCTAATACAGGCAAACAGAACAACGATAAACGATCAGCACAGTTCTGCCGCCAGGGCTTGTCTTCACCATACCAACTTACCTTATCGCAGTAACAGAACGCAGTGGACAAGTGTAGCAACGCCTTCAGACGCTTCATCTGCAGACAAAGATCGAGGATGCGCTTCGTCCCGATCGTGTTCATCTCGATCGCATCCTTCAGTCTCGCTTCCAGCTTTAGTGTTGCGGCACAATGAAACACTATCTCGGCCGTATCGATCAGTAGTTGCTCGTGTTCCGCGCTTATACCGAGCTTATCGCTCGTTACATCACCCGGAATCGGTACTAACTTTTTGTACACTTCCGGTTTTTCCTCGCGGATACGCTTGAAAACCTACGCAGTGAAGAAAAGAAGAGGAATGAACGATTAATTTTAAAAGTCTTCTTCTTCACCGAAGGTGATCTTTATTTGATCTTAACCCCTCCCTGTGGCTTCAATTATTCTTCATGAAAAACGCAATTGAACCATCATGGCGTGGTACGGCTTTCGTGCCGTACTTGCTTTGATGATGGGACATAATGGAGTGCCGTTTTTTCTTGCCTCTTTCATAACTGATCTTCTTCGATCTCGCTACCCTTTTGCCCTTCAGAGAGCCGGGAGCGCGATATACAAGGCAGCACCTTGATCATGATTACTTTGACGCGATTGACGTCAAGAGTCGGCTCAGATGAATTAAGCCATTAAGCAAGCGTAATCCTTCCACCTGTTATCTAACGATCGATCGCTACGGTATTGTGCTCTACCCTTCCGACTTACCGGTAATTTCAACCAATCGTCAATGCGCGTTTGGGGCGATTTGCCACGCTTCGGTCGCATCAGGACGTAGATGCGCTCGAGGTCGGAGCAGGAGTAGAGCAGTTTTTCCAGCAGCACCTGGAATGATGGGGATACCCGAAATGGTTGAAATGCGTGTTTTTCAAGGACTGGGTCGATGAGGCGTTATTTGAATGGTAATTAGTACCTTGCCCATGAAACCGGAACCACCGGTGACAAAGATCGTTTTGCCTGTGTACCATGTCTGCACAGGCGTCTTCTTTACTAGATCTGTATGAGAAAAATGAAACAAAAAGCAGAAATTAACTTTTAAAGTGAGTCGAATTGAAAGTAATGAGGGCATTTAAGCAGTACAGAGTTCAATTGAATTATCAATCTGAAAAGCTGATGCAAAACAGAACATTTCTAGTGTCTCACATTCAGTTGAAGTCATTCAAAACGCGAAAGAGATGGGATAAGTCGTTAGCTTTTAGTCATTAGACAAGAGCAAGAGCCTTACACCTTTATATAAAACACTGTTTCATAGTCCACTTAGCCAGACTACAAATTCCCAATAGAATTTTAACTAACCTTTAACCGAAATGATTAGTATCTGGATGATGCAAAGCTTTTTTTCAAACAAATAAAACAGATGTTTGGGGTCCCGAGCTGTCATGGAGCCGCTACATAAGCGGATCTCCTTAATAGAAGCCGTTGGGCCATAGGAATATTGGATATTTAGACAGATTCCGAGCTTAATAATAAGGAGGCCGGTCGTTTGGAAAGTGGACAGGATCTTTTTTATCGATGGCAAAGCCACGAACATCCCAGGGGTCAGTTGTTTCGACGGGGCCCCAAGTTATATTTTGGAAGGAACCGCTGGGCTGATCATGACAAGAGGAGAAGGAAAGTAAAGTTCCAAATTGAGATGAAACGATGCTGTTGATGAGTTGTCCATGGTAGGGTCCAGGGTTTGATAGGTAAAGCCTCATCCACCTAAGGTTCTCCGTAACTATCACTTAAAGCTCTTTTCGTGTAGAATCCGGACACACATCATCGGCCGCCACTCGGTCAATTTGGTTTGAACATAAAATCAAAAGTATTCTATTTTACTTTGAATTAAACATAAAAAAATATAATATTGGTGTAAAGACAACTACATAGTTACATCAGCTTCCGTACACACGATTTATTAACATCCGTCAGCCTTTTTAGGTTGTTTTCTCTGTCTTTTAAAATTTTCAGTTCGGCTAAATATTTTTCAATTGACCAATATTCTGACCTGAGCGAACGGTGGATTCATATTCTTGCCGATAATATTCACTTGATTGTTTTGCTGCACCGATTTTGCAGTGCTGATAGCACGCCAAATCTGATAAGAACTTTACTGAATCTTGCTCTTTATGAGCCTTGCTCAGCCGCTGTTCTTTACAAATGTTTTAGTTTATAATTTGCGGCGAAAGTTCGTCTTTAGAGCCAACATTTGCAAAACGCTTGCCATATCATGATTTTGTTGGAACATTTGTCAACCAAAACGTGCTTAAGTTTGTTGAGTATATCATCTAGTACTGTAATGCGACTATTTGATGCATATTTTCAGATTAAAAATCTGCCAGAAGAATTTGCTGTTACGATTTATCTGATCTGATCTGAAAGAAATTTGATTGCTTTACCAGATTTATTAATACAAATAAGTTGGATAGTCAGTCCTCACTACGAGAGAAATATTCTGGTTTGATTTGATCATCGTTTTTTCGGTGTAAAAAAAGGTGCCAAAACGGATTTCTATGCAGTTGATATTTACCAAGACAACTAGGAATCTCTGGGCGCTCCACACATGCGACCATTTCCTCCTAATGGGGACGATTTACTAGTCAACTATGTGATATCAACAAGTGCAATAGGCTATTCGATGGCCGGCGTGACCTAGTAGATCGTAAAGCCTAGAGGAAGGACAGCATTTCATTTTTCTATGGAGCATTTCTATGGATCTCTTCTAGGTTAGATCTTTGGGTTTTTGCCTGCATTAGAATTATTAAACAAAAACTTGTCCGGTTATTTGTCAGCAATATCTGGAATCCTTAAAGCTTCATGCGATTAAAGACTTCAATAAGAAAAAAATACAAATTTTCGTTCATTGAGTTTTGTAGTACTCATTTTCCTCTATTTTTCTCTACATCACATTCCACCTCGAACTCCAAATCCCATTGAATGTATTATTAATGGATGCTTCAAAGAGATTGTAAGACAATTTAAAAATCAGTACGGAGATGCCTTAAATAACACAAAAACAGATATATAAAGAAAAAAAGTCCATGCAACCATTTTGTAAAGCAATGAAGAAACTTTCACCCAAAACTAGCAGAAACCGATGAAAATGAATTCATTGTTTCTCTTAAGCATAAAATAGTATCACCGTAGAGCGTAAGCGAAAGCACCAGTGGCATGCTTTCGGCGTCACAAAACGCACCGGAAAGTGTCAATAATTTATTTCGCATAAAAATTGTAATTACGAAAGTAGCCGAAAAAAGGAAGGGAAACGGATGGTGGGAACGGAAACACCAACAAATGCATAAGTCACGGACGAACAAACCCTAATCTGCTGTATCAGAGTGCCGTTTTTGGGCAAAAAAACGGATCTAAATGCGTTTTGTTCGAAACCATCTTGCAAAAATGGAAAAGAACTTAGCCTTCTTGAAGCTGCGTTGCGTTTCGATTTTATATGGCGCGAGACTAGGCAAACAGACCGAACAAAACACACACACACACACACCCAAATCCTCAAGGGTATGGAAATGCTCCCTACACCCAAGGGCACCGGTCGATTTCCACGGTGTACGAATTTTTCCCACCCGAAACGTAACATTGAAAGTGAACGTGTTGGGGCTGGGCGGCATGCCTATGCCAAGGGGTTTGGCCACCTCGGTTCTACCTGCGTAACCACATGGCACGATGTCTGTTTTGGTAACGCAACATGCAGCTTGTCGGTTGGCACGCGTGCACGCGCATTAAGTGGTCTTAAGGAAGGCCAGATAGCTCACTTAAGCCATCCACCGGAGAGTAGTACCAAGAGCTTTCCAGATTTTTCCGATTTTTTCGTGCACGCATGCAAACACGATCACATCCGGTCGAGTTCTAACCATTTGAAACCGATTTTTCTTCTCAACTCTGCTAAAGTTCAACTCGTTTGTGACTGGTTGGAGTCATGAGATGATGCTGAAACTGAGTTGGGTCCATTGGTGGCCACTGGACCGGGTGATTTATGACGACGCAACTTTGCACTGCCTTTTAATCTTGGACGAGCGACGATGATGATGGCTTTGCATTACCACGAGGCACTCAATCAACGCGATCGTTGGACACTTCCTGGGCACTATAGTGAACGCGTGCTTCATCCCAGATACCCAGTTTCTATAGCTTTACCTTTCATTTTTGGATACTAAACTGTTCCACTTCTTCTTCGTCTAATAAACTAGCCCGTTTCTGGACACTCGACCGACTCGGATAGAAATTAATGCGACGACGGCTTAACGACACGAAAGCGAGTTACGGTACGGCACACGCGGTAACGGGGGGACGGGGGGATCGGGGGTACGCGAACTCCACACGATGCTCCGGTTCCGAGCTCCAAGCGTAGACTGTTGTGCACAGTTCAACACGATCGCTAAGTCTATGACTATCGCTCGACTACCGAAAACCACCAACCCACCGAAGCCAGCTGAGCTGCCTGGTGCGTGTGTGTTTGTGTGTGGTTGGTGGGGTATGGTGGGGCTGCATAAGGGTCAATCGCGAATAAGCAACGCTGAGCGCATCTGGAGGCCTCTGTAGCTTTTTTTTTTACCTCTGTCAGCGCGTGGCACTTTTTGAGTGAAAGCCCCCACTCAGGTGCGTAGTCTAGATCAAGTATGCGAAGGCGGAACTCATATCTGCGGAACTGCGGAGTGCATCGGACTTTTAATGCCTCATTTCTAAAGCTATTTGCGGTGAGAGAGGCGAGATATATGAGATTGTTGTTTATTTTGGAACCATTTTCTTCCCTCATGGCAGGACATATTACTATTAAAGCCTTCCGGAACAGCATCCAAGAAGATATTCCAACAAAAGTGACTAGTGGCTTCACTAGTCTCGGGAGGTCTTCATATACATTGTTTGGAACTCATAGACGAGATCAAATCTTTCACTACCCTTACGAGCTCGACTCTCTGGGACTCCCAAAATTCGAGCCCCTTAGCTTTACGTAAGATAGCCCCAAAAAAAAATAGTTTACCATTTCACCAACACCACAAACGGCCGCTTAATGAACCCTCCAGTCCAGTCTACGGAGGCTGGCGTAAGATTTGGCCACGCGTTGACGCATTGTGCCCGATTGCTGACTGTGTTGTTGTTGGCATGGCCCTGAAAGCACGAAACGCCTCATCATCTCTGCTGGCTCGTCAAGTGCCAAGCAGTTTACACAGACTCACTCAGGACGGTACGGATGGTGGCCGCTGTTGACCCGGTTCGGAACGGTTTAGAGCACGCCATGCACGCACGCCACACATTGTCCGGCTGGCGGTTTGGGCATGCGGTTGCGGTTGCGCAACATCGAGCCAAAGAGTGGAGCAGAGTGGGGTGAGTGAGTGATTGAAATATATTGGAATAATTCAATGGGCCGTTGGAAAAATTATAAACAAGCGTATGTGTGTGTGTGTTTGGGTGTTGACCGCACTTTTACCTAACCTAAGATCGAAAGGAAAGCAAATCGAAGGACGTCCGTTGAGTGCATCTTCTCGTGAGTGTGGATATCGGTTGAGGTCATCTGCAGCTTCAGGGACGTGTCAACGCGTTCGACGTCTAGCTGGCGATAAGCGGGCTTCGGTTTTTGGACTACAGAAATAGCGTTCCAAATTTGCATTCCAACCAACAAACGACCGTTAGCTTTCGCTTTCGTCATATGTGTGGTTGAGGTTCAAAACTAGAACATAAACATCCTGTCCTAGCGAGAAGGAAAAAACCTGTTTCACTACACATCATGTCACATCCCCTCCAACCGGTCTCGAGCACGATTCGTATGTTTTCTGTGCTCGAGCAACAACCGCATAGAAAGGGAAACTCCGTGCAAGATCAGCTGCACTTGGGTATCCATTCTCCCTTGGACCAACGAAAGACTGCGCCCAGAAGATTCCGCCAGAACTGGATACCTTTTTTTTTTTTGTTTTTCGGCCTTAAAACCCGTTCCAAAGCCACCGGTAATCCTATAGGCGAGTGTGAGGCTTATTTCTATTTTCCTCTGCACGTTTCCAAAAGTCTGCGAGTAGCGCGAACGGTACAAGGTATTTCTTTGATGCTTGAATTGGGTGTTTATTGCATAATTTCAGCAATCGTGCATTGATCAGGTTCGCTGAACTATATTTTTGCTGCAATCGGCTGGACTAGCACAAACTGGCGCGAAAGGAATAATATGTAAAACAGGTGGCAAGATGTTTAAAATTATTGCTCGACTCGGCTATTACATCGGGAGCCAACCGGTAGGGTACCTTCAATTACGAAGAGGGTGGTAGTAGTAAACCCGCTTATTACGGTTTGAGGATTATGGAGAACACATTATCAAACATTAATAATTTTTTATTGGGTGATTGAGAAGATCGTTTCCGAGCAATTTATTAGGTTGTTTGAAAACAAGAAACAACTTTCTGGAGTATAGTGTGACTAAATTTTTTTTAAATATTATGCCTCAGAGGATAAGTCCCACCCAAAATTCTTCTTTTTTGACACAAAACTTAAAACAATACTTTCAGCAGTCCCTAGTTTCTAGTTTTCCTTGACGTTTGCTTGGACTTGCCTTGACAAGTCAGTTCTGGTGTGTGGAAAACCGGCTGCCAAACCTGCCTCACTATACTTTCTAATTTACAAAACTATACACAGACATCATCAAGTCTATAGATAGATGCCGTGCAGAAATTTGTTCAATATATTTTAACTTATCAAATTGTTGTAGTTCTTTCAAGTTTGGACGGTACTTTTTTTTTTTTGTTAACGGGGAGGGAACCTTCAAAAGGTCCCCATCTCGGAAGGTGGTCTGCGGCTACAGACCATCCCTCAAGATGGGGTATGTGGGATTCATCGTGACGCTGGGCCCGTGAAGCGGACCCGGCAGCCGATGCGACCCAACTAAACCACTCCTCGACCTGATCCGAAACCTGCCGATGCGCTAATGTGCGTAGTACTCCATGCAGGTTCGTTTGTGCAATGCGTTGGCGCGCGGTTGCTGCGTCATTCGTCCTTGTTGTCTCAGCTGCTGCTGCTGCTTCGTGCCTTCCTTTCTGCTGCTGCTGCTCAGACCCGTCCGTCCGTAGCCGTTATTCCCGGTTGGGTCTAAGCTCCTGCTGCTGCTCTGGTTACTCGTCGCTGCTGCTGCTGCTTCCGTTGTAGTATAGTCCTTTGTGTGCGGTTACGGCGGCAGCTATTGCTACCTTGGTTGTTCCGTGTTCCGCCGTCGTTGATGTCGCCTCCGTCTTGCCGTTGATGGACTTTCCTCATTCCACCTCACTTGGAGGTTTCTGAAGATGGTCCGAGCGGCAGTCCCAGGTGTCGCGGTTGGCACACATTTCCGCCGCCAGATTGTCCATCGTCAGGCGGGTGTGGCTCTGCTGCTGCATCTCATGTTGGATCCGAGCAAACCGTGGACAGTGGAACATTACGTGGTCGACATCTTCCACGTCATGTTCACACACCGGGCAGTTTGGCGAACCGTCGAGGATGCCTTTCTCGACGAAGTAGCTCCGGAGAAACCCATGCCCTGTAAAGAGTTGAGATAGAAAGAAATCAATTTCTCCGTGCTTACGATTTACCCAGGACATAATGTCCGGGATAAGTCTCCTCGTCTTCATCCCCGGCGATCCCTGCTGCTCTGCTCCGGCTATCCACTGTTGTTGCCAGCGTTCCATGGTCTCCTCTCTGCGTCGCTTTTGTATGTCTGGTAGTTTGGACGGTACCTTCAACGAGCAATTGGTCTGGGCAAATACAGGATTTCGCCATATAATCGAATTGTAACATCACTTAGGGGAATATTTCAAATTGATTGATGAATACTAAAAGCCCGTTGTGGAACGTTGCTATCATATATACTGGAAGCAGTAGTTCTAACAACTTTTACTACAAATTTTTGTGTAAAATCTATTTTTATTGAAAAAATCTTTTAGTAGTGGTTATTAGAGCATTTTTTTAAATAGAGGATACAGTTGTAGAATCACTTAGTGAAATGTTTGAAATAGATGGTGGAATATTGAAAATCCGTTGAGGAACTTTGCCACCATATATGTATGTGGAATATTGCATTAACTGAGAACTGATCTGTTTTGGTTTTAAAAAGCAGTAATTAGAACTACTTTTACAACAACAAAAATTTGCGACAAAATCAACGCTACAATGGCTTGGCGAGGCTCAATGTCAAGGCGCGGTGCAGTATACATATGTACTATTGGAATTTTATTTTTGCTTCGCCGGTTTTCACAAAAGTGCTCCAAACGCTGGACAGAAAATTCAGAACTACACGATATTCCACAATATGATTCTAAAGTTCCACAAGAAGTTTACAATATTCCACTTTGAAAATTTCAACTGAGTGATTCAATAATTCCATGGTATGGATTTAAACCCTGAAATGTTAATAATAAGATAGGCTTTAAGTAAAGGTAAAACATCAACTTAATTGTATTATTATTATAATATATTTCTTACAATATGGATAGTGGCTTTGATTTGATTTATACTATAGAAGGAAACAGGCGCACTGTGTTCGGTTAAAGCTTTCCGGTTTTCTTTTTATGAAGACTTCTTTTTTGTTGCCATTGGGCTCCCGATCAGTCAAACAATGTGGTCCATAGACTCAAGTTTTCTCATTATTTTCCCATATTCTTCATTACATTGGCTTATACAACATTATGTCCTATGTCTGTAATAATGGTGCAGTGTGTGCGTCTCGCTTTTCGCTGGTCTACATGATCTTTTTGAAACCGCGGGTACCAAATCCCCTATGTATTTGGAAGGTCCAGCGATACATTTCAAACGACTAAAAGTTTCTTCAGGAATCAGCTTTTTTTCAACCACCTTTATGAGTTCATGACAACAATTTTCTATATTCTCACCTTGCATTTATTACAATTGGACAAAATCGATTAACCAGCGTTTTTTCCCCTTTTTTCAGATGATGAAGCAAAGGAATATTCCTGCAAGGACCTCTTCAGAAAAGCGCTGCAGATAATTAAAAATAAGATCTAATCAAAAGATAAGATCTTTTGGCGATACTGGAAGCTGTTTTTGGAAGCTTCTTCTTCATCTTTTTCTTCTTGGCTTAGCAACCTATTTGCTTTTTATATCACAAATACTGTGCTTCTTAGTACCTCAACATTCCTAGCTGTCACATAGACTGTTGAATATTTCTTAATACTTTTTTCACCTAAAATTGAATCCAAAACTTAAATCTTAATTAATTTAGCTTTTTTCTAGCAGAAACCAAAACTATCTCAGGTACAATTTTAACTTTTTAGGGGTCACACTCTGTATCTAAAGCTTTGATTTGTAACTTGATGCTGTGGAATGAATTGTTACGCCATGCTTTACTTTTTCGCCGCCCAACCAACCTGTTACGATATGTCCATAGCTTTTGGGAGCGATATTTAAGGTTATCTTTATTTTGAAACACTCAAAATCCTCCTATAAGCATACACTTCAGGAAAGCAAAGGGCTGCGATGTATGTTAATGCGTGTGAGACAAGTTTCTGGTTTTCGGTTTCTTATCCCAGCATTAATAAGTGCGTCGAATGCAGTTTTCCTATCTGAATTCGGAGTGCATTTGAATATTTCGTGCCAGTGGTAGCAAGCATAGGGCAGTTACGTAATGTCCGTCGATTGATTGTTTCCAAAAAGAACTGACCTGGTGGTCAACAGTCGCGCGCTACATTTTTTTTTTAAACATTTCTATCAATAGTTGTAGTTGCAGCTCAAAATCATCACCCATGCTTCAAAGATAAAGATGATATTTCAATTATAAAATACTATCAACGAGACGATCATTTCTCACACTCACCGTCTTATGATTGATACGACACAATCTTCATCTTGATAAATTGAGGCCCCCATTTCCCCAGATGGCTTCTGAAAAATGTTGGAACACGGTTCGGAACGTCCGCTTCGGTAAAATCACTGTCATGGACAGCGTATTTTCGGTCCAATGTTTCGGATGCTCAGTTTTGCGATCACTCCAATGGTCCAACGATGTTCAACTCGTAAACGTGGCACGTAAACTAATCCAGTGCTTCGCGGTCTAGGTCGCACTCAAATCGTTTTGCCAAATTCCACTCAAAAACTTAACTGGCGTCCGGGTAAGTGCTTCCCTTAGCTAGCTAGCTGGTTTCTATTTCGTGTTATGCAGTTTTGTTGCATAGTTCCGCATAGTCAACATCTGCGGTCGTTAAGATAAAACAAACCTTTGGCACACGATCGTACCTCTGCGGCGGTTATGCAATGGGCTTTTAAACCGAAACGCAGGCGAACGGAACGGTGCACGAATGCTTTTCCATTTAAATGACATCGATCGAGAAACCCACCGAGGTACGCTGGCGCCTTGGTAAACCCTAGCCACCGTGTCAACCGTGCTTCAATCGACGGCTAAAGATGGCTCCTTGGATAAAGAATGTCTCCCGTCTAAAGCGAACGAGGCACACGATCGTTCGTTAGTGCATAACCGCAGTGTAAAGATTTTCTTGTGGATTTTTCGCAGCATGGTTTATGTATTCATTCGTACCGCAAACCAAAGTTGGATGAGTGCAGTCAACTGTATTCACCTATTCGTTGATCCAGCGACTCCTCTTGTTTTAGTCTCTAGCGTTTTCTTTTCAAATGGGGAAACATCAACTAATTCTTTAATTATACGATCTCTCCAAACTGGTGACATAATTTAGACACTGAAGCCACTAATCGAAACATAATTGGGAGTAATTAGTAGTGGAAAAAAAGTTCTCAAAAAAAATCTCTTTTTTGTTATTCCGTTACGGTCCGATTGGCTCCAGCCGGGTTAATTGATTATTTTACTTCAATGGCTCCCTCATTTGACTGCTTTGTTAGGTTCGCCATTTTAATTGCGGACTTGTTCCGCACATCTCAAGGGAAATAGCTTCAGTGATAGTGTCATTCCACCACCGGTTAAAACCACGTGCTCAAAAGCCACTCGTTCTGAAGACAGACCATTTTATGATCCACCCATATTGCGCGACAAAACCAACAAAGCCGATCAAAACAAACACAAAAACGGTAATACTGCATTTCCCACATTGCGGCTGCTGCTGGTGGACACAAGTACAAGGTCGCCCAGTTGATACCAATAGCCAAAGCGGTACCCAGCGTATACCCAACGATAGCAAAGCGGGAATATAGTTCACTCGGCCAGAGCAGTAGGCATCCGAGATTGGAGCCATTCTGCCAACCCGATCTCCACCAGAAGGGGTCAATACGCTCGGTTCACTGCACCAGCGCGTGAGTCAACTCGAAAAGGAATTCTTTCGCTTGACGGCATAAGCGGCCCAGAAGCCCACACACATGCACTACTTAGGATTGATTGGGTGGAATTTCGCTGTCAAGTTGATGCCCTGACATCTGATCATCGGTGTCATCGAAAGGGCCGTAACTAACCTTCAATCAGGTTGTACCGGGCAGAAGTAAAAGTGATTTCTCATTGCATTGCTAATCGAATGGTGTTTGTTTGCAGTCACTCTCGAGTTCGAGAAAAAAACATAAATGCATCAGCAAAAACTAGTTTTAGATTTGTGC
The DNA here is from genome assembly GCF_943734695.1 of Anopheles maculipalpis. Taxonomy (NCBI): domain Eukaryota; kingdom Metazoa; phylum Arthropoda; class Insecta; order Diptera; family Culicidae; genus Anopheles; species Anopheles maculipalpis. The sequence continues at coordinate 28,682,873 of NC_064871.1, read as the reverse complement.
CATTTAGTGTTGGCTAGTTGTTTCGAGAAAAACTGGGTATGCATCAAAAACCACGCAGCATGGAGCAACGGTTTTGTAGTAAATGGATAGGAAGGTAGAGGCTACAAACACTAGACTAGTGACACATAAGAGATGGAGGATTGTCATTGCGTGAGCGTGCGTCTGTGTATGTTTACATGCAGACGCACGCGCGAAATGATGCACCGTGCACAAGCAGTGCCACAGCATTGCAGAGTTGCAGCAGCCCGCTCGGTTGCATAAGGATCGCGTCAACAAACGGCGAACCATAATTGTTTACCGGTGCAAATACGCGATGACAATTTCTACCCGTTGCGAGCCATTAGCTTTTCTTTTTAAAGATCAAGGTGATCGGGTCGTGTGTGTGTGTGTGTGTGTGTGTGAGTTGGGCTTATCCGAACGCAAGATGCACCTTAGGGTTTGATAATCGTTGTGTAATGTCCTTATTTGCGTAGCAATCCTGTCTTTTTTTAGCATTTAGAAAATCGTATTTCACGATGTTTTATTAAAAATAAAAATCCTTTACAGATTTATTACTCTACTGGTCCTTTTTTAGGATCGGTTTGAAACAGTTATAAAACGTTTTCGTACAATAAAAATCGCATTACTCGAACATTCAACAAGCAATAGACCATGACGATCATCGTGACTGTGGTGTTGTAAAATTCGTTATTATACACTCATGTTCAACATAATTGTAAGTTACTTGAACCAAGGATTTTGGGCTAAAGAGTAATATAGGTCCTCAAGTTGCACGCAGCAAACTCACATGCAAGCTCCACAGTCGTTTGTGAACATGGCTGCGTAGGACATATTAAAAATATTTAAACTATTTGTTTATAAAATCCAAAAAAATGTTATTTTAACTGGTTTTAATTAAATTATAGTAATTCAATCAGTTTTCTACTCAAATCATGTTTAAATATTAATTTTTTCGTATATTGAGCCATTTCAACTAAAAAATATGACTCACTATAGAATTATTTCAATTACAGTATGAACTGTCTCGTTTAAACGATGAAATAAGTTAGTGAAATGTTTTTATGAATTAGTCTTATACATAAGCTAGCTCTTGCTACACTTAACAATAATTTCAAATAACTTTCCTCATTTTAATAATGATTTATTTAAATAATATTTATGTTCTACGCATAATGGTCACAATCTACCGTGATTTTTCACACAAGCTTGCATGAGATGAATCCCGTACAACTTGAGGGCCTTTATAACTCTTTAGCCGGATATTGCTATCACATCACTCGTTTAGACCACGATACATTTATTTTAATACAGGAAACAAATTAAAAGATTGGAGAGTTTTTGTTCATAGATTAAATAAAAATATATCAACTGTAGAATGCTTTAGTATTTTTTGAAGCTTTTACCGATCATTGAAGCGTGATACCTAGAACATCAACAGTAAGTCACATTAGCATGGGTAAAAATATTCTCCAAGAATAAATACTTTTTTCCGGGGCGGCTCGGTGGTATATAATCGTTAGCAGAAAGTTGAAGAAATAAAAAACAAACTAGCTAAACCCCGCATGATGTTTTAGATTCAAGAACAAAAAAGAATAATTTAACTTTGAGCTGAAACATTCGGCCTCCGATCTGTCGGTCCGGTGGTGCAGGCAAAAAAGGCGTCGGCCTTTACATGGTAGATCAGGGGTTCAATTCTCAGCCAGGATTGCTCCCCCGCAGAGATTGACTATCTGCGCGGTATCAACAAGTTTCGTAAATCATTGCAGGTGGCTGGTATGAACCTAGAGGTCGTTCAGCCAAGAAGAAAAATCTTAAGCTCTAACAACATTCGCTACTATCCCTAAAACTAAATTTTACAATTACCTTTTAATTTAAGAAAATTCGATAAATTTGATTGAACCTCGAGAAATTAAAGTATTTGGCTACAATTAACATTGCATTCACAATTTCAATCTTTTTTCGTTACAGAACAAACTAATTATATGTTTTAATTTTGCTTTAAAAAGGGAGAACCGATGCTATGAGCAGACAAACTCCAATATCAAACACAATCTGGACCGCCGCCGGAGCATAGGCAGTTCTTTATGAATAAAATAAACTTACTTACTTTGCTTATCACGCTACAGCCGCTTCGCGATCTTGACCTGCTGTAGAAATACTCTAAACTGCTCGCGGTCCAGCGCCGTCGTCGGCCAGTCCATTATCCCGGCCTTTCTGGCGGCAGCATCAACGTCATCACACCTCTCTGTCCATGTGGATGACCTAAACATTCTTTACGGGCTGCTGGGTCGTCCGTTGTCATCCTAATGATATGAACGGAAGCAGGCGACTCTAACAGGTTGGCTGATAAGTCCCGGGTCTAACAAAGAAAAACAGATTTTTTTGTCAAAATTCGTTTTTATTATTCAACATAGTTCCCTTCAAGAGCGATACAACGATTATTTACCATTTATTACCAATTTTTTGATACCATTTTGGTAGTACTCCTTCGGTTTTGCCACAAAATAGGCCTCAGTTTCGGCGACCACCTCTTCATTGCAGCCAAATTTTTTCCCTGCGAGCATCCTTTTGAGGTCTGAGAACAAGAAAAAGTCGCTGGGGACCAGATCTGGAGAATACGGTGGCTGGGGAAGCAATTCGAAGCCCAATTCATGAATTTTTGCCATCGTTCTCAATGACTTGTGGCACGGTGCGTTGTCTTGGTGGAACAACACTTTTTTCTTCTTCGTTATTTTTTCGTTCGTCAAGCAACCAAAAGTTGCTTGACAAAAGACGCTCTGTCTCACAAACTAATTGACATACAGACGTCAAATTTTGACACGAATCATTTGAAGGTTGGTGCTATATAAAAATAATATGGATTTTACACTAGCGGCGCATTCTATGTGTCAGACCGGGGACTTATCAGCCAACCTGTTAATGCGCTGTACGATAGTGAGTTCATCGGGCAGCTCGTCCATGGGGCCAAAAATCCTTGGCGTTCAAGAGGCAGATGCTCCTCTTAAACGCGGCTAAGGAGGGTTTCGTCAGTTTTAGTTAAGGTCCATGTCTCAGAGGCGTATGTGAGTACCGAAACAGTAAAAGTTCTATATGGTCACAGCTTCGATCGTCACGTCAGGTGTTTTGAGTAAAACTGTTTTCTGAGACAGTAGAAAGACCGCTTGGCAGCCTCTAATATAAACAATAGCACTCGAATAAAATAAAAGGAAGGTTAAATTTCCCCTTCTTGAACCATCAGATAAAAACCAACGCGTTTATGGAAAAGCCTTTTTTTTGACAAATCATACCAGACTTTGCTGAATACTAAAATATTAGTTGAACGATCTAATAAATGTAATAAATAATACCGCTTCTATTGCAATATATCACTTTAAAAAACAATTTTCATAACTTCTGCAACTACTCAACTACTACTGCTTTGACCAACATTGTACCTCCATTACGCTACGATGCGTGTCAACCATGCGGCCATTTAATTCGTGGTTTCCTCGTCTATATGTCATCCCTATCTTTCCGTCGACAACGAATTAAAGTTTAATACTTTTCCTTCTGCTTGGCTTCTTCATGCGTCTATGGCTTCGGTGTGCCTGGTTAGCTGAACTTTCTCTGTGCAGCTGTTGCGTGTGCTATACGGAAGATAAATTGGTTTAATCATGCACAGCACGGCTCTATGTTAGCATAAGTTTGGCGGTGGAAGAATTTGTAGAAAAAAAAACCCTTTAAAAATTATGTTTAATCTGATCGTACACTGCGCTTATTAAAATAATTAAAATGCGTTGCGATGTACCTGTTCTACGTGGGTGAAGATCGACGCTGTTCGCTCTCCCTTCTATACCGCACGGTAAACAAAACTCAAGGAAGTGTTTTGCGAGTGCAAATAAGTTGCATTTTTCATGCGAATATCGATTGGCTCTGGGTCCGTTCGACCAAATCATCCCAAAATAAGAACCTCCTCCCTATCGAGATGCGTTTCGATCACCATTGGCGATGCGAGTAACGTGAGTTCGATGGGAAGAATGTCGCGTTCCCATCCACCACCCGGCTGACGGGTTCGATTGGGCGTCCGAACCGGCCTAATCGCGTCTAGGTGAAAATTGGCACCGATGCATCACCGGTGCCGTACAGGCGTGGGTGCGAGGATCACCTTGCTTCGGGTGATAAAATTAGAAAGTGATCACGCCCGCTCGCGCCATTGACAATGAATCGTTTCCTTCGGGTTATTTAAATTCCCTCCGTTCAGGGTCAACTAACGCTAGTCGATCGATTGCCGCTGGTCCTTGAGGTTGGTGAGCAAGTGCGAATTTGAATTAAAATCAAGTTGAAGGTTGGAGGGGAAAGTTTTCGCAGTGCTAGTTGGGAACCAGTGACTGTGTGTAAGTGTGTGTGTGCCGCTGCTGCTGAACGACGCGAATATTAGCCCGCCGGGATGGTACGCAAGCAGAAAACGGACGAAGTGATCCCGCAGGTGATCGTTACTGAGCAGGAGCAGCCGGGCGATGAACGGTCGATGTCACGCGAGGGCACCTACTCGCGGGAACCGTCCCGGGAGCGTAGATCCCGATCGGTGTCCATCTCGCGCCTGCGGGTGGACGATCCGCTGCGCAAGGAGATGATGTTTGTGAGGGAAAAGTCACCGTTCGAGATAGGGGAGAATCGAAATGTGCAGGTCGCCTCCTGTAAGGCCATCATCGATAAGGCGCTGGTGATGGACGTGTCGGGCGGTGTGACGAACGTGGACGAGTACATCTCGCTCTTCTTCTCGTCGGGCTGCGTCATCGACGAGGCCTCCTGCAAGGACATCTCGACCGCGGTGGAGGTAACAATCATTGAGGAGGAAGAGGAACGTCCCGAGCTGGTGGTGATGCCGCTCGTCGAGGAAGAGCCGCCGGCGGGTGAGATGGACTCTCAGGACAAAAAAAAACTTCGACGGAAGATCTTGAAGATAGCCGCGAAATCGAACCCTCGATGGGAGGGACCGATACCGAACAGCTTGAGGGTGGTGAGGATGGTCATGACGTAGAAGCAACCGAGCCGGACGCAACCGAAGCGTTTGAAGGTGCAACGGATGAACAGGGGGAAGTGGAGGGCGCGGTAGACATCGGCGAACGGGGTGAACCCGAGCCACTGCCCGAGGAGCTGGCCGAACCGAAGGATGATGAATCTGATTTAAAAGCCGACGGCGACGAGTCCGGAGAGTCTTATAGCGAAACGGAGGAATCATCATCAGAACTATCCTACTCCTACAGCGACATGTCCGTGGACGAAGTGGATCCCTCCGAGTGGCGCGTGTTCCACGAGGATGAGGACGAAATCGCGATGCTCAAGTTCGAGCAGCGGGAGAAAACGCCCGAGCTGACGGAGAAGGAAAAGGATGCTGAGTTCCAGCGGCTCCGGAAGGCGTCGCGACCGCCGCTATATCTCACCAAGCTCACTGACCGGAGTGCCCCGACCGGTTCGACCATTAAGCTGCAGTGTACGATCGAGGGTCAGGAGGTGACGGTACAGTGGCTGAAGAATGATCAACCGATCGAGCGGACCGCCTACCTGCAGACGTCGGCCGCCGACGGTCTGTACACGCTCACGATCAAGGGACTGCGGCACTCGGATGCGGGCGAGTATAAGATAATTGCAAAGAATAGGGGCGGTGTGGTTCCGTCCGTTGCCCAGGTGAAGGTGTACGACGCGATCAAGCCCAAGTGTCAGCTGCCATTCTTTGTCAAAGTTAGAGGTAATTAGGCTGGACCGTTTTTTTCCGATTGCGAGTTTTTTTTTTGTAACAGGTGACATTACTTTCCCTATCCAGATTACTTTCACCATGCGCTAAACGATCTGGTGATCGAGTGTCAGATCATGTTCCAGCAGGAATGGTCTATCCCGACCATAACCTGGCTCAAGGACGGTGATCCGATCGTGTTGGACCAGCGGATAGGTGCCACCTACGAGGGGGAAGAGATATTCCAGCTAAATATCTACGACCCAACGCCAGAGGACAGCGGTCGGTACACGTGCATCGCCGAGAATGAGGCCGGCCGTAGCCAGATCTCGCATACGGTCGATTTTGTCGACAAGGTGCCCTATATGCGTCTGCCAGGCATTACGAACGCCGATCGCAAGTTGCTAACGGAGGAAGAGATCGAGGAGCGCAAGCGCGAAGAGCAGCGCATCAAGAAGGAAGCGCAGGAACGGTTGGCCGGTGGTGGACGTGGCCGCGGCGGTGAGGACGCACACGAACCGTACGAATCGGAATCGTTCGTCATACGCGACTCGAAGAACAAGCTAACCTGGGCCGGCCAGCTGCACAACATCACCACGACGAAGGGTGCCGTGGTGAAGATGACCTGTTCGGCTAATGGACCGTTGCCGATGTTCAAATGGCAGCGTAATGGGCGTGCGATCGATTTCGGTGACCATGTCAAACTGATGAACAGTGGTGCGATCGGACAGATCGTCATCAATGGTGTGACGCGCAAAGATGCGGGTGAATACACCTGCACAGCAAAGAACAGCCACAACGAGATCAAGACGACGTGCGTACTGAAGGTGATAACGCTACCGTCGGCCGAGACGACGCCCGCCACGTTTACGAGAGCCGTGAAGGGTAAGTCATGGGTGCGAAGGGGGGTTGTGGGGGGAAGAGGGGAGGGGGGGAGGGGGGGAATTAATCATCAAATGCATCAGCTAATTGTACGGACCCGGATCCAATTGCTTCGCATCTCTCCGACAGAGTTCTACGACATCCGAGCCGACGATCTGGTGCTAGAGGTAAACGTACACGGTGTCCCGAAGCCGACGATCAAATGGCTGAAGGATGGCGAAGATGTGGTGCTCGGCGAGAAGCTACTGATAAACCGTGAACCGAACGGTGTGTATCAGCTGTGCATCCACAAGCCGGTCCCGGCCGACTGTGGCGTGTACGAGTGCCAGGCGGTCAACTCGGCCGGCACAGCCAAGGTGTCGCACGAGGTAAGCTTCACGTCGAAGGATAAGCTGATTCACGTGCAGCACATCGAGCATGCGGACTACTTTAAAAGACGGCTCGAGGAGAAGGAAGCGGCCAGTTTACTGTTGACGGCAGAACCGACCCCACCACCAGAACAGGCGCAACAGGCCACCCCAGCCCAGCCACAGGCCCAGGAGCAATCAGAACCGGTTAGCACGAGCGAGTCCGCACCACCGGCGGATACCGGTGCAGGAGTTACCGAGCCCGAAACTACTGCCGGTGAAGCAACCGTACCGGCAGCTCCAGAAGCTCCACAAGAACAAGCTGCACCAAAGCCGAAACCTGCGTTCAAGGCAATGCCCCGGAAACGCTTTGAGGATGGACCGGTGGAACCGTTCGTCATTCGCGACTCCAAGAACCGGTTGATGTGGGAAACGAAGCTGAAGAACCAAACGGCACCGGCCGGTAAGACGATGAAGCTGACGTGCAGTGTGACTGGGCCACAGCCAACGTGGCGCTGGTTGAAGAACGGTAAGCCGCTCGTCTGGAGCAAGAACGTTATCAACGCGACCAAGGGCGAGTTTGGCTGTGTGCGCATCACCCCCACGACTGTGGCCGATTCGGGCGAGTATCAGGCGTTCGCGAAAAACAGTTTCGGAGAGATCGAGTGCTCCTGCACGGTGAACATCTTTGCGACGGAGAAGGACATCGAGACGGTGCCAACGTTTACGCGGGTCATTGGTAGGTTGTCTCTTCATGATTTCTTGTGCTATTTTGGAGCTCATTTTTCGTTTGTTCGATGTGTCCTGCAGACTACTACGATTCCTTAGTGGATGATCTGATCCTAGAGGTGCACGTACGCGGTGTTCCGGATCCGAAGCTGAGCTGGGAGCGTGATGGTGTGGAGTTTACCAACGAAACGGATCGTGTGATTATTTCACGCCAAGGTGACGGTGTTTATCGGTTGAGGTGAGTTGATTTTTTTTATCAGGCATTCCTGAAGATTTCGCTCACTAATAATTGGCGCTTTACATTGTCCACAGCATCCACAACCCAGAGAAGCTTGACGGTGGCAAATGGGTGGTGACGGCTAAGAATAATGCCGGTGAGGAGAAACTTAAGCACTCGGTCACTTTCAAGGGACGCGAGTTCTACCAGAGCCAGCTAACGCACGGTATCTACCATGCGGATAAGCCAGTCACACGCTCAGAAGAGGACGGAATTGTGTACGGTACACGTTCCCGTTCGGTGTCTCGGGCACCATCCGTAGCTCATCAGGTTGGACCGGAACCGGACATCTCCGCTGTCGTTGAGGCGCTCCAGGCTGTTGAAGCAACAACTGAGGAAGCGCCTGCATCAGCTGACGGAGCGGATGCACCCGCGGCTACCGAAGCACCCGAGGAACCAGCCGTGAAGAAGAAGAAGGAACCGAAACAATGGCGCAAAAACTTGCAGGGTTTGCTGAAGGGACGCATTCCTGGACCGATTGCGGAAGAGCCCACCAAACACAAGGTGCTGGAAGTGAAGCAAAAGCTGTACTTCGAGGCGAACCTCAAAAATCAAACCGTGGCGGAGGGTTCGCATATTAAGCTGGTGTGTTCGTGTGTTGGTCCGCAGCCGACAATCAAGTGGTTCAAGAACAACATTCCACTCGTCTGGAGCAAGAATGTGAAGAACGATACGAAGCTGGGCGTTGGTGCGGTTCACATCATCTCGGCCGAGTTGAACGACTCCGGCACGTACAAGTGTACTGCCAGCAATACGGCCGGTGAGGTAGAAACTAGCTGCAAGGTGATCGTGTTCCCGGTGCCCGAGAAGCAGCACGTTGCCCCGAGCTTTGTGCGCAATGTTAAAGGTAAGTTTTTTTTTTTTGGGGTGAGGTGGGTCTGATTCCTGCAGAACATTGCGGTAAAATTGATCGTCTCTCTCCCTCTTTTCAGAGCACTACGACATCCAGACGAATGATTTGATTCTGGAGGTGAACGTGCGTGGCAATCCGATGCCCTCGATCAAGTGGTTGCGTGACGGTATCGATCTGCAAGATCCAACGGGAGAGAAGTTCTTCCCGATGCGCGAACCCGGTGGTGTCTTCAAGCTCACCATCCACGATCCGCAAGCCAAGGATGAAGGACAGTATGCGTGTGAAGCGACAAACGTCGTCGGCAAGGATGTCATCCGGCACGCGGTGCGCAAGATTATGGAACGCAAGATCGCCGAAAGCCACGTGTTCGGTATCGCCTACCACGATCCGAATGTGATGAAGCACGGTGTGTACGAGGAACCACCGAAGGAGGAACCTGCTCCACGTCCTCACCGGGAGTTTGTCTTCCTAGAGGACGGTTCGTACTACATACGCGGACAAACGCCCGAACATCTATGGGAGTGGGAAACGGACACCAGTGCGGAGAGTGAGTACGAAGAGTACGTATCGCCGGAACCGGAACCAGAACCGGAGGTACTGCCGGAACCCGAGCCCGAACCAGCACCGGTAGAGAAGGTACCGTCGCGCTCACCGACACCCGACTTCCTGAAAAAGACTCCACCACCGCAACCGCCGAAAAAACCGGAACCGGTCGAAGCGGACGATGAGGACGAAGATGAGGATGAAGAGGAGGAGGAGGAGGAAGAGGCCCCACCACCACCACCGAAGCGTGGACCAAAGATTAAGAAGCTGCGCAAGAAGCGTGTCAAGCAACCAGTTCAGGAGGAAGAATCGGCGGCCGTAGAACCAACACCAGCCGAGCCTGCAGCACCAGCACCTCAGCCGGCGGAGCCAGTTCCAAAAGCGGAGGAAGTTTCCCCTGTTGAAGGCGAAACGGTCGAGGATAAGGAGAAGCTTCGCAAGGAACGCTATCTCCGTCTGTTCCCGGAACTAAATCCGGACGAGGCAAAGCGTGTTGATGCTCGGGCTGTGTTGCGATTCGGAAGTACCCTGCATGACATCAACATCGTCGAGGGTAAGCCGGTGCGTCTGTTCTGTACCGTGCTGGGTTCGAAGGCCGACTTCAAGTGGTACAAGAATGGTGAACCCATGGAGTTTACCAAGCAGATCAAGAATCTGTCCGATGCAAAGGAAGGCACAGGTGTGGTGGCATTCAACAAGGCGGCCCGCGAAGATTCGGGTGAGTACGAGGTGGTAGTGAAGGATAAGTCCGGCGCCGTCATCAGAGGTACCTGCAAGTTGAACGTGCTGCCGGCACCGGTTCGTATCCCGGTCGCTGAGGGTGAAGCTCCACGGTACGTACGCTGCATGACCCAGCACTACGATCTACGCGTGGATGATCTTGTGCTGGAAACGCAGATCAAGGGTACGGGTCCGATCAAGGTGGAATGGTTCCTGGACGGTATTATCATCCCGAACAATGAGAAGTACATCCAGATCCGCGAACCCCACGGTATCCACAAACTTTGCATCCACAATCCACAGATTCGTGACAATGGCCGGTACATGGTGAAGGCCACGAACGACTTCGGCACGGAAGAGCTGAAGTATACGCTGCGGTTTGAGGGTAAGGCGGCCGCAATGCCAATGTACCATATGCACCACGCTGACAAGCGTCGACCAGCATACGAGGAGGAGAAGGTACAGGAACCGCGTCAACACCGTGAAGTCGTGTTCCTGGAGGACGGTTCGTACTACCTCAAGGGACAAACACCCGAACGGTTCTGGGAGTGGGAAACGGACACGGATGCTGAGAGCGAGTACGAAGAGTACGTGCCCGGTGACACCGAGAGCGAGGAAGAACCGGAACCGGAAGAGGAAGAGGAAAAGGAAGAGGCGGCCGAGAAACCTGCCTCGCCGGAAAAACCACCAACCGAACCAGCTGCCGATGGCGCGGAGAAGGAAGAAGCGGAAGAAGAAGAGGAAGAGGAAGTGGTGGAACCACCGCCGAAGCCTCCGAAGCGTGGACCAAAGATAAAGAAGCTGCGCCGCAAGCTACCGAAGCAACCGACCCCGGAGCCGGAAAAGCCAAAGGAAGTGCCGAGAGAGCGTGAACCACAACCACAGCGTGGACCAACCGGAGAACCGAAGGTAAAGCTCAGCCAGCTGATCTCGAGCGGCAAGAGCTTGGCACCGCCGGAGGTGCCGCGTGTTAAGCGCTGGAAGAAGCCGATTGAGGTGGAGTTCATTTCGCATCTGCGCAGTGGCACGATCAAGAAGGGCAAGAACTTGACGCTCAACTGTTGCTGCTCGGACGCGCAGAAGATTGAAGTGACCTGGCTGAAGGATGACGAACCGTTGGTAATGGGCCCAAGGTGCCGTAGTGATGTGACGCGCCAGGGTTACTGTACGCTCGATTTGGTCGACCTGCGGCTGGAGGATTCGGGTGTGTACAAGTGCGTGGCCAAGACAGCCAACGGTACGGCGACCGATTCGTGCCGCATTACTGTGTTTGAGTTGGAAAAGAAGGATGAGGTCGAGCTGGTACCCCCGACGTTCATCACACCACTGAGAGGTAAGCAACTGGAGTGTACCTGGTGTCTATGGTGAGTTCTTATTGCAAACGTTTTGAACCTTTCCATCTCACAGAACTGTACCATCCGACGACGAATGATCTACATCTGGAGATTCGCGTGCGCGGCAATCCGGTACCAACGTTCCGCTGGATGTACGACGGCATACCGATTCTGCAGAGCAACGAAAAGTACGAGATCTTCAACCAGCACTACTACGAACAGGGCACCAAGATCACCACCGTACAGCTGATCATCAACGATCCGCAGCTGCGTGACAGTGGCAAGTACACGCTGATCGCCAAGAACGATGTCAAGACGGTCGAAATGTCCCGGCAGATATCGATCCCGCTGCGCTTCGATGCACGGGTGCAGGCACCCAAGAAGCGCATGGACGATGTGGTGGTAGAGAATGAGGCGCCACGCGTCCTACCGAAACCGCCCACGCCCGAACCGGAACCGGTCCCCGAGGAACCACCGACTGAACCGGCCGAAGGCGATGAACAGCCCGAGGAAGAGGTGGAAGAAGAAAAGGAAGACGAAGAGGAGGAAGATGAGTAAGGGGAGCCGGGGTTGGGAGTATGCGTAGTTGTGCAGGCTTTTTAGGGTTAAGCTAATCTTTAAGTTTAAGCAGTTTTGTTTGTGTAACTTGGTTTACTTATCAACGGCGCCGTGTTCTGTTTGTTTAGTAAATAAATCACTCACTGTGAGAATGTGTATTTTATGGAATTGTTTTCCTTTTCCTTGTGAATAGCATATGAAGATGATCTGCATCAGAGAGTGTAGATTCGTATGATCACCCAACAGTTGGTGGCAAATGATTTAATTACGCGAGGTTACGAAATTAGGAAGGCAATATTGGCGAATGGACAGCAAAACGAACTCCAATCTCCACATGGTACATGGTTTTGAGAAACCGAGTTTTTGTGATCATATGATCGCATTGATGCTCTTAACCTTCAGTGCATTTTCCGGTTTTGTTGTTCCTCTCAAGAAAACCAACCAAATTATAGCTTTATGTTATTGCAGATCGAGAGATCGAGATCGACATCACTCAAGATCATCAATGGATCGTTGTAAATAAAACCAATGTCGGGTAGGTTATGCAATATTACTTCATCTTGTTCTACCCCTGCACCAGAGTTCTATGGAACATTACCGATCTTGTGGGCATGATCACCTAACAACCGGTGCCTTACTCAAACTGATCAGTTGAAGTGAAAATTAATTTCCATTTGCATACCATCTGTGCCACTTTGGTTGAGTTCATGCGCAAATAATATCACCCGCAAAGCCAACTCTTCAGCAATAGATCCCGTTTGGCTCCGTTTATCTCTTGGGCAGATTGAAGTTGACCTAACAGAACACTTCATATTTATCTTTCCAACTTTATCGCGGCTCACGGGTCGAAAAAAAAAGTAAATAATAATGCTTGACAGTAGTTCGGGTCCAGGCGGGCGTTCCAAAATATCCGACTGCTCGCACTTGTTTGTTGACCGGACAACTTCAAAAGGACACAGCAGGTCATCAGCACTCCTTCAGAACCCCTCGCGATCGTACGCCCTCCATTGAGCAGATCTCTTTGGCTGGCGACTTCAACCTCTCCAGGCTACCTCATCAAGTGTACCAAAAAATCGATTACATCCCCGCTTGGTAGAAGAGCCACCAATTGTTGGACGTGTGTGCAAGAGCATTTAACACAGAAACAAACATAAACGACGACGACGACGACGACGGAACGGAAGAACGTAAAAAGTGACTCCGACTCGATTTCCGTGCTACCGGGCCCCTCAATCGTATGCGGTGATGCGTATGTTCGGAATGGTCTGGCTGCGCCAAACAGAGACGGAGTAAATGAGTAAATAAACAAAATTATTGCTCAATGGGAGGGTAATTGTGGCTTTTTTTCAGCCGTACTTCATCTTTTCCTGCCGGCCTTTTGTTGTAGTACAGTGTCTCTTTTTTTTTTTTGCTATCCTTTTCCAAAAGCTCCCTACTCCCTACTTTACGTCAGTTACATCTTTGGCACGTACGCGTTTTCGCTAATTGTAGGAATATTCCGCGGAGGATGCTGGTGTACCGAAGGAGAATGGATTCTTCAGTTTTTTTTTTTTTCGTTTTTGGGGGGAAGTGGTCTCTTCGCCAGATTTCATCTCAATGAGCGCGTGGAGCTCTCTTCTTCGCTTCGTGCCCCGTGCGCTGATCGATCTGTTGTCAATACAAACGTATGACCATTGCTCGATAAACATTGCCACTATGGCTGTTCTATGGAGAACTCTACGGCTTTATCCCCACTACTCACAGCACACATCCACGGCTGTCAAAATGAGCCAAAGGAAGGCTTCACTTCAAGACGCCGGACACACCGGGAGAGCACGCTGGCACACCAAACTTTATATAAGTACGTGAAGTAAACGCTTCTAGGTGATAATTGCGACACGTAACCGGCACCGGACGCAGCAGCTATCCGCTAGAAATTCTCGCCGTGCTGTGTAGGAGCAGCATTTCACAGTTCGATCAACGGCTCGGTAGCAGGAAGTCGTTAAATACCCGGAAAATACCGGGCTTTAGTAGTGTATTTAGGCGGATCGGTGTAGCTTTGAACGACGTGATTTGGGTGCATCGTAGTCTAAAATAGTGAATTGTGTTGTAGAAACCACCCAACACGGACAGCAGTATGACATTCTTTCAAGCGGTAAGTGCCATTTTTGGCTTCGAAACGGCACGCACGCTTGGTGCGGATTTGCATTATCGATTTGCAAATATTTGATGCTCATATAGCTCTACTTGAGTGTGGTCTGGGCCTGGACAAATCTATCCTATTAAGGATTCTGATGTCGTGTGGCTACTCTGCGCATATATTGCTAAATAGCGTGTAGTTTGTGTTTTACTCCGGCAGAACGAAATGCACAGTTTGTGTTCAGTGTGAATCGTCAAAAAATGGTGCAAAACGATTGGGAAGGGTTGTAACTATGGCTATGTAAAAATCGATGTGCTTTTTGAGATAAAATCACAGTTATGTGTACTAAAGTTTTGATAGATATGCGACACCTAATGCACAACAAATCCATTAGGTACAGTGTAAGTGCCTGCTGGTATGGTACGGGCCTAAAGTTTTAGTGTTGTAGCGGTGTCGGCTTTCTGGACCGAGTCTGGACCGTGCCTAAGCTTTGATGTAGAAAACATGAAGAAGAGCTAGAATTGGTCAAATTTTCTGAAGTTGCAGTTATGCAGTGGACAAATGATACAAAGACTAACAGCACATTCGTCTTAAATAATGTACTAAAATAGTACATTCGTTTAGTTACAGTTCCAATGGTTGAAGAATGTAGTGTTGTTCAGTGATCATTTGGTAATGAATACGAGGCTTCTGATATCACTTATGGTCTCGGAATATTTTCACCAAATAACGTGTATGTGGGTAAAAAAGAAGTACTTAATACTCTTCTAAGTATTTCTAGTATCTTTTATATTGCCAAATTAAGAGCATTATTTATTTTTACCTGACAAGAGACTATTTTTTGGGGCATGGAAGTCAGATTTCCTGGACTTGCTGCGCAGCTGATAAACAACTGCGCAATTGTGAAAACAAAGATACTGTTCTTTAAGATGGCATGCCCTGAACTGAGGCCCTCAACTATTTCCAAATTACGCACGCACTTCACTTTACTACTTTACTTGAACAATCAATCATCTCACGGGGAGTCATGTCGTAAAATTAACAATGAATTACCACTGAACAGAACAGAGATCATTACATCAAGCAGGATCCAGTTTTGTTTAAATATGTTAGCCCTCATTACGAGATAGAAGTGTCCTTTTATCTCATGTTATGTTATTTTTTAGCATTATTATAGATCAATTTTATTTAGAAAAACCGTTAAAATAAAATGTCTAATTTATTTACAAATTTATAGGTTTGCCAGCTAGGTTCTTTGCTTAACAAAGTATCAATTATGCAGATTGTTTTGCAGTGGCAATAACGAGAGTATGGTTAGGAAGCCGTGTGAAGAGGCCTCTACTACGTCGCCCATTGGACCGACTCCAGTTAAACCACCTTCAGTGCTTAGTACGATGGAATGATCCGGATGAAACAATCCGACGCCCCTATCGCCTATACCACGGCTCAAATCAGTAGTTCTATCTGTGTCTTTTTTTTTTTTGTGTCAGAAATTCTAGTTCCTGCCACTGCATAACAATGTACATAACTGAGCCTTTGTTATGTGAAAATGGAGATGGAGTCTATAAATTTTGAAAGTTTACATTTTATTTGAACGGGGTTTTCTAAATAATACTGATCTATTATACTAAAAAAAAAATAATATTTATTGAAACAATAAAAAAATATTATTATAATAAGAGTTTTAAATTCAATCTGAACCATATAAAACATAATGAATGGTACTGACTTATTCCACATACCATATTTTATGTTAATCTTTAAACGATGGCACTCTTTCACCCGTTAAATTTTATAATAAAAATATTAAGAATAAGTGTCTTCAACAAACCACAAAAAAATTTATCCTTCAACAGATAAATACCATCTAGTATGAACAGGATGATTCCGCTGCTTGTAAGCTTACGTCCATCACGATGAGCCACTTTTCGCTCTATCAATAAACAGCAATTATCCTCCACCGATTTACCCACGAATGTACTACAAATATCGGATTCTCATTGCTACCTTTTTTATTGCTGTTGCTGATGCCTTCTTCTGCTACCAACCTGACCACAATCCTCCGATGTATTGCTGCTTGTTCGTGTCAATCAGTTAGCACGTTTTGGAAGCGATAGAGATCCGTGCCGTTTTGTTTTGCCTTTTTTTGCGTCACTCCCGTCAAATTCAGCATGTTTGAGGGCGAAGTCTCCTCGTACACTTGCATATGATAGCAAATATTGAACACTCATCCTCACCGTTTGTTCTTTGGAGTTGCTACTCCCCAGTGGTGGTATGTGCATTATCGGACATCGCAATTTTTGTACGGGACTGGGGAGCTGGGAGCTTAATTGGGCACACGGACTTAACCTCAATTGCCATCGAACCTCCACTCGGTAGGAGTGTAAACTATCCGACCGAAATGACGCCAACACTGAACGGAAATGAAGAGTGTTTTCTCGGGAGCGCTTGGTAATCTTTGTTTGGAGTCAGTTGAGGCAGTGTAGCAGATGGTCGCTTTTGGAAATGAATTCAACACAATAACTTCCTTGCTTGAGAAGGTTTTACTCTCAGGGGGCAATGCAGGGCTATTTTTCTAAGCTACATCATACCGAGACTTTCAAAATACTAACCTTGATCATGCAGATGGTGCCTTCGTGTACAAGACGTGGCGTGCACTTGTCAAAGTGACGACACACGCAACCACACCGGTTCATCGACCAAACTCCAAAGTACCCGCCCGTTTCAAGGTAACAAAATTCGGCAATTCTCCTAAACTCACCCATGGGGTGCACTAATGATCGCCAATCCAAAAACCTCATTGAATAGCGTTTCTATGCGATCGGTCCGACAACATGTTGGGCAAAGCATACCTCGATTCTGGCATGCTGGTTGGAAGTGAAGTACCGAAAGAAATATTAAAACGCAACGACGCTCCGCCAATCATGGCTGGCGTGGAAGAAAAAACTGAAGCTGCCTGATGTCTTGTTACTACAACCCCAACCGATGATCGATGATCTTTCACATTATGAGCGTTATGTTAGGCAAGTGGTTGGGTCGTGGTTCCTTTATGAAGGCAAATTGCACACACCAATGTTCAAGAGCATCGCGCATCTGTGGGGTGCGCAATTGTTTGATCATGCATTTTCTAAACCTCGATGGTGGTGGAATAATGTAACGCAACACTGTGAAAAATACAATTGATGTCGTTTGATCACTAAGGAATGGTAATTTAGTGACATTTATCCGCATTTGGGATGCATTAGTAAATCATGCATGTGTCTGCTAATGATTTTATTGCAATGTCCAACAGGACAACTTCTGTGACATCTGTCTGTAAACAAACTCGAATGTTTGCTCTGTACCACCCAGAAATACAGACATGCTAATTTCTTGTCTCAATAAACGATCATTTAAATTTGATCATCAGTTCCGGGAACCCGCTTCATGTACACAAGTCATTTGCCATTCCTTTTTTTTTTTCTCGCAGCTCGAAAAATCTTCCGCCGTGGAGCTTTATACCTACATCACACTGCTGCTGATATGTGTTCTGCTGTACATCTTCTCGGACTATCTTAAAGTATGCACGCTCGCGTTCCGATTACCCGGCCCAACGGCTTATCCCGTCATAGGCAACTGTCTGGACATTGCTAAGAAAGATCGTAAGACTCTGCTATTACTGCCACTCCTTCGTATAATTGGCTGATCCATCCTGTTGAACCTTACCTTTTGCAGTCATCTCGCGGGAGATGTCCGAAGCTTACAAAAACTATGGTCCACTGGCACGCGTCTGGATATTTGTCTTTCCTATGTTTGTCGTGTTTGATCCGAACGACCTGAAGGTGATCCTCTCGTCCAAGAAACACACCAACAAATCGATGTTCTATAAACTGTTGCACAACTTTCTCGGCCGTGGACTTATCACCAGCAGTGGTAAGATTCGCCTACTGGCGCCATCTTCTACTGTTTTGATATGATCTTCCACAAAATTACGGGTAATTTATATTCGTAGGACACAAATGGAGCTCCCATCGGAAGCTGATACAGCCATCGTTTAATATCGCGATATTGGAGAAGTTTATCGACACGTTCACTGATAGTGCATCGTCACTGATCGACAAACTACCGAAGGAGGAAACGGTGCTAAATGTCACCGAATATGTAAACAACTGTGTGATCGACATTCTGAACGGTAACTATAGCAACTGCTCTACGCTTACTAAGTGCAAGAAATAAGTCTATCAATAATTGTTTATCAATTTTTTGTTTCTAAAATGCATAACAGAGGCTGTTCTAGGTGTCCCAGTTAAATCGGTGGACAAGAAAGAGATGGAACAGTCACCCTTTAGACAGTGAGTAAAAAGGCTTTAACGAACGGGAAATTAATACAGCCGACCTAACCACTTCTTTTTCACATTCACAGAGGAAAGGTCGTTGCACCGTACCGTATTACCCATCCCTGGCTGTTGTTCAACTCGATTTACAAACTGACTGATGCGGCAACCGCAGAACTCAACCAAAAGAAGCAGCTGGACGATTTCTCCAGGAAGGTAAGAATCGGTCGAGTAATACTGAACTTTGCTTTCATTGCTGATTTTCCTTATGATTTCTCATAGATGATCCGTCGTCGGCGTGAAATTCTAAAAACTCTCACACCGTCCGATCGCCGCTGTCTCTTAGACTTTATGATCGAAATCTCCAACGAAAATCCCGACTTTACCGAGGACGATATTATCGATGAGGCGTGCACGTTTATGTTGGCGGTGAGCGTTTTCCCCTACCCTGTGTTCCTCATAGTCCTTGTAGTTACACATTCCGTCTTCTCTTCAAAAATACAGGGACAAGATTCGGTTGGTGCTGCCGTTGCCTTTACATTGTTTCTGCTCGCACGCCACCAAGACCATCAGACGAAATGCTACGAAGAGATCCAGCGACACATCGGTACAGACTGTTCTAAACCACCGACAGCCGAAGGTATCCGTGAGCTGCGCCATCTGGAAGCTTGCATCAAGGAAAGTCTACGTCTCTACCCAAGCGTACCGCTGATGGCACGCAAGATCGGTGAAGATATCCGAGTGGGCAAGTATAACCTACCGGCCGGTACGGAAATCATGATCCTACCGTACGCAACGCACCGACTCGAACACATCTATCCCGATCCGGAACGATTCGATCCGGAGCGGTTCGGTGATGGGGCACCGCATCAGAACCCGTACGCATTCATTCCGTTCAGCGCTGGGCCACGCAACTGTGTTGGGTACAAGTTTGCGTACATCGAGATGAAGACGGTCATTTCGCGGGTGTTGCAAAATTTCCATCTTTCACCGGCACCGGGTAAGGAGGAGGTGCAGCCAATCTTTCGGATGACGCTACGAGCGAGGGGAGGGCTATGGGTAAAAATGACTCCAAGGAAAACCGCTGCGTAGAGAAAACGTTCGTGTGGGTGCGCCTGTGAAAGCGGGATCGGGGATCTCCATCTTGCGAATGGAGGAACTTAGAATAGGCGGTCCGGGAAGCAATAAATTATGTTTTTAATTTTATGTAAACTACTCAAATACTTGGTTTCTTTCTTGGATTTCTTGGTTGAGAATTATCGCTGGTAGATAACCTTGGATTACAAAGTACCACTAGCTATGTTGCTTTGCTTTATTATTGTCCACGTGTCGTAGAGGAGAGCTGGATTGTTTGTGGTAAAATAAATAACACGGTATAAGACTCGAAAATGTTCCCCAACCCTTGGTGAAGTTTGCTCGACACTATGCGAAATACGCCTAAAAGTATGCAAAGCACATCACATGTCACCATCAATATACAGTGTGATGGTAGTGTGGTCAAAAATGGTTGGCATGAGTAATAGAAAATACAGCTAAAATTTTAATATAAATTCCTTCCTCACCCCACACAAACTCTAGTTTTACTTTCAGGATGTTACTACTCATCCGCTGTCGATCGACGGTGGAACATCACGACCGATATGTAGCCCTTAGCGCTTCAAACATATTCATAGAAAGCTTTGTTCCGGGCATAGTTGGTCGACACTGTCAAATCAAAGTGGATCATTTTGGAAGGCTAGTTACTTATTAAAACGCTTGTTTTACTTCACATTTCATATTCTACCAGGTTGTCTAGGAACCATTGTCGGCAATAATGCACAAAGTATTCATGGCATGGTTTTTGACCACATCGAAAATACACTATCCAATTAAAATGACACCCCACAGTGCTGCACATAAATTATTCTAGGGGGGCATTATCGAGTCTTTTACCCCAAATTATAATTCATTTTTTGTGCCACAATCATTACATCAGGACCACAGCTCATCTACCCATCTGCTGTGCCATAATCCGCTCCGTCTCGTTCATAAACGACAGTAAACAAAATACACGATTGAAATAAATGGATAAAAGGGCTATCCCATTTTTACAGCGAGTCAATGTAAATGCAGAACGATCGTTTCTTTTCTACTTTGCGCATGCGCATAACCGCGGTAATTTAAGGGTTATTTAAGCATATTTGTCGTACTGGATTGGTGTCTAGAAGATGTAAGTGCCACTGACGTACAAAATATCAATGCAAGCTGTCGTACCGTTGCTACACACCATAGCAACCAAGCGTTTGTTTATCGTTGAACGTTTTGCATCTGTGTCAGGTAAAACCCATAGCAGCATTGCACTGTTCGTGTCGTACCGATTGATCCTAACCCAATCGCCGTAATCGTAAAGTATAGTGAAGATTCAACCGGATGTGATAATCCGAATGTGAAAGTATAGTGAATGTTGGTGCAAGATGCGAAAATTCGAGGAACACACTATCATGTAATTGGCATGGAATTTCAGCCTTGCAAATTAAGATCTAGCTATCTAGATCTAGTTTCCATACATATACAGTGGTTCTCATCTACATTGGGACACGTCTACGAAATAATTTCAAGAAAATCGGGTAAGAAAAAAAAGTTTTCTATAAAGTGCCTGAAACGTGCACTCGAAATGTAAAACTGAAAAAGATACTGACTATCGAATTTTTTGGCTAAAATCTGGTCAAGGAACATGTGGAGCCCCAAACCTCTCGAAATTGTTGTGACATAGTTGAAGTAGAAGATAATCCTTCCCTTCGCAGTCTTGACCTGCTGCAGCAATCCTCGAATTGTGCTATTTCAGTTTGGGTTTACCACGGCTTACCTCGGCATCAGCCCTTGTTAAAAAGACTTTACGACTTGGACACCGTTTATCTACAAAAAGCTTCTCAACGCTATGCAATTTATTTGCAATCTTACATTGAATACATTTTTTACAATAATATTACCAGCCTTTCTCGGGACATCCTAAGCATATCTGTCGAAGTAATGAATGTTCGTCTATGTACAACTATTTCTGACCTTTTATCTTCCACTTTCCGCTTTTGGGCGCCTACGGGCGTTTAGCAGCGGCTGCGGGTCACAGTAGATTGCAAAATGAGAATTTCAGGAGCACATGAGTGTTTGTGAAATTTTCTCACTGTGAAATTGTGAAATCAACGGAGAAAACGCTAAAATACTAGTTTTGCGATTTTTTGACAGGATGGATTTCAACAGTTTTAAATTCACCGTGCACCGGGTTTGGCACTAAATCAGAAGTTGCTCCACACAAAACACTATAAATTATTATCTAATCAACCGACAGCCATCAAATTCATACATGTGTGTTTTCAAAGTTGCTGAACCTGACAAAAAAAATCTCGAAACTGTTCAAAAATCTCAACTTTGATACCTTTCGTGGCCCGCGGCCTTCAAGACTGCAACTTTTCTACCAGCCTGTTACGGACACTGTATGGGCATAATCCGCTCCGGCTTCGGCTGACATAAACGGCAGTAAACAAAATCTATGGAAATAAACGCATAAAAAAGCCGTGCCATTTGTACCAAGAATCACTGTAAGTGCAGAATGATCGTTTTTTTCTACTTTGTGTATGTGCCACAGTCAAATGGGTTTGCGTTGTTTGTGTGTGTGTGAGTTGTTTTTCGACAATCGATGATTCACGTCGATGCATTTTGATTGCGATCGCGATACAAATATCTATAGTTAAAACCTGCAGTTTATAGATTACAGTCCTCCCTAAACGTGTGATTCTTGTCCGCCCGGCTTATCTAATCGTATTATCTCCATACTTCTTTTCCCGTTCAGAAAATTTTGCAACCGACAACCCGAACACCAGCACGGAACACCGATACCATCCACCGCAGTATATGTTCTACTTACGGTAAAGTTATAATGTCGCAGTCCCACATCGCCCGGATCATGCACGACGCGCTGCACCGCGGCGTGCAGCGGGACAACGACGAGTTGTTGCAGCTCAGACAGCAGCCAGAGTTTTTCTCCGCCGAAAACAAAACGTACGCAGTAAATTTGCTCGCATACGCGCTTGGCCACCTGCCAGCAACATGCGCTACCAGCTTTGAGCAGTGGAAGCACTCCGATCAGTTGGTTACCGATCGGAAACTGCACAAATCACTGGCCGCCCTCGTCGATCGTATGCCGACGCTCGAGTTTCAACTCATCCCACTGGTGCTGATACAGCGCGATCAAATCAATGCTTCGTTTTTGCTGCGAATACGCAAAACACCGGGCGCTTTCGACTCCTTCATGTATCTTGATCTGACCGGTCGGAAGTATGATCAGTTTGGCCAGTTTCTCACCGCAAACAAGCTTCCAGAGTGCACGTTGTGGTATCCGGCCGACGGACAGTTGCAGTATGCACGCAATCCGACCGACGATTCCCGCTTGGCACCGTCGCTGGTGATCGAATGTCGCAAAATAACGCGCACCAGCGACGTGTGGCAGGAGCTAACGATGGTCGGCGGTGCGGTTGCATCGCTGTTCGCTTTTACGCCGGTCGGTGCTTCGTTGGCCATTCCGCTCACATTCATGGGGAGCATGTTTTCGCTCACGGATCTGGTGGACAGCTGTAAGCACGATCCGGCCAGTGGAATAGCTAGACGCGCGTTCGCACTAACGCTCAACCTGACCACCTTCGCGAGCGTCGGTCTAACGGCAGCCTGTCGGGTGGAAAAGTTGAGCCGTCTGCTGCCAGCGGAAAAGTTACTTCAACTCGAACGGGCCAAAAATTTCCTCTCCGGTAAGTCACGTCAAACGGCAATCGGAATTCGGAACCCAACACTAATTCCCATCCAAATTAGAATTCCAATGGGGACTCAATTCTTTGAATCCCAATCCTTGCAAGGATTCGAATCTCCGGGAGTTTGAAGGAGGAATTAATTCATACTAAATGCACTAAATCATACTAAATACCTGTACCATTTTTAGACAGTGCACGAGATTTTGGCAGTTTAGCAAAACAAGCATACTTATGAGAAAATGGCACGTAAAGCAAATATTATTTAAGCTTTTTATTTCTAATAATTTACAAGACCGCAGTTCGAAGATAAAAAAAAAATCTAAAAAAAAACATGACTTTTCTAGCCCAGTCGTCCAAATCGTATCCCCAAATAATCGCGATCTAATTCCTATAGAATCATAAACGGAAGGAACCTTAGTCAATTCGACGGATCCAATCGTTCGAAACCCAATCGAATCAAATCCTTCAATTAGGATAGAATCCTATTCGCATATTCCTAGAGCTTGAATCCCGCCCAATATGTTAACACTAATCGAAACACACGCTTTGTTGACGCGCCCTTCTTTTGTTTTTCGCACAGGAACCTTGCGGACCGTCACTACCGGTGGTGCTATCCTAGCGGTAATTGGCACGGTTGGCGGCTGGCAAACCCTATCCAACGGTGAGTGGATGGAAATGGCTGCTCTGCTCTGTTTCGCCTACCGGGAGAATTTCAACAAAACGATCGCCATACGTCTATTCGAAAAAATGCAATGGAACGGGGTGTTTAATTTCTTCAAAAACCTATGCGCCAACGTACCGATCGGCGTGCTGCGCACGCAGCTAAAACAACCGTGGTTCGATGGTATGCTAAAGTTTGTGGTCGATTTTCTAAGCAACGGTATTCAGTTTACGGTGGACGACAGTTTCACCACGATTACGGTCTTCGGCTATCAGCTCCAGTTTGATACACTGTTCAAAATTAATTGGTCTCAGCTGCGAACCTTGCTCGTGTTTCTGCAATCGTTCACGACCAACATCGGTGCAGCCGCCGACAGCGTGAAGCAGAAACGATGGACACAAACGCATGTAGACGATGTGCAGAAGCTGCTGCTGCTCGTAGGTCAACTGGGCGACGTTTGCTGCAAAATGCTGGCCGATTACATTACGCTCGGACACGGCCATCGCTTTACTCTCGGTACCGTGCGTACCTTCCTTACTGCTGACAAGCTGAACAAGACGAAATTGTTGCGAACACTTGCTTCACTCAATTCGACCGCTACGGACGCATTAAACGAGATGCGAGAATCAGGCCACATTAAGGGTGGTGATCCGAAGCTATTGCAATGGCTTGCGCAGCATAAAGCTTCGAGCTACGGTACCGCACTTGGTGCGCTGCTTGCGGTCGGGGCAAAGACACCGGCCGAAAAGTTAAAATCGTGTCCGATCACATTCGATGACGAGCAGCGTATCGTCGTCAGTCCGCTGCTTGCCTTTAGTGCGCAAGATTTCCTTGCCGTGCCCGAGAGCCGTCGCGACATCCTGCTGGGCGATGAACGTTTCCTGCGCCTTTGTTACGATGCAGATAAGCAGCTGTTGCTTCCACGTGCCACCCGTGTGTGGTTACACACATGCGGCAGTGACACCGACGCCATCCATTACCTTGAAACGGTCGGACTGCTCAAGCAGCTGTTCGAACGGGCCGGTGGACCGGTATCGCTAGCGGTCGCGCTGGATTATGCGCTCGATTTCGAGGCCACACCGGTCGTGCCACAGGTTTACTACAGCATTCTCAGCTCTTGGGCCCAATTGATCGTCGCACAATCAGCACCGTTAAGCAAGCGAACGATGCAGTCACGGTTTGTGCAGCTGATGGCGGACGCGAAATCACTCGGTATGGCACGATACATCTCGGCGCCGGTTCCAGAGAAACTTGACGTACACGATAACGACTCCATGATCAGGCTGGCACGTGAGATGATCCAGAAGCAGGCGGTTGTTGCGGGTGATACGGACTGTATGATTCCTTTCGGGCCCATCGAACGGGCTGCATGCTGGTTGGGGTTGAGTCCTGCCATGCGCGGTCTTGCCGTTCGGCAACGCTTCCTGCAATTGGCTGTGGTGGTGGTGACAGAGGGTTCGGGCCGTGCGTTGGAACTACCAGCTGAAAACGTCCAGAGCACGCAAACGGTTAATATGCGGCGGCTGATGTTTTCAAACAATGGCTATAAGGTCATAGTGGAAGTAAAGATCCCTGGGGACGATAATGTATATGTTTCATTTTATCTCGTCAGCAACACAATAATTAAAAGTGAATAATAAACCTTTTTTGTTTTGTATGTCCATTTCTATTCACATGATGCTGTTTCTTGTTCTTCCTTTTCTTGGCGTAATGATCATACCATAGGCAGAGGTCATACCGATTCTAGGATAGGTTATTAGAATATCGAGACCATGATGTACAGTTTTAGGTTTAGTTATCATTGAGTAGATTTATATCAGACATACGCTAAGCCTTTCGGCGAAGTAAAACGTCCATTCTAGAGCTGTTAAATTTCCAGACAACAACTGCAGTGAATAAGATAAGATAATGTGGTATCGAGCATTGTTGCAGTGGGAGAAGAGTTGTAGAGCCGAATAAGTAAGCTAATTTCTACTGGAAAAAATTGCAGATTTACCCGCAGAATTTCATTCGCTACTGGTAATCGGCGTTCATATCTTTTTAACTATTGGCGTTAAATGGGACACCTCCAGCATCCAAAAAGAGATATACTGTCTGCAACGGTGACGTTCCTCTGAGAGGTAATGGACAAAGCTTCTTCTACTACTTCTTCATGAGATAGAAGAACTTGAATAGTGCAAAGACTGCGAAGAACTACCTCGTAAGGACGAGAAGCTCTAAGATGGCGAAGAGCTCGAGAGGGAGAAGGGGTACCTCGCGAGGGCGGCGAGCTACCTTTTTAAGCTAGAAGAGCATGCTTAGAATCCTCACTTTATTGAGTTAATGTCTCCTGGTAGCTCTCGAGCTCACTACTACACTACATGCAACTATTTTATCACCTGATGACGGCAACAGCAGAACAAACTCATTCATTTTCTATGCCTCACCAGCCTGCAAAGAGATTAAAATTTTTACGCAATAGTTTTACTAACAAACGAACCATATCAGCAGTAATTGTAAATTACCATTCAACCATATCTGCAATAGTTTGTACAGCAAAATGTAGCAAAATACCATAAAGATGCGAGTGAGGTCTTAAAAACCCTAATTAAAATTTCATTCGCATCTAGACTAAGACGAACTCACCAATTTGAAGATCCACAACAAAACCGTTCGATCGAAAATTTCTTTCCACCTGCATGTTCCATTTCATCTATTACCCAGCCTCTAATGCCGTTTCCATTTGCTTCATCACATTACATGGCAAACAACATGAAACGATTCACATGTGGAAATAATTATGTATTTCAATTCTTTGTGGAAATTGGAAAAAAAGGATTGGTTAGTGAATTTTACCGTTCTCGTTCTGAATTTCCCGTGCAATCTAAAGGAATGAACCACTAATGTTTGCCCTTTTTCTTCTTGTGCTGACTCTTACGAGGCAGCTGGCGAGTTGCGGCAGCTGCCGCAGCATTCTGTTCGAGCTGCGTGGTACCACCAGTGCCCGGAGTTGCTGGTGAGTTTTTCGTCTGGTTGTACGCCTTGCTCATATCGCTGGAAATGGATCGAAAAGAAAGGAAACAAGTTATTAGCCAACACAAGATGAGATGCTTCATTCGTAACACTTACAACTGGTCGGCCTGTCCGGAGGCGGTTCCCTGGCTGCCCTTGATCACCTCCTTTACGCGGCGATCGCGCTTCTTCCGGTACCCGGTACGTTCGTACCGTGGCAGCCAACGTTCCGGGTCGGGCAGCACGCCGATAATGTAGTTCTTCGGCAGCTTGCCCTTACGCTTCTTGCGCTTTTGCTTGCGAGCCTGCTGTTCTGCGGAGGGTGTACCGGCACCGGGCGATTGCTCTCCCGTAGTACGTCCACCACCCGGCAAATTTTGCTTACGACGGACTGCCTTCGCAATCATCATCCAGTTCGTTGCCTCGAGTGCATCGATCTCCGACACGGTGGTCAATGTTTCGAGTGCCGGCAGCCGTTTGCTGGCCTGTTGTGCCCGCTTCGGATCAAACTGTGCGTACGCAATGACCAGCTGTGCCAGCAGCTTCATATCATTCGGATGTGTGCGCAACAGCTCCTCGAGACTTTTGGCGGCCGTTTCCGGTTCACCACCCCGCAGATGGAAGCTGGCCGCTTGACGCCACATGTCGCTCAGATCGCCATCGCTAATCGTGGCACTCTTCTGTCGCTTGTACCAATCGACCGCACTCTTCAGTATCTCCGAGGCGGCCTGCTTATTGTCCAGCCCCAGATGTAACGTTACCAGGGCCGAAACAACGCCCGGCTGGTACCGAGCCTCTCCGAGCGATTCGAGCGTCTCGATTGCAGCCTTCCGGTTGCCCCCAACTAACTGCAGCTGCACGATGGCAAACCTTACCTGCAGCAGCTCGGTCCTGCTGCCACTGGGCATCCGTTGCGCGTATCCTTCCAGCAGGTCAATCGCTTCCCGGTACTTTTTGTCCCGTGCGAGCTGACTCACGCGTACCAGCAGCGATTGGAACTCGAGGTCGGGATGTGCATTGGCCAGCCGGCTCGCCAGCAAACCACACTCGGCCGGACTGGCAAAGTATGCCAGCAAACAGTTGTTGAAGGCAATTGTTTTCCGCTGCCGGCTGGTTAGCTTCTGTTCCGCTTGTTCCGACGTAGCTACCTTCATCTTCTTCCTCGAATCAAACACATTCTGATCGCGATTTATCACGACCAGATTGTTGCTGACCACCGCCGTCAGGGCCGCATCATTCGTCTTGTGACGCAGCGCGTCCGCATACAGGGCTGACGCTTCCTTTACCCGGCCCTGCATCTGCAAGCAGTACGCTAATTGCACCTTAATGATGGTGATCTCATCGATGATGTCCTCTTCGCTCGCACCATCCTCCTCGAGAGAATCGCGACACATCTTCTCGCTCGTGCGCAACTTCCGCTCCGCCTCGACATACTCCTTCCGGCCAGCCAGTGCACAGGCCGCATTATACGTCAGCTCGTACGTATCTTCCGGCAGGTTCATACCGGCCAGCTGTTGCTGCTTATCGGCGCTTCCGCCAACAATGCACCGGTTTGCGGCCACCGCACTCATGTTCGTGCGTCGCTCGTCATCGTAGTCATCGTGCGTGTTCTTGATGATGTTCCGGTACAGCTCGAAGCACTCATCGAATCGCTCCAAACGGTACAGGATTTGGGCCAACAGTTCCTTCAGGTTCGGTGCCAATGCAGCCCATTGCTCAACGCCACCACCACTGGGCAGCGTGGATTGGATGGTACGAAATGCATCCTCGGCACGGTTTAGCCGATACTCGCTGTACGCCTTCTCAAAGGTGGTATCCGGGATGGAAGTGCCACGTTCGATGAACTTTAGTACCTCCTCAAACTTGCCGTTTTGTATCAGACAGACTAGCTTACATTTTGCGGCCTTCCATTCGGTGGCATCAAGACCGATAACTGAAAGGATGAAGTAGAAAAAAATAAGCAAAAAGGCGGAACTACCACTCCGGTGCTACCACCAAATCACTAACAAGAGGGAAGGTAGTAAAAGCGACAGATTCTGCTTCACACATCACAACGAGACAACTTACTTTTATTGGCAGCCTTCAGAGCCTTGTCATAGTCGGCGCTGGAGCAGTACTTGTTCAGCTCTGTATACAGCTGCCGTATAGTTATCTCCTTTGTCTCATTTTTCGACATTTCGCCGATAATGCACGTTTTTTTGTGGCTTTTAACACTTTCCACACCGAGTATCCAGTTCCAGTACTTCTTCCCTGGCCACAAGCTACGCTGGTACAGGAAGCTGACAGTTGCTCGTCGACATGGCAAATCGAGCGCACAATGACACGCGCTAAACTGTCAAAATCACATGACAGCAAGAAAATAAAAACAAACCAAAACACCAAGCACCGTTTGTGCTGATTCAATTTTTTCCACCACCGCCAAACAACTCAACAAGCGATGGAAAACGCTTCCAAGGAACAGCTTTGCGAGCTGATGGACAAGCTGCTGATTAGCTCGCTCGAGCTGATCGAACGGGACGTCGAGCTGAGCCAGGACATTGCGCGTCTGACAACAGAAGGCCAGATGGAGCTGGCACACACGCGCTTCACCAAGGGACCGAATGCAGTCAGCGCGGTACAGCTGCCGACCAAAGATTACAAACCGTTTCGGGCACTG
The DNA here is from genome assembly GCF_943734695.1 of Anopheles maculipalpis. Lineage (NCBI taxonomy): Eukaryota > Metazoa > Arthropoda > Insecta > Diptera > Culicidae > Anopheles > Anopheles maculipalpis. The sequence continues at coordinate 28,653,399 of NC_064871.1, read as the reverse complement.
CACACGACGGTGAGCAAGGACGACGCGGCCGGAAGTATCCCGCATCTTTCCCTGGAAAGCCATCCGATCGATGGGGACGAAGGGCGAATCGACCCGAGCAGCTGGTTCGGTATTCTGCGTCCACCGTCGTTGAACACGGCCAAGGAACGGTTTACCCGGTCACTTCATTCTATTGTAGAGCGGGCAAATGTACGTATAAAGTTAGGCAGCTACTTGCAGGTGTTTGATACGTTACAGAACCGCAAAACGGAATTGTAGTAACATTCCGCGGGCCAGCCAAACTGAATGGCAAAGTGATCACTCGCGCATAAAAGGTTTACTTAGATTAAATAAAAAAAAATATGACGAATTGAAATCTTGTAAGAGTGTGTATCCATAAATTATGTAAAGCTCAAAGTGCGAGGTCCCTCTAGCGTTACGATAGGAGGGGAATATGGTCAAAACCCCAATTTTAGCGTTAAATAATTTATGGACGACCCCTCGGGGCAACAGGTCTAGCATCATTTGCTCCTTGGATGATTCAGAACTTTCCTCGCTTCGTTTGTTTCTATGCGTTTTGTGTATTGTTTGCTGACGACATTCTGGGCGATGTTTACTGCACATTCCTCTGTTTACATTCTCTATTGATGTCCCGCTTTCGCGACAAATCGACGAACGCTAGTGGTGCTACTCACACGCCCCAGCTGTCAGCTGTTGGCTGGCTGTGGTTTGCTCCGCACGGACATCGTACGACATTGAGACACTCATCGCGCGTACGTACGACACTTCCGCCAGTGGCAGTGATAGTGGAACGTTCCGTTTAAAGACCGCAAATTTTCCGCAGAACAGTTCACGACATCCGACACAAGTGAAAAGCATGACGGCACCCACATACGCAAACGGTGGTGGTGGACCGGGTACGATGACTGCTGCACAGAAAAAGCTTCCACGTGCGTCGGAACTCAATCTGCCGCTGGAGACAATTGTGCGGATTGCACTGACGTGTATTTACATGTAACGAGGAGACATCCATCACTCCCCCCCCCCCCCCCCTTCCCCCATCGAACCGATCGCCTAATCATGTCCTTTATTTATTTCAGTACACTGGAATTTAAAGCCCCTTTCGTGCGCAAGATCCAACAGGAAGAGCTATGGCTGTATCGCAATCCACGCACCGACAGCTACGTCCCGCTGACCATGCTATGGCCAATCGTGCTTGGTGTGCCGGGGTTGGTTTTCACGCTGCACTATCTTAGATCGCGCGATCGGCAGGAACTGCGGTGTGCCGTGCTAGCGTTCACCCTCGGACTCGGCCTGAACGGTGTGGTAACGAACACGATCAAGATTGCGGTCGGTCGGCCGAGGCCCGATTTCTTCTGGCGCTGTTTCCCGGACGGTGTGCCGGACGAGCAGCTGCACTGCACCGGCACGGACGTGCGGGCGCTGATGGATGGGCGCAAGTCTTTTCCTTCCGGACATTCCTCCTGTACGTGCGTTAAGCGTTCGTGGTGGATCTTTCTAATGAATGATTTAGGTCAACTCCTCACAAATAATTTTTAACAACTCTTTTGCGATTCCAATCGCAAAGAGTGTTTAAATTTGGATTCAACAGAGGGTTTTGGAAATTGTTTTAGGATTCTCATCACTAGTTAGTGGTCATTGTATCATCTTTTGATAAAACATTTTTTTTCCTTTTTCTATCCTGCCAGTTGCCTTTGCTGGGCTCGGATTTCTTAGCTGGTACCTCATCGGGAAGCTGCACCTGATGAACGAACGTGGCCGTGGACGTTCCGTTCGCGTAATTGCGGCCTTCTTGCCATTGTTCGCCGCCACGATGATTGCGATCAGTCGCACGTGCGATTATCACCATCACTGGCAAGATGTTACGGTCGGTTCCTTGATCGGCATTGGCCTATCTTATCTATGCTATCGTCAGTATTATCCAGCATTTTTCGACCGCAACTGTCATCTGCCGTACCAGAAGCAAGAATGCAGCGCGCCGGTGCTAGCCACGATGCTACACAGTCCGAATCGAGTGAAACCGCAGCGAAACGGAACTCCGCCTGCATCACCGCTGGCTACAAACTATGAACTTCCTGATGGTGGTCCGGAACGGGACGATTCTGATGATACCGAGACACGCCGGTTGCTTTCTTCACCCTCCGAGCAGAAGGAAGCAAAGTGGATTTAATTTGCGATGGCAAACTACAGGGCAAACGTGTTCTAACACAACACATTCGTTGAATTTATTTACTTTAAGACTTTTAGACGAACGAACAATACTACTCGTCTGCCACGGTGCAACGCATCGTCACCAACCCATCGCCCAGCCCACACTCGATTATGTCCCCATGGCGTACCGGCCCCGCACCGGCTGGTGTTCCTGTCAGCAGCAAATCATTCTCCTCCAGCGTCATGTATCGCGATACGTACGCAATCAGTTCCGCTATCGGGAAGATCAGATTGCGCGTACTGTCGTCCTGTTTCCGTACACCGTTAATATCGCACCAGACGCGCACATCGTTCGGGTTGGGAAACTCGGCACGTGATATCAACCCGCTTACCGGTGTCGATGTGTCGAAACCTTTGCCAAGACACCACGGCAGCCCTTTGGGTCTAGCGTCCAGTATAAAGTCCATACCGGTCATATCGAGTGCTAAACAGTAGCCACCGATGTACGACATCGCCTGGTCGCTGGTAACATTCGAACAGCGCCGACCGATGATGACGCCCAGCTCGGCTTCAAAGTTGATCACGCCACCGAAGACTCGCGGTATGCGAATTGTTGCAGTGGAGGAGGGATTGCCATTGGCAGCAGTACCGGACGGCACATCCAACAGGGATGAGATGGGTTTAAAGAAGATGACGGGAGCGTCCGGTTTCGGAGCGTTTGTGAGGCGCAAAATTTCTCTGTGTAGTACACACAAATATTTTATTCAGGACATGATTATGCTTATTAGGGAAAGAAGTAAAAAACGTAATGTATTAAGTTATGAAGGGATTTTACAAAGTTTACCGCTAATGCACACAGGCACACTGAAGATTAGACGATTTTAGTACCTTATTAAGTAGTTGATTCTTTCCGTCCTTCTTTTTATTTTAGATTTAAAGAAGAGAAACGTTAGCTGGTTAAAACCAGACTTAGTTTCAGCTAAAGCATGAGGAAAGGTGGTGATTTTTTATGTACAATTTTCCAATCATTCGTTAGAAAAAAAAAAGCAAAACAACTCCCATCCTATGACCCATCCTCTGGTTGGTGATACGATACGGCTATGAAATAAATTGTGCTGTGTAATTATGTGACTCCGTTTGCACCTACTTGTAGTTGACACCTGCTCCGATGATTTTTCTGGTTGATTGAAAGAACTTGGTTGTGGGCATCTTGGAGTGCAACTGTCTTAAAGCGGACACCAACTTTTGTGGAATAAATAACGACGCAGACGTAGACGAAGCTCAACCAAAACCGTGCCCTCGATAGCCGCGAATCGTCAGCTGTTACTACGCGGTCGGTCAATTAGGAGTACAATCAGCGAGAGCTCAGAGAGGATGCGAGAGCAATAGAGAAAACACAGCACAACACGCGTCAACGTATAAGTGGAACTGCATATGGAATCAATAATCTACCACCTCTCCAACAAACAACTGGACTGATAAGGCCGGACGGTATATTGGACCACTGCCAAACCCATAAGAACGACGCGCTTGCTCAGTGGATGCCAGTGCCACTTAATTCAGTACTCAGTGCAAAACTGCAAAAAAAATTCAATCCAGTGAGGACATATAGGAAGAAGCATTAAAAGCAATGCCTGACAGCAGAGTACACCTTTAATGAGCCGTACATCGCACCAGATCAGCGCTAGATAGTCTTTTATCATCATTAAATGTACAGGTATGACCAGTGTCCACAAAATGGTACCTCTAACAATTCACAGCTTTAGCGCTCCAGTTACCCAGAACTTATACAAAACACAGTAGAGCGTTGAATGGATCGCTTAGAAACAGGATCAACGCAAGATAAATATCCCTAATCAGTCTTTTTTTAAAGCATAATAGCATGCTAGTTTGACCGAAATGTGTGCCGTCCACTGGCTGATAGTTGGTCTGAAAACCGGTTCGGTCTGGTGGCTCACCTTTGTGTACCAGCGAATGTAAGGGAAAACAATTTAAACATGATCATGAGGTAAATCAGCGATAAGTTTACCCTTCAATCTGCTGGATACACTTTTACCCACTTAAACACAACAGAACAGAATCTCAAATCTTATCACAAACTACACAAAAAGACAGTAATATGGCAAAGGAATCTCATACCATCTGAAAGCGCATTTGTTACGCTGAATTATTTGGCCCTATAAAACAAATTATAATCAAAGAGAGTAGGAGAGCAAATGGCTGTTGGTGTTTGCTGGTAGTTATAGATTAGTCCCTTATCATTGTGTATAACAATAAACGTGTACTGAAAAAAAAACAACACTACAGCCCGTGCACCGGGTTCATATCACAGCTGAGTCAATATTTTTCAACGCAATACATTCATCTTTTCATGCTTACATCTGCGCATTCTTGGCTGACTTGGTGCTCTATTGGTGCTGACATTTCAAGGTGGAGTTTTGCCACCTTTCGTGTTTAAGGTGGCAAATAAACAATCCGACGATTCTCTCATAACGATTGTTTGAACAATATCAAGTGTGAGATCTAACGATACTAAACGATGGATCCTTCCTGTCCTTACAAGGATCGTTTGCTCACAAGCACGCTAGCACCTCTACTAGAAACACAACAGATTTTCCTCATATGACATTATTTAGTATTAAGTATGACGGCACGTTGCCGTATTGTCACTCATATATGACATTAGCAAGTATAGAACACCGCAACGGAGAGTTTCGCTTCATTTGTTTTAGACGGGTAGTTAAATAATTCAACAAACTACTGACCCAATCGAAACATTCAATTGAACAAGGGAATTGATTGTCGAAAGTGTTACGTAATCGGATACGGATAAGGCCCATCAAATGGTTTAAATGATCAACAGTTTAATATACATATTTTTGTTTGTTTCTTGCTCCTTTCCACAATAAGCTAACAATATCGTACTACTTGGGGGAAAACCATAAACCCGACATTGTCCCCATAATTTCCTTCACTATTCTACATACCTATCTATTTAATTTTCAAGCACACATATTTTAAACGTTTGCACTCACACACACACGCGCACACATACAAAAACCCTCACATACGGACTCACACATACATGCAAATATTCGTAACACTCTAGTAGTAACTCATGTCTTTCCATGTGGCCTGCGGTGTCGGATTAGCATTCCTTTTCCCACCCAAACTTCGTCTTGTCTAGTCGTCTTCCCGATCGAAACAACACTTGTCCTGCTCCGTTCGTTTTCTTCAACTTGCTGTCTCTCTAGTGCCGTTACTTAAAATCGCCTTTTTCTATACTACTAACGAGGTTCTACTCGTGATGGCGCAGGCCACATATCGAGATAAAGGTGCTAAAGTTCTGCAGATGGCAAGCCGGTATAACGGTGTACGCAATTCGGGCTACGTTTGCTGGCGATACCAAAAAACTCTCTAAAGCATCGATCAGAAACTGTACGGACGGTATCGCATCGACCTGATAGAACACACGCAGATGTACGGCTGGTTTGGCCAGATCGGACGATTGTGGTGGCGGTGGTGCTCGCGGAGGATGTGGCCGTACGATTTGGTCTTCCTCTGTACCACCCATCACCATCGTCTCGTCGTTGCTAGCAGCGGACGGAGAGGATGGACTAATACCGAGCAAACCGGGATAGGCCTGTAACAGTTTGCGAAGAACGTACGCAATCGTGTCGTGTATGTGTTCGCGCGTGATTCGTTGTGCAAGTTGGTTGTGATGGTGCAGATAGTCATCGGTCAGCTCGGTCAACTTTGTGGTGGATGTGGCCAACCCCGTTGAGACGTAGCACACGATCGATGCACAATTATTTTCATAGTTCCAGCGACGTCGAATCGATATCGAGTACTCGCCGATCGAGCATCCTGTTTCTTCGTCTACATGCAAAAGGAGAAAATTGCAATTAACTCAGGATTGTAGCAGTTTGACACCATTGTGGCTTACAGTCGAATTTATCGTTGTGCGAGTGTGCCCAAACCTGCCACTCGACCAGTGCGCCACGCGGCAACGATGGCACAACGATGTAGTCGATGATTGCGTTAGCTGTTCGCCGTTCCCATTGGCGGCGGGCCTCAAAGATGTAGCTCGGATGCGTCACGAAACAAATGCCCTGCACTACGTCTCGCAGCTGGCCTCCTTGGGCATTCATTGCTTTCGCTATTCGACTCAGATGGCGGAGCGTTAGCTTGCACTGCTGCTTGATACCACCCTCGATGATCGTCATGCTGCCCGGTACTAGGGCTATCTGTCCAGAGATATACGTGATGTGGCCGACCTGTGAGCAAGAGGAAATTTGTAAACACATATTTTCAAGCTTCGTCTACGACACTTACCTTGGTCGATTGGCTGTAGGTACCGATGTTGGCCGGTGCCCAATGGGAAATGCCCTGCACGTGCATTGTCTGTCGTTTGTGTTCCAACTCCGATGCTAAGTTGCACAAAACATAGAAGATCATTACTGATGAGGAAGCACTTCAAGGCACAGTTCAATACAAGCTTTTTCTGTTGTCTTTATAGATATTGTACATTTAATGCACAGGCGCAATATCACTGATCTTTGGTAGCTTTAAAAAATTTGCACATAAAGTATAAATGATTTTGTTGCGTCAAAGCATGGAAAAATAATTGATACAATAAGAAAAAGAACAGTGCTTTTCTTGCATATTCAGTTCACAAGAACAGTTGCATATTCTACATCACAATTACAATTACTAAATCATCCTGGATAGGGCACAATCATCCACTACAGCACTTTAGAGCTTACCATTAGAAACTGGATTAAAAGCAACAGCCTCTAGAACGACTGCACAGTCTGCCGGCAAGGGACACTCCACGCAAACCTGGAAAAGAGGACAACGAACTGCTATTAAACCTAGCCGACGGTAGATGTGGCGTGACGTTTTTCGACTCAATTTTTTTTACCTACCCTAGTTGGAGGATTAGCGAATGCGAACACCGTTGAGTAGATTTCGTTGATAAAGCTATATTCGGCCATATTACGCACGTACAACGTTATGTAGCAAATTTGCCGTAGCGTAAACGAGCGTGATTGAACCATCTCTGAAAATGGAGGAGATGCGTTGTAAAGCCGCGTTAAAATTATTCAGCGAATTGGTTGACTCCCCCAATCTTACCTTCAAGTGTGGCGAGAGCATTAGCCATTGCTTGCCTCGAATCTTCCCCACAACCCTGTACGCCGGCCACCCACATCCAACCCTTGGAGTTGACGATCGCTCGCGGCCGATTGCTCAATGGGCGACTTTCGCGTGAGCAATGAAACGGGGGCAGCACCTCGATCGGTCCATCGCTCGACGCGGTTCCACACTCGGCAGTGCTTATGCTGGACCGTGCCTTGGTAATGATCCGCACCGGGGACTTACTAAAGGGCGCCGGTTCGAGGTTTGGACAAATCGCTAGCTCCTTCGTTATACTGTTGCTGCGTGACAGAACCACTGCTGCCGCTCCCACTGTCCCACTAAGATCATCCTTACTGAAAGAATTACGCATAACGGACCCGCGTGACACACCGATTCCACCAGTCACCATCCCGCAGCTACTACGCTCGATCAGTTCCAGCTCTGTTTCGCTCAAATCAGGATCGCTCAGATCGCTGTAGCTGGACTCGTTCAGATCGTGGATAAAATCGAGCGAATTCTTGATCACCACCGGCTCGATGCGTTCCTTCGGCACCAGCCGTAGTTTGGTGAAGTTCAGGTAACCTACGGGGCAAACCGGATCGGCCGAACTGATCACCGTCTGCACATCGTCCACCACGATACGGCTGCGAAACAGGGGACAGTCGAGCGTGAACGTTTCATACTCGCCGCCCTCGCCGCACACGTTCAGCCCGTACTTGTCGCGCATCACCAGCAGGTGGGGTTGCATTTCCTTCAACGATTTGCCCAGATGCCGGTCGGGCATCAGGCCTAGCGCGGCCACCTTGATGATGATCGCGTGCACCTGACAGTCGATCATTTCCTGTAGTAGCTCCGTCTGGTCCCGGCGCCACAAATATGCCAGCGAGATAAGGTTAAGTCGGGCGCAGCTAAAACAGCAACAAAGCAACAATCAAACAGGGAAATGAAAAAAAAAAGACAAACAACAGCACATTCATTAACGATCGTTTGAACAATGTTGCGGATGCCGTGTAGCTCGAACGTGCAGTGATAATGGGCAGTCCTCGGATTGTAAATCATTCAAGACTGGAAAGCTACGCGGCCGAGCGTTTCCGAGTTAACCGCAGACGGGTTGTATGTATCGTTTAATCTATCCAGAATTGTACCTATAACGTAGCGCCTTTTATAGCGATCCTCGAAGCCACCGTTACATTCAGATGAAATTCAATATAAAGAGATTCTTTATCCGGACTTGTAAAAGACAGGCGCTGATGCTTATACAGTGACTCAAACGGAACGATTGGCCTGGGACTGGACAATTTTGATCCTTTTTGATTGATCTTTTAATACACTATTTTTGACTTTTCCGTTAATACGGCCGAAATGGACAACAGATTACATAATTCTTAGATGAAACTGACTCTGCTCTGGCTTAGACGCACAAATGCGTCAAGCAACTCTAGACCTCTAGATCAAGAAAACTTTTTTCCACTGTAACAGCAACTTGTAAATTTAATAAAATCTGAGCTAAAATCTCTCTTGAGTCTTATCAAAAGTGTGTTTGGTACAATTGGTCTCAAGATACTTGCCAGCAAAAAGCATATTCTTTTCAGAAGAAATGTCTTATATAAACTATGAAATGGGGTACAAGTCCATTGGAAAACTGCTAAGATAATTGACAAACATCTTCCGAATCTTAAACCCTGGTTCTGCCGTTCTCGCCTAATCACCAACCCTTTAACGAATAATTTAATTTATATGTTTGATCCACAAGTTCTGAAGATGGCCATTGCGAAAAACAGGTTTACTTGATTGGTACGATCATTCGGACAACTTTACTTAGCACAATAAAATTATTTTCCATTAAATCCGTATCTCTTTGCCTTCTTCGATCAATGGAGCGTGGCCTACATGGTTCTAAACTAAATCGATAGGAATTAAATTGATGTCATAATATTAAATTTCTTTTTCATATTTTTGACTAACTTTCCATATTTTCTATTTGTTTTCTACCACCGAGACATATAATCAATAGAATGTCCCTGTGCAAATCACATACACACAAACAATGACAGGCAGTTGTGGCACGAAAAGTGACACAACAATGTAAAACACGTGTAAACCTCCTGTCGGGGATGCAACGAGACGAGCAAATACATGAGATAAGATAATAAGCCACAGCTTCTTGGGTGCATTCCGAACAACTGCATTGATGCACAGTGCAACCGGGTGCACGGAAACCGCATACTTACACATTTTCCACCCGTACCCGCTGATAGTCGGACAGGATGGCACCGACAGCCACCGCCTCGATCTGCTGCTCTCGCTGCACCTCACCCAACAGCTCGTATAGATCCTCCACCTCGTCATCCTCGGTCGGCTCGTAGTGGCCCTTGGTGTTGATCGAGTGGCCCCGGGTCATCCGCCGGTATAGGGGAAGCTCCATTGCCTGGGCTAGCTTTTCAATGCCCTGGTGACCCACCGTCTGGTACATGTAGCTGTCCAGCTCGTCCCGATCCTTCGGATGCAGGTTGGCCAGCGCGACCAGCTCGTGTCCCTCGGCCACCACCTGCATCATGTTGTAGGTACTGTCCTTGCCACCGCTGACCAACGCCACCACCCGCATCTTCTTGTCGCCCCGTGCACCCGTCGCCATATTACCGGCCCTCCTCAAATGTCGTCACCCCCTAATGAGTTTACACACAGTTGCACGGGCAATTGCTGGTTGGCATGTGGATCGGGCGCCGTCAATGGACGAAGAATTCACTTCCGTAAACGTGACGGTGGGATTAGCACACGAGACAAGAAGATTTCAAGCGGTCCTGGGGATGGTAGTGGGAAGTAAGGGATGGCAGTGGCAAGAGCAACACTGCTACACCACCACAACACCAAACAGCTGTTTACAAACGACACACACTGGCTACGGATGACTGTTTTCGTGTTCACGTCGTCCTCTCTTTGTGTGTCAAACGCCAAAAGAATTGAAAAGCGCCACCGACTGGGATGCACAATATGGGAGTAGTACGTTCCCCTTTCATCGATGGCTTTTCTGTTGCTTTTACAAGGATACTTTCCGGTGTAAGGAATTCCTCCGAATCGATCGCTCGTCACCGCACCAGCGCGGTTAACATCCTTGCAGGTAAATAAAACCAGGACTGTTTGGCGCGAAACTCTTATCGACGACCTTTCGGCAAATACCGACTCATCGACGGCGACGATGACCTTCACACGTTCCCTCTTTAGCAGACGGCCGGACGGCCCTGCTGTATCAAGGAACCGAAATACTTTTCCCCTATGCACACTATCATTCCAGACCGCCACACACTCACACAACCACAAAATGGGACGGATTGGCACACGGGTTACTAGCAACACTAGAATATTGCTCACGACCAAAACCACTATTACGCCCTTTTGCGTGGGCAGCTTTTTGTCATCGCGCGCGCCGTAAGGTGATCGTATCCTTTTATGTTACGGTCGTCTCCCACGGCAGCATTCGCTCTGCTGGTTGGTCTGTCAATTTCCGTCTGTCTCGCTTTCGCACCGATGTTGTTGCAAAGAGAAATATCGCTTATCTCACACACTCCTATTGCGTCCCGCTACTAATCATAGTAACCCAAGACAAGCCATGCAGCGGCAATGCAAGAGGCCAGAAGAAGCCGCAGCGGGGTGTGTCTGGGATGAGAAGAGCACTATTGTCATACAGGTCGCAAAAACACACACACACACAACACAAATTTACACATTCGCGGACAGATCACCGCATGGTTGGTGAGGAATTCCTATTTTTCTCTACTCTTCTCAAGGACTTTTATGCTTAGTAAATTGAGCAGAAAACGTGCTGTTGCACATCCCGCAATGCCCTTCAGGAGGGAAAAGGCCAGATAGAGCCAGGCTACAGGCAAATATGAACAGCACGGTGGATGAACTATCAATCAAATCACTGCAGCCATCACCATCATTGTTCGGCTGAGGTCAGCTTCGCGCTATCACATCATTTTAGAGCATCAGCAGCAGTATGTTTTTTCCTTTTCTTCTTTAAATTTGACGGGCGGTTGTTGCGCACTTTTGATTTTTCTTTTTCTTTTTTTCTATTTCCCCATGTTCACCATGCCCCGGGGCAAAACTAGAGGACGACACTTATGGTAAACACACGTGGGCTGGCTCAAAAGATTTCGAGAACCGGCATTGTGCGGGAAGTGTTGCCGATATTCACCGAAAATCGCGACCAAATTGGCAAATGGACCCTTTGGCTACATTCGGACACACATTTTTGGCGCTTGTTATCAGCCAGAAAAAAATAACTTCACGACGACTACGGCTGATCGGACGTACAAAACATATATCGCTCTCTTTCTCGCCCTCGTAACGGTAGATGGGCTATTTTTAATCGAATCTTTGACAAACACGGTCAGGGCTGCGTTGAAAGATGAGGCGAATAGCTCGATTATATACGTACTGTATGAATTCACATCGATTACAGTCACTTCTAGATGTGTCCAGTTAATGGTGGCACCGGAGAAAATATATGTCTTACAATTAACATATTACAATCATACAATGCTAATGCTCAACGTTTACCGGGTATACCGGGAAGAAACTGTATGCGAGAACTAATTGAATAGTTCGATTTATTTGCATAACAAAAAAAAAGATTGGTCTATTGTGAGGTTAGTACTATTTTGAACCCAAACCTTCCTTTAAGAAAGGGTTAGTAGTATTAGACATTTTTTTTTAAAGAAAGTATTTTGTTTCACAAAACGATCTCGTGCACAAAGCAAACCCTTGGCTCGAGCAATCTTTGACAGTAAACTCGATGAAGCACCATGCTGTCAAACGGATCGCTAGTTGGGCGAAGATATATCGAGCGTGAAGTGCACATTCGCTCTCGGGTTGCGTATCGATTCCCACAATCAAAACTGTATTCGCTATACTTCACGCGCGTAAAGGTGATTTTGTAGTTCGCGTCACTGCTTTCGGTGACTGGCAAAGTGCACCAACCGTTTTGGAAAATAGGAAAATTCCGGAGTTTGAAAGGAATTATTCGAAAAAACTACTCAAAGGTATGAAACGAGTGCGTGGATTCACAGGCCTCGTGCGTGCGTGTGTGTGTGATTAGTGAGCGTGTGCGGAGCAGAAATTGGTGTGTGATTTTTTGTATTTCTAGTACAGCCTGCTGAGCACACGGAAGAGAAAGGAACGGGTTTTCCGAGAGCAGTTGCTCTCGACGATACACACACACACGCGTACATGCAACTCATACACACGCACCCGACTCATGAACAATTGCTCTCATGCAGGTGCATATGAAGGAAACTGTACGTCGATTCTCCGCCTATTAGGCTTTGTGGTTGCGTCGTCAATCGACACGACGTACGGCATAAGTTACAAATCTTCAATTCCTCGCCGACTTCTCGGTGGTGCCGATCGTTCGTTCGAATATCATCGCAGTGTGCAAGATTGAAAAACAAGGTTCGTCACGCGCTTGAGATGACATTCTCGGTGGTACGAGTTCGCCGCCATTGTGCACAGAGTGTGATGGTGGTGGTGGTGTATAGATGGGCTGATGGTGTGATGATGCCCTATTCGTGTGGAATGATTTGAAATCGAGGCTCTTATTGATTACGCTCGCGGACAAGTTCCGCTGTGTACACGTTTTTTCCTGTTCGTGGATAGAAAAAGTGCATTTTTGGCATGTTCGTGCACGGTAGAGTGTAAAGCCGTACGAAGTGAGTGTCTAGTAAATACTGAACCACTTACGGCGCACGGTAGTTCGGGTTTTATGAGCAATATAACTAGTTAGTTTTACAGTGAATAACGATTGACTGGACTGGATCGATTTCAGTTCAGTTTCGATTTCGAGTTGGCGAAAAAACAGCATTCACCTTTCTTCCCTTGTGTGTGTGTATGTGTACGGGGCAATAGAAAGAAATAAAACGTAACATGGGGCCTAGCAATTCCTTTTTCTTGGTTACCAAAGCAAACCCGCGCGCGTACAAGGGCAAACAGCACTATGCATCAGTGTATGCGTGCGCACAAGCGCTAGTGCTGTGTATGTGTGTGTGGGCACAATATCGAGAAGGTTGAAGAAGCTAACGGAATAAGCGCGTTGTTATGTGAAAATAGCAACCGTATGCGAAAGCGTTTTGCCAGAAGATGATGATCTGCAGTTCCAAGCAACCATGTGTATGCGTGTTTTTGTGTGTATGTGTGCGCGAGTTTTTGTGGCAAGAAAAGACGTGTGTTGGTAGGGGTGGGGGGGGGGGGGAGGGCTTTCCTTTAATTACGCGTACCGTCGTGTGCTAAATGTGTGGCTGACGCATCCGCATATCCGTTGGTTGGAACCCAACCACGAAACCAATGAAATGTCACACTGCTCTACGTCCGTGGCGACAGGCAGAGTGGTTGGGAAAACTGGAATGGAAAATTGGATGGAAATTTTCTCTCATCATGTGCATACAATATGTGGCCAAAGAACGGCGAGATCAAAAAGAGAAACAGAGAATGAGCCAATGGAGGAAAAAAAGTCGTGTTTTTTGTTGGTAGAGGATGATGCTTTTCATCTCGAACGGTGAGACGTGGCGAGCTTTTCTCGGCCCGAGAGAACACACACGGAGAGCGGAAAGTTCGATCGCGGTCGAGTTGAGGTTTCTTCCTTTACATGTGCCTTTTTGTTTTGGTACACCGGGCATCATCCGCAACCAGCTAGCCGACACAAAACAGTGTATGTGCGAGATGGCATTAGACTGCACTGCATAAATGCATTTTAAAGTTTTTTTTCTTTTTTTTCTTTTGCGAAGCATTGACCCAATGCATTGAAGCAAATGACCACGTCGTTCCTTACCATTTTGGTATTACATTAGTTGGAAGTCTTTTTTGGAAGATTTGTTTATGTTTCTCATCGATAAAGGTCATCGATACAACAATGCATTTTTGTGCATTTGTTAACTGATCTTCTTTTTTATTTTCACTAAATATGTTTTAATTTGACATCTATTTCCAAATATTTCAAACTGTGTTGGCGTCTACTTTGCTATGTTGTGCTGTACAGTACATGTCCAAAGGGTCAAGTGAATCACGGCCAGCGACGTGTTAAAGCTTCGGGCGCCTGTATCAGTGAAGCAGCTACTATTATTGCACCGGTCATCAATTAATACTGTTCCGATGGTTGCTGTGATCTCGCGGAAGTGAAGCAATTTTCACCCTCACATGCATTACGTGTTCTCCCAAACGAGATTTAATGGGTTTATAATATTGTTGTGTATCAGTAGTGTCGTGTTTAGCGTAGAAGCTTTCTGTCAGTGCCAGTGCCAGCAAAGTGATTCAGTGTACGACCGTATTGTGTAGTGTGTGTGTGTGTGTGTGCGCGCGTGTGCTGCATGCTTTTGACGCAAAGCGTTGTAAAATCATTCTCTTGATCGCTTTATAACCCATTTTGCGTGTGTATATTTTGTTCAACGAAATTGCACCCTGTTTACCATCGTGTGCTCCAGTCTGAATCTGCATTGGGCGCGACTGCAGCAAGTGAATTCAGCCTACTTCCAGCCCGCGCGTGGTGTGTTGGTGGCGTAGCGACCAAAACAGCTCCAGCAGCGAGTAAACCACTCTGCCGTAACCCTGGATACCGAAATGATGAAAATGGACACGGACAAAATCATGGACGACGGGATCAACACTTCACAGGTGAGAGAGGTGCCTAGCGTAAATATAGCAACCTGCTTGGTGATGACAACCGGGTAGTCAGCAAAGTACTCTAATACTAAGTTCGTTTCTTAGTGTGCTTTCGTACATGAGCAGCTTTGAACAGTCTCCCCTTACCTCACACACTGCAAAATATGCGCATTTTAATACACTATCAAATATTTGTGCGCGATTACGAAACTCCACAAGGACTGCACAACTCACTGTGCATCGAAAGTTAATCAACCTGCTGCTGCGCCGGTGTGGAAAATGGTGGAATTAAATTAGTCACTTACTTTCTCCACCGGTGTACACAAATTGAAAATGGCCCATGCGGGCGTTGTTGGGGTCTTCGTATCGTGTACCATCATCTCGTTGTTGGCGTTTCCCGCCCGGAAAGGAAAATGCGTGGAAACCCCTTTCGCCAGTGGGTGAGCAGGCGGTGTGCAGCCAGGTGCAACGAACGCATCGTCTTTTGCCTTTCATTTTCACTCCCAAATCGACCGACACCACTTTCCATTCATTCGGTCGATAAATTTCCGTTTTCCGCAAATGGTGCCCTTTTTTTCCTTAGTTCCTGTTGTTGTGTGGTTGTGTGTCAGTTCGCTGGTTGTTCGCGGGTGGACAGAGATTTTCCCGGCATGCGAATTAGTTGTATGTTTTTTTGTGTTTGTGCTTTTTTCCCCTTTACTTTCGATCTATTACGATGATTAGATTTTTTCCTTCATACGTAATGGTGCCTTTTGAAAGCTTACCGGTTTTTGCTAATGAGTGTGTGTGTGTGTACATCACTTACACACGTGGGTGCATAATTATTGCATTTTTCACGCACCGATAAGTGAGAACGGATGAGTAACTTTCCCTTGCAGGCGGATGAGCTCGCTGCTGTAGACGAACGCTTCTCACTGCTCACCTTCAACCCGCGCGCGTACACAGGTGAGAAGCAGCAGCAGCAAGCAGCAGTGTTCCAAAAGAGAAAGTTTTTCATTTGCATCCGCATTAACGCGACTTGGACCCGTGTGTTTCTGTGGAAAGGGCCCCGCTGGGTGAATTTGAAACCTGACCTAGAAGAATCAAAACATGCACAGAGGGATTTGGCCTCACAAATGAGGGCACTGATGGATTTAGAAAATGGGTCTTTTGTGTTGTGTTTGTTGGTTTTTTTTTTTGTCACAAAATTCTCCCATATGTGTTAAGCAGTTGTTAATGTATATCATCCTACAAATATTTGTTCAATTTGTGCGGTGATTTACTGATTTATTAAAGGATACGAGATGTGTTCTTACATGCATTTGGAAATAAATGAATTAAAATGTACTAAAACTGATAGCTAATATGCCTCGTTGTTTGCATATATGATTGTGAAGATATTATGCAATCATATTTATTTATAATTAATTATGACGGTCCAGTGCCGTATTGTTTATAATGCAATCATAATTGAAGGTATTTTACAGTTCTAATTCAATGAAATTCTACTAATTACCTTGGAAGATTTCAAACAACTTATATCCTATTTGGGAGGTAGACATTTCCATCTCCATCAATCTCCTGCACCTTATCCCGGGTGCCGTGGAGATTAGCAACTTTGGGTTTGGATGTTGTGGCTTGGACGATAGTGCGTACAATGTATGGGAAGGGAGAGGTGGAAGCGATGAAAGAACGATTCCCATCCCTTTGGCTAAGTCAAACAGAATTCGGGCATATTCGTAGTCCTTCTGACCCAAGATATCGCTCATCGGCACCGTCGGGGATCTTCCTGATGGCCGAACGGCTGCTAAGAGTCCGGGTCTAGCCGCATCGAACTCCACACATGACCAGAGGATGTGATTAATGTCGTGGTATCCGTTGCTACAGTTACAAACCTTGGAATCGGCGCTGTCTATACGCTGAAGGTGTGCATTCATCGCATTTGTTAAATACACCGAAGCCCGTGCCCGCCTCCCAAGAGGATCCGTCTGTGTAGTACTGTTGAGGATTTGGATGGCCATACTTATCCACAAAAATGCTGGGAACTGTCCTCCAGCGAAGATCATTTAGAATGTTCTTGGTGTCCCTGATTGCGAGAGGATTTATTATTATTTAATTTGCATTTACAATTAGGTCCAACTTGAATTACAGCTCACTGCCTTTTACGCCAATATGACACAATGCAGTTTTCTTTATATGTCTCTGAATACGTCTATACTGCGGCCGTATGATTATCCCCAAACCAATCCCATCTCTCAAAATCTCTATAAAAATATGACTCTTTTTTTTTTCTTTTTTTACTGATCATTTCTTGCCTACAAAAGAAAAACTTTACTTAAACGGTTGAAGCATTTTTGGGATTTTCAGACATATATTTTTTATTTATATTTTATTTTGCTAAGCGTACAGTATAAATTGCTCTTTATATTAAAGAACAGAAGCAACGATCTCCGAAAATATGGTATATTTTCAAATGACTCATTTAATAACGCTAGCATTGTGACCCACCAATAGCACTTCAACCAAAACAGCAAAAATATAATGATGCAATAACACAGTAAATGTACAAATGCTCTCGGTGCGATATACATTTAGCGCTCACATTCATATATTTCATATTGCCATTTCACATAAAAACAGTTTTTCGGTGAATAGTGAAGACTATTCGGTGGTACCGCTGTCGCCTGTCACCACCGAACCACCGCTCATGCCGGCTAACAGGACTATTGGATAATCGTGTCCCCTTGAATGCTAGTCTATAATTTAAAAAATTGCCTTAAAACGTCAGTTTGCTCCCTGGCTTGCTCAGCTGTTTGGTGGCTTAGTATTTGAATCTATACAGTATTGGACAAAACAAGTGCAATCAATCAATCCCAATCGTGAAACCCTACATTTGAAGGTGCACAATTAGTCAATTGTGAGAAGGATGTATTTAAGTTGATTGAAACACATTTTTTTCGCGTTTATTATAACAAAAACTTCATTATATATTCATGAAAAAAAATATATAAAAAATCAACGTTTTCCTCCTGGACAAAACAATTGCAACTTCCCGTGTTGTTTGCCAAATTTTAATTGGCTTTCAATATTTCGTTGCAAATCTTTTGTTTTCAATTACAGCCTTGCATTTGCGATGCACAGACTCGATCAGGTGGCCAATGAAGTTTTGTGGAATTACTGCTCCACGCCACGCAAACAGCTGATCCTTGCGTTGAACACCTTCACGATCAGTTTGCTGATTCACGATCTGCCACAGGTTCTCTATAGGGTTCCGGATCCGGAGATTGGGGCGGCCAGTTCATCACACCATGATTTCATTATGCTTGTAAACCACTGTTTGACCACTTTGGCGGTGTGCTTGGGATGGTTGTCTTGTTGTAATATTCATTTTAATGGCATATTGCATTCAATATAAGGCAGCATAACTTTTTTCAGGATGTACATGAAACGGGCCATTATTTCATCGATTTGATAGATTTTGAAACATGACCGTTCGCAGAAAAACATCCCCAGACCATTACATTGCCTCCGCCATGTTTCACCGTCTACTGACAGTGACGTAAATTCTAAGCGCTTTCCAGTTGGTCGACGGTAAACGGCAAATCCCGTCGCTTCCAAAAATGTTGAACATCGACTCATCACTGAACAGAACTGGTCCGTTATTTCTGCACATCCCAATCAATATGAGATTGAGCAAACACAAGTCTTCTCTTCCGGTTTCTAAGTGAAGGACAGAGGTTTCTTCGCAGGGCGTCGGGAGAACAATCCGACTTCAATGGCATGTCGTCTGATTGTCCGGTCCGAAACAGATAACTGCATATCCATTCGCACCTTGAACGAACGATTTGAAAAGATCCTTTTTCATGCTTCGTCCGATCATAGAGTCCTCTTTTGGCGTGGTGTGGACCATGTTCTTCGACCTCTATTGTGCACACATAGTCTTTCCGGTTGCACGAAATTTCGAGCACAGTCTAGATACGGTCCATTTTTTCACCTCATACTTGTAACAAATATTTTTTTGTGACATTACAACCACAATATCGTTCTTGTGCACAAAACACTCGCTGTAATCGGTCAATTTGACAGCTGATAGCTGCAATAATCATTTATCAAAAATCTAGGCTCCTGAACCGGTCAACTGCAGTTAGTGTCTCGTTTTCTATTTCAAAAAATTTAAATTTGCTGGTTCTTTTTATGATTGCTCTGTTTCAGTTGCTCATGTTTTGTCCCATACTGTACATATGATGCAGAACTTTTACGATTCATCTATTACTTCCTTCACGATCCTTTCGCCCTAGAGATCTTTTTCAGGCTTTGGAAACGCATCCAAACAATGTCACAAAAAATCTACTACTTTCTTCTTGCAGATGACCTTTACGGAGCACTTCAATGATCGTTTTGATTTTAATTCCCTCTTGTACTCCTATCCTGGCGGTCCTTTTTTTCGTCCATTATTAAGACACGTGTCTGTAAAAAAGTATTTCTTTAAACCTTCGTATAGATTGAACAGTTGAACAGTGTCATTGCTCGGTGGCATGCCACTAGCTGGTTGCAAGGGAAATGTATGGAATTTGACAGATGAGGTTGAACGTCAATTTTGGTCGTGGCACCAAAAAAAAAAAAAAATGATTTCGTTGCCCGTTGGCTTGCAACAAAATGGAACTCGGTTGTATATACGCGTTTTTTTTTTGCTGGAAGTGACAAATTAAAATGTAAAAAGATTGTTTGTAAACAAGGATATTTTTTCATAAAAATCAGCTACAGCAATAGTAAAACGGTACAACTGTAATGGCAAACGATTTCTCACGTACAGCCAAACAGTCTAATTCACTAACGGGACTGCCGATACGAAGAATAATTATCAGTGCCATCATCCATAAACTTGGAACTGCTCTGGGAGCAGAATGCTTGCATAAAGAAAACCTTCCTTCTTCGTTTGTTTAACTTTCAAACTTCAAACCGAAAATGTTCGTACGATTAATCTATCTAGCACAATGACACCCCTACCAATCTGGTCGTACGATAGAATCGCATGCCACCGAGCAATGACACCAGCTTTAGAGAGTTCCTTAAGCCAAGAAGAAGCAGAAGAAGATAGTAAAAATATTCTTTTAAAAAGAATCGTGAATAAGTAAGGTACTATAAAAGTTCTAGTGAATGTCCTAAAACATATCATTACTCGTGAGGTGTTTATGTCGTTTTCTTTCATTAATTACTTTTTCGGGTTTAAGCGTGCGATGATTAGAACATTAATCCAAAGAAGCGGTAACGAGTAAATGAAATTATTTATTGCCTTTACGATCTCGATACTCTCCTGAGTGTGTGAGTTTTGCTTAACCTATGCAGCAGCCTCACGATCACGTTGTTCATTTACGAACATGGGAACGGACCGGAAATGGGTCCTCCGATCGAACGACGATCTCTCATGCCCGGGTAGAAGGTATATGGGGCGGTATAGTGTGGCTCATTTACAAGGTAAACACGGTCGACCGATGTATTGACCACTTGAGCCTTGTTCGATCTGCGCGTGCTGCGTACGTGCGAGAGTTTTTTTTTTCGCACCGAATGTGTTGCAAATGCAATCGACAGTGTTTGTACATGGTTTTGGGGGTTGCGACCCCAAAAGCGGAAGTGACCTCGTAAAACAAATCAGACCAACAAACGGAGGAAGGCGTTGGGTGGTGGAACGCAGACGAGATCAGTTTAACGAAAGACAAATCTTGATCTTATAGTTCACTGGTCATTTCGAGTTGCGGACGAACATTACCAATACGGGCTTGTACAAGCAAGGAACGCATAAACCGCTCCCCCACAAAAGTTGAACGTACGAGATTGACCTTCTTCGTACCCTTGTCGTGTCCCCATTTTATGTCGCGTTTTTTTTGCTGCGTGTGGACATGGGTTTTGCATCTCTGCACAACGGATAATAATTATTGCTTATAGCACTGTAAAGTGCTTCCTAATATACAAATACAAAAGGGCGCAGGCATAGCGAAAAAACACCCACAACATCAAACGATGTATAGAGCCCACTAAAAATGGTGAAAAGATAGCACAACACGGAAAACAACCACCGAGCGTGAGGATGTGCAGCAATAATGATGGGGCGGGATGATGCAATTTGCTTGCACATTGCAATTGCGATTGGGATAGGTCGGGATGCGGCGGATGTTTCGTTATTTTTTCGTGCTTTTCCACCATGCTGTGCTGAGGTTGTTCCTTTCATTCGTTCGTTGGGTGTGTGTGTGTGTGTGTTTGTGTTGATCCAAACGTTTCCGCGTGCTGTACGGTGGCAGAACGTGTTTCTGCAAGCTCGGTGCATGTGCTTGCTGCACTTTGTTTTATTACGGCGGTTGTAAATGGCGATGGACCGGGCAAGAGCTTCCGTGATTCTTGACTCTGCAAGAACAAAAATTATGAAACGAAAAAGAAGGAACATTAAAAATAACGCACAGCAAAAGCATCTCCACTTCGTTTGCCCTTATTGCATCGGGCAATGCCGTTTCGCATTATTAGAATTCCATTTGATTTGATTAATTTTCAACGGACCGCTAGAGGCCCCCGAGTGGGTCACACATCGCGAATATAGTTTAAAAACATGGCGCACGCCCTGTCCGGTTGGTGACGATTACAGATGCCATTGAATTCATGGCACATACATAACGTACGATCGATACTACGTCGAGCATCGATCTTGCGCGGAGCGATCGCGGCAGAACGTATAGGCTAAGGCCAGATAGTAACCCCGGCGAATCGATCCGGTTGTCCAGGAGTCCCGCAATAAACTGCCTCCGAACGTTGCAGTTTTGGTGCTTTAACGACTCTAGGCCTAGCAGCGCACATCGTCCATCGTAATCCACTTCTACACGCCAGATGCGCAGGGCAAACTGTCAAGGAGCACTCCCAAGTCCCTGGCACAGCTTTTGCGTCGAAGGGTAGCACAATTTAACGCGTAATCGTACACTAAAGGGTCCCACTTTCTCGCAAACGTAACGACGCACAATTCAGGACCATTTTCCGAGCACCAGAACAGGAACGTACTCCTTAGAGTGGCTTGAAGGCGGAGTTGGTCTGACCGATTGTGAAACGGTAGGGATAGCTTAGCGTCGGCCGCGTACGGTAGGTGGCTGTCTGGAGGAAGCAACCGAGTTACGTCACTGACGAACTGATGGCCCAAGGGTGCTTCCTTGAGGCACCTCCCGAAGAAGCATCGATGCGTCGCGACGTATGGCATTCACACAGTATTGATCGACCGGCAATCCAGCCCAGCAGCACAACGGGCAGACCAAGCTTTTGGACGATGGTTTTATGGCAGAGGCTAACGAATTCGAACCAGGTTGCTGGTGGTAGTTGAGCGCTTAGGGACGAATCCTTGTTGGCCAACGCTGATGTAATTTGAGGCAGCAGCGAGAAGAAGAGGTTTTCGTACACCAGTTAGCGCGAAAACCTTAGCGCCGGCTCAAAGCGAGGTAATGCCGCGGTAGTTATTGGCGTTTGAATTGTCTCCCTTTTTGTGCATTTACTGCCCTTCTTGCTCTTGAATTGCACGCTTTTATTCGTGTTATCTTATCGGTTGTGTTTTGTTTTTCTCCATATGCTACCATGAATCATGTTATAGATGATTTGTAGTAAAAACAAATGTGCAACGAATACGTACGTTTTGCTCCATTAAATTTGCTTCTTTTTTATTTTTTTTCGATTAAAATTCTTGTATTATTATTTTCTAAAAGCAATTTCAATTCGAATTACAGTTAAACTATGAAGGAGGGCAATCAAGGTTCTTCTTCTCTCCTGCCTCTTGCCCCATCAGCATATTGCATCGACGGCGTGTTGTAATTGGATATTTCACCGATCGCGCTCGCGCGCAAAAACGGCAGCCCGACTGCCATATGTCGTGCATCGATTGCAGCGTAACTTTGCGCGCGCTGTCCCACTGACCTCGTGGTCCGAAAATAAATCAATTTATATAGCGACCCCGATCGTAATTGCGTCTTCTTTCGCGTCATCCTCCCGCGGATCAAAAAACCGTGGCCGGATGCAGTTTGATGAAACAACCATTGTGATCAATGTGTGTAGCGATCGGTGGTTGTGGTGATAGTCTAGATTTGATTTTAATGTTGCTTTTGGGGTACAAAAGTGTGATGAGAGAGGCGTGATAAGAAGGGAAAATAAAAGCCACGAAACTGCAATTTCGATACGCATTTTTCGCGATATTCGACTCGTTTGAAATTTAAGTAAAATAAAAACCCTATTGACCCTGGAATATGCGTCAAGCGAATGTCTTCCTTCGTTCCGTTTACATGGATCAGGTCCAGTAACGGTACATCCGATTCCTATTCTCCATCATTCCTTCACCGTCGTCACGTACGTTGTCCAGCGTTTAATGCCATCGTCTGCTAGAGATAAGAAGCCGCTTCTATCCTCACCTTTGGCGAACACTCGGAGTACAAGACGTCTTGCCTTGCCTTGCTAGAAGGCGCAAAAAGGGCACATCATGTGTGGGTAATGTGTCATTGCTGCGGGTCGTTCAATGAAAGGAACCCCTCAAGTCCCTGCGAGTGTCCACCTGTAAAGCAGCCCATGCCACATTCTAGGTCCGGTCCGCTGACGTTGCTAGCCTTGGTGCCGTTGATTTGGTGACCGTGGTGTGTGCCACCTTTTTGTTCCTTGTCCTACCACTTCCTGCTCGCCCTGCGACAACCCTTTTTGTATGTTGTGGCCTGCTTTACACACGCCGGTCGACCTGAATCTATAAAACGAGGTCATTGGAGTTTGGTGTTGAAGTAGGCAACAAAGGGGAGAGTAGGTGGTTTCGTCTGGAGAGGCGAAGGTGTCCAACAACCTGTTCTCTTGGTGATCTCATGTATCGTTTCTATACACTTGGAAGTACCGTTTAGAACGACGATCAAGACAGAGAAGAGCTTCATAAGAAGCAAGACGAGATTGTTGCTGGTTCCGCTCCGCTTCTTGTGCACATTATGCGGTGGTTGATTTATGGGTACGATTGTTAGAATTAATTTTGATGTGAAAACAGATGCACTAGAATTTGTTGTATAGTTTAAAATGACTTCCTTTTCATGTGTGTAAAAAAGGGTGCCCCTGGAAGTATAAGCACGATAAAAAAATTAGACAAAAATACAAATCTGTTCCAGAAACTGAATGTTTGTTTGATAAACAGTGTTGGTGGTGTGTTCTGAACGATTTCCTAAAAAAAAAATTCAATCGTATGCCAATGATCGCACTTTTGATCTGACGCCTCCCATCAGGTTCAGCACAGACTTGTCTCGAACGATTTTCGACACTTTCTTCCAGTCTTTTTAAAAGCTGTCGATGTTTTCCGCAGCTTTAAAATGCTTTCTAAAGTGTGCTTTGATTAGCGCTCCACAATAACTTAATCAATCTGGCTTAAGGGTAGTTCGGGGGGGGGGGGGGGGGGGATTCATTTCTTTTGGCACGTACCTCATGTTCTTCATACCATGCGATCGTGTCTTTGGAATAGTGAACAGCGGTCAAATCCGGCCAAAACAACACTGGACCAGCATGTTTTCGTGGGCATGGGCAGCAAACCTCGATTCAAACACTCCCGGATATACTTCTTCTTTTTCTTCTTGGTCAAGTCTCCAATAAGTTTCCAGGAAACTCGGTCTAGGGCTGCAGTCGTCCATTCACGGCTGCATTCGATCTCCGACAGGTTAGACTCCACTTGATCCAGCCAACGAGCTCGCTGTGCTCTTCTACGCCTCGTGCCGAACTGGGGGTTTCCGCTGACGAAAACCTCCTTGGTGGGACATGAGTTCGGCATCCTCATCACGTGCCCCAGCCAACGTATCCTTCCGGCTTTGACTACTTTCACCTTCGCCACACGCCCTGCTCGCACACACCGCCAAAGATATTGCTCTTAGCACCCGCCGTTCGAAAAAGGCGAGTGCATTGGCGTCCTCTGTCAGCTTAGTGCGTGACTCGTACCCGTAGAGGACTACCGGAGTCTTCTGGATCGCAGGAGTTTGTGGAGTCCGTAGGCACGATTCCCCTGAACAATGCCCCTTAGGATTTCGCTGCTTACGTTATTATCCGAAGTTACGATCGTACCAAGGTAGCAGAGCTCCTTTACCACCTCGAGATCGTCGCCGTCACGGTCAGAGCCTCCGGCAAGCAGGTATTTCGTCTTCGTCGCATTGATGCTCAATCCAATTCTATTAGCTTCACTTTTCAGTCGGGTGTACGCCTCGCACACCGCCGCCGCCTGTAAATCCGATTAGAAATGTGTTGGTTCCCTTTCGTTGCAATGGTATTGGGGGTGGCTTGCAGGGCCTCTACCCCAACCCCCTGTCTCGTCGGAGGGCGTACGCATCCTAGCTGATTAAAGTCCCGTAGGATGCCAGGAAAGAAGGACAACCAGCCGCCCCTAACATGGAGAACAGACGCTAGTTTTCCACAATTTGGACAGTTCCTGTGGGAATTGAATTTTTTGTTTTAATGAAGCAAATTACCAAAAAAAAAAAGTTTTTCTACGAAGTATAGCTTACCCTGTTGGCTGCACAAATTGCTCAAAGTAACCACACTCGGCATCGATGACCTCCTGTATCCGCTCCCGGAAGCTGGAACAGGCCCCTGAACTACCATAGCCACGGGAAGGGGGCGCATAAACGGTCTTTTTATCGGAATTTTTGGCACTAATTCAGCTTTTGCGTTGCAGGACGTTCAGTTCGTGTCCCTTTTAACCATGCCCCACTCCAAATAGTCCATCATGTTGGGGGTGTTAAAGTCGTAAGAATTGTCTTTAAGCCAGTCTTTTGCGATTTGACGGTCGTATGACAAGGTGTCGAATCTTGTTGCCACATATAGGGCCTACCATTGGCCACTTTGGTTATCCAGGGCTTGACGACCGTGTCACAGCAGCTTGCTCGAAGAAATGTCCAAGAACTCGTCGTTCCGTAAGCAATCCGACCGCCTGTTATGATCCTTCCGTTGTACCAACAGCCTCAATATCTCCGTTGCAGGTTTCAACCTGCTTGCGAATATCCTTTACCGTGTTTAATGCCGCCGCCTTGTTGATGGTCCCGGTTTGTGTGTCCGGCACGGATCATCATGATACAACGTAAGTCGCTTCCATAGTTCTGCGCGGGTTCCACTTACTAAGCTCATTCGACATTTTTTTGGCCAAGTGTCAAATTTATCGTGCACACCGTGTAATAGCCACTGGCTCTGGTTTGCCTATTGGATCCCAAATGTTGGGATTCACAGCCATGAACCACCCCGTCATCCCCACTACGCGTGTACGTTATTTCGCTGGTTGAAAGTGGTCGAGGAAAAGGCACCAATTCAGGTCACGCAACTTGGTGCTCACTACACTTCTGAGGCGTGAAGCAGCAGCAGCAGCAACATGGCCACGACCGATACATTTGACATAATGGGTGTGGTAGCGCTGGACGTATATATATATATATATGTGTGTGTGTGTGTGTGTGTAGATGGATGGATGTGTGCAAGAAGAAAAGCGCGGCTCTACATTGGTCGTAGAGAAGCCAAGACACCGCGGCACATGAGATCAAATTATAAATTCATCAACTCTCTCTCTCTCCCCGGCAATAGGCTTGCCCCCAAAAAACAGTCTTTAGAGAAAGTGGAAACCACACATAACTTGGTGTGTTGTGCGGTGGAGTTTCTTTTGTGCACAAGGTCGTCGAAAGGAAAAACTTGAAGCATGGAAAGAGAGGCGCGAAGCAACGCATTCGATGAAATGAAAATCTATTGACTTCGTAATAAAAATGGGTCACTTTCTTGATCGTACAGTAATATATATTTGGTTCAGGCAGGTCTGAGGCTCACAATAGCTTCATGAATTTCATCAGTTTCGGCAAAAGATAGCTCAATGTAAACGATAAAAATTTAAGGTCTCACTTGCAGATTGAATATTCTTGTAAGCGATTTATTTCGACAACTTTCACTAGTTATATGCTGAGTTGTAGAAATCCCTTAGATCCTTTAGACGATCATTGTTTGATTAAACAATTGTTAAAAGTGGTAAAATGTTAGTAAATATTATTTAGCTGATACAAAGATATTTCCAATTTTCCGTTTATGGGTTTAACGCATTTTTCTGATCTCTGCTGGTGTTGTGGGTCTGTTACGATCTCCTTCTACCGCTGCTTTTCATCGACAGTAAAGCTAACCCCAAGCTAATGGAGCGATAAAACTACCAGCCTCTAACGAGAAGAACCAGTTTGTATTTCGGTCGATGAATACGAATCCTCGGTTCTCGATCCACCCGCGGGTGTGCCTAACCTCGATCACAACGGCAACAATCGGTTGATATCGTCTTGTTGTGACGCCACCAGAAGCAGTGAAACGAAAGCATCTTTCTATTTACCACGAAGAAAGGGACCTTGTTGTGGTAGAAACAAAACCGGAATAAGCGGAAGTTGGTAAGGGTGTGGTGGCCTCTTTGCCTTCGTTGGCTTCGGTGTAGAAACCTTTGGTCGTGATGAACTTCAAGCGTCGTGTGTGCAGAGTTTGAATGTGCTTTCGTATGCATCATTTAGTAGGTTTGGGATTTCCAGACTTGCTTCAGTTTATTAATGCTGTTTGTCTTCTCGGCTATAAGCTTTTGTCCAGTTTTCTAATATAAAGTTTAAAAAATATTGTCAGAAATTAAGGAAGGAACGTAATATTCGCATACTTTGCCATAGAACCTACAAAAGCTCGTTATGCCAGGAAGAAGAAAAATCCATGTAATTAAGCCTTTTCAGGATTGAAGAAGCTCTCCAATTCAATTCAGTCTAGAAGCTCCCGTGAAGGAGACAATGCTTTTGAAGAGCATGTCTGCGCAGCATCTTCGCTTGCTGTCTTGTGCAATTCTTGTAACCTTAAGTAATCCGTGTTAGACAAAGCGTCGGAAATACCCTTTGAAGATGCATCCTCGATGTAGGTTGCGCCAAACAGTTGCATAAACTGCGAAACTGCAGCAGTACGACAACAAAGGCCTATTCTCGCCAAACAGTTGTTGTGCCATTTTTTGAAGATGAAAAAGAAACACGACGACGAAAAAGGTGTGTCTCACGTACGTCTCACCGTCATGTTGAAGAGTATTCCGCAGCAACGATGGTGATGATGATGGAAATAACTGGGCTTCCATTGACGAAGGCTCCATTCTCCAGTCGCAGTTTGATCTTGTTATTAAGGTTGTTCACCGATACGAATGGTAGTTTACTGCTACGGACAGGCAAACTACGGACAAAAGTTCATTTTAAACTGTTAAACAAGTCCCTGTGTGGCCGTTTAATGTTGTAAGCTGTATGCTACTCAATACACCTCATGTTATTGACAAGATAAAGTGATGTGTTTAATTAAAATATTTGGCCTCACATCCAATATTTACCCTCTTATCTGGTTCATCTCCGTCCTATCGTACCTTTCGATTGTGACCTTGTGAACATTATTGTCGTTTATTATTTTGACGCTTGAATAGTGTCTATCACACTTCAACCAATTGTACGGCACGAAGTTCACATTTTGATCATCGGTCTTACCCACTTCGATCGAATGATCTTCTGAACTGAATATTGGTGAATATTCTTCTTGAAATCGATTCTCATCAGCTGCCGGTCATCGGCCGTTACAACGGTGCGTTTAAAGAAAGTCGTCTCTTCCTTTCTGATGGATTCTGATGGTAAAAGAATAGATCTTGTCAATTTTTCCTTTATCGGGCTGCTCTCACCCTCTTCCTGTCTTTCTGTGCCCAGCATCGCGCTATTGCGTCCCACCCAGTGAAGCAGTCTCAGCCTCATCCGACGCATTCAAGCCAGCACACTGCAGCGTGCTGGAATGGGGACCGTCAGCGTTCACCGCGATTGTTAGACCATTATCGAGATTGTCGCAGTTACCGCTGCTTGTCGTTCGCAGCATCCGTCTCTGGCCATCAACCATCGAATCCTGACTGAATCTCCTGACCCGTAGACGCGCCTTTTGCTCTTCATCAGCTGCTCGTCGCAAAGTATCTCGTATCTGGAGTAGAAGGTGCTGAAAGGGGCTGCCCGTCGATCATTTCTGGCCCGCCGGACTGCGTCACGATCAGGCACATGAGCTGCAGCCGGCAAACTGACTTACACGGTGAGCCTGGTTCGTCCGACCCATTCTGCAGCGCAGAAGTGATCCGCTGGACATCCAGGGACACACTTAGCTGGAGTTTTGCGAATTCTGGAGCATGGGATGAACTAGGTTGTCCGGTGTGAAGGGATTTGTCGTGTCCTCACCGAGCAGCCTTACATGAATGTCGGCGAACCGTGGCATCGCTGACAGTCCGAAGACGCCGTGAACCTCATGGCTTAGGGACAAAACGCGCCTGAACGGTTTTTTATTTGCATGCATTAATAAACGCAAGCCTTGTTGTTGGGTGTGGGATGTTTACGCACGCGCCTCCACCTGACCACAGTTTTCCCCTTTTCGTCCATAAAGCATGGGAATGCTTCGTCCGACGTGTTGTGTTTTACAGCCATTTGTTTCTCACTAAAATGATTTACGCGCGCGTAAGCCATTTGCCACCCGGCTTGGCTTGGTTTGGGTGGAAGTCTCTGCTTTTAAGTTGCGTCATAAGTTCAGCTGGAAAAATTCGTCAATTGTTGCTATCTCCTCCTGCTTATCAGTGGTTTTTCTTTTGTTGTTCCATCCTCCAACCCGTGAATAGTTCCACGCAGTAGTTGTCGTTTAGAGTGGTGCATGCAGCAGGTGGCAAGCAATTCACTCTCAAAACTGGGTCAGATAACATCAGATAGTGTTACGGGTGGTTTTCCTTTTTTTTGCGAGGTTTTTCTAGCTTTTCCACTCCGCTCATCAGCATAGTCGTCTAGTGGGTTAGTTCCAACGCTGATGGAATTTTCACACACAAACAAAACCTTTTATATTAAAAGAATCACCATGATCGTGATGTCCCCAGGAGGCATGATCAACTCTTGAACATTATGTAATATTTTCTACATCGTTACCTGATGGAAACTCATTTAATTAAAGGCAAATTTATTCTTTCAAAAACCTGCAGATACATTTATAAAGATTCGTCCCTTAAATTCATTACAGAAATGCAACTTCCAATCGTTGTAACTTGTTGCATTGACCTTATTACAGTTGAAGGCCCTAAATATAAGTTCCCAATTATTGTTTCGATTTTATTCATCATTTGGCTAGACACAAAGGGCATGTTTCATTTTGCTGTCCCGATGTGTGGCAGTTTACACACACACACACACACCAACTTTGCGTTCTTTGTTTACATCATTTGACCAGAAAATCCTGTCCCAATGCGTTTGCATCTTGTTTCTGTGCACGCTTCTTTCGTTTCGGATCGCTTTTGGCCATGGTTTACTTTACGCGTTGACATTGGCCTTGTCCATTTTCATTGACACCCTTTTTGTGCTGTTTGGGAGCAACACAAAAAAATGTTGTCAGTAACAATAATTCTACACCAGCGTTAAAAATACTGGAACGTTATAATATCTGCTCAGCAAAACACCAATTGCCGGTCGTCTGGACCATGGTCCACGAACAAAGACACAAATAAGTAAAATAAAATAAAGAATAAGTTTGTAACCATTATGTGCGGTCGGCAGGTTTTGTGCAGACGTTGCACTTCGCTCTGTTCGTGTTGTGTGTGTGTTTGAAAACGATGCAAATTTTTCGTACTTTTAGTGTATTGAAACAAAAAAAGCGACATTAAGCCAAGGATTTTACCTTCGTTTTTGGTTTGCTTGAGCGCGCGTGGACGATGAGGAACGGATGTCGAGGACATGTGTTACCACCAGCACACACACACACTTACCAGCAGCAGCAATGAAATTAGGTCAAATAATGCTCGCAACACGCTGCCAGCTCTCAAGCTCTCAAGCTGGTGTGGCACGGTATTTTGTCTACTATTCAAATACTTTGCACTCTGTTACGGTTGTAGTATTATAACACTGAAGCGTGGGCTCGTGTTGTTATTTGAACAAACTTTTCTTCACAGTATAGGATTACAAGAGGAAAACAGCAACCTTCGAGCAACCAAACTAATGCATGAAAATCAAAATTTGCCTTTTCTCTTAACCTTTTTGCAGTGTGCGAGCAAAAAAAATGAAAATAAGTTAAAATATTTTGTTCTACGATGTCCACGCCAAACTTTCTCTCTAAACACACGGTTTTCCATCATTGCTTGTGTGATATGCATTAATGCGCATCTTATGTTCCTAAAGAAAAATGGCCCAATAATATGCGGAAACACTTTCACTGCTGGGTGCGATTTATTTATTGCACTAATGGTCGATAAATGCACTTGCAATGAGTTGGATTTTGTGGCTGATTGTAGCTTTTTTTCTCCTCTATTTCGTTTCTTGGTTGGCCTTATAGCACCCTGCATCAAATTAGTGCGTGTTTGCACCTGAATCGTCGTCGTTGCTTTTCCAACAATTGCACATTTTCGCTTGCTTTATACATCCATGAATGATGGATGGCCTTAAACGGAACGCCAGCTCTGACAGCAGGCCTTCAATGGAGGTGTGTGTGTGTAGTAACAGTGGTGCACGCTAGCTGCATCCGCATTAAAACAAAACGTAACAGAAATAAAGATTATTTGTTAAATTATGCATTTGTGGGGCGTGTTTGGCTGCTAGTTCATGCGTACATTCCGTAATCAATTTGACCGTTTGTGGAGCGGGTAGGTATCATATTTCCCGATTTCCACATCTTTCATCATCGTAACGGTTCATGCAATGGTTTGCCTGATTGCTAATGAATGAGAGCCCAACCTGCCTTGCGTGCTCCTGCTAGGTGCGATTATTATCCCAAAAAGCCTCTCGGATTACTGTTAACTTGAAGCAGGAAATTGTGTGCCCCATTCAAGTGTGCTGTATTTGTCCACACTTTGCCACACCTCTTCTTAAACCGATTAACGGTTAAGCTAAGCACGCTTTTGCTATAAGCTTACTCTCTCGATTCGTTATCACATTCGATTTAGCTAACGCTTTGCAGAGTTTTAGTTATTAAAGTAGAGTATTTTTGGAAATTTTAGTTGAAGAGGATGATCTGCGATGGCTGATGCAATAAAGTGGTGACGGTTTGTACATGGCAGAACTGATGATCAAATCCCAGCCCGGAGTATTCTTCGATGTTCAGCATTGACTATCCATTTTGCAATGTATCAGGTAAAAATTGCCCTAGCAGAGGTCGAAAAGGCAAGAATAAGTTGAGGGGAAGCTTCACCCTATTGCCCTCGAGCCCTTTTTTGCTTGCTCGAACCAGCAACTTGAGACGATTTCGGCCAAATTAGGATCAACATATTACAGGGACTTTTAAGTGCTTTACTTTTTACTTTTACAGGTACTTTTAAACATTGATAATTATTCCACTGTGTAATTAGTTTTGGTGTGATATTTTGCAAAACAATAGACAAGGGGTGCATCCTAGGTTAGTCACGGCACGTGTCACAATAATATGTAACTTCCTGCCTTCCTCTAGGCGTGCTACGGTCAGAACAAACTTTGCAGTCCCTTTTTGGCTCCTTTTTAGTACTATGTGCAGCTTTCCATTCGGTCGCATTTCGCACCCGTTGCTGGCGATATGTGCCTCCCAATTGTTTGAACGCGAGTGTCTTTAGGAATCGCAGATGGCTCAGTCGTTTTTCCCCTTTTTTTGGTCTTTTCTTGTTTATATAAAAGGTATGAATTTACTAGAGAAATTTCCATATCCCAGAAGGAAAGCTTTTGACGTTACCATTCGTGGAAATTCACACTGCAAATTGATTGGACGCCGTATCGGCGCTGCACGAGTGCAAAGGGTTAATTTTATCTTATCCTCACATCTTTAATGTTTGTATAAAAATTGCACAAAATCAATCGTTGATAACTGTGCTTAGGCACAGCTATTATTTCTCGATTATAGCTGGTACAGCTTCTCTGTCCAATATCTTTCACGAGTTAAGGTTGAGCCAACGATGGTCACTAATCGTGCAACGGTACTGATGTTTGAGCTATTCTGTGACAGAGAAATAAATCTTTGTCCCTCTAATTTGGGAATAAGAGTGCTCAAGCGTCATCTAAAGTGTTCCAAATTCTAGCTCTTGAACCTGTTGATTTTTACAACTGAATAAATGTATATAACGGAAAATAAATCTGCATTGTACAGAGTTTAATACTTGAGTTTCGAGATCTCTTCTGGGTTGATGTCTTGTCCCTGTAAAGTACTGTTCATTTAGGATTTGGTCACTCTATCTTATGTATAGCAGAGCCCCCAGTGGTGATTCATGGAATTTTTTGACAACTATGAATAGGGTATAGGAGCACTCTTCCTTCTTATGGAATGGTTTTGGCATGATCATGTTGGTTTCAGTTAATATTAACGATCGAGATGCAACGTAGAAAAATCACTCACTAATCAACACTCACTTAGAAAATTCAACTTGATCTTGGAGAAAAATAGTAAAATTCCTTTTAAACGCTTCTTCTACTATTGAATATGTTTTGAAACGATTTCGGAAACATCAAATTATCACTAGAAAGGTACATCAAAATAGTCTTTCAGAAACAGTGGATCGTCAGCTGAGCTGGAAGGTGTTGAGAGCGTTACAGGCTAATATTGGACTTTCGGATGGGCCTCAAAGCAATCAAACAGAACTTTGAAGCAACATTTCATCGCCAAACCACGTGCTCCAAAAATTGTGTGACCAAGGTTCTACCGAGGTACGCGAGTTGCGTTCTTATGGATGACGAAACGTCAAATCGATTAAAAATCGATTTGGGGCAGGATTCTAGCCAAACATTTTATGTTGCCACGCGCACGGGGCGTTGTTCCCAACAAATATAAGTTCGTTTTAGCGGGCAAATATGCCCGCAAACTCATGGTATTGCAAGCCATCTGCAGCTGTGAGGGCACAAAACACGTGTTTTTATAACAAATCAATCTAATGAACTAGACAGTTTATGAAGATCAGTTCCTGGCAAATTGTGTTTTGCTTTTTATTAAAGCTCATAAATGCCCAATCAAGCTCTGGCCAGATGGACCAGAAGTGGACAAACCAGTTGTGCGGCAGCTTATGAGAGGTATTAAAAGAAAGTTTCTTAAATTTATCCGTACATAAACAATATTTTTTTCTCGAATTTTTTGATAAAAGAACAATGAAAAACCTTTCGTTTAGTATAGAAATTATATTTCTACGACGAAAATTGCTCGTTTTACAGCCTGCGATAAGTGACCGAATTCTAATTGAATGACACTTTAAGCATATGTTTAAGCTTCCGACTGTAGGATGAATCACCTATTGTTACAGCTGGAATTCATTAATCATCCACACCATCATCAATGCGTGATATATAAAGGAAATAAAAACACAACTTAAGGAAGGCACCGGCCATCCGGTATGGATCAATTCGATTTACTAACCATGAACATCTTTCTATCTTTTCCCCCCCTCTTTCTATCGCTCTAGTACACCACCCAGATACTGTACGATCCGGCACGAAAGAAAGAACCGTCACCAACGTTTCAGACCGAGCGCGATACCTGTCTGACGTACTTCGCCAAATGGAACCAGGCCAACCAGGTAGACTTTGTCGAGCATCTTCTCTCCCGCATGTGCCATTACCAGCACGGACACATCAACGCCTACCTGAAACCTATGCTCCAGCGAGACTTCATCACACTGCTGCCAAGTAAGTTTGTTCGTTGGGTCGCGGTTGTGAGGGATGAAGGTATGGGTCACGTTTCTTCTAACCAACACACCTAATCGATCGTAACAACCGGCCGCCACCACCTTCCATTTCTTCAGCAAACAGGAAATGTACAAAAGTGGGTCAAAGTGAGGTGTTGCTGCGAGTGCGTTCCCCTCCCGTAGGTCAGGTAGAGAGCGAGAAAGAGTGGTTCTTTTTGCTGTTGTAAGGCCATGGTCACACGACTGGGATATGGCGGGAACATACGCCGGCCGATACAACACGGCTGAAATACTTCTCGATTCAGAATGTGAGCTGGATGGTGGTGGAAAACAGGAAACAAAGCAAAAGAGGACACAGAGAGAGAGAGAGAGAGAGAGAGAGAGAGAGAGAGAGACCCATTAATTTCCACGAACCACAAGAAAGAGGTTCAAATAATGAAGTACGCATTACAGGAGAACATTCTCTTTTCAATAATAGTGTTGAATTGCGGTGTGTTGGTCCCATATCACGGGGAGATGCGTTCACTTGCTGCGACGAGCTTTACTTCTCATAAGCCAAGAAAGAACAGCCTCAGCAAGGAATGATGTTATGGCCCTTACGTTTGTTAACCAAGACCGATTTATCTTTGCCTGGGATATTTTCCTGTAAGCCTTGGAAGTAATTCTTGGACAAAATTAACCGCAATTATGGTTCTCTCTAAAAATACAGCCAAATCTATGGTAGTTTGCTTCTGCTAAATGCTTAACCTCTAGCGTACTTCCTAAAACCTGGCGGATTCGATAGGAAAAATTCGAACATGAGTAGCGGGTTGCGAAAATCCCATCCCTTCCCACCGCAAATGGCGTTAAAAAGGGTGTGTGTCTGTGTGGGGGGGTTATAATTCGTTTCCAACCCGGTTCGCCACAACACTCACACACACACCCAGATTCGACCCAGGCTATTGGTTTCGCTCTTGTCCCATTCCGAAACCGTTTAATACTCAATTAACCTACATTGATTATCGTCTTTCCTGGCGGCAGCAGACTTCCCTAGGCTTTCTGTCCCTACGCTCGGCAAGTGTCTGGAATAGTCATATTCCGTCTGGCCTGTAAAATGGGCCCTCGACCATCGTCGTTTCGGGTATCTTTTTGTGACCTATTTTAACCTCTGACAGTTTTAACCTATCCACCGGACCTAATGGCAGAGTGGACCGGTTGCTTATTGTATCGTTTAGCAAGATGACCGGAACTAATCGAAAGTGGTTGCGAACCTTGAGGGTAAGGGGTGTCTCGATTTTGTTGGGTTTGGTTTGTATATGTCGAAAATGACGTTGGGAATGTCATTAGGCCTAGTAGCGCCTAACTGATGTACAACCGCATCATATCATGGGTAATTGCAGCAGTTCGTAACTCGTTGAAGGTTCAGTGATGGCTGCTTGACTGAGTTCCGTAGTATAGGCACACATTACCGCCGTGTAAATAATGTTATATGCAGACATTACGATGCGAGACGCTATTTAGACGGTCACTGATTTCAACTGACCTCAAATCGCTACTGTTCCTTCGATGTAATGGTACAGTGAGGGTGGAGCAGACTCGTCCGATATATGCTGATGCGATGCGATATAACAAAGATGATAGCCCGAAAGTGGTCCCCGACTTGAAACTCAGAATATCTCCGCTAGATCTGCATGGGAAGCGGCGCACCGTTGCAAATTGTCTTACTTCCAATCTTTTTCACATGCCAATGTTAATTGAAAAGTTCTGTCTGCCCTCTAAAGGAGGACGTACGATGATCGTGACACATCGTCTTGTCTGTGTTAAAGATTGGAAGGGAAATTAGCAAACAGCACGCTGTCTCAGTCCATTTTAGGCGAAGCTCTTTTGTTTCAAATTTTAATTATACTGCCCAGAATTAAGGTTACTACATTAACTTTATCGAACATTATGATCTGTCCTAAGTTTGTGTTGAGTCTTTGTCACGTAAAAATTAAGGTAAATCTCAACTGGAATGTAGTAGGAGTAAAGCATATTTTTGGCCACCTGTCTCAGCGTCACGACAATTGACACGCACACCACCAAGACGGTTATGAATGGGTTATTAACACCGTGCCTCATAATCTACCATCTGCTAAACTCCATCCACAGCTTCTTAGCTAGCACTATAATGGCGCACACAAAGAATGGAATTTTGCATGCCAAAAAAACTTCATTAACCCCCGGGGAAGAACACGTACAATCGAGAGTGGCACAAAAAAGGGGTTTAAAGCTGTTTTGCAGTGAGTTTGTTGAACCCTTTTTCAGTCACTGTTACTACAGAGTCCTTACAATAGCGTGCCCTCGTGATATGAATCTGATTAGAGTTTAGTTTCCTTTGCTTTTTAGGCTGCTTCACACCCCACGTTCGCTTTGGCCGGTGATAGTTATCCTTGCAAATGAGCCGCAGTAACTTGAGCCAAGGTTTTGTTTTTTTTTTGTGGGGCTTTTGCAGTTTAACATTACGAAATGGTTGGGTCAGCATGACTCGTGCTATTTATTGACTTACTTATCGTGGGTTAAAGCTGCGTAACGTGGTGTCGGCTGTGTGGTGAAGGAATCCTTTACGCCGTTTCTCAGCTGCAATACTATTTCAGTTTCGATCTGTTAGGACACGTCTTGGCCTATTTCAAACGATCTTTGGAAAGCTCACTAACGAATCCCGTCATCTAGTAGTCGTTATTCCGCTTCGAGGCTGCTACTTCATGAGGTGTCGTTATTATTACATCCGCTCATCGGAAACTGATAATAGTGCAGTAGATTTCCTTTCGAGCGGGACTAAGTGGTCCATGTCGCAGAAAGTTTTAGAAAGTACTGGGTCTTCAAATATGTTATACAGTTCCAGTTTCATCCTTCCGACCACTGGATCTCAAAATGGGGAAGTTTTCTCACGCTGTCATTCTTGAAAATGGGCCTTGAAGCCAATTTAATCGGTGTGTACCACCGAAGAAGGCCTCGTACTTAAACATGGATTTACGAAAAAATGAAAATAAAACCTTTTGTCATTCATGTTTGTTTTTCTTTCTCTTTACCTTTCCCACAGCAAAAGGATTAGACCACGTGGCAGAAAACATTCTCTCCTATCTGGACGCCAAGTCGCTGTGTCGGGCGGAGCGTGTGTGCAAAGAATGGTCCCGCGTCATCTCCGAAGGTATGCTGTGGAAGAAACTAATCGAACGGAACGTACGCACCGATTCGCTATGGCGGGGGTTAGCAGAACGCAAAGGATGGTAAGTGAGGATGATCTCTACTGACCAAATGTTATTTCATAAACACTAATCGCGATGGTACTTTCTTTCCGAAATGTGCGCCCATCAGGATCAAATATTTGTTCATACCGCGACCGGGTGTGACGCTACGGCAACACAAATTCTACCGCGAGCTGTTCCCGAAGATCATGAAGGACATCGAAGCGATCGAAAACAATTGGCGCACGGGCAATCACAATCTACAGCGAATAAACTGCCGGTCAGAGAATTCGAAGGGCGTCTACTGTTTGCAGTACGACGACGACAAGATTGTGTCCGGCCTGCGGGATAACACTATCAAGATCTGGAGCCGTGCTACGCTTCAGTGTTGTATGGTAGGTGTGACTTTACGACACCCCCGAGTAAGATGCGAATGAAGCGGTTTACACTAATCGATTATGTTTTTCGGCTCCTTCCTCCCGTCCCGAAATAATAGATCCTAACAGGGCACACTGGATCGGTGCTCTGTCTACAGTACGACGATAAGGTCATCATTAGTGGGTCGAGCGATTCGACGGTGCGCGTGTGGGACGTGGTGACGGGCGAAATGGTCAACACCCTAATACATCACTGTGAGGCGGTACTACATTTGCGCTTCAATAATGGCATGATGGTGACCTGTTCAAAGGTGCGTATATGTAGCAGGGAATGAGGGTACATTCCAGACTCTCAAGTCCTATTTAACACCCCAATTTGTAAAACTCAATTCGTTGGTACATTTTGATGTATTTGACCAAGACATTTCAAGAGAATTAAAAAAACTAAAGGAAACGAAGAGGACAATGACTGAAAAGATGTATCTTTATCCAGTTTGTTGTAATTCTCGACCGAGCTGGATAATCTAGTTTTAGGAACGACCAATAGATGTCGCTACCACCATCCTTAAAACTAAGGAGAGCTGAAGTTTTGGCATGTTGCTAGATTGCCTAACTTTAGGCGTCTTATGTTTCCTTTCAACCAGATCGAAAGCAGAAAGGACTGCTTTAGTGATGTGGATGCCCGTTTTTTATACTGCTACTCAAGACGATGCAAACGAAATATGATACAATCTATAAACAAGAGCAATTGAAAATAACGATCAATTTGGGTTGTAATTTAACTTGAATTTAACCCATTATGCATCACATTTATCATCTTTTATTTGTAAAACCTTTTGCAGGATCGTTCGATCGCCGTGTGGGACATGGTTTCGCCAACC
This sequence comes from Anopheles maculipalpis, assembly GCF_943734695.1. NCBI lineage: Eukaryota > Metazoa > Arthropoda > Insecta > Diptera > Culicidae > Anopheles > Anopheles maculipalpis. The sequence continues at coordinate 28,614,350 of NC_064871.1, read as the reverse complement.
GAGATTGGGTTGCGGCGCGTACTGGTTGGACATCGGGCCGCCGTGAATGTGGTCGACTTTGACGAGAAGTACATCGTGTCGGCGTCCGGCGACCGCACGATTAAGGTGTGGAACTCGACAAACTGTGAGTTTTTGCGCACGCTAAACGGCCACAAACGGGGCATCGCTTGCTTACAGTATCGCGACCGGTTAGTGGTCAGCGGTAGTTCGGATAATTCGATAAGGTAGGTGTAGGTTATAATGGGGATTCTTTTGTGATGGATTGTGTCGCTGAACAACTGTATGTTCTATATCCCTCTCTCCCTCTCTCTTCATTCTTCCTCTCTCGCGCAGACTATGGGACATCGAGTGTGGTACCTGTTTGCGAATCCTCGAGGGCCACGAAGAGCTCGTACGTTGCATTCGGTTCGATTCGAAGCGCATCGTTAGCGGGGCATACGATGGTAAAATCAAAGTGTGGGATCTCCAAGCTGCCTTAGACATTCGAGCACAAACCAATACGCTGTGCTTGAAAACGTTGGTGGTAAGTGTGGATGTGGATGGCCCCATCAAAACACATTCTAACCGACCGTAACCATTCTACCGCTACACAGGAACATACCGGTCGCGTATTCCGGTTGCAATTCGACGAATTCCAGATCGTGAGCAGTTCGCACGACGATACCATCCTGATATGGGATTTCCTGAACTGTTCACCACAGGAGGAAACGACCGCCCCGTCATCCGGTGGTAGTATCGGCCCGGTAAGTGTGCTGCTGTGCTTTCACTGCTCGTCGCTGGTAACGATTATAATTGAGTAATGCTTTTATTGTGCACTTTTTCACAGAGTAACCATCACAACAACAGTGGAAGCAGTAGCGGTAGTGGTTCGATCGGTGGCATACCAGGATATGGTGGCGTGATGGGTTTGGCCGCAGTCGGTGGTGGTGTCGCCGCTGTTGATGGCGGTGGTGCCGGTGGCAGTAGCAGCAGTGGTGGTGGTGGTGGCAGCGGAAGCGCCGGCGGCGGTAGTAGTAGTAGTGCTGGTGGTGTAGTCGGCAACTTGAACAAGACAAACAACAACGGCACCGCCAACAACAGCAACAACAACAACAACAACAACAACCATCAGAGCGATGATCTGAGCGACTAATTTGAAATCTTACTTCGGAGCTGTTTCTGAGTGGATGGTGTGCGCGGAACCCCTAGACTTACAACAACACACACTCAGCCTTCTCAACAAAAATGCGCCCGCGTGATCTTAGGGTTTTGTTTTTGTCCTCTGTCCAACAAACAACATACACATATACATCCATACATACATACAAGACTCAGTGTGGTGTTTGTTTCTCTCTCTTTCCTGTCTTTTATACGCGTTTTGTTTGCTCCTTTGGTTTGCTTTTCGATCATTCAGGTATTTATTTGCATTAAACGGAAGGGCGTGTGTGTGTGATATACACGACAAGTGTGGCTTTGAGCAGAAAAAGAATTTAAAATCCTAGATATCGCTTGTGTGCACACACACTCGTCCAGCATTATCTAATGAGTAACATGTAAACGAAAGTACGTTTCGTCATATAGAAAGCATTAGAAGAAGTTACTAAATGCAGCTTATAAGGATGTATGTGTGTGTGTGAGCGAGTGCGGGAATGAATTTGGATGAAAACGATCATCAGTAGAGAGAGTCCTTTTTTGTACATTGAACCTCCTATTCATTTCGGGTAAATTATCCAAAAATATTCTTTTTTCTAATTTGTACCGGATGCATCAGCCTACTAAGAGTGCTCTGTACTAGCATGTCATATCAACTGACAACGTGCGTTAAAGCTTGTGTGAACAAAAAAGGAAAACGAGCTATCGAAATGGTGAATGGAGATAGAAAGAGAAAGAAGAAGGAAGTAGGGACGATGTTGAAATCTCCTAAACCACACATACCCACACACACACACATATGCGCGCGCGTAAACAATTACCATACGATGGAAGAATACAGAGCAAAAAAAAAACGGAACTGATTCATAGCCCTAAATAAAACTGATAAAACATTGTAGCATTAAAGTTTGAATAAAACGGAAGAAACTATCTAACGATGATACGCAAAACATCTCCAAACAACAACAATTGTAACTCCGAAAAATGAAAGGTTTGCAAAATGTAACGTGTGTATAATATGAAGGAAAAGGGCAAGATGACAGAATGGAGCGATAAAATGTCTATTTGGGGGAAATCATCAACGTTTTTAGTGAGGGTTTTTTTACATGCATTTTTATTTGAATCTTTTCTAGAATCCGTCGGCTTGTTATTTGTGCATGTACTGCGCTGCTGTTGTGGGATGGATGTTTGTATGTGTGTGTATCTAGGAACAGAAAATCAATAACCGAAAGTGTGTTCAAATTTAGCGAGTGTGAAGTGCTGTACTTTGGCAAAAAGTAGGAGAAAAGCGCTATTATTCTGCATATATATATGCAGAAACAAAAACTATTTGCTTAGTGTTTTTTGGACAGGGTTTTGTCATTTTTTTTGCATGTGATTGAGCTGAGCGAGAGAGAGAGAGACGTACCAACACACACACACACACAACACTGACCTGATTTGATAGTGAATGTAGAATAGTTCATGTGTAATGTGGCGCTTTACAATGTTCTTGCATGTTGGAATGGTGTGTGTTGCGTGAGTATTTGCTCCTGAAGTGAACCTGATGCAAACCGTGCACCAAAACGTTAGTAAACATTAGTGTGTGTGTTTACACGTTTAAAACCACACAAGTAAAGCAGGCTGTGCGACTTTAAAAGCGCGCGGGAAAAAGCAATGGCGTTGTCTTGGAAACGACGGTACGTCCTCCGTACCAGTAAAACAATGTTGTTAGCAGATGTATGTGCGTGAGTGAGTTTTAGTGAGGGAAAAAAACTGAAAGGATAACACTCCGTGATTGAGTTTAGAAATGGGACTGTTACTGTAATAATTATTATCATTTCTTAAACTACTTTAGCAAGAATTTATTATTATTGCACTATGAGCATTATTATTGCAGTTTTATCAATACACAGACAGGCAGGCTCTCAGTCGTGTTATGGGAAAACCAACGAAAAGTTTGTTCTTTTTATTTTAAGTAATTTAAAGCCGAATTTTCTTCGAAGGAAGTTCATTTGTGCACTGAACGGGAATTATTCAGAAGAGATAGCGCTCCTATTAAAATAAATCCAAACTCGAACAACACAGCAAAAAGAGAAAAAGATATAAAGAGAGAGAGAGAGAGAGAGAAAGTGGGGAGGGGGATAGGAAATATTAACAAAAAAGGGAAACACAGCAAAAGAGCAAAAAATATTTATTACAACAATACTGGCTAAAAAAATTGAATGATGATAAACAAAAGAGGAGGAAAACACCTGTCGGAAGGAAAATGAAAAGCAAACAAAACAAAACGAAAACAAAACTATGCATATTATTATGGTAACTCTAATCGAATTGTGCATTCTTTTTATCCGGGTTAAACAAAAAGCAACACAGGAAACAAGATGAGAGAGAAAGAGAGAGAGAGAGATGGAGAGAGCGGAAGCGAGATAGAGAGCAAGCGAATCATTGGATGGAAGCCACGACGGTGTTTATGTGATGAAATATGTAATATGTTTTAGCAAAAGAAAAAGCAAAGTTAATAAATTTAAAATCTAAACACACAACACACCAGAGTTGAACAATCTGCTCTCTCCCTCTCTGATGATGATAATTGTAAGAGAGAGCTAAAACGAAAGGATGTAACCTATAAAGAGGAGAAGGTTAATGCAAACAATGAAAAGAAGTAACACAAAACAGGAGCAGGAAAAAGATAGATATAAACAAACCCGAAGTGTACCGTACACTCTCTTAACACTATATACTGTACGGTGTTGCTGTGCCGGAAGCATGGAAAAACAGCAACAGCAGCAGCTGCTGCACGGTGTGATAGTACCGAAAGGAACACACAGAGACAGACGATTAATCTAATGTGCGCTACAACGGTGGGTAATAAACGATAGAATGATACAACATGAATTTCGCTTGTGTCCTTGTTTACTGGGGTTCGGGGCTGGAGGAATCGGGTTGTGAAACACTTCAGTGTTTCACAAAACGATGCGCGGCATGGAAGTGGTTTGGTTTTTCCTCCATAACTGAGCGAGGGGTTAAGGGATCGAGTTGAGGTGTTCTACAAAAAGATGTGCGACCCAAAGACGCATCCAACGGTAGGTCATTCATCCTGATCGGACGAAAACTGAGCGAGTTATCGCCGATTTTCCATGGGAGTGCTTTGGTTTTTCCTCCATAACTGGGCGAGGGGGAGGAGGGATCAGCATGAAGTGTTCTACAAAAAGATGTGCGGCCTAAATACGCATCCAACGGTAGGTCATACATCCCGATCCGTCCAGGAATGGCCGAGTTATTACTGGTTTTCCACCGGAATGCTGAGTTTTTCCGCAATAACTGGTCGAAGGGATGGAGGGATCGGGTTGGGGTGTTGTACAAAAAGTTTTGCGGCCTAAAGATGCATCCGACGGTAGGTCACTCATCCCGATTGGTCCAGGAATGACCGAGTTATCGCTGGTTTTCCACGGGAATGCTGCTGGCGGAATTTCCCGGAAGTTTCTGTAAAATTCCCCAATAGTTCCCTTTGATATTAAAAATCACGTTGTGGAGGTGTTTTTAAAAGATTTTTAAGGAAAGAAACAAAAATGAGATGGAAAAACTTAAAATTGAAGAAAAAGTTTAAATTGTGCCAGAAAAATATTTGTCTTGTCGGAAAGAAATTATTTTCCAATCGGTTTTTAAAATTTCCATTTGCTACCTCCTCGGATTCATGCTCTCCTGGTACTCCTGGTCGAATTTTGCCGCATGAAATTGGGATGTTTTTGACCGAAAATCTACCACTAGGAGCGACTGGCAGTAACAGGAGAGCATGCTTTCGAGCAGGTAGCTCGGGTCGGCCGAAAATGTCCAAAATCAGTTTTAAAATCCAAAGTCAATTTTAAATTTGAGTTGGAAGTTTTATGTTTGGAATTCAACATTTAATTTTGCATCGGGATTTTAAAACTGATTTTGGATTTTAAGATTGGATTTTCGATTTTTCGGCCGACGCAAGCTGCCTCCTCGGATTCATGCTCTCCTGTTACTGCCAGTCGCTCCTAGTGGTAGATTTGCGACCAAAACCGACCCAATTTCATGCGGCAAAATTCGACCAGGAGTAACAGGAGAGCATGAATCCGAGGAGGTAGCAAATGGAAATTTTAAAAACCGATTGGAAAATAATTTCTTTCCGACAAGACAAATATTTTTCTGGCACAATTTAAACTTTTTCTTCAATTTTAAGTTTTTCCATCTCATTTTTGTTTCTTTCCTTAAAAATCTTTTAAAAACACCTCCACAACGTGATTTTTAATATCAAAGGGAACTATTGGGGAATTTTACAGAAACTTCCGGGAAATTCCGCCAGCAGCATTCCCGTGGAAAACCAGCGATAACTCGGTCATTCCTGGACCAATCGGGATGAGTGACCTACCGTCGGATGCATCTTTAGGCCGCAAAACTTTTTGTAGAACACCCCAACCCGATCCCTCCATCCCTTCGACCAGTTATTGCGGAAAAACTCAGCATTCCGGTGGAAAACCAGTAATAACTCGGCCATTCCTGGACGGATCAGGATGTATGACCTACCGTTGGATGCGAATTTAGGCCGCACATCTTTTTGTAGAACACCACAACCCGATCCCTCCACCCCCTCGCCCAGTTGTAGAGGAAAAACCCAATATTCTCATGGAAAATCGGCGATAACTCGCACAGTTTTCCTCCGATCGGGATGAATGACCTACCGTTGGATGCGTCCTTAGGCCGCACATCTTTTTGTAGAACACCTCAACACGATCCCTCCATCTCTTCGTCCAGTTATGGAGGAAAAAACCAACATTCCCATGGAAAATCGGCGATAACTTGCTCAATTTTTGTCCGATCAGGATGAATGATCTACCGTTGGATGCGTCCTTAGGCCGCACATATTTTTGTAGAACACCTCATCCTGATCCCTCCACCCCCTCGCCCAGTTATGAAGGAAAAACCCAGCATTCCCATAGAAAATCGTCGATAACTGGATCAGTTTTCATCCGATCGGGCTGAATGATCTACCGTTGGATGCGTCTTCAGGCCGCACATCTTTTTATAGAACGCCCCAACTCGATCCCTCCACCCCCTCGCCCAGTTATGGAGGAAAAACCAAAGCACTCCCATGGAAAATTAGCGATAACTGGATCAGTTTTAGTCCGATCGAAATGAAAAGCTAACCATTGGATGCGTTTTAGATCTGTACATCTTTATGTAGAACAATCTATTGCCCGAGAGCCCCATTTTCCACTCCACTTGGGGGGCCTCCGAAAGGGAAAATCCCCCAAATTCCTACGCGAAACAAGTCTGCCTACCAAACAATCGCTACGTCAAAAAGAGGGTATCCCGTTGCTACAAGATCCATCTGATCGCCGTAGAGTCTCTGTAGCAGGGTTGGTTGCTTGATTGGTTCATCAGACTGCATTCATGCAATCCTTTCAGCCCAGCCGAATTTCGGGCCGGGGTGTTGGTAGGAAGTATTCAAAAATGTTGGAAGTGTGGCCTTTGGGAAAATCCTTCAACAAGAGCGTTTCGAACTCGAGAGAACGCATTGATGCGTGTGATACAAACATAAACATAGCAAACCTAATGAAACGAATAAAAGTTTATTTCCCATACCGGGAATCGAACCCGGGCCTTCTGGGTGAAAGCCAGATATCCTAGCCACTAGACCATATGGGACGCTTGAGTATCAATTGCCATATTGTAGTGAGACTTCAGCTGTAGTGGTAAATACTACACGTAATTTATTTTTCTAGTTAGCTTGTCGTATTATCAGTTAGATCAAATTATAACCATTAAACACATAAAAATTGTGTTTCAAAAATTTAACTTCTCAATATTTTTATATATTTTAATTACGCGAAAGACCATTCCAAAGTTGTGCCTAGTTCTTTAATGAAAGGAATTACATGTGGATGTTTATTGTATCGTTCGGTTAAAAACTTTCACCATCATTTCAGACTTTGCTCATCGGATGACGTAAAAACAACTTCATGAATATCCATTTAAAGCATGTTTTTCATTCGTTTATAATCTGTTGCCTCTTTCATCGTTGTGCTGGTTGTAGTGTTTTACCCTATGTATTCGTTATCATATTAAGGATTACTTTATTTGAAATTGGTTGATTCAATGAATAAATTATGAAATCGGATATCCGAATACCTTGAATGTTGAAGTTGTGGATAATTTCGTTGAAATGTTAGGTTGTTTTTTTGCTTACATCATTCATTACACACTAATTCCAAGGAGTCCTTGGCTTGAGATTACTTTAAGAACAGACGATTCCTGGCTTACTAGATTGTGAGGATATATTCGTAAGAAGATCAAGTGTTCAATTCAACCGTTTCTATGGTCCCCCAGCAGATGATGCTTCTTAAATGACAACTTGTAACAGTTAACATCTTTATAATAATAATGCCCGTAATACAAGCATAACATGTTTAAAAAAAAGGCAATTACAATGTTCCTTTTCACCGGTTTCATCAACCCACTTTTTGTTATATGAGATAAGCATGAGATTCTTATTTTACGCACTCTATACATATAAAACACACCAAACAAGTTAAGGTTTCCCTTTTACCGATATTTAGCTATTTACCTACCGCAAGTTATTTGCTTCCTTTTCCTTCGCTTCATTTGTTTTAAGCGTTTCCATCCTTTGGACGCACCTCCCTAGCTAAACCTTCCAAATCCGGATAAAGTACGGCCGCAGGTACGATACGCTGTGGAGGCGGCTGCTCCACCACTGCAGACCCAGTGCCGGACGAACTTTCACCATCCACTTCCGGTACCGGGGGCCGATAACCGGCCACAAGCGCTTTACCCGCATTCTTTGCCGTCCGCTTGGCCAGTCCCTTCGGTGTGATGTAGTTCATGTTGTGCGTGACATTTATCACGTTGCCGACCGTGTCCAGCGAGCTGCCAACGACACGGCTCGCCTCCGTACCGTACCGATGCTCTACAATCTGTACCGTGCTAGTGCTTAAGCTTTTGCCAAGAATCGATGCCGATCGTTCCAACCCTTCGTACACGGTACCGAACCCTTCGACTGCGCCGGCACAGATCGTCAGTGCACCGTTCATTCGCTCCGAAGCGGCCTGCTCGCTCATGCCCGTACTGTACGATAGTAGGGCACTGCCGTGCCGCTGAATGTGCGGTGCCAGAAAGCGTCCCAGTGCCATCGTTGCCGAACCGACCTTACCTGCTACATAGCTCGTCACGCCAGCCGCCGTACCAGTAACGGTTTTAGCAATTTCGATACCGGTTCGTACATTTTTCGGCACCTGAACGTTAGTCGCGCCTGCATCCGATGCATCTTGCTGTGCTGCGTTGGCGGGTTGCTTTTGGCCGAGTTTCGAAATGACGTACGGTGTGCCGTTAGCAATCAACTGACCAGTTCGTTCCGCGCCACGCTCTAGGCCCTTGGACAGATAGTACGCACCCTTGATGATGCCAGCCGAGATGGTGGTGGAATCGGGCAGTAACGATCGCTTGCTGACGCGTGCACCCGCTGCCGGTTGGGCGACGATCCCGTGCAGGAAGACCACCAGTATCTCTAGCACAACTTCATCGGCCCCGGCCGGTACTACCAACCCGATCGCACGACCCTGCACATGCTCGGCCGCTAAATCGGGAAGTATAAACGCACCGTACTCGGTTCGATAGCAAGGCGACACGCCCGGAATGAGTGGATAGATAAGAAAACCGGCCGGGAGTTGTTCGATCGCATCGGACGATGTCTGTACGGGTTCGGCTTCCGTCGGTTGTTCCACGGCGGTCGGTGAAGCATCTGTTCCTACGTTCACTTCCTGCTGCTGCATCAATTCCCATGGTTCTTCAGCATTTTCGATCCGTGTGGCAGATCTTGTTTCAATCACCTGCAGAAACACCGTTGCCTGAAGTTGTCTGCTTTCGTCTCCCTCGATGCGTACGATTCTTAGTGTCGAGTCGTCCATCGTCCTACTAACCACACCGTCCGGTTCGATGTAGTACACCTGTACACCGTCACACGAGAACAGCAGTTCCATCAGGCTGGCGGTAACGCCCTCTGTACCTTCACCGGACATATCCCTCAGTGCCATCGCTAGCTCAGTGTACGTCCAGGGACGTTGGCCGGGGTTGATGCTTTCGTTTCCGTTCTGTGAACCACGCTCAACGTCCCCTTCCGTCCCATTACCACCGAGCTGACCGATCCGCTGCAACACTTCGCCACGGGTACGTTTGAGCTTGTGTATCATGGCTACCGCTTGCTTCCAGGTTTCGTCCGCCTGTGGACCCTGTACCTGGAGGTTGGGGACTTCCACCGGCAGGGCTAGCGTTTCATCGATACGGCGGATGCCATCCTTGTACGCTTGAAGTGCCAGATCGGGACGTTCGTGTTCCTCGAACTTGATCGCTCGCTCGACCGTTGCGTACACTTCATCATGGCCAGCTTTAATCGCTTCGAACGTTCGGCGCCAATCGGAGGAGGAGGATGAGGATGAGGGTGGAAAGAACATGTTCCAAATACTTCCGGTTGTCTCTGTAAAGGAGAAACATATTCTGTTAGAGAGAGTGCAATAAATATTAGATGATTAAATTGAACAAGAAGTGCCGGTGCAGATTACTAATGGAGAGGGATATTTTATTCTGTGTAAGTGCATCGATTCTTTAGTGCATTTAAGAGACATAAGTGCATATGGCAACTGAAATCTATGACAACGCTTGGTTTGGTAGAATTTTTTCCAGTGTACGTGGAATTGATCGCCCAAGCGATGATTCGAAATCTACAAGATATTTCTCTGACAATATAATAGGAAGGAAGTAATAGCTATTACTGGTGTGGTGAAGACATTGATGCCTCCTTACCCAAATTTAGCTTTTTGTTTTAATCTATTCTCTTAACTTTTCATTCAAACACCTGCTATAAGGTGAGTTGAATATATTCCAAGGTGCTAGTAAAGCAAAGAAATGATGGTGCCGCACGCACCTTTTCAGTGTTATTTCCTTCAAACAACCTTCTAGCAGTAGTTGTTTTGTCAAATGCTGAAGGTTAATTATACCATTAAGCTTGGATGGTATACAGCAAGAACCCCAGTGACATTACAACTTTTACAACAACGTATTCTACCAGACGTGATTCAATTTAAATTAAGTTTCATTATGAAGACAATCTAAATACAGCCGTCCGATTACTTGTAGTAACCTATGGATCGCCCAGTTTGGCACTCCTGCGCTAAAACCCATAAAGAAAAAGTGCAAAGAATCCAACATATTTCTTTAAGGACATTTTAAAATAAAGAATAATAATAAAGAACACTACTACTACCACTATTACTACTACTACTACTACTACTACTACTACAGCCATCCGATTAGAACCTTGCTACTTCAGGCCTGTCGAATGGCAAATTTGCTGATACAAAATAAAACTTTATTCGCTAAAAATACATCTTAAGTTGATATAGTCATTTAAAAAGAAAAACTTCTTTTCCTTGCTCCTAGACTGGCACAAAAAATTCCGTTAAATCAGTTTACTTTTTAAACGTTCAAGTAAAAATAATGTTATGGTGACCAAAAATACAGGTTTTAATGCTAATGTAGCAATTAATTATTGCCAAAGGCATATAAGACAGGAGTAAGTTTGTTTATTATTAAATATGACAATTTTAGATTAAATATGAGATTAAATGTGTAGAACGAGTAGGTAAGAAAAGCGGAGGTTTGTCTCGTAGATGGCGAGGAAAGATCATATATGGGAAAGGATGAAAGGAACGAAGGAACTTCGATGTTATGAGAGAGGGCAGATTGGCAATGAAAACAGCTTGTCAAATGAGATGCATATTTTTTAAGGTATTAAGTTCGAGAAGTCGACAGCGCACAGCCTCAAGCCGATTCATAGCAGAAGAGGTACATGGTGTCCAGATAAGATGCAAGCGTACTCAAGACAGGCAAGGACCCAACCACTGATGAGAGACTTTAATCATATTTCGGAGGATTTTCTGTTAATAAGACCTACAGACTTATAGATCTTATTGATTTTGAAATCAACATGATCACTAAAAGTCATGGACGAATCAAGCCACACACCAAGGTCCTTTATGGTCTAAAACATGGTGTAGTATAAGGCATAATTCTATTCAATCTTACGAGAAGAGCGACCGAACGAGATGTCATAACATTTACGGGGAACATAACTGAAGAGCCGTTGGGAGGCACCAGTCGGAAAAAGAGTCAATAACCTGCTGTAGGAGACGACAATCATTAGATGAGAACACAGAAAAATATATTTTGAGATCATCGGCGTAGAGCAAATCATCGGGTTGGAGGATTGATCTACATTCGTTTACAAACAATACGAACAACAGAGGACTAAGGATACTGCCTAGAGAGACACCGGAAAGACCGTAAAACTTAGCACTTTGTACGATCTGCCGATGAGGTATGAATTGATCTTGATCGATGTTTGGAACATACGGAGCGGTCTCCCTTCTTTAGAAAAGCTTATCGGTCTAAACTAAACGGTTAGAAAGGAGGACCCTTGAATCGATCTAATGAAAATTCGATTTAAGAGGGCACTGCTTATGGTTGAAATAGCCATTCAACTGTAGAAAATAGAATATTACTTTTTTAAACACAGTAATTTTTTTTTGTCGTTTTAGATATCTGATATACTACAATACAGGCAAGGGTACTGGAGTACTGCAGAAAACTTAACTACACGTTGTTATGCAAAATAAAAAGCTTTCGTGTGGACGAGCCTTTATACCGCACTGGCATTATCAAGCAATTTTTTACCCAATTCCGTCTTATCCATTACAGTGTAGCCAAAATTACAATACGTTCAAGGACAATTTGGGTATAAAATCTCGGAGCAGCCGATAGTTTTAAGTTTCTAAGCATTTCTACCCAACTAGGATGTATACAAGATGCTAAAAAGCTAGCTTTTCATTGCCTACTATGTACGGTCTACAGTGCTTTGCTACTTCTGAACTGATTCCTCCAAGATCCTGACTAACCTGCCAGCGATTCCCAAAGAATGTCCATTTCCCAAGGGCGTACTTACACCACAGTCGGTAGTCTTTCTAAGAGAAACGTGTCGAATTGATGGGTAGGAAAAGAAACGCTGATAATTAAACAATTTCGCTAGTACCTGACCTGGTAAGAGAATGGGAATGTATGGAGCATTCAACAGGTGGAATGGAAGGACAATCCTTTGCAATGTTCCAGCCAGCTGCAGGTAAGTGATGCGCATGCGATTAGACTTGTTAATGTAAAAACGAATGTATGGTGCGGGTTTTCTTCGTTCTCTCTGTTGTTTCATGCTCCACCATGGCCTGCTAGTAATTTGAGGTGATAGGACATGCCTTTTTTGCGTTTCGGATGTGTAATCGTTGCAAAGCGAACAACGGCCCGCAAAGCCTTTCAAGTGCAATTCGAATGCAATGGTGGGGAACGTCGAAACGGAACATCACAAATCGTCACATTAAAAACAATATTTCTTACAATCAGTACGTACCTCTAGGAGTATAGAATTGTGCTGCTACTTGCTTATCACCACGAATTCACGGATGGTCACTTGGACGGAGGAGAATCACGCAATAATTATTCGCCAATCAGCCGCACTGACTCCCGTGCTCTGTTCTAGCGTGACGAACGGCTGATGATCTTTGCTCGGAACGGCCTGATACTGTTGCGTCAACCAAAGCGCGACCTTTTTTTTCGGTATTTGCTTGGTGCGAAAAAAAAAACCGCTGAAATCACACGACTCGCTAGACCTTTGGCCTTCCGGAAACAAATTGTTAATGGATACTTGGTACCACGGATTGCGCACGGGATGATTCAGACCCAATTATAGCACCTGTTTTGAGCTGGCTGGTGACACTTTTAATTTAATGAGAACACTGCAAAAAATAACACTATGACTAAACTAGATTTGGAGATTCAGGGACACGATATGCGGTACGAGATTCTTGCTCCGTCGTCGTGGTAACCGGTGTGGGATATTTGTACAAGGAGCAGTGCGTTTATTTAGCTTCTCTGCCCCTAGTGTGATTCGTGGTTTGTTTTGGTTTTATGCGTGCAGGTCAGATCATGCTGGGAATTTTGACAGCCTAGCACGAATTGTTTGAAGTTTACGATCAAAGTCTGACTCCCATGTTAGTTGATCAGTGTTCAGTTTTCCATTTAAATTTCGTATTTTATTCTATTTTCAATAACTTTTCTCTTGTAGGATCTTAACGGACAGTGGGATTTTCTTTGTTTGCTATCTAAGACATTCGAGGCAGCGGCACTGAGGTTTATTTAAGGACAACAGGAAAGAACCCTAATCCTTGAAGAGAGGTCATCATGTAACTTCTACAACTGATTTCCACGGTAATTTCGATATTTCGGCATGATTTTATTGGAATACAGTAAAAAAATGTGAAGGTTTTATAATGCGCCTGTTTCTGCACATCCACTCTTGCCACAATATCAAAATCGCTTGCCTTCAATTATACACACTTACAGCACAACATTGATCACGCTTAAATCGTGTAAAAATTAACCACGTGGTTCGTAATTTTATTTTAGCATCGTACAGTGTGTAAGCCTGTCTCCCGTTCTCTAAACTCGGTTTGATATATTTTAAACCATGTATCCTCACAAAACAAGAAAAAAAGAAAACAGTATAATTCCGCTTATTAATTGTAGTGGCTGCTAATTCGCATGGTATACCAAAGTAAGAAAAAGACAGAATAAGAGAGCTGTCGAGATAGAAAGAGTGTGCAAAACAAATTTTATACTTCTAAGCAATATAATGTTTAATAGAACAAAGGAGGTCGTTATTATGCACTCATCACATACACACACACCCCATCATACTTTTGGTCTTTGTTTTATCCGTCTCTTAACTCGTAGTACTCGTTTTTTTAGCCACAAACTTTATCATTTCCTTTCTCAAAAGCACAACAATAAGAAATGGTTTTAAGCGGTGGCCGACAATGTACGAATGTCCAAAATGGGTATAAATATACGAATGAATGATTAAAAATCTCTACTCGATCGATCGGTGAGGGTTTGTTGGAGTGACACGCAGAGACACACATGCATACGCACACCGATGCAGAGTGATCGTTTATCGATTGGCGGCAGCATCGTAAAACTGGTGATTACTTATATAGTTTCCTCTATAATGCCTATGAATAAGACACGATACATATTAAGGGGTATGATACACTCGTCCGGTGCTTTGGCAGTAATAATGTCCCGGAGAGCACAGAAAGCAATGGTTACTAGGTTGGGTATTATTGCATTAGCAAACGAGTCCTCGTCATTAAGCACACCTGCTGGTCACAATTTATACATAATATTGTTCCGTTCCGTTACCCGTCCTATGGTGGGCGAACTTGATCCCGAAGCGGTCGCTGTAGTAACTACGATTGAACAGGAACCTCCGGCGGCTGAGCTTGATAAGATGTTTCCATTGTTGTTTCCCACAGTACTGTTGTTATTGATATGATCGTTGTCGGCTAGTGTTCCTGTTTCCGCCAGACCGGACAATGCGGACGAATCGGATGATATCGAGTCGGATCGACTGGCGCCTGTTGGTGGTAGTGTTACCGAACCGTTGCCACCATTCGAACGACGCTGCGACGGATGATGGTAGCTCTTGATGGTGTACTCGTACACGTGGTTGTTGCTAAAACGAGACGAACCCGACCGCCGTCCAATGCCACCACTCTCCATACCACTCCAAACTCCTTCCGAAGTTGTATAGCGGACAGTAGTGCCGGTAAGCGGTTGTCTAGAGGAAGAACCCTGCTGTGTGTGCCGACGTCCGGATGTGCTCGTCGTAGCAGCAGCCGCCCGGAAACATTTCACTGCCGAACAAATCAATCCACACCAACGCCAGGATCCTCCCTGTTGGGACGAGGACGCACCACCATCGCGACGCTCCCGATTACCATCAAGCAGCGACGATCGTTGCGCCGTGCCATTATTATTATTCCTCCGGTCACCAACAACCATGCCAGCAGTTTGTCGACGTCGATGTCTACGCTGCTCATCCTCTTCGAGCAAATCGTCCGATAAACTACCCTCACTGCTCCCACCGCAGCCACTGTCGAGCGAGGACGAATTGAATGGTCCGTGGTAGTCGTCGTGTTCGTTGCTATCGATCGCAACTGCCGGTGTGATAATGAGCAGTTGGCTAAACTTTTTGCCCGTCGAAACACGGACCGCCGTTGCTTTGGCCATTGTTGAGCGTGTGGTCGAACGGATGCGAGTAAAGTTTGATCCTACCGAGCTAGAAGAGTTCCCGTCGTTTGTGCCATTATTTCCATTGCCTCCAGTAATTAATCCACCCAGTGTGCCGTTGCTGATCAGTCCGGTGCTGGTGCTGTTGCCACCTGAACCACCACCACCACCACCACCACCACTACTAACACTACTACTGCCGCCAACGACCGAAACGTGAATATTGTTGTTTTGGCTAATGTTACTAGCGGCCGAAATCGTCCATCATCTTGCCGGCTCTTCGCCGTTAGTACCGTCGTCAGGCTTTGCAATCTGGTATGTTATTAAATACTCCGGATACGCCTAAATTGGGGAAGCAACACAACATGGAAAACGTAATTAAAATCGATAGAAAAAACAAAAACAACAAGACAGACATCAACCGCATACCTGTTCCCCACGGTAAACGACGTACTCCGGGAAATGCAAACCACCGGCCGACGGTCGTCCTATCACGGAATGATGACCGGGCGGTGCATGTGCCATCTTCATAGCGCTAAACTGCAGGAAGGACTTGCCGAGTGCTACACGGCACAGCAACAATTGTCTGCGAAAGGAAAACCGAACGAGCATTAAAATAACCACAAAATAACCGTGCTCAGAATGCTCGTCGTAGTGAGATGCACAGTGAGCAAAAGTGAGTGAGTGTGTTTAATTAACCCAAAGAATGTTTTTTACCCACTTTAAAAAAAAAAAATTAAATTGCCCACTCTTTTTTCTGATTCAAATCATTAAACAAAAAGTGAGGATATCGCCACTTACCGATGGCACTGGTAACAAGATTTGTCTTTGTGCGTGGGACAACCGATACCACCACCAATACCGTACACGTACTGGTTCGATTTGGAGCTGTGCTCCGCAAAATAAATACCGGCACCAAACATGCCACCAATGTACGCGTGCCGCTCGTCAAAACCCTTCTGTACGATCGCGTTGATAAACGGTGAACCGTGGAACAGCATCCGTTCGCTTGCCTGGTGCCCATTTTCTTCCGATATTTCCTGCCGCCGATGGACATACCGTTCCCAAAGTTTGCGGTTTTGCACCTTTTGTATCTGCGGAGACGGAATCGGATGGAGGAAAATATCCGTTAGTGAATGATCTTCATCGCTCTCTCTCTTTCTCACTCTCTTTCTCTGTTCAAAAGCGTCCTTACCCGCATAATGTTGTAACGATTGAAATAGCCACCGGAATGGCCATTGTCACGATGCTCGCGTATGGTGGCTTGCATTTCCTCTTCGACCGCAAGGAACTCCTTGTCGTCGGGAAGAAGATCCACCAGGAGCGTGCCTGGATTCGGCGTAAGTCCAAGTCCTGGATTTAATTGTATAACAGAATAATAAAATAAAATACAAACTTCCAAGTCTAGTTCTACACACAAGATCGACCCATTTTACCTGTCGTTGCCCGGAGCGTTGCAATGCCTTTAAGTATTTTGTGCCTAAAGCCGTACGCCGAAACACCGACCTGCTTCAAATCCTCGTGACCCATCTCGGCGAGAATGTCCATCGTGATTTGCTCGCGCTCAAACAGATCGATCAGGTGCTCTAGCTGCAAGCTGGTAAGAAACACCGAAACGGACGACTCGATCGACGGAACGGACGGCATTTTGTCATCGTGATCCACCACAATACCATCCACGTTTGCTTCGGCACCCTGCGCCGGACTGAGACAGCTACGGATCGGAAGCTGTCGGGATGCACGTGCATTAAATATCGCTTCTAATGTCGTCTAAACCATTTCCCATATCTATCTTACCTGTGGTACAGGAACGGACAGTGTCATGGAGGCACCTGTCGGCAGTGTTACAGTTTCCGTGGTTGGCGAGCAGCTAGTCGATAGCAGTGTACCGTTCGCTGAGAGTATGCCACTCTGTGACGTTCCAGCAGCCGTCGCGCCACCAGCCGCACCGGACACGGTACCCTGCGAGGCAACCATCGCATCCTGCAGCAAGCATTTGACGTCCTCGGCGGTGGCGAGATCTAGACTGGTTTGTCCTTCCTGGTTCTTCATAAACGGATCGGCTCCGTGTGCGAGCTGTGGGGAAGTGGTGGAAGGCTTTAAAGAAGAGGATTCTCGAATCAATTCTAGCATTGGAAAACACTTACGAGAAGTGAACACAGTTGCGTGCGACCCTTTTGGGCCGCTTCGTGCAGTGGCGTATACCCCCATTTGTCCGTTGCATTTACCACCGTGTTGTGCTTAATGAGTAGCGCAGCAATATCCAGATGCCCGTACGAGGATGCATTGTGCAGCGGAATTAATCCTCCCTTATCCTGCGCATTCACATCGGCACCGTGCTCGAGGAGATATTCCGCAACCTCAAGATTATTGTATCCGGCTGTGTTCAAAGGAAAGGTTGCAATGATTGCGTTGGGTTTTGCTTTGGGAATTGTTATCGAGAGTGAGAGCATCACGAAGACACTTACCAGCTAGATGTAACGGCGTTGAGTTGCGTCCTTGTGCATCCCTACAGTTAATATTGTCCTGCGAGACGAGCCGTTGAACACGGGCCAAGTTGCCCTTTTTAGCAGCGTCCAGTAGTGCCGCATTACCGCGCAGCAAATCAGCCACATCCTGATCACCTTCACGGACGAGATCGAGTGGTGTTGCACCATCACGGTTCTTCTTAGTCACATCAGCTCCATGCTAACAAAAAAAATATCAGCACTATAGTAAACCCCTCGGTATGTTCCGTGTCCTGCCCTACGTACCTTGATCAGCAGCTTGACAATTTCGTACTTTCCCTTGGCAGCCGCCTCGTGCAGCGGTGTAAACTTCCACAGATCGGCCACATTCACGTTAGCGCCATGTTTAACGAGTAGTTCCGTTACCTCGTAATGACCGTACGAGCAAGCGTTATGCAACGGCACCAAACCACCCTTGTCCGAGGCATGTACTTCTGCGCCGTGCTCGAGAAGAAACTCGACCACCGGCACACGGTTAAAGCCAGCCGCAAAGTGTAGCGGTGTCGAGTGACGCCCGTCCAGATCACGGCAATTCACTGTCATCGGCGAAGACAGTACAATGCGCCGCACCGTATCGAGATCACCGGCTTTAGCCGCTTCCAGCAGCTGACACTCGAGATCTACCGTATCGGAGGGAGGATCCTGGAGAATCTTCAACACGTTCTCCGTGGCTAGTTGGGCCGCTGTGTAGCCCTGAAGCGATACAATACCGGTATCGATACCGTACGAAAGCAGTAACCGGCAAGCTTGGATGTTGTCCTCGCGAGCACACCGATGCAGTGCGGTTTGGCCAAGCCCATCGAGTGCATCAACCTTGGCACCGTGCCGGAGCAGCACATCCATCAGCTCGTAGTGCGAGTTATCGGCCGCAATGTGTAGCGGCGTTAGGAAGTCTTTATTCTTCTCGTTTAGTAGGGCGCCCTTGCGAATCAGCACCTCAAGTACTTGCTTGCGCTTCGGATATACGGACTGGGCAACGGCGTGCACTGGCGTATCGCCTGAATATGGGTGCACAAAGTTAACCGTTTCGGTGGTTAGATTTTTCTTCAGTCGCTGAATGTCTGCCTGCCGGCATGCATCGAGCACGCAATGTCCTTTATATTCGTCTTAAAAAGTAAAAAAAAAAAAAACAGTTTAATTTATTCAGTACAACACGTAGTGAGTGCGAAAAAACTTACAAGCAATCTTCTCCTGCAGCTCGCGCGTCGGGGCAGAATCGATCGCCGATTTATTATGGCAGTTCAGTAGCGTCGGGACGGCACCCTCGCTTAACAGCAAGCTGCAAACCTCGACCCGACTCTTGGAGGCAGCTTCGTGCAGCGGAGTAAACGCCCACAGGTCGCTCGCATTCACGTTGCCACCGTGCTTGATCAACAGCTCAGTCACCTCGAAGTGGCCATAGGAACATGCATTATGGAGCGGCACCAGGCCACCCTTATCCTTCGCATGTACATCCGCTCCGTGCTGCAGCAGGATCTGTACCACCCGGATCCGGTTGTATCCGGCCGCCAAGTGCAGTGGAGTCGATTTGCGCCCATCACTTGCGTGACAGTTTACGTTCAACGGTGTAAGCAGCTCTAGCAACCGTTCTTCCGAGCCCGAACGGGCCGCTTCCAGCAGTTCATCCTTCCGATACTCGCCAGTTAGGACGGGACGCGTGCAAGGATCAGCTAGATCGAGCGGAATCTTGTTTTCCGAGTTGCGAATGCTTGGATCGGCTCCGTGCTGCAGTAGGGCGATACAAACATCGATTTTGCCCTTGCTGGCAGCTTCGTGCAGTGGTGTGTAGTTCCAGTTATCACGGGTGTTTGGATTGGCACCGGCTTCTAGCAGCAAACGAACGACGTCCGCATGGCCGAAGGAGCAGGCATTGTGAAGAGGATGCAGTCCACCATCGTCTCGCGCTTGTATGGAAGCGCCATTGGCAAGCAGAAATTCGAACACGTCTCGCCGTCCGTAACCTGTTATATTTTAGGGGTAGAGGGAGAGATCAAAATAGAAGCGGTTTAGTAATATGCAGACACATAAAGACCTTAAAAATTCAACAGACAAAGATAGAGAGAGCGAGAGAGAGAAAGAGAGAGAGAGAGAGAGAGAGAGAGAGAGAGAGAGAGAGAGAAGATTTGAATTTAAAAGGGTAAAAGGAATCGATCAGTGACGGCACCAGGAACAAAATGCCACTTCTCACTATAGTGAGAAGTGTCTGTTCACTACAGTGAGAAGCAAGATTTTGTTCCTAGGGGGCCACTTCAGGACCCAAATAAATTTAATGCAATATTATCCAATAAACAGTCGCTACGTCAAATTTAAGCGGAACTTTAGACATTTGATGGCCATTTAATAACGAAACTTTTAAGTTTAATGCCTTTATGATCTTCTGACACAATACAAAAATTAAAGCTTGAAGCTTGAACCTACTCGTACTAGGAATTGCAATTGCAGAATTTATAACCTACAGCGCTCTGAGCTGAAAGTCAGTCCCTTTCCCGGGGAGGGACTTTGTAGCTATAAATATCAAAAACCATTCTAACCCAACCATAACTGCATCGTGTCCCTTCTTGACCCATATGTTTTTTGTGTCGTCTACAAACAAAAAGCCTAACCGGAACCCTTGCCACCCCACTGGCCACATCATTATGCGGCACACAACTTTGGGGGGAGGGGGGGGGGGGGTTCCTTGGCAGCAGTCGCAGGCCTGCAGTCGATGATTTATTACGGTCAATTTCACCTGCTGCTGTCGCTGCTACTACTACGTACCACTTCGCGAAGTGTTACAGAATTACTACACCGTAGAACCGTAGCATAATATTGAAAAACCGTGCCGAAAACCTTGTTCGCCAAAAAAAAAGACGAGCCCCGAGGTTACAACAGTCCAGCGCAGGGAGGTGGCAATCATATTTTGACGCAGCCAGCAACGCCACGCAAATGCAGTGAGAAGCTTTCGTAAGACACCCAGGCCGATCCACGGCACACGTCCGTTCGTCGAGGCGTGCCTGGGGAAGGTTGTTTTTTTTGGTGCTGGCTGTATGTAACAATAAAAAACTGACACTTTTCATAGGATTTTATAACGTCAGTGGCTTTAAAAAGCTTTTACGGTGCTGCTTTGTTCATTATGGAACTCGGTTGGTTGAGCAAAATTGTAATATCGCCGCACATAATGGTCCGATTTCCTTCGCCCACAGTTAAGAAGGTGGATGAATGGTGCGCCATCATGTTGGTGGTTTCAAATGCCTTGTCTTGTCTTAAACTGCTTGATATTTGGTACAAATATAACCCGCGCAAAATTGATTATTCCACAGGGGATAAGCATACCTCCATAGGGACCCGTATAATTTGGAGACACACGTATAAATAGCAGACGCTTTCTTCGTCCAGGCACGAAAATATCAGCACGAAGGTCAACACTCATAGCTAAAAGGACAGCAAATAACATGCTCATGTGGCATTGGCTACACTATCCAGCATCGTTGGCGAATATATGCCCCGTAGAACGGACATGTAGTGCTGACGCTGGGTTGATTGTGCTGGTGTGCTGCTTCCGTTGCAAGGTCGTGCAAGGCTAAAGCTTATTTGGCACCCAAAGAAAAGCAGGAAACGTAAGGCATCCAAACACATTGGATTCATTTATCCGTGTACCAGAGATCACCTTTAGCTAAAGAAATATGAGAGATGCATAGTAAACATTGCATATTCAAACACCATCTCCATGGCAGTGGAATAAATGTCAACTACAACTTTTCGTTGAATACCGCAGGATGAAGGGTTAGACAAGCTTCCCTTAAAAGCTTTGTAAATTATGCTTTTCTAATTATGTCTTGAACTTCCGGCTGTGGCAACATGCAGCCACCTCCACCTGCATTGAAAGTGATTCATCCCGCTAATGCCACCACAAGCGGCTATTTTGTTGCCGTTAGCTGCTGTGTGTTGATACAGCTGCACGTATAAGTGTAACGGCGTGGTGAGCAAGCCCAAACCCCATCCCATCACGGGTTGTTGCAAATCTGGTTGAACATTTGCTTCTTCTTCGTCGTCATCCGTCCGCTGTTGCCGTTCGACGCAAGCCACACGTTCGCCCGCACGTTCGCCGATGCCTACCGAGCGCGAAACCAGGTCACGGCACACCATGGTCGAAGTCGTTTGACGTCTTTTGCGTAAAAAAAACACACCAAGCGGTCGGAGTTGGCGCGATGGTTGTGGCTGCTGGTGTAACCGTTTGGTTTTCGGAGGGCGATTTTGTAAAAGGTTGTGTTGGGCTCTTGGCTGCCGGGTGGTGCAGACTGCAAGTAGCCACCGGTTGCCTACGTTGCCTACTAATGCACAGAGCAGCGCTACCACTATGAGAGCTGTGGACGAACACCTCCATGCCGCGACAGCATGTGGCCACTTCGCTTGCTTGACTCCGGCACCATGGTAAGGCTTTTGCTTTTGTTTATTGCAAATGATCTGATAGCGAGCATAAGTTTTGCGTGAAGGAAAGAGTGATTTTACACAACATTGAGCCTCAAAAACGCATTAGAAGATGCTTTATTCAGTTTCATAGAAAAGCTTTCTAATTCAATTCAATAAAAGACAGAATTTGTGCTTGGGGAACTCAAGAAGGAATGGTTTTTTATAGCTTAAAACATTACCAAACAATACAGCTTTTATCATCCTACTTTTTGAACGATTTATGTCACAATATCCAGCGATCAAGCTGTCAAAGGATAAAAGTCGTTGTTCAAGTTAAGAGTGTAATTGCAAGCTTCAATAATTACGGCACGAACAAAATCGTTTCGATACCGGATAGTTCATGGTTCAATATTAAACCTGTGAATAGAAAAAAGCTTTTAACATCCATTAAGCCTGTTAGAATTGTATCTACTGATTTTCTTTGCACCGAAACTCACCAAGGATCAGAGCAAGTGATCATTAATCCTTACGCGTGAGTCTTTTCGTGGCATGCCAACAAGATTCTATCAAAACTTCATCACTCGACGGACATCTTACATCCTGTCGGTTCATGCTAGGTTTTTTTTAAGAGTCTCAGGTTTAGACGGACGAGGGATTTAGCGGTTTAGAGGCCCTGAGCGGCCACAATCACACACAATCCATCAGATCCACCAATAGGTACAAGAACCAATTCGTTTTGAGCTTCAGCTCGAGGCTCCTTTCGAGCCGCGAGCCTTTGCCTTTCAGAGGCAAGATTTGCCTACGAACTTAGGTCACTGTGAAATATATTCACTAAAGTGCTGGATTATGATATTAGCTTAGTATAAATTTGATGAGAATGAGAAGAGTGCACCTTAATCGCCGATATGTTTGCAACTGTGTATTCGTTTGTCCCATAGTTCATTACAAAGTTCATTCGTGTAGTTCGAGCAGTTCATTTCATGCAGTCCAAATTAGTCAAGCAGTTTTATCTATGTATATCCTATGGTTTAGTTCCTTCTAATTCATATGTGTTTTCTGATTTGAAATCATATTCGAAATATTAATGTTAACCCAAAATCCAACAGTCACTTAAGATGTGCTTTTTTGACGGAAATTATCCTTCGATTACGGACTCATTTCCTCAGCAGTCAAGAACCTCAAATTGCCTCAAAAACCTCTTGTAAGTGGAGATAAATACAATCATTTTATACATGTTAAATACTACTTTTTACCTGCTACCTCGACCTTTGCTACGCATCTTGGAGATGTGCTTTGATAGTGAAAGGCATCCAAGGCAAGAAAAACAAACGAGATGCACAGACAGTGGAAAACAGAAACAAAAAAAAACGGTGAATATACATAGCAAAAAGCACACAAATATTCATGCCAGTCGTGCTCTGCTGGTGCAACATCTCATTACACCTGCAGATAGTGGCAAGTTTTATTGATCTTTCTTCTCCTTCCGTGCACAACAACATCTCTTTGAAGCCTCGCAACAACATTGTGGCGGAAGCAACATAAGAGAAATGTAAGCAACAGCAAACTCATACACCGCCGGCCGGACACGGCAAGGCGAGCCACTGGCAAAAGAGTAACAAATGCACGAACAAGTAGCGGTAAGCATAAAAGTAATATCAACAGCTGTTGATCACCACCTTTCAACATACCGCCTACTTCACTGGTTTTGCCGCTCCTAAAATCTAATCCCAAGCGCAATACTACGGTGCTCGATTCCCCCAATGGAGCTTGGGAAAATTGATTAACCTCGCGCTCGCTGACCCTTAACGTACACCCCTCACACCTCAGCGAAGGAACGCACCTGAGGAAAAACTTCTTCGATTGCAAAGCTTTTGACTTTTGATGGGCGGGAAATTATCTTCGAGAAGAGAGAGAGAGAGAGAGAACGAGAGATAACCTTCTTCCCCTGTGACGGCCCATTTTTCTTGAAGATTGAAGCTTAATTTCTCCACCTAAATAAGACATCCAAAGCAGGAGAAGCAAATGTTCTTTCCGTGCAGATCTTTCACGTGTGCTGATTGTGTTCAAATTAACGGAAAGAAGAAACAAAACTGAAAGGAGATAATCTTTAGAGATCAAAATCTTTTTGTTCTGTTCAATTTTTCCTTCGCATCGTGCTTAAGGAAAGTTCGGGGATGTTGTTCGACAGTTGTTTAGCGAAACTGCATTAGAAAAGAGCAGTTATTCCAATTCCGTTCCAGGCAACATATGGTGATGTACCCTGTTGAACACTGGTGGTGGAATAAATACCAGTACCGGTAGGAGAGCCATGCTCTTTTACCATGCTATATTTGGCAAGGGCGATCAGTAAAAATGGAGCGTATCAGCAACGAAACGAAAACTCGACTTGCGGTTCATTTCTATCGAAAATGTGTATAAATTTTCCATTTTCCGTTTGAATGGACAATCGATCATTCAATTGTGCCGTGTCGCCCCCTGCCAGATTTTAATTAGATTTCGTATATTATCATGAAGCAGCAAAAAATTAGGTTTAAAAAAAAACATAAAAAGCTGCGCAAATAAAGACATTAAAGCTCACTTCCACCAACAACAAAAAAGGAACGTGTTAATTGCTAATTCCAGCGAAAAGACGTCCAAGAAAGCATGTCTCGCTCGACCGGCATACAGTCAATCGGGTCGCTTTCGTTCGCACACTCACTTTCGAGTGAAATTTTACGACAAGCCGGTTGTGTTTTTGGCAAATTTGTAGGCAAGAAAACAAACAGAACGCAGCGTGATAGCAATTCGATTTGTCATTGGAGAAGGAATGATCGAGAAACATTGGTGAAGGGAGTAATTCTGCTATCGATATTACGCACTGCTCCGTGGACTTGTCCTAGACGCGGGTGTCATATAGCTTGCCTTATCATCGGTATCATATTTCGAGACAACAGCGAAAGGCGACGAAGATCGTGCGATTGCTTATCGCATAGAGAGGGACGGTGTAACAATCGAATGTTCGATGCGATAAATTGGTAGACAAGCAAAAAAAAAAACGGAAACTTTGTACAAGGACGAACTTTACAATTGATTTTTTAAATATTCTTATTATAACCATCCTAAAACACTATCAAATGAGAACGATTATCGCGCGTAAATGATTTTATTGTGATAGGAAAAGACAGAGGATCCTGATCATAGCACCAACATCGCATATTCCCTTTCAGTGAGATCTTTTTTATAACGTTCGCAATATTTTTCTATAATAATTCCATCAATTGGATACGTTTTTTTCCAATAAATATAAATAAATATTTGACAATACGGCGTAGAGCCGTCATAAATTATATAATAATGAATAAATATTTGCATTCTTTCAACCCTGGCTGAGCCAGGACGATCAGCTGCCAACATCTTGTCTACATATAGAGACCGACCGATAGAGGTTTGCCTTTTAAAAGTCTATTTATTACTGCCGAGCTCAGTTGAAAGTTTCTTCGATGGATGACGAGAGGAGCGAATAGTAGACATATATGTCTGTACATCAAAGAAATTATACAAAAATAAGTGGAAATATGGTAGAACAGCAAGAACACAGGATCATCGAGTGAACACTCATAACAAATCAGACACAAATCTTTAAATCTCTTAATTACAACACAGAGTAAAACAGCCAAAGTCGATTAACAAATTAAGCTTAACAAAAGCATCGATAAAGACGATACGCGCTGAAGATGACGATGAGGATGGATGTTGGACCACTCTGAAGCATGAGTAAACTCTTCATTAAACATTGTCGGACGCTTCGGTGTGGCCATGCCATGCAATACAAGCTCTGCATCGCGTGCTTTATGCTTGTGGCGTAGACGGTTGCATGCCTTACGCCCATTGCGCAGATCACGTACCCATATCCAACGATGTCGCCGCTTCCCAAACACAATGGGCGCAAGTTGGCGGATGATTCATAAAGTTGTCAGTAGCGCAACCATAATGCGTAGCTGCCGTGCACTACGGCAAACGCAATCGGTCGCTCTCGGAGCGAAAGCAGTAAAGACAAAATACCTAGAGCAAAGCAAACATGCGTAAGCATCCAAGGATTGGTTTGCCGAATCACAGGCCATCATGGTACATGATTCATACAGGGCTGGATATCGTAGACAGATTTCACACTGTTGCGCACAATTTTTTTTAATCTGTTGCTTATTTTTTAAACATGCTAATTACGCTAGCCATCTGCAAAAGTTACACGAAAGATCACTTCCGAATGATGGATAATTGGTGTTATAAAATGTACCATTGAAAGCCAGGTAAATGGTTTACAGCTGTGAAGCAATTTGCTGACTGGGATTAGAGGTTACAGTGGTGTACAGCACAAGGCTATCTATCAAGCATTATGAAAATTAACTTCAATGAAAAACCGTCTCGTCCACTGAATGGAATCAAAAATTACATCCCTCCTATACATACTTCCATGCAAGGTTCTTTTAGCTGTAGGCAAACCGTGCATTATGGCTGTGATGAGAAGACCAGTAGCAACGTGCATACTGACCATGCAAATACACCAAAGATATTCCGTATTCGCATGTAGATGCAGATTCTGATTCATTATCTTCTTGAAGCGAAGATATTTCATAATTTTCCTTACTCTTTACTAACGTTACTTATCGCTAGCTATGTTTGCTCTTGCACATATCCATCAGACAGGCCGTTCCATCAATCTGAGAGCGTACCTCATGGCGTATGGCTCACCGTTTCAATGCCATCTCCACAAAGCAACACAATAACCTTCCCGCGCCACAACTTTCACCGATAGTTCTTTGCATTGTCATCACGTACATCATTTGCAACACTGGGCAGAAAAAAATAAAATTACCCCTTGATGCTTTTATCTACAGCCGAAGAAGGTGGTGCAGACTTTCTCGACCACTGACTGCAGTCTGACAAACGAAAAGAATTATTATACCGTGTGCGATGTGTCACGTGCAGTGCATTTATTTTGTTATATTTTGTTTTAGAACGCATTACCTCGAAACATACAACGAGATGTCAAAACTGTCTCCGACTTTAATTTTGTTGAACTTCACGAGCATCAAGCGTATTTTGACTTTTTTGCTACGATAGACATGACAAACTCATGAAAAGCATCCTTGTCGTAAATTATCCGCAGTTTACCAAAGACTGTACAGCTTCTTGGAATCTCGGTAAGAACTAACTGTTGTGCTGTGAGAAACTTAGGGCATCAGGGGACCAAACCTAAGATGATTTAGAAGTACGAAATCAAAAAAGCGTTGAGTTAAGTCCCTTTAAAGTTACAACCAGCTAAAAATTATAGCATATTCCAGCCATCGGTTAGCTTGTGCGGTGTGAATCTTCATATGTATACCAGCCTCGCTTATCTAACCTCACCTTAATTATGCATGTTTCCATCATTCCTGTCAACAAAGGATGAGTTCTTTTGCACATAATTCATCTATCCCGCGTCTAGGACCTATCTCGCGTCTAAGACCCGTCTACGACCATGGTACAAGGTCGTAGACGGGTATGCTTATTACAATGAATACTTATCCTACTTAATACTTATCCTACCACCAAGGCAGAAGTAGCTCAAATACACATAAACGAAGTGATAGGAATGGTGCATCCCTTCTTAAGAGTACTAACACGCGTCATCCCTAATTCAACATGTAGACAGATAACGGCTTTTATTGCTTTCGTTCCTGTCTTGTTCGACCCTCATATTGCATGCATTCATGATTGTCCCTCCCTGCGTTGTCGCATCCGTTATCAAAGCTATGACACCAGTAATGATGCCGCCCTTGCATCCGTTCTTTCAACTCAAACCGTTGCAAATCTTGCAGGATGCGTAGGATGTGTCGAAGCTAAAATGTCACATTATGGGCCAAGAGTTCGCTTTCACCAAGGTATGTGTTTACCAGATACACATGGTGAAACATGACAGCCTCAATTTGGCGGCTATTGTGTATTCCAGCAGGATGACATTATGCTTCTTTCAGGCATGGTAGCATATGACGTTTACTTCATGTGCAGATTTGTTTTTTCATCGAATGAAAATAAGAATATTCTTGCAGACTTTAGTGGCTTGGTGAGAAGTGGTCCAATTTGTGAAGTCACTTCATCACTTCTTCAATGAATATCGGGCAAAGCCTCACACACTGAAAATATAGTGAAGCATTTTAGCTTTTATGATGCGATTGTTTACGTATCAAACGGTGTTTCCCTATCCTCTTAACCTTTGCTGACTTACTACTACTTACTCTACAACTACTTACCAGCAGCAAAGTGCAACGGAGTTGACTTCCTTCCGGCCGTATCGCGTGCATTTACTGTCTGGGGCGTGATCAGCTTCTTTACCTTTGCCAGATCACCCGTTTTGCACGCCTCGAACAGCTCCCGCAGCGGATCGTTGGCCATTGCGGCCGCCTCGAGGTTAACCGATAGCATCGAGCGGCTACGGTTGGCCGACATTTCCCTCAGCCCAATCTCGGACGCATCCAGCTTTGGTTGAGGTTTCCGGTGCCGTTTTGCGTATTATTACAACACCACTACACGCTTACTGCTTTCCTGTGAGTAGATGTTTTGCTTGCTTTGATTGTGACTAGAGAGACGGTGTCTAACTTTTTTTTACACACATACGGGGAGGCGCACACTAAACTATTCTAATTCGTATAATTACACACTTTGTGCGGTTTCAATAAATTTTCTATGGATGAAAAATTAAAAATGGAACATAAAAATCAATTACAAACTACACTGGCGACGTTTGTGTTTACGTTTTGTACTGGGAACTGTAAAATTAGAGAGTTTTATGCTGCGCAAGCACAAAGTGCCCGATTCAATCGAATAATTGTTTGGACGCGCGTTCAGGTGCTATGCAAACGCTTTGTACAAAGGACTCGCTCTTCGGAGATTATAAAATACTCTATAGAGTGAACAGGCCTACGACTCCTGATGTCTGTCTGTTCAGAATGTCTCTCGATGCACCAAAACATTGTTTTTCCACATGTGGGTCTCTTTTTACGACGTTTGCTTCGGTATAGAAATAGTCTTTTGGTGTTTTGACTCATCTAGGGATCAAGATTCAAAGAAACGAGGGTCTTCTGAATCGAAAGTGAAATTATATCGTAGGTATAAAATTATCCATTGCCATCAGCCCTATATACATTGCACATTTATTCGTACGTTCAAAACCAACAACAAACAACACAACTTCAGCATCCGCTGCCTGCTGTTCCTGCTATGTTAGCTGTGGGTTGTTTTTCGCCCCTTGTGCATCATGAATGTGGTAGTAGGCCATGCCAAGTAGAGTCGTGTGCAGTGGACAAGCTGCAAGTGACAGCTTTTTTTGCACTGCTTCTCCCTGCTGGTGGAAAAGGTTTCCTTGCTTCTCGGTGGTGCGGCCTACTTCCCAGCGACCACGACGACCACGCAGCAGCAGCGCAGCACAGCAATTCGCTGTGATTCTGGGTGTACCACGCCATCCAGTACTGCATCAACGTTACGTTAAATGCGGCCAAATACCATTGCTGCCAGCAAGAATATCAAAGCCATGTCCTGTGGGAAAGAGACACGATTCCACGGGAATATAAATGTATTCACCAGCGCAGTAAGGTTTGTGGCTAAGCTGCGTTCAAAAAGAGAGAAATGATAGGAATAAATCTGCAAAAAATAGGAAAACTAGCCAAAACTGACGAGCGAAAAACTTGCTCTCGGTCCAAGACACACACATACATTACGCTCGAATAGTATACACCGAAACGTCATGAACAAACTCTGCTGACTTCATTTGCAAGGGGCTGTTTCGAAAGGGTTGATAATCGGTAGAAGGGATGTTATCCCAGACACACACACGCACACAAACCCAGATAGCCAGGCCCACACGCACGATGCAAGCAATTAAAACCGTACACACCGCGGTCACAGTGCACAAATACACGATAAGCCTACTACGGCCGAAGGACAAGTACGTTCGTACCGTGAAGCATTCGAAGGGCCCTATGAGAACTTTCCCTTTGCCTTGTTCAAGAACGTTCATTCGATTTATCGAAAAATAGCACAGACACCATACAGACAAAAAATGCAATTTTCACCCGTTCACCGTCACCGAAACAAGCAACTGCACTGTACTGCATCGTCGTAGCTGTTTCAAGAAGGGGTACACAAGACACAGCACCTACGCTAGAGCACAGTTTACCGAGAGACAAAATCACGTCGAAATTAGGAAAATTTCTTCTTTTTTCACTAGCCTACCACCCATTTCGCGCAAGGGTACAGGAGAGAAGATGCACAAAGCGAACACGGCGACACACAACACCACACCACCACTTGGCTTTTGAGCTAGCAAAAGGTTAGATAGTATGCATTGGTTTGTTGTTTTTTCCCATTCGGACAGGGAAGGGCCACAGTTTCACACAACCGTACCGTTTTTCTCAACCGATTCACTTACTGTTAACACTCGTTTTCTGTTTCGCGAAGTAGTGAATCGCCCAACGCCACGAAATTCTTTGCAGTAGTGCGGAGCGAAAACAAACACGTCCGACGTTTTTCTTTTCTTTTCCTTTTGTACCGTTTGGAGCACTTGGCAGATGACAGCTGGTTGACGTTTTCGAAACGGAAACGCCACGATGCGGATGCTAGCGAAAGCTCCAAACGTAATGCCATGATGTGTGTCCCAAGTAGCAAAAGTTGATTCAAAAGCAAAAATTGATGTCGAAAATTACTAAAAGGATTCAAAATTATGATTTTAAAATTACTTTTTGATACGTTTAACTAGTGAATAATAGGTTTGCAGCCAGACCTCATAATGTTTAAAAAGAACAAAGTCGTTACGCGCCCGTGGCTATAGTTGACGGACAGGACCGGGTATCGAATCTCATCCTAACCGTATTCCAAGTGGGGACGGTAAGGATGATCAGCAGTTCAAAACTTTTTTCGAACCATGACGAAAAAGTGGACGCCTGCTTCAATGCCTATTTATACTTACATTTATTACGTAGATTTCAGTTACTAATTATGGTCATTTATTCATACACAAACTATTTATACAGCATTTACACAGAACTATCAGGGTCTTCCTTCTTCCGGTCCAACCATCCTCCTCCCATTCTTTAGTGAGAAGGTCTAAATAAATGGGTTTCAACTCTTTACTTAAGCACTACAAAGCTCGCCCTATATCTTAGGAACTAATGTGCAATAGACGTACAGTTAACGTTAATTTTAACTATCTCTCCCTGTATAATCTTTTCTTAGCAGTACGGTGCAGTGGAAAGCGCCATTGCTATATACTGCTTTCCTAATCGTCTCCATCGCTGATACTGCGAGCATCCATCGAATCGGTGCATATCGTAAGCTCGGGAGAATCCATCGCGTTCAGGATGCGCCCTCCACTCATGCCGTTTTGTTGCAGCTGTTGCTGTTGTTGTTGTTGCACATGATGGGTCTGTGCATCGCCGGTAGGGATCGGAACACCACTAGCTATCTGTCGTTGTCGTATTAACGCCAACCGCTGTTGTGTTATTTCCAAATGATGTTTGCGCCATTTGATCCGTCGGTTCTGGAACCACACTTTAACCTACGAAAGCAAGGAGAAGATCATTATTGGGATAATACTTTGCAATTGATTTTGGGAAGTTTACCTGAGCTTCCGTTAGCTGGAGCGTGTGTGCAAGGTAGAGTCGTTCCGGTCCAACCATGTACTGTTGTCGTTCGAATTCCGCCTCAAGACGTTCGAGCTGCTCGGGTGTAAATATAGTACGCACTCGTTTACTTTTGAGTGATGCGGCCGATGAGGACATGGCTGCCTTCTTACCCAGTTCTAAATGGCGGAAACGAAGAGCAAACTTTAATATCCTCAGACTGAAGCTATGTTGGCCTGTTTCATACCTTTAAACTTTTCCCTATTATGATTTTGTGCATGATGATGTGGTCCCCCCAGTGCCATATGATGCCCAGTCTGAAGCTGTTGCTGATGGGCTGCTGAATGTTGTGACAAATGTTGATGTTGATGCTGCTGTTGCTGCTGTGATGGTTGCTGCTGATGTTGTCCCACTTGTTGCTGGCTTTGATGGTGATGGAAATGGTGAGCAGTAAAGTGTGGATTAACCTGATGATGCAAAGGATGATGTTGATGATGGTGGTGCTGATGCGGATGGTGGCCCTGAAGGTGTGGTTGTTGATGCACTCCTGGATGTCCACCAGCTGCCCCACCACCGGTTGGATGGAACCCGGTAAAGCTCCCTCCAACAGAACCATGCAAAGCGGGTAATTGATGAAGATTTTGCAGTGCAGTCAATGGGCCAGCTCCTGGTGGCTGTTGTCCACCGTATCCTAGCGCTCCACCACAGGTGTCTACACTATCCACACTATCGGCCCGGTCACGTTTCTCCATACCGGCAGCAGCAGCCGCCATCACAAGTGGCAAGCGTCCCATTGCTGCAGCTGCTACGGCCGCCGCGGCAACACGTTGCTGCTGCTGCTGAAAGCCAGCACCGGTGGAAAGATTCATCACACCTTCATTGTACTCGTTGGCAACTGCTGCAGCAGCTGCTGCTGCCTCGTCCTGCTTCTTTCGCAACCCTAAGATGGCTGCTATCGTAAAAGATTTTCCAACGAAACTGTCCGTATCGAGCACGGCTGTGGTGGATTCGTTGCAAGGACTACCACATGCTCTGTGGACAGCTCTATCACTACTCTCCTGTGAAGTTTTGTGCGCACTCTTTCCATCGATGACGATTTCTTCCTCTTCATTATCTTCCTGCTCGCTAGCGGATGGTGTCGTCTTTGCCATGCTTGATTCCCGCTCCGTATGCGTATCTTTGCCCTTGGCACTGTCCATCGACTCACAGTGTGTTGTACGTCCATCAGACGGCCCCTGCGGTTCAGGATCATCAATATCGATGTCGATATTGTTTTCCGATTCACTTCCACCTTCCGCTTGACACATTTCAACCGTTGAATCGTACGCTTCCCGCTTAAGCTCTTGTCCACCTAACTCCTCCAGAAAGCTCTTATCGTTGCTGCTCTCGTCCTGTTCGCCCTCCTCGTCCGTTCGGGAACTTTGTGTAGATCGAGGGCGTCGTCCGGCTCTGCTGAGTGTATCCGCCGGTGGACCTTCTACTAGTCTTTCTGGCTGATGGTGGGTGAGGGCCTGAAATGATTGGTGCGCAGGCGATGAATTTGGGACAGAACAGTGCAAATGCTGCTGCTGTTGGTGCAGCTGGCCAACCACTCCCGAAGCCACTGTTTGCTGATGAAGATGTTGTCCATGGCTGTGGCCCAAACCATCGGTTGCTAGTGCTAGTGCGGCTGCCGCCGCTGCTGTGGCATGCGATGTGTGAAGATTCAGGAAGTGTGTTAGTGGATTAGCATGATGATACTTCGTCGGCTGATGATGTATCATTTTGAATACCTGCCAACAAAAAAAAAAGGAAAACGAAGTTTTAGCTGAATGACACGTGATGAAGTATGGCTACAGGTAATTATCGAAAGGATCATCGAAAGTTCTCTCGCTCGATAAGTTTATTCTAACAACTCGGATCCTTCTCAGGTTCCTTTTGAGTGTCTGGATAAAAAGAGGTTAATTAGGAAACTTGTCCAAACTCATTAAGCTCCCGTCACGATTAAAACCACGGATACGTTAACCACTTACCAAAAAAAAAGAGCTTTGTGGGTAAAAGTTTCTAAAAAGCTTCGGTACTAAAGTTCCCACTTCATAGACGAACTAACTAGACAATTGTAGTGCAACTTTTTGAAGGTAAGTATCATTGCAAGAAAAAAAAGGAAGTGTTAAAAAGGATGTGAAGAAAGAATTTCACTTCGTCACTGGTGGTGATTTATAAACTGAAAGTTGTGATAACTATATATATAATGTCTTGATGATTCATTTTCATGCTTCCCTCACCTAGCAGCAATTCTTGCTGCTTACAATTATGTAGATTAGGCGGTACGAGATGTGAAAAAAAGTTCGTAAACAATAAATTACTGATACTTAGAAATGGTATTAAAAATTCAGTAAACGAATGTTGCGGTTTACGTACAATTCACCTGAATTGTACGTAAACCGTAACGTACGTAAAATTGATTCATATATAAATAGCAAATTGACATAAGAAATCTTTTGTTATTTTGTTATTTATTATATTCATCGAGGGACAAATAATCCCTCTCGGTAGCTTTTACAATTTCTACAAGTTTTACACAAAACAGAAAGACAACGATAGATGCAACATGTATGTTACAGTACCGGATTAGGCGCCTGAACGGAAACCTGGTCGGAGAAATCTTCCACCGAAATCCCCGGCACGAACGCACCGCTGACTGCGTTAAAAGCACGACACGATGCGCCAAAAAAGGGTCAGAACAGCCGAATGACGTTCGCTGCTCTGCTCCAGCTAGTATCGCTCGGGCACGAAGTGACCTGACTGGGACGTCGAGATTAATTGCAGAAACGAGCGTCGGGGAGTCTATTCGGCCGTCGAGTAGTTCCGCGATGAAGGACAGTCTGGCTTGGGAGGTACGTTCCCCTAAAGGAGGCAGACCAAGCAGCATACATCTGGTCCGGTAGTCTAGCGTCCGATTCCAGCATCGACGCGCCTGAGACCGTTCTGCGCTAGGCCCTCACACTATGTTGGCATACTCCAGCAACGAACGAACCAGAGAGCAATAGATAGCCTTGATGCATGTTGCGTCTTGGAACTTATAGGCCATATGGAAGACTAGTCCAAGCACCCTAGTACTGCTGCTAGCCACAACGTGATCGAGCTGATCCTTAAAGAAAAGCCTCGTGTCAAGCATGACGCTTAGGTCCTTGACACACTGTATTACGGGGTTCTTAAAGCATAGGTCAGTAGCACTGTTCTGACCGTTCCAATTCTTTCCAGGGTTTTAAAACCAATTGTAAGAATGTAAGGTACTCAAAAAAATCGAGGCCGTTATGGTCTTAATAATTAAATAAAAACTGTTCAAAAATTAAAAAAGAGTGTGCCTTAAACTAAAACTAAGGTGAAAGAGTTGTACGACTTTCTAGACAGTAGCAAAATAGCTGTTTTAATACCCTTATTTTATTTTTCATCTAGAATATTGTTCGGATAAAGAGCAATGCCAACACACGCTACAATAAACGGCGTACTGCTATTTTGATTCTTCATTAAAAAATAAAAAAAATTATTTTTTGCTTTAAAGTACTTAAAAATAATAAAATTTTTAAATTTACAGAAGTAAATTGATCCAGAATAAAATAAATTATCGAGGATGTTGATCAAATACATGAAATTTCTAACCTTAATAACAGTTTCATTTAACATTTCAAATATGAATTCCACAAAATTGTCCGTCACTCCAAGGAATATTATTGCTCGTTAGATCGGCCATAATACTCCACTATCACAGGTTGGCTGATAAGTCCCCGGTCTAACAAAGAAAAACACATTTTTTTGTCAAAATTCGATTTTATTATTCAACATAGTTCCCTTCAAGAGCGATACAACGATTATAACGACCTTCCAATTTTTTGATACCATTTTGGTAGTACTCCTTCGGGTTTGCCTCAAAATAGGCCTCAGTTTCGGCGACCACCTCTTCATTGCAGCCAAATTTTTTCCCTGCGAGCATCCTTTTGAGGTCTGAGAACAAGAAAAAGTCGCTGGGGGCCAGATCTGGAGAATACGGTGGGTGGGGAAGCCATTCGAAGCCCAATTCATGAATTTTTGCCATCGTTCTCAACGACTTGTGGCACGGTGCGTTGTCTTGGTGGAACAACACTTTTTTCTTCTTCTTTCTTCGTTCTTTTTTCGTTTGTCAAGCAACCAAACGTTGCTTGACAAAAGACGCTCTGTCTCACAAACTAATTGACATACAGACGTTAAATTTTGACACGAATCATTTGAAGGTTGGTGATATATAACAATAATATGCATTTAATACTAGCGGCGCCATCTATGTGTCAGACCGGGGACTTATCAGCCAACCTGTTAGTTTAGAGAGTCTTACTCTATAGTAAATCAGTTAGTTTCTGCAACAAAAAAACAGTAGAGGTCGTGAACATTCTTGGAAAAATTATTTTACATCCCTTTAACATCGGTCCGGTAGATTAACCGAATCCGTTATTAGCAAAATGAAACTTAAACCGCACTTGTTCCGGTAGAATCAACAGTACGGTTCTGTTGCACATGAAGCCCCAAATGAGATGAACCTTCCGAACCATGTTCATGTGCTCTACCTAATAGTTTTCCCTCCTATTATGGCTCCTATGGCTTACGGTTTACAACCATAAGGTTAATGCATTTGCATAAATATCCCTACCAGTCGTACGCATATCAAATATCGTTCATTATGAGGTCATTTTTCTATCCACCGACCGGCAGCCCTATTGTTCGTCACGGTGCGCCAACTTCCGGACGCAAGCTCACCAAGCCCCAAAAAGCTGCTTCGTTGTGGTTTTACATTGCAGTTACCGCTGCACAATACAGGACCATCTTCTAGTCTAAGTAAACCTCCTCATTCCCCCATTGTTCAGCAGTGACTTGGGACAGTTTATAGGCAGTTAGTAAACTGAGACCCTTACGCATCGTTACTCCGTTTCGGCAAATGCTTCCTCTACCCGCTCCGCCAGCTAGGTGGACCGTGGATCTCTTTGTGTGTGTTTTTATTTGCATTCCGGATGAAGCCGTAGAAAGCCATCACTGCAGAGATCTTCTCTGCACAATCGATTGTGTGGCAAAGGGAAAATCGACACTTTTACCAACCAAGTGGACAATGTGCCGTATCGGTTGCGTCGGATTGCCATCAAATGCCGGTAGATATTTGATAGTGGTGCAATTTAGTGTCAGAAATGAATGGAAGGCATGTAAATAGGCGGTAGAACTTTCAAACGCAAATGAAAGCATTAATGCAACAAAAACTACCTTTGTGTGTGTCCATCAACTGACGGGAGGTGTTATGGGAGGGATAGAGGTTAATACAACCCACACGATAATATGGAAAATATGATATGATATGATTTTTGTTTTCTTTGTGTGGATCGCATTTAATCGGCCTTCATTGTAACGCTCAATGCACTGCGAAAGCTATGGATCAGCTATGTTTAAACAGTTACGACTTTTCGATTGTTTGCTAAATTTTCCCTTGTTCACTATTTTAGATCTACGTCCTCTACGTCGAGCATCGATCTTGCGCGGAGCGATCGTGGCGGGACGTATAGGAGTCCCGCAATAAACAGCCTCCGATCGTTACAGTTTCGCTGCTTTAACGACTCTAGGCCTAGCAGCGCACATCGTCCATCGTAATCCACTTCCACACTCCAGATGAGCAGGGCAAACTGGAACTGTCAAGGAGCACTCCCAAGTCTCTGGCACAGCTTTTGCGTCGAATGATAGCACAATTTTACGCGTAATCGTACACAAAAGGGTCCCACTTTCACAAAAGTAATTCGTTATGCTTTTTATTATTTGAAAAAAGGATGAAAGCCATTGAATTTAATTATTAATTTAGCATAAAGGCTTCAAATAAAATAAGACTGTCGCAGCGAAATAAATTCCAGACTATGCCCCCGTAGTAAGGACTGGCTGTCCTACTACGTGGTATCAACAAGTCCAGGTGATGGCCGACGTGGCCTACAAAAAAAAACACAAAATACATGAAAAATGTTTCTTGATTTTCAACCGATTCAACCGATTTCGTGCGGTCCCCTAGAAGCGGGACGTAACAAAAAAGTTCACAATGCTTGAAGCTTTTCAACGAATTAAATTTTTATTTTTTAACACAAAAAAATAAAAGATTTGCTTAAGATTTATTTTAAGATTTTTAGACACGATCTAAAGTCACTAGCGCTTAATAATTTCACAAAATTTTTTTAGTTTAGTAGCTGTGTTTCACACTTCAATTTTTATTAGACCGGCAAACCAGTAAAATACACAGCAAGTCCAACTGTTCATTAAACACAAACACGTAAAAATGATTAATTTATTTTTTTATTTATTTATTTATTTATTTATTTATTTGTTTATTTGTTTTTAAGTATGACGACTTGCACCACATGTGTTGCCTGAATTTATAAATTAGATTAACGGGGGTAAAAATCATTTACCTTGCTCATAAAATCCAACAAAATCACAAATCCGATAAGCTTGTATTATTTTTAAGTTCACAGGCAATTGCACTCGTGCCTCACTTTTGGATGCATTTAATTAAACACAAATCAATTGCTTTTCACTTGTTCACTTGTACAAAATAACCCCCGGCGGCACTGAACTTATTTCTGAGCAATAGAAGCTTTTTTGGTTTACCATTTTATTAAGTGTTTTCCAACGGATAATTAAACACGTGTTATTCCGTTCACTTGAGCACTCACAACAACGCACCACACACACACACTTCCAGGAGTATCCTTCTTAATTGGGAAAGCTTATTTGTTGCAGAGAAAGCACCCAGGAAAAAACTAATTTGGTGGAAAGAAATCGTTATGCTCACACTGGTTCGTTTGTGGTTCGTTAATGTTGTTCGAGGATTCACTTAGCTTTAATCACACTTTTGGTCATTGCTGTGCTGTTGAATTGCTTCTTCTACTTCAAAATTCGGATTCGGCTTCGGCACATTACCACAAACACACACGTCTGTTCAATCCCGTGTCCATAGCAACACTTTCGGCTGTGCTCTGGTTCCTTTGATCCCACATTGAGTGTTGTGATAAAACTAACCACGACGTAAAGCGAGCCCTTACTGGGGGCGGTCCATCAAACTTTTGCACTCATCACCGAGGGACCATCAGCAGCTGGGCAGGGTTGTAATATAATCCGGCGTGTGAGCCCACTGCCACTGATAGGTGTGTTGTCCAGTGTGTTTGACAACTAATACTGGGTGGGACAGCCCATATTTCCTGACGCTTTTGCCGTCGGATTTGTTGCTAGTGTTGGGTAGTTTAAGATTAAGAATCAGTACATAATAAATCAAAAGCTGCTTAATTAACACGAATTAACATGCAATGAATTAATCTCAGACTGAACTACCCTCTAATGTCCGACGGCTATTAAACTGATCTGGAAATAGTCGGCTTCAACTGTAAATAATCACATCAGTTTGCTACATCTATCTACTTAACACATTTTCACACCTCATTAACTGCGTCCTTTAGAGTATTGATCAAGCGTCACAGTACCTTGCTGGCTTGCTTAGTGTTGTGCCAATAGCAAGCAACCTGCGAACAGCGATATCG
Source organism: Anopheles maculipalpis (assembly GCF_943734695.1). Classification (NCBI taxonomy): domain Eukaryota; kingdom Metazoa; phylum Arthropoda; class Insecta; order Diptera; family Culicidae; genus Anopheles; species Anopheles maculipalpis. The sequence continues at coordinate 28,574,930 of NC_064871.1, read as the reverse complement.
CGCGAACGAACGTCAACAACTGACTGACGGAGCCACGCCAATGCTGGACAAACGACAGGACAACGCATCCAGGACCTGCAGCACATCACGATCCCGAACCCTCGGTGGCCTTTCGCCGCACGGATTATCATCAGTCGCCTGCCCAGCGGTGAGGGTGAGAGATGCCACCTCACCCAATAATGATGATGTTGTTTTTGCAGGTGCATCGAGAGAAAAGCGCCAAACGCAAGTGGAAGGGCGTCGTTAATTTGACCAGACAATCAAAACCACCCCACTGGTGCGCACCCTTCCGTCAGTACACCGTACACTACCGACCAAGGCATTCAAGACCCTTCCTACCAGCGGACAGAATGGCAGGGGCTAATAAAAATACCATAAAGTCATGAATGGAGCAATATACGCATACGAAGGATGCTGTGTGCCTTAGGGAAGGGAAGGAAAATCGGTAGCGCTGGTAGTCGTGTGCCGGAAATACTGTGAGTAAAAAGGCTAACCAACCCAACCAAATCTGGTCCCTAAAATGTTCATTCTCGGAATAAACCTACCGCTCCGGCCCCCGGCACGTCCTTTCGGTCATATTCCCCGTCCGCTTTTTCCGTACAGGATAAACGAAGCAGTCGTGAGCTTTCCTAGTAAGTGCGAGAGAGAGAGAGAGGGAAGATGAGAGTAAGAGCAAGAAAGACACAAAGCATAGATCCTTGCTGTATTTGTGTGTGTGTTAGTAATAGGGCTAGGTGCGGGAAAACTGTGGGAAAAGGATGGGCTAAAATAAAATCATAACACTTGACAACAATATTAGCGAGGGAATGCAGACACATTTCCACCACGAATTTCCACCACCCGATATCGAGATGAGCTTTGTGCTGTGCTAGATTGTGTGTATGTGAGCGCGTGTGTGGAAAACGGAGCGGAAAGTATGCTTTGTGTGTGTCTGCGAGAAAGAGTCAACTATGTATGTGATCATTGAGCGAAACTGGATGCTAAGCGCATGCGTCATTTTTCCACTACTTCCGGCTACTTCTTTCCAGACCACTTGGATCTTCCTTTTTTTTCCACAATCTGCAGGATAAAACGGAATCGGCCATTTTTCTTCGGAGCACGGAAACACCGGCGTACTGGTTATGGGTGGAGGAAATTTGTAAATTACCATAATGTTTACTCTGTCTTTCTACATCGACCTCTCTTCTCACAACATTTCCATCGCTCCAGCGCTCTGTCTCTTTCACTTTTTGTGGAAAAGCTTTTCCGTTACCGTGGTTGTGGTGGAAAACCCGTTGGTTGGCTGTGGTGGAGAGCGGCCACAACCAACGACGATCTCCAACCTGGCTGAAGCCCCCCCCCCCGCCACCCCTCCTGAGGACTGATTAAGTTGCTGTGAATTTTCGGGCTCATTTTCTTAACGGAAATTTAATTGACAGCAAGATTGCTAGGTCCCTTCTCAGAAGCGAAGCTGAGAGAGCGCCGTGCGGAACGGGGCGTGCGTTGGGTTATCTAGCTCGTAGGATGGAGGAAGCGAGTAGGCAAAAAAGTACGCCCAGGAACGGGTGAGTGCGGAGCCCACTCTTGGTCGGTGGCCAGAGTATAACGCAACCAAGACTGCGCTATGTGCATGAACGGAATGTTCGTAGCATGAACATGAGGCAAACCGGAAATGGAAGGAACCATTAGGGAAGCTTGCGTTAAATGAACCGAACCGAGAGGATCCCAACGAGCGAGAGATCGGGTTGGACAAATGGGCAGAAAGCTACGGGTTGTTTTTGTGGGGTTTGGATTTTTTCACAGCAGGACGAAAGAATGAAATTAGAAAGAAATGTGTGTACGTGTAAAAAAAAAACAAATGTGCGAAGGAAAGGGTTTAAGACAAGCGACTAGATTTTGGTGAAGACACGCGCCTAGATGAGCTCGAAAAACACTCAGTCTCTTTATTGAGTGAAGCTAGCCTTCGTTGCTTTGGTAGATGGCAGATGTAAAATGATCTTATTTCTCCGTACTGTTTCTTAGAATTGTAACGCCTGAAAGTATGCAATCACATGGTTTAAGCTCTTTTTTTCTAGATCGGATAAAGATGACTCTTAATTTATCTAACCTCAACCAATGGCTTTGATGACTCTATTTAGTCTACGTACAAAATCATTACACTGAAAATATATGCCTCGCTTTGAATCATTTCCCTAAAGCTTGTGAAGGATAGCTCATCGCAGAAAGCCTCATAGGAACCGACCTCACCCCAACACGGTAAAGATTTTCCGTACGTAAAAACGAAACTTTACCTCCGAGAACCCGGTATCCACTACCTAGGGAGCGATGCGGGAAAAGGAATTCTAATTGAAATACTTTTCGGTACGTTTCTTTTTGCCCGGTTTTGATGATCGTTTTTTGCTTCCACTGTTCCATCGTGGAGTGAAATATCAAAGGACCTGTCGTACAGCTGGAATGCGCGATGGTAGAGGCATTTTGAATCGATTTGCATGTGTGGGCTTTCACCAAAAAAAAACTGAGTTCGAAGACTTTTGTGCATTTTGAGTAAAATAATAAAAACTTTTTGATGTAATGGAGACGTTACAAATTTAAAATATTGACAATAAAAAATTGAAACCAAAATGCTGCAAGAGAAGACAGTTTAAGGGAAACCAAACGGACCGTCCGGGTTTGGTCATGTTTCCAGGAATTCTACTAAACGAGCTAGAAATTCAGTTTTCCCTTTTGTAAATGACCCCCCAATTTCTCCGCTACTTTAATTGAGTTATCAGACCGAGAATGGAAAACCAAGACCGGATGCCGGAGAATAGAGCTGAAGCGGGAAAATTAAGAGCAAATTAGCAGCGGGCTCCACATCCAGACGCGCGTAGCCATAGGACGTGAATGTGAAATCATCCGTCTCCAAGTGGAAAGCAAATGAACTGGAAATGAACGGACGTTAATTGCATTATTGCGCGTCTTCGACACTTTGACCGGGTGTGAGGTGGGGACGGCGTACAAGAGAGTTTAGGATGGTATGGTTGATTTTCTCCGAAAGCATTCCCCACCAAAATGGTGACATTCCTCGGCGAATTGAGTTGCAGAAGCTGTGAACGATTGCGACCGCCAATAATTACCCGTCGGTTATTACGGTTTGTTGGGGTTTGAAGCTTTCCTTAGTCGGCAAGGATGTTAACCGTTACACTGCCGAGAAGGCTTTAAATAGTTGGCCAAGTTCCAAGGACGGATGCCTCCAAGAGCTGTCAAAATACGGCCCACGGCCTGAGAGGTTTGGTGGTCAATTGCGCTGGTTCGATCGATTTTCTTGCGGAGTTTATAGTGGTGCTTCAATTAGTATGCAATTGCATTGAGTTAATTAAGAGTTCACACATCGCCACTAAGACTAAGTGGTGTGAAATAGTGAAGGGAGGCAATTAGGCGACGGCGTTCCATGGCGTTGGCAGCCTTGAATGTTTCGCTTTAAATACTACATGCTCAGGTTGATTGAATATTTCATTCGGGGTTTTGCTAAGATAGTTTAGCTATTAAACTCTTAGCAAGTGAATAATTCTCCTGCTACTTAATAATCTATACATTTACTGCAAGGAAACGGAAATGGTCCACATTCAAATTGACATGTTTACTTTGATTTTATGACAGTCAACCGTATGACACCTACTTCAACCCTCTGTCATGGGGTTAGATTTACACTAAAATAATACCTCTCTGTGTAAATTCGCGGTACAAAAATTAAACCCCCTTTCACACGAAAGTACTCTCTCTCCCTCTCCCTCTCTCTCTCTCTCTCTCTCTCTTTTCTAAAAACGTTTACAGCAGAAACCCCACATTTATACACCGAGCAAACGATGGCTCCCTAATGATGATGATGATACCCTCGCGTATCGGTACGGCTGCCAGTAACGCAACCGAGGGGTGTTTTTCCACGAACGATTTTCTCCCGCCCGTACAGCTTAGTAGCTCCGCCCACGTTTTTATTTGTGCGGTCGGGTGTTTTTTTGGCGACCAAAGGAAGGAAATTCTGCACGCCGAAGGAAACTACTACATCATTTTACAGGTTGATGTTGTCTGGTAGCGGGAGGATTGTGTCGCGATAACGTTACTATTCACCATGGGTGGCAGGGTGTATTAGTAATTTGGGTGAATTTGTGCTGTAGCTAGTTTCAGTAATATTGGCTTACAGATAGACACTGAAGTGGCATAACAAAAATGACATTTTAATTTGTATTATAGAATTTTGCTGGGTAAAAAAATTATTGATTAATTCATAAAATTGCTAAATATTAAGATAACTCTGAAGCATGGTTAATAAAATAAAAAATAAATATTAATCTTCAATATTTATTGAAGATTTAACACGATGAAAGTGGAACAATTCCTCCACTTTGAAGACAATCCACTTAATCTAGGTCTAACACTAAGGAGTACATAATTTACTTTTAATTCACTCTGTTCAACTCTAAAGTGCACAACTATCAAGTTTCGTATGCCGAAGTTTGTTCGACCTACTTATAAAAAAACACAATAAAACACATAAATAAATTCTTCAGCAGTTTTCAAACTATTCTAACATTTCAAATAATTACACTACATAAATTTCTTCTTCAGCTAGGCCATACCGGCAATTTTGTAGCTTACAAGACTTATTGGTACCACGTAGTTCGGAATGGTTAGATTCAACTGACCGGTTTTCGGTGTGATTTTCAAAAATTGGACACCCAACTCCCCACAACCATCGGGGCAACTATCCAAAAAGAAAAATCATAATATTCTTACATTTACGATAAGAAAATTGTGTTCGAAGTTGAACATCTGTTGGATTTTACAGGTGTCCAGCTTTCCATTCGAGGCACTGTATATCTCCAAATCCATGCTACAGATGTGTGGTATCCATGGTAACGTCATGACATACATGGTTTGCATATCACGAACCACACCGACGAACGAAACGTCCAGCGGGAGCTCTATGCCAGAGAATGCATGATTATGATAAAATCTAATAATCCTCTTTAGCAACAAGGCTGACCGATGTCCACCTGCAGGTGGCCAGCAGCAACCAGGTAATACTGGAAGCATACACGATCTCACCACACATCAGTAATGCTGCTAATGAGTAAAATTGTCCTTTTTAATGAATTCATTAAAGTGCTCGTTAGGCAAGGAAACCCAGGGTTTAATCTTACCGCAGCCGTTCCACTGTTGTTACCTCGGAAAATGTCTCAATATAGCCTTTTGGTAGTATTAGTAGCAGTAGTAGTGTTGTCTGTTTACGATAATACAATGGTAGCTCCTGTGGCGGAATGCTGCTCGACCGAGGAATTGAGTTCGCCCGCCAGCATGGTTCAAATTGCACAGCAAATCGGAAATCAGTTGGAGGAATGGTCGATGAATTTGTGTCGGGTTTTATCCTTTACCTCGTAAAAATAGCTTTTCCATGGGGTTTTTTTTTAAATTATAATGCTCTTCTTTCATCGATATGGCGTGCTATTTTATTGGTGAGTATTTTTATTTGCTTTATTGTCAAGGGATGCCATTAAAAGGCCTGTGTTATTCAGCTCAAATGAATGGAATGTAGCAGGAAAACTGAGTGCTGAATATCCTGTTTTTCTTCCTTTGGTATATTATACCACGTTATGAGCTCAAATTGTTTAGTTTTGATTTTCAAACATAATGAGTTAACGTTTATGGCCATGTGATTATCAATTAATTATCATTTTTGGAATCAAAACCGCTACATAACTCTTAAATGGAAGCAAGCACACTATTCTTCCTATGGAAAGCTCTCCACATTTTCCACTGAATTCAAACAGTAAACAACTAAAAATATCATTCAATTAGTAACCCATCCGTGGGCCCGTTTTTATGTGCGAGGTGCAAGGTTTTGGGTTTAATTATTGGCCTTTTTCCGCACGCCAGACAGCACGCTAATTGAACATTATGATTGGCAAAGGGCAACGAGAAATTAATAATGAAATTTAAAATTTTGACCCATGCCCTTCTCTCTCTCTCTCTCTCTCTCTCTCCATTCCGGATTTTACCAAAGGCTTTTGCTTGCTTCCGAATGAATTTACATATTTTGTTGTTGCTTTGGGTAAAACAATATTATTCGGTTCTGCTTCCAGTACAAAGTCAGTTTGAGTGCCGCCACAAAATTGCCATTTCGCCCCTTGTAGGGTCACACACCAACAAGCAAAAATGACCGCTCTCCCGGCCACACTCGTGCTGCTCCATCTCACGTGCATGCCCAGCCAGAAGAATATTTTGCGTGCGTTTTGATATTTCATCCATCGAAATGGTGTTCATCCGATGGCAGGGAGGATAAAATTCGTTTCACCAAAGAGAGGAAGAGAATGTGAAGGGAAGAGAAATCGGTTCCATTTAGATAGCCATCACGAAATGATCCGGCACATATCCTTCTCAAGGCTCCAAATCCCCAAACCCCCCCCCCCCCCCCCCCCCAGAAAAATGGACAATGATTGTTTTTGTTGCGATGGGCAACAGTTTTGCTCCGCCACCGGTTTTGTGTTCGGGCACCTCGGACTGATGCGCTTGTGTCTAGAGCGTTTTATTTGCAATTATTACCACAGCCATGCGCCATGGGGGAAACCACCCGTCCTACCTAACGAGAGGAAAATGAAAATGCTCCTTTTGATTCATTTGTTAATTTTTCTCTTTGATATTTTAACTGAACGGCGCCCATCTCTTCTCCCTCCTCACTCGTGTGGCCCCCCAGAACTGAGCTGAAATACTGAACATGGAAATGGCCGAAGAAGTGCTACGCAACCGAGCATCAGTAAAAGAAAGCTCCCCAAGCTCCCAGAACGGCTGTTGGAAGGATGGATGGATGGAAGGAAAAATTATTATTATTATTGCATGGCCGTTTGTGTCGTTTGTTCATCAGGAAGGACACGGGGATTGGGAAACGTTCGTTTGAAGTGGTTTTTTGAAGTGACCCCTCTACCGGGCGCTCGGTTTGTAAAACGTTGGAGGTCGGTCGGAGTTACTCGCCGTCTCGTTGTGCCGTGCTGTCCGAGGATTATGAAATAGGAATGGTTGTTGCCGTTGTCCTAATTGGAAATTGAATTCAATTTATACGCCAGCATTTAACTGAATGCAATTATTACGACACAACTGTTTGGATATTACCTCGATTTGCAGTACCGTTGGTACCGGAGTTGAAACTTTTGTTGTTAGCTAATGAAAATTTAATAAAATAGCAAGCGAAAGCGGTTTTCAGCTACAAAAAAAGAGATTTTAATGGGCCTTTGTGGTAGCTTTCGTGGTAAACTTTTTGAAATATGTGTTGGAGCTTACGAATAGGTTCGATCATTTGAAATGCAGACCATCGGTTGGCTGCAGCTCAGTAAAAAAGCAATTAAATGCCCAAAATGTTTGTCGACAAAATATCATGCTAAATAATGTGCGTCTAAATTTGTGCTTGTCTATTATTTTGTATGATACATTCCGTAGAAACTTCACCCCCATTCAGCTAGATGAGTTGTTCTGTCAGCCCAGCTGTCGAACATTATCTTTGAAAAGGGAACACTACAATCCTCGTACGTGTAACCCTTTGTATACCCTGTGGAATCTTCCACTTGATCGTGTTTCATCGATAAATGATCTTCGATTTCTGTTGGACTCAAATCTAAACATTCAAAAATGGCGAGCTAGTGTCGACTGCCAGCAAAATTGATTCGCCGTTTGGCTTCCGCGTTCCGTGACATCAGTTACTTGTGCCCTCTGCTTATTTCCCCAGTTCCCGCTCATCGCTAGAATATGCCTCAGTGATTTGGTCCTACCACACGCCGGTTTTGTCCTCGCCCTCCCCTTGCGATTGCATCAAGGAGATCTTATCCCGGGCATACTCGGTTGTCCTTTTGTACTAAATGTTATGACATTAGAATAAAACCAGTTAATCGTTCATTGTTATACTAATTATATTAAAATCTAATCCATCGAAGTCAGGGGAAATCCTGACGGAGGGCCGAACCTATTCTAGCGTACAAAATCTAAACCAGTTTAATTCTCAAATCTTGCACAAGAGACAATAAATAACTTTTTTTTGACTTATGAGCCCTGCTAGCTTATGCCAGCCATGTCATTTAATAGACTAATTCATATTCATCATCATCATCATCATCATGTTGGCCTGCTCTTTTAAAGTGCACATCGTCGTGACATGGCCCGATCAACAATTGATCTCCAGGAAACTCGATCCCTGGCTGCAGCTTCCCATCCATGTAGACAACCGATCTCTGACAGCCGCCTCGTGATCCTGATCCAGCCAACGAACTCTCTGTGCTCCCCGACACCTCGTGCCGAACTGGGGGTTTCCGCTGACGAATAACTTCTTGACCGGGCATGAGTCCGGTATCCTCAGAACATGCCCCAGCCATCCTCTCCTGCCGGTCTTCACCACCGTCAGGATGTTCGGTTCTCCGTATAGCTTCATCCTTCTCCTCCACACTCCATGCTCGAACACACCGCCAAAGATGGTCCGGAATTCATATTAGTAAGCCGTATGGTCAATTCTTGCTACCTTGTTGCCCTTATAGTGCAATCCTAATAGCGATTCGCTGCCATCTGGATGGTTTATGGCGCAAATAGACTATCAGGTTGAAAGTCTCTACAAATAAATGAAGAAGAAAACATCTGAATGGTCCGTCAAGATCTGTCAATACCGTTCAAAAACTACTCAAATTTCCATATAGTCTTTAGCTAGACTTCATCTGCATCCTGCCTGCCGATCTCGAATTGTAACATTTGATAATCAACTTCCTTCAACTGTATCCATCAGTGTGACTCGAAGAAGCCTTATATTAGTACGCCTATTTTACTCTGCTTTTCACTCTGACATAACAGTGGAAGTCAATTATAAAGTCTTAAAAAAAACTATTTTCAATCTATTGTATCAATTAGGACACTGAAAAAATTCCAAAGTGATGCATATAAATGATGCAGATATAAGATATAAATTACTTATTCTTGGCTTAACGTCCTTGGTTACTAGATTTGCTGATACCATATCGTTAGATAGTCAGTCTTCACTACGGAGGAACGAACCGGTTGATATTTGAACCCTGGTCCTGCCATGTGAAAACCGGTGCCGTAGTCGTGTCAAAACTGAGCCCTAGATCGTCTATAAATTATTTAAAAAAATACATTTTTTAATATGTTTTAAATAAAATAATGTCCTTCGAAACATAGTCGTGCTCGAAACTAATTGTAAATTAGTTATGAGCCTAACAAAACTGTTTACTTAATTCTGTTTTGATTTCTTTCCGGTAGCTTTCATTTTACACTTCATCAGACCATAGCAGAGATACTAACATCATAACATTCTCCATTCAGTCTCGATAAAACAAGTGCAAAGTACAGAAGATTGGCGCCATTTTCGTGGCATCCTTTCGTCCTGCTCGCCGCCACCAATAATGACAGTCCAGTCCAGTGCGCATCACCGTACGGCGCCATCATTATTATCGCTCGCTTATTATGATATAATAAAACCCTCTCCCGCAACCCACCCCCCCCCCCCCCCATTTCCGTCTCCTCCAGCTTATTATTATGTCCCAAAAAGCGGGCAACTCCATCCCATTAGCGTACGCCGGGATGCTGCTCCACTGGAACGAACGAACGGGAGAATGTTATAAATTATCCATTGATGGTGGTGACATTATGGTTGCGCATCGTTTGCCAGAACAAGTAGGCCGCAGCACTTCCCCCTGGCGGGGAAGGGTAATTAATTAACGCATTAATTAAAATTTGCTTCCGAGAAATGGTTATAGCAAGCGGTGATTATTATTGTTATGGCGATAATCTGCCGGAGCAGCACCGGTAGCAGTGCTCGGTGCCCCTCACCCTAGGAACGCGAACGGAGGTCCCGAACGGTTGGCCTCTAATAATCACCGGTTCGCGGGTGTCGTTCGTGTGTCACTATGCCAGGACCCGCGAGCCATTGTTGTTGATCGAGCTGTTTGCTGGAGGAGAAATCTGAGCGGATGGTCTAACGAGCTTAACGGGCAACGGTGAAACGGCGCAATAGGAATACGTCGTCGGGGTATTGTTATGTTGCCATAATTAATATCGAGAGTTTAATTAAAATTTTATAGATAATTTCAATCCCTGGGGTGAAAGGGGAGCGGTCACGTTTAGTTTGCGTAAAAAAGACCATTATCCTGTCCGAGCGGATTTTATTCTGTATGTGGATGAGTGTACAAAATTTCACGAGCATAAATTGACAAAATGTTTCAACTGAAGTTGTATAACACAGTCAGTCATTTCACTTTATCTCTAGATCTAAGGCCTTATAATCTTAGTTTAACCACGATGTGAGATGGCTGAACCAATACGTTGATTAACTGATCTTGTTTAAATGTATTTGTTCTAATCAATCATTAGCAGTTTAAAATTTTGAGCACTCGGAAGACAAAAAAAATCGTCCTCTTTTGGCTTAAGGACCCCTACTAAGTCACTACGGAGGAACGGTCCGACTAGGATTTGAACTCTGTTCCTGTGCCATCAGTCTCTTTCCCTCAATTTAATTCAAACATATTCAAGCGTCTTGTACACAAGCATACGTAATTAAAATTGATTGCTTTCTTTACAAACTATCACCAGCACCATTCACGGATCACCCTTCACAGCCTTATCTCGCTCAGCTGGCAGATCAACCCTCCTGGCCACTCGAAACTAATAATGTCAATACAAATTGCCTGGTGAATAATCCACCACTCGTTGAACAACCGTAACCAGCCCTGCTCGCCGAAGCAATATGTTCGCTCGTGACTGTTTGCCTTGTCCACCCCTCTCCGTACCTTGTTACCCCACCCTACCGTGACGACATTTCCTCACCTCTGACCAGCATTCTTCCGTCGTACATTAAAAGGATTTTCTCGGCTTCCTCGGAACACACACACACACACCACCGAAAGCCTCGAGGAAAAACTCGAGCGTCGAAAACCGGACCGAGGGTATGGCGTGGTAGCTACCACAAAAGGCACCAAGAAGGGTGTCCTTTGACTCTGCTTGGTTTTCCTTTTGATTCGACGCGCGTCATACCGTGCCGAGGGATCCGTTGGCCGGGGCGAGGGCGCGCGGGTGTGGTTGGAATGTGCGTTATTAAAATATTTTGTCAACCGAATGTAGCAAATCCAATAATGATGATACGACTAATTTGGCCGTAATAGGCCGTAAATCGTAAACGATCATCGGCCGGGTCATGGGCTACGCGACAAATGAGGGGGATGAGATTTTGCTACAGCCTTGCGCTCATAAAATACGGCCATTTAGTGGCATGGTCAGGTCGATGGTGGTAGGATGAGTACAGTGTATTCGGACAGCTATTCTTTGGACTGCGAAAAGTGTGTACAACTACGCTGTGGAATCGCTTTTCGGTGGATGATTAACATTGGCACTGTGGCACGGTTGGTTTTGCTGCTCCTCTCTGTCCCGTGATTAATCGATTAGAATTTTGTGCAATAAATTTTAATGTTTCTTTAGACAATTTTGCTTCACTGATTGTTCGGTATTCAATCTGCTGGATTGTTGAATTACATAGGGAAATTTTGAAACGGTACGCTACTAGGGTGGAATTTTGGAAAATTACCTAAAAGACTCCTTAAGAAATGAGCGTTACAAACTTTAAATTTTGTATCCGAAACACAAATCTCTTTTGATGATTTGATGAACCGACAAAGATTTGGCTAATTTTCATCGTGAGAGCCTCAGCTTGGAGGCTTACTTACAGGGTATCTCGAGGATATTTTGTCGAGTGCCAAATAGGCACTTTTGTACTCGTCCCGAGGATTTTTGAAGAGTTCCCATGTATTTTCTGTTCTCGTCACGTGTCGTGAATTTCTCATGTAAAAGTTTATGAGCACTCTGAGGAACTCTGGGACGCTGTAAATTTTACGTGTTTGAATATATAAATTTACCAGGATGTAAATAAATTGATTTTAACATAATTTTACTAAAACTACGAACAATTTAATCTGCATTTTATTTTCGATTCGATTCGATGGAAACAATTACTCACGGATTGGTATATTAGCGCCGATTGGACCGTGCCCCTTGAAACAAGACATTACACCGTTGTCCAATTTAAATCATGTTTAAGATATTATAAGAAACACATTAACTTTATTTTATTTTATTTATATAACACCCACCATGCATCATTAGTAAATTATGGGCAAATTAATTTATTTGTACAATCTGGTTAGTATGAATAATGAAACAAGTTGTATTTACAGATTTACTGAATTCTTTTTTACTGAATTTATTTTTACAGAAAACTTTTTTACGAGCAATTTGCTCTAACTTCTATTATACCAAAACGAAATCAAAAATCAATAGGAGAAACCAACATATATGGGAATGTGTCAGAAATTGTGGGAAAGGAAAATAAATATATCTGCAAACCTCGTCAATAGAACTCGGGACAAGAACAAAAACATTTGGGCACACGATGAAAAAACTATAGGAAACTGTCAAAAATTGCGCGGATATCCTGTACTTACTTAACAGGCGCATCAACCGCTTCGCGGTCTTGGCCTGCTAAAGAAAATATTCCGGCCTTTCTGGCGGAGGCACCAACACCATCACACCATCTCAATTTGGGCCTACCACGTCTCCACTGTCCATGTGAACGACCTAAAAAGAGTAAGGGCTGCTGGGTCGTTCGGTGTTATTCGACATGACATGACCAGCTCACCGGAGCCTGGTGAGTCTAATGCGCTGTAAGTTCATCGTACAGTTCGTAGAGCACGTCATTGTAGCGACTCCTTCATTGTCCTTCCACATATACGGGGCCATCCTGCTGAGCATCTTCCACTCGAAGACGCTGCTAAGAGGGTTTCGTCGGTTTTAGTCAGACTACAAACTATAAAGATGGACTATAGAAGTTCTATATAGTCCCAGTTTCGGTCGTCGCAACATGAGTTTCCCAAAAAATTCTAATGCTGGCTGCTAAGGTCTGTTTAGATGAAAGGCTGGAATCTGTCCTTCGTTGCAGTGGTAAAATTCACTAACTTTCTTTAACCTTTGCAAGTATTTCTCTTAATGATAAGACCCACAGACACAGACAAATCTTCAAATGCAGTTCATCAACTGTTGCGACCTTTGTCAATTTGAATCAATAATGCAGTGATATTTTTTGTCTCTGAAAAAAATATGTTATACAAAAGAAGATAAATAATTTAGTAGATTGCAAGACATTAATTAAGTTATAAGTCAGTCAGTTAATAAAAATTTATTGTAATTATTTTTTTAAATAAAATTATTAAGGATAAACTTGCATTGGAATGAAAGGTTCATTAGTCTAATCATACAACCAAAGGGTGTTACAAACACACCGAAGATAACGAGGAGAGTCTCATTTCCATTTCATTACAACATTACATTACAACACAATCATGATTACATTTGCATTTATTATCATCCAGTTATCCCGCTATCGTAAGGCTAAAACAATCATACAAATTAATAATTTTACAATTAGTTCTATTGCTTGTAAATCTTCAGCATGAAACTAATTTATTAAACAAATTCGATTTTATAGAACTATACTGGAAAACAAAATCTTGAATAAGAAGAAGAAGAAGAAGAAGAAGGAAAAACTGTAAGTTAATTAATGTTCTAGATGGCCAGGATGAAAATTCAACTAATGAAAATAAGATAGAACGATATTAAATTGATGTAGCGCTTTAATGCGTGTCCCAACGTCCCATTATCAACTGTATCATAAACGTTCGAGTGGGCTTCGAGAATCTCAACCTTTGATTAAATGACAGTTTGCCCCTTTTGTTCTCACAGTTCCACACGCCAGCAGCGGCCAGATTTGTGACATTATTAAAAACAACAGCATGCAGCCTGTTCCTACGTTGGTACGCACACGGGTACTAACAACAGGTAACGCCTAATCTGCTGACAGTTATCAAATAGTTATCCTTTTTGTCGCGGCTCCATGCAACGGACTCGTACATCAAACGGACCCACCGCCCTCAAGCTGCTCAAGTGTCCAGGGATGAGCGCGAGAAGCGATGGCACGCGCACGCAATAGCGCCGGCAATGTTGGCGTTACGCATTGAAAGAAATAAACGAAAAGTCAGGTTACTTTCGGGGCCGGGGTGTTAAAGCAAGAATCCCGTGCCTTCTATTAGGGGTGTTTAATGGGAAATTTATTGCCCCGTTTCCGTTACACCCCTCGCCAGCGATTGACGGCCACCCGGAACACGTGTTCGTGCTCGCAGTCCGTAGGTAGTCCGTAGCGAACGGGAACGTTAAGGGGGTGCACCACACGGTGTTTTATTTTTTATTCCACCCCTCGATACCGATCGCTGACTTGCTGGCTGGCTGGGCTGCGCTGACTGGTGACCGGATGACAGTGAAGATTTTACCCAAAAAGGGACAGGTTATCGGTGCACGTGTTTGCCAGTTCCGTTCTTCCATTCTGTGCGTGTGAAATCTGTATCAAATTTAAAGCACACAAACATTGACCTAGACTAGTCTGGGCACTTTCCGGGAAGGTAGCGTACGGTCGGTAGTCCATACCGATCGGGAGGACATTTTTAACCAGCAACTGTGGAATGTTTCCGCGTTTTATTCCCCGTACAAAAGACGGCACATGTACGTCCTTTATCTTTAGCCGTTTTTATCACATTCTTCCAACGGATCGCCTGCCACCACGAGTGCGGATTTCCCCTCTAGGGTTCTTTTATTAAATTTATTTTCCCAGTTGTCTGGGTCTGCCGTTTGCTGTTTCTATGTTCTTGTTTCTCCTTTTTTTGTTTGTTTCACTCTTGACTTTGTGCTTCAATCCCCATGAGCACGAGTAAACTAGAAGGGCGTTCTAACGCGGAAAGCGGAAATATTGTCATCATCATCATCATCATCATTAAATAGAATTAGATTTAATTTACATAGCTAAATAGGTTGCGTGACAAATTATGCTGTGTGTTGTGGAAGTTGGTCAACTTTTTCTAACGTTATTATTACCAAAAGCAGAAACAGCTTCTCGTCATTAATGTGCTGTAGTATGCAATTCATTTTTTTAAATACGAATTAACCTACACGGGTGAAGATACTCTTCGAAGTTATCCACTATTGTAGACTTTTTTTTCGTCTCTCTTTTTTGGCAATACAACATTGAGAGGTCCTTGCCTGCCATTACGAGTTTTTCCTTTACCTCATATAACCCGTACTTGGACTCGACGTACCGGGAGGCAGTCTGGTACGGTTCAGTAACGGAGTTTGTGATCCGCAGTAACGGAGAATGTGATATGCAATCAGCAATCCTCTTCGAGTTGTTTGGACCGGAAACTAGAGGCCATATATCTACCAGACCAGACCAGATGCCACCGGACCTCAACCGAATGAAGGAACAGTGATGGATCAAAATTGTTGTTTAACACATAATTGCATACTACCAGGCGTTGTTTACTTAAAAACACAATTTAAGGCCATGTGTGCGGGTAAGAAACTACTACAAGAGTTTGTGACACAAAGAAAAAGTTTTTTTTTATATAAATTTGAAAAGATTGCTTACTTATTTCCAGTCTAAGGACACGCCGTAGATTGAGCCAAAATTATTAATTGCATACTTTAAGGATCTACTTCAATTCACATTAATTACGAGACCATGGATAAGATAAGATAATATACATTTTTTATAATAATTTTTCAAATATTACTTACTTCATTTACAGATGCGCCTTTTTATTGACCGCACATAATCATTATCGGCACTACATTGATAGCACAACGTGATAAGTCCGCCAAATTGCCGATTTAAGCCAACCCTTAGTACTTTCCTTCCTTCCTTGGTGCTTATTCGAGACGAAGAAAAAGGTTCCTTAATACTCTCTTTTGCTGTAAAGCCTGTCCCCGTGCAAAGTGCTCAAGCGCTAATTGGTGGCCACTTGTAAACCAGCAACTTGTATATCGATTATTGCTTTATTTCTGTCCTGCTATATATATATTCAGGTTCGGTAGCAAATCCTGCGACCTTTGCCCGCTCCGACAAAGCCAGCAACAAGACCAGCTTGGGCAGGGTCCACCCGTTTCACAACAAATTATTTCTACATTTATTCATTATTAGCTCACATAAATCAACCTGGGCATCGCTACGGCAACGGGCAGGCAGAGATAAATTTAAATGGCATCGTGGTGCTGTGGAAGAATTCTAAGGACGGCCGGGATTGGAGCATTCCATTTCGATCCAATCTGTCCAATAAACAACTCGAGGAATCCACTAAACGCTAAATAAGCACTGCCTTTTTGCAACGGATGCTGCTGGAATTTGCAAATTCATTTTAGATTTATATTTACACAGCAGATTTTGCAAGAAATACGATTTCCAGTCGGCGCTAGTTTTGCAAGAAATACACCCGTCAGATGGCGCTGTTGAATGCTTAGTGCTGTTTGACATTTTGCTTACTTAGATATTGTCGTTAAAAATAAATTATTTTTCTATGTGTATAATAGTTTATTTTCTGAACGAAAATTACCTTCAAAACTTTTTCAACTAATTGTAGGGCTTTGCAGACTTTTACCATATCAAAAAGAGTGATAACACGATAGACGGAAATTATTAAAGAGAGAGAGAGAGAGAGAGAGAGAGAGAGAGAGAGAGAGAGATAAAAGATAATCAAACTAGTGAAAGTATTTCCCGGTGCCTGCTAAACTCACTCGCGCTGATGGACCTAGGGACTGATGGACCGGGGTTCACTGCCTGTGTGGTCTGCTTCCCGTTTGGAGGCCTGTTTCCCCGTATCGGATCTGCTTCGTCTTGTGGAATTTCACTTTCGCCACCATCCTTGGCGAGGGAAAAATCTCATAACGATAAATCCCACTGGCAAGGGAGGCGCGCTCAAAGGAGCACAAAGGTTGTAATAAAAAAAAAATCCCTCTTAAGAAGCGCAAATCGAGGGGTTCTGGTTTCGGAAGTTAAATAGCCATTTTGAAACGGATGATGATGATGGGCTGCGGTTCGTCCCGTCGCGACCTGTGAAGCAAGGAAAAGCGGACTAAGCAGACAGGGAAGCAGGTGGTCGCGCACTTCGGTCGAATCGTTAATAGATTTCCCGACTCGGCTCCGGAATGCCTTTCATCTTTGATATCTGGGCGCTGTTCTTGTTTCCTCTTTGTTTCTCTGTCTGGTTCTGTTCGTTTTTCAGCCGATTCAGAGGCGGCTTTGCTGGTCGTTCGATGTGACCAATGGGGGTGGGGAGAAGGTTTACTTTAGTTCTGTGATTCGGGTGTGTAGGATTGAGGTATCGAATGGAGATGGTGGCGTGGAATATTGCTTACACAATCCATTCCGATAAAAGGAATAAATAAGTTTCCTTTTTATAAAATGAAGCGTAATTTATTTTTTAAAAAATACACTAGTTTTTACGGATATTTTACGGCACCCTTCAAATTGAAGAGAGGAAGAAAATACGTCTTCGCATTTAAAAAATCAATATACTCCAACTAACGCTGAGTTGAACTATACAAGACTTTAAAAAATATCTTCTTCTTCATGGTTCAACGATCTTCTAAGGTCACGCCGGCCATCTAATGGCTTTCTAGACTTGCTTATACCACGTAGTTGGATAGTCAGCCCTCACTACGGGGGAACGATTCAGATGGGATTTGAACACCGAGCCTGCCGTTTGACGTCCGGCGTCCTACTAGTCCTATTGATCCTATTTTCATTCTCTGCCCATTTATGAACAGATGTATGTTGTCTATAATGTTTAAATTCTATGCAATACAGCAAAAGTTCTACGATATCTTTCAAATTCAGTTAATCAAAGCTAAGAAAGTAAAAATCCTTCCCATTACAATGTAACTCTAAGTTTCCCATTACAATGTACAGAAATGTTCACATATTAAACGCTTATTTGATCTTTATTTGAGCCCCTTTTACAATGTACGGAAAATGTTCGCCGGGTCGTTCTGTCATTTGACGTTTCATCAATTTTTTCCCAACGTTTGTTTATGTTTAGATTTGTGTTTTTGGTTCACCGCTGTACAGATTCGGGTGATCTTTCTGCTTAGTTTTATTTTGCCTGTTTATTCCTAACAAAAAGAAAAAAAAAAAACATCGCTGCAATGGCGGCAGCAAACGCTCCTGAAAAAGATTCTGCACTGAAAAAACGCATCTTACCCCGCGGATTGCAGAAGCTCATCGAACAATGTTTGAAGATCTACCCCGATCAAACGAATCCGTTGCAGGTGACGACTGTGCTGAAATACTGGTAAAACTGATGGCGCTTGCCGTTTCCTGCCACTTCACAGACATTTTACCCTCGCTTACTTCTGCCTTCCAGGCTCGGTGGTTTAGATCCGCTGGATTACATTAGCATGTATCACAATGCGGGCGATCCGGAGCAAAACATTCCACCGCACTGGCACTACGTTAGCTTTGGACTGTCGGATCTGCACGGTGACGGTCGTGTGCATCTGGCGGACACATCCGGCGGTCTCGAGCCACGTTCCGGGATGGGTTTCGAGCTAACGTTTCGATTGATCAAATCACCCGATGCACCCGCCAACGAACGTCCACCGACGTGGCCCGCCAACTTGCTGCAATCGTTGGCCAAGTACGTATTTCAGTCGGGCAATCGGCTGTGCACCGGAGATAACATCCCCTGGCGTCGCTCGCTTGACGGTAGCAAGGACACTAGTACGGCCATTCAGCATATGCTCATAGCGGAGGATCCACAGCTGCCCCGTACGGAAACACCGTTCGGTTGGGTGGACTTTCTGCAGATCGTAGGTGTCACGAGCGAGGAGCTGGAGCAGGCTTCGCGCTGGAACGGGAAGGGTATGCTGAATCTGCTGACCAAAGATCCTGCCACCGGTGGACCGTGGCTGATCACAGACATGACCCGTTCGAGCAGTGTTTTCGAACAGTTCCCGGAAACGCTCCGGCAGCTTGAGCTCGATCTGGAAAAGGAAGGATCCGATCTAGCCGGTGTTAATGCCGACTTTACCTTCAAGGAGCTGGCGAAAGGTGCACTCGCTGCTGGCATCAAACAAGAGGTGCTCGATCCGGACGAGGACCTATCCCGTTCGATCTCCTCCTGCAATATCGCCGTAAAGCAAGAAACGAACGAAGACGCCTTGGAACGATCGACCGGCTCGACCTCGTCTGATATGGTTAACCCGTTCGACAATCCAAACATACCGTCACGCGTGTTCCCGCTGACCGGGATCGAGCTGACGCTGGCACCGTATGCGGCCAAATTTCTCATGCTGGCAGTACGTGATCGCATCCGGCACGGACGACACTTTACGTTCAAGGCACAGCACATGGCGGTCACGTTTGTCGCTGAATCGGTCACGGGATCGATCGTGAATCGTCAAACGCCGTACGCCGTGCTGGGCAGCTGGGTTCAGATACTTATCCCGAACCGGTTGGTACCGCGCATGGTGGACAGTTTCGGCGAGTTGAGCACGCGCAGTGTAGACAGTTTGAAAATTCCACTCACGTACGAGTGGCCGGAACAGAATCTCAAGTTCATTATCGACAATCCGCCGCCGGAACTGCTCAACCAGCAAGGCCCGATACTGGCGTGAGTTGTGCTTCGTGAACAAATTGGAAAAGCGATTTTCAATCTTATGAAAATGGATGGGTATTATTACTTACAAGTGCCTTGATATTGCTGCCCCTCTGGGACCACTGGCCGGGTGTTTTGGCAGATTTTAGGCTTAGGATCGAATAAGTGTAAAACTATTTTTTCACTCACTTTTAGCTAAATAAAGCTCATGATTTTCTCTTCCTTCTTATTAACTATTTTGCCATGATGAGTCTTCAAATATTATCAACGCCAGTGGTGATACGCTGCTTAAGGAGGCCTCTTCCGGGAATGATCTTACACATGGAATATGTTGGTATCTTGGCAGATTAACCTGCTCCTTCTTGGCCTGCTAAGGGTTCCAGGAAACTCAGTCTAGGACTGGGAGTCCTCCATCCCCGGCTGCATCCGATCTCCGACAAGTTTTAGTCCGCCAAAGATAGTCCTTAGCACGACTCGAACCCGTAGAAGAATATCGAACGTATATCGTGCGTTTCGTGTGCTGTTGGAGTCTTCTGGTCTTCAGGCAGGAGTTTGTTGAATCCGTAATAGGCACGATTTCCCTGCTTATCCGGATTCGCCTTCATATTTTATTGCTTATTTATTCAACCACCGGCGAGATCGTCGTCGCCAGCTGATACTCTGGTAAGAAGGTATTTTGTAATTTGTATTGTAATTCATCTTGTTTTCTCATCATGGTCTTTCTTGTCGACACTCATCACACAAGGTGGTTTCAGAATGGATTTTCATGTCATATTCAATTCAACAATTTATTTGTATTACGGTCCTAAAAGTTAGTTCAGTTCTGCAATTGTAATACCTATTCATAGAATATACAGCCAACCAACCGGCCGGTTATCCACTAATTCAAGGATTTCACGCAATAATTCTAATTCAAAATTTCATCCTAATACCCATCAGATTCTTTTCCTGCGCAATCGCGTCCGGGTTGCAATGCAGCTTACACGCGATTCCACCTTGCTTTGGTCACTTTTTTCCATACCTGTGTTTGATGGTACTGCTTCTACCACTGGTTCAATTGCTTTTTTCATATGCGAACGTATCTGTTTTCCTTCTGCCAACTTCTTCAAGGCCTTCCCGTTGCTGTTCGCTTGCAAGTGTTTCGCACCGTTATCGTCAACCTGTTCCGGAGTGGATTCATCAAATCGAAGCTTCGTTTTGGCGGCCAACAGTGGCGTCCTGCGCTTGGTGGCCACTGGCCGTACAGCCGACCCTGGCAACGGTCGTCCAGCGCTGTCGAGCAAACGCTTCCGATCGGAGTAAGATTTAAGCGATAGCCCATCCAATTTATCTGCCGAAACTGCATGACTTAGCACAAAGCTGGCCTCAATTGCTTCCTCCGATTTATGGCTAGAGTCGTTTGAATCATCCAACACAATCACCACACTACTATCGTCTTTTTTCTTAACAGTCCCACCAAGCACAAGCGCATCCCTGAACGATCCATTCAGCGGTGTCGGACTGTCAATTCGTTTCTGGGCGTGTGGCGTTTTTGTAGAAGCATCCGTATCGCTAGAATCGCTCAGGCTCGGGAATTCTCCCACCACCAGGCGACGAACCTTCCGGGCGGTTATATTACACAACGCATCCGGTCGAGCTGTTGGCGGAGGAGTGCAGACGGGAGTTTCCTTCACCAAAACATCTCGGTACGAATTCGCATTAAGGTTCGGCGTCATTGGTTCATTCGTCAGTGTACGCTTTCCAGCTCGGCGATTTTCCATTCCACGATCTTTACCCTCCACGCTCTCCTGGACCTGGCTTACCTGGACCGGTTCTTTTGATTTCGATTTCTTCATAGCCGAAGTAGCGCTGGTCGATACTTTGGTGGCTGGTTTCTGCATTTTAGCAACCGTTGCAGGAACCGCAACAACTTTCCTATTACGACTGGGAGGAGAATCGACGAAAATGTTGACCGTTTTCGGTTTGCGAGCCGATTGCGAGGAGCAAATACGATCGGAGATGCTGCTTTCTTCCGAGATTCCTAACAACGGGTCCGCTGGTATGTTAGTTTTAAGCTGATGGCGTCGTGTTGCCGCCTGACGCAGCAACTCATTTACCCGATCGACCGTTTTCGGTGGCGCACATGTTCGACTAGCTGGCTTTGGAGTTTTCATCGTCAAATTGCTCAGATTGGTAGTTAGTTGGCCCATCCCATCCGATGCGTTATCACCGTTCGTTTTACCTTTTCTTGCAAGAAGTTCTGCGTAACGTACTTCAATCATTGATCGGCTACGCTTTGGCAGCGGTGTTGCTGATCGTTGACACACCAAAAAGTCTAACGCTTTGATATTATATCGTATGTCGGCAGACAGTGCTGGATCGATGGTGATCACTTCAGTAACCTCCGTGGCCCGTTCGTACACCTGACGAGCACGATCGAACCGATTTTGACGGGTCAGAAATTGACCATAATTTAAGTGTGTTCGTATTACAGCTACACTTAAGTCCGACAGGTATACTGGCACGTTCCAGGAAGTCAATTTTGGAACCATTTTCTCCCAGTGTTCGATAAGCGATTGGTAGGATCGTTCGATGTGTTTCCTCGTTTTGGAGTGCTGCAGGAGAGATAATCGCACATGAAGTGCAGCCGTTTGGTATGCCATCATTTTATACTGTGGATAGTTGCAGTAACGACAATCACAGCCCGGTGGGTGACAAAACATTAGATAGGGGTGAATGATTGTTTCCTTCACCGTTGTTTCACCCAGTACGATGTTCGGCTGTAAAGTAAGGGATCAAACATAGATATTTTAATTGCTGTACTTGTACATCTACCGTCTTATGGGAACAATTACGTTAAACGCAAGCATCCGTATGTTTATAGGAGGAGAACATTACACTGATCACACTCCTGCACAGGCAGACACTGAGATGATGTTTATTTTTTGTTAAAGTATGCCTCAAAGAACCTACCCGGATCGTTCCGTTCCTTTCTGATTATAAATTATTTCCGTTCCGTTAAAAAAGGGATTTTACCATCACTAGTTTTAACTCTTTGAATCCCCTGTATCCCCGTGTATCTCTTACGTACCGGAAGTATTCTGTGCTTTGGTGCCGCTTCCCTTTCGACATCAACAAGATCGTCGACGATTGCGTGACTCGTTACCGGCAAATTGCTATTGATTTTATGGTGAATGCTTTTGTAACTTCCCATCAGCGACAGACCTTCTACCAACATTCCGTTTTCCTTCTCGTCTTGCGATTGGATCGGACAAAACATCAACAACTGATCCAGATACGAGACCACGATCTAAAAAGGAAGGTTAGTTTTTGAAAAAAAAAAACAAATTTGTATAAATTCTCCTACGCGCCTCAACCTCAACTCTTACCTCGCATCGATCCAACTTTTGCATATCGGCACACATCTGACCGTACAGCAGCAGCAGCTGCATCACCCGCAATCCAGCCCCACGACGCAGCACAAACTTGAGCAGCTGTTCCACGTGCGGTTCAATCAGCGGACCCGTATCGTACCGTACGATCAGATACTGTAACACCGCCACCGTCATGTCGACCGTTG
Source organism: Anopheles maculipalpis (assembly GCF_943734695.1). Classification (NCBI taxonomy): domain Eukaryota; kingdom Metazoa; phylum Arthropoda; class Insecta; order Diptera; family Culicidae; genus Anopheles; species Anopheles maculipalpis. The sequence goes on along the minus strand of NC_064871.1, from coordinate 28,551,848 downwards.
CAAGCGACAGTGTAAACGTGTGCTCGGTGGACAGTTTTTGCAGGGCATTAAAACTGATCAGCATTCGCTTCATGAATGCTAGCGGTGGCACAGCGTCCGGCCAGGGCAGATCGTACTCAGTCGCAAGCCGAAAGATTATTTGTGCCGCACGGCCCCGGAACAACTCCCCTACTGTACCGACATTGTTGGAACGGTCCAGCTGGTCCAGGGCGCGTTGTATCAAGCGAAGAGCCTGCTCAAGCTCACCCAAAGAAGCGCGGTACACGGCGAGTCCCAGATAAAGATTAAGCAGTTGGAACTTCCGATTTTCTGGCACATCGTTCAGATCGGTTCCTGGTGAGTGTAGCAAGGCTTTCGCACGGCTTGCCAAACGTTCCAAAGATCCCAGTACATCGCCTGTATGTTTCGTGGAGATTTGCACGTGCAGCTTCTTCAACTGCACGTTTGTCAGCTGATGCTGTTCCAACAGAAAACCCAGCGAAGCACATTGATCCAGCGGACGTACATCTTGCCGTTGGGTGACAAGCAGCAAGTTGAGCAGCTGCAACTCCACTGCCAGATCAGGATGATAGTTCAGATGGTACAGACGTGCGATATTGTCCAGTATGCTCGATATCTGCGCAATCGACGGCAATACCCACAACGACCGGAAGCAATCCTCTGCCAACGTAACCAACAGTGCGCGGTAGTTTTTTCGGATCGCTTCCATCCGTTGCTGAAGTTGTGTCTCACGATCGATCCGATTCTCGAGCATTATCTTATCGAGCTGCCCATTACGCATCTGTTCCACCTTCAACGGTATCTCCCGCAAACGGTTTAGTAAATTTCGACTTTCTAAGCTAAACGTGTGGTAGCTCACGATAGCCCGCGACGCAGTAAGTTTGACACGTTCCAGCGTCGTTTTCGGTTGATACAAGCTTAAAGCACTCGACAGCGTGTCGATCATCGACTCGGGAAGCTTCCCCACATCGCTTTCACTAAATCCGTGCAGTGCCATCCCGAACGCGAGACAATTTTCACCTATTTCTCCCACCTTGGTAAGCTCGCGCATATACTCCCATACTGGTAGCGTGTTAGAAGTTTTGTACTTCGTCACCAGAGCCATTTCCTCGGCGAGTATGGTAAACTTTTCCACCCGTGACGGGTAACAGTCGAACGTGAAACCGTGCCGATCGTAGGACGGATGATCGTACAGTTGCGGCAGGGTAAGCGATCGTATCGGATCCGTTTCCGATGCATTTATTTGGTAGCACATGATCGAGCGTACGATCGAGCTGATCGTTGTCGTGTGTTCTTCGGTTGAGGCCGTTGTAGGTTCACGGAGTGTGATCAATAGTTTTAGCAGCCGAATACTGACGTTTGGCCAACAGGAGATGGAAATTCCAGCAATTCCCGTAGGTCGATCAGCGTAAGCGTTCTCAAGTAGTCGTACGAGATGAAGATCCGTAAGGAACTCGAACCGGTAACGATTTTGTACGGATACGAGCATCTTGAGCGTGCGTACGATTTCTTCCATATCCTCTGCTGCAGCTTGGCTATCGTCGTCTCGAAGCAGTGTTAATGCATACTTTAGCCAGGAAATGCTGTAACGCATCGTTGTGTCGATCAGTGATTGCTTTCGCTCACAGCCTAGTTCCTCTAGCAGGGCTAGTTTGCGCTTAATCAGCTCACATCCTCGGCCAATAGAGTAGGACAGCTCGTTCCGTTCGTTCCGTTGCTCCGCAGCATTTCGTGCCTGAACGATGCTTAAATGCATCAGTAAGCTGAGCAACTTATCGGCCAAATGACGCCGAGAGCTTGAACACAACCGGCACAATTCTGGCACCGTATCCGACGGACATTGGCGTACAAAGTGCATGAGTGCTTCGCACAGTCCGATTGCTGCGTGTGAAATGGATAGCGACAGTTCCTGTGGTAACCGGTACAGATAAGGAATGGCTTGGCAGGTGAGAAATATCGCTACCTTCACTACCAGTTGATGGGAAGGAAATGTCGAATGAACCGCTCGTACACGTTTGGCGATGTTGTCAATCTGTACATCCGTTGGTGTGGGTTGTGTTACGAGCTCCACAAGCATGCTTATCAATCGAGCGCAGCTAACATACGGTTCCGTTCGGATACCCTCGAACAGTGCGAGAAAGCCAGCAAACTGACAATAATTCACGCTTTCTCCTCCGGCATAGCCGAGAATGGTCTCGACAAAGCCGACACTATCACCCAGCAAGCTGATCAATTCCGGTTCGTTCGGTTTAACGACCGTTAGCATCGTGTCCATGATGGTTCGGTACATTTGTTCGGCTTTGGAGCGACTCACCGGATACAATCGGCACAGTATAGCCATCCCATTATCAAACACTTCACGAAAAAGGGCCAACGCAGGCTCCCGGATTCCATTGTCCGTCAGTGGAGCGTTTGCTTCATACACAAGGAGTTTTCGTTGCATTTCTATCACCAAATCGGTCCCTTCCTCCATAAGATCAGTCATTTCTTTTGCCTCGTGTGCCGTTTTTAGCACAACACGCTTTACCCGTACGTACAGATCGATGTGATCTTCTGCAATAGGAAACTGATGCATTAGGCGTGCGATGTATAATTTTGTCCGGCGGGTGGTGTCTTTCCTGTTCAGCGCTACGAATGCATTGTACAGCCGTACCACCAGAAAGCATCGTGTTGTACTTTCTGCCTGATGGCAAACTTTTAGATATTCTTCCAACAGTTCGAGACAAGCTTTGCCCGCCGGTACGGGGTCGAGTTCGTGGTCTTCCTTCAGTGCGACCCAGTCCAATAGTTCCTTTACTAGATGGGCCACACATAGTGTGTAGTTCGGTTGGTTCGCTAATCCATCCAAACAGCGCTGCGTTTCTTTAATCGTGCGCAACAGTGATTTGGAATCGCTGGACAGTTGCACCTCACGGCGTACCTTAAGCAGCTGCTCTTTGAAAGCCGTTCCGGATGACATGGTACTCCTGGGATCATGTGTGTGTGTGTGGAGTGAACAAATAGTAGGGTAATTAATTGCTTTATTTCAGCTTGCAGAATCCCGGCTTCTCCTGCAAAATGGCGCGCTTTTACCGTGTCCCTTTATTTGTTTTGTTTCCACTTACAATGCTTTATCACTGATTCATAGAAAACTACGGTACCATTCGATAGCAGCGTATATGTATAATACAAGTAGTAAAATATACTTTAAATACGAATAATCCATTAAATTGCCACTACTTCAGGCGAAGCGCGTTGCTGTGCGAAGGAAACCGTCGTTAACTTTGTTTGTCAGTTGCTTTTTTCGACGTCTCGAAAGGCCTCTTCTAGCAGCTGGCTGCTCAGTTTCGCCAACTATTTTTTTATGACAGTGTGTGACAAAATGTTAAGGTCGAGATCCCATTTCGCCAGCTAGTTCGAGATGATTCGATTCTTTTTTCACATTTTGCACTAAGAGAAGAAAAATGTTCCATAACTTTTTTTTGTTTGATAGCTTTCTTTCTTTCAGTTGCTGGAATAAAAAAGGATTTAAGCTACCAACAATTTTTATGTGTGCAAAGACGAACTAATAATTTTGGAAGTTGTGTGATAACACAATTCAAGTAGCTATTTTGGATCTAGTTATGTTCGTGAATATTAAAATTAACTAAATGACATATTCCATTACATAAAAAGTGTAATATAATCGTCATATTTTACTCTAAAAAATTGGTGAAAAACGAAAATTAATAATACTTCTTTCATGAATGTACCCTCATCAAAATCCCTGTAGCGAAGAACCCTGTAGCATCCGAAAAGGCGTTTAATTCTAAAAGGTCTTTCATGCAAATGTCAAATTTGAAAAAACGAATTATCTGCACGGAAATAAGCAGCAGAAAAACAAAGCAAATAACAGCGATCATAAATATCTTTGCTGTTTCTCGTCGTACAACTGTTTCACATCGTCCCACCGGAGTGTATACATTTTTGCATCGAATAGATGCATCAACGTATCACGTTAAACTGTTGAAGTGATGGTTTGAGATAAACAAATAAACACAAATTGAATTGAAAAGCATCGTTCCGCCGGGCGCGATCACAACCTAACCTCACAACCAACCACACACACAAGTAGCGGTGCGCCCAAGAAAGCGTCCAGAAACAGTTTTTATCATATGTAATAAGTACAATAAATTAATAATATTTACCGAGTAGTGCAGTTGTGGATAAGTTTTTCCCATCGCGGCAGGGAATTGCAATAAAAGAGAGAGAGAGAGAGACAGAGAGTGACAAAGAAAGGAGTGATAGAGACGAAGCATTCGCGTCGATGTGGTGAAGAACCTTAGCAAAGAAATCTGTGCTAGTGCGGCCACCCGCAAAATGAAGTCTCCCCTGCCCTTGCCGGAACTGTTCGATGAGGACGAATTTTCGTTCACCTTCAAAAAGGTATGTAAATCATAGCAACATGGTATAATTGCGCAATTTACACCACTTACCGGTATTCTTTTCGCTTGTTTGCAGCCGCACGGTCTGAACGACGCGTTTCATAGGCGGAGGCCACCGAAGCTAATGCATCCACTGAATCGCAGCATCAACGCATCGATGGCCAATGCAATCTCGTTCACGGAAAATAATCGAACGGAACTGAGTACGCTTTACAACCGTCACAAACCGGAAACGTACTATGAGCAGTGCTTCGAGCAGCTGCACAAGGTGGGCGAAGGTTCGTTCGGGGAGGTGTTTAAGGTGCGCAGCCGAACGGATGGTCGGCTGTATGCGGTAAAGAAATCGAAAACCTACTTCCGCAGCACGCAGTGTCGCGAGTTGTGTCTGGAGGAGGTACGCCGGTACGAGCAGTTCTCCGACCACGAGAACTGTGTCAAGCTGTACCAGGCATGGGAGCAGGACGATCGTTTATACATGCAGATGGAGCTGTGCCGGGAAAATCTGGAAGTGTATGCTCGGCAACAGCAAAAGCTACCGGACGAGCGTATTTGGTCGATCATGCTGGATCTATTGCTTGCTCTGAAAAGCTTGCACGATCGCAACCTGATCCATCTGGACATAAAGCTAGATAATATTCTTGTTACGGACGATGGAACGTGCAAGCTGGCCGATTTTGGGATCGTGTTCGATTTGAGCAAAAGCAATCCTCGGTACGCAACCGAGGGTGATTCGCGCTACATGGCACCGGAACTGATGGAGGGCACGTACACCAAGGCGGCCGATATATTTAGCCTCGGAATAGCTACACTCGAGCTGGCCAGTAACTTGGAGTTACCGGCCAACGGACGGCTGTGGCAGCGGCTGCGCAGCGGACAACCACTGCCCGAAAATCTGGCGTGCAATATTTCGTCCCCGCTGAAAGACATCATCCATAGCATGATAAAACCGGTACCGGGAGAACGTCCGACGGTTGATATGCTGTTAAAGCATCCGATCGTGCAGAAACTGTACGAAAAGCGAAGGCGAAGGAGAGTGTTTGAACGATCGAAATCTTACCTCTACCGGAAGCTTTCCAGCCTTAGTGGATTTTTCCTGCTTGCGGTAATGTGGCTGGTGGCATGCTTTCGCCTGCAGCACCGTAAAGAATCGGCCCCGCAAGGAGGAGGAGTGGTCGCGAAACAGGTATCAAAAGGTAATGATGGATCCACGCAACTGTTCGCGAACAAATGTTCACGAAGGTCTACCGGCACCTCGTTCCGTACATCTCGATTAATGGATCAGAGCGCCAGCTTGTTGGCAGCGGATGATGACGATGAGGACATTGATCAATTAAATAGAACGGGGCTTGATAGTAGCGCTTGTACGGCTAACACCGGCGACGATACGGCGGACTGTGATCGTACAGCGGATTCGCATGAGAATGAAAGTGTGCAAATTACGCCCACACTGAACAGTTCCATGCCTCCCACGCGTACACCGACCGTACGGATCGTCAACTCTACGCCCCTGAACCATGAACATCTGCCTCATCATAGCTTGCAACAGTATCACCCGTATTCGCATTCCGGGCATACTGGTTCGAGACACACGAGTCGCGTATTCTGTTCCCCATTTCGTATTCTATGGTATGTTCCAGTTAGAGTGAAATTGTCAAGAACAAATCAATATAAAACAAATTCTAACCGTGTACCTTCCAATACAGGTTCGAGGACGATGCAGACGATCTGGCAATATTAAAAGATTCCCACCGAAATCCGCAAACGATTTCCTCCTCCAGCTGGTCACCTGGTGGTGCAAAACCGACACTGCCATCGTCGTCGACGTCGTCGGCTCGCCTCAATGATAGTGATAGCGATTTTCGTCCCCTTGGATCACCCTCACACCACGATCAGCAAGCAACAACGTCAAGAAGGATTAGAGACGAGGACGAATTGTCTGGTGATTGTAGCCGAGATGTCCAGCCAATTACATCGTCGCTCTGTAGGGACAGCCAGCAATCGATCACAAGCACTCCAAACAGTTCCTTATTTAAAACTATGCGAACAAGCGCGTTGGCCATGAATGGTCTAGCTGCCGCTTCTTTATCCGCCTGTGATAATTCATTGTCTGCCGCCGGGGGATATTCGTCCTTTCTGACAAAGAAAAAATTAAAATTTAAAACCGAAGATGATGATTCCGACTGATCGTGTTAGGATCGTGCATTCGCACTAAAACATAAGGGTACGTGGGAATGGACGTCAAAAGAGTTCGGCAAGGAGCAATAACTTATCGGTTTTTTTTTCTTTACAGGGTGGATTGATAAACACTGCCTATAATCATGTCAGCATCTAATTAAGAAACGGATCTCAGTGCTAAGAGGGTTAGAGGATTGCAAATGATAACCAAAAGAAATAGCTCTCTTATCGTCATGTTTAGCTTCCTCTTGTTCATCTAGCCAGTCAGTTAACTCGAGTCATTAGCTGAGAACGTTGTTTTATATGTGTGCGTATTTTTTAATGAGTAAATAACGTTCCGGTCGGTTATTGTAAGAGAGAAAGAAGGACGTTTTAAAACTAAAATCTATATCAATCTACACAAAAAACCGACTGCACTAGAGTGCATTGCACTAACCTAAACTAAAACAAAACAAACAAAAAAAACACGCTATTGGGCGTAAAACCAATGTGATATCCAATGTTAAAAAACACTATCCTCCCTCTCTGTTTTTTAACACGTCCTTGTGAGCGTGTCCTTAAATTGTGTAAAGCATGCTAGTAACAGAACACTACCAGGATATCAGGTAGAAACAATCTAGTAAGCACAGGCAGGCAAAACAAAAAAATCGCCAGTGACGTGCGAAGATGCAATTGGTACAGGAACAAGAAAATGCTTGTACAGAAATTAATGTAGTGGAATTAGTACATTAAGTATAGTTTGTGTATTAGGCTGTATGCGTCGTGCTTTAGCATAAAAGGTGCAGATAGATAGATAACACCAGGCATGATTATCGCTAAACCTTTTAGAAGTCATATTATCCAAAGTAAATGTGAAAACAGTGTGCGAAACATATCAAGAATGTTGAAGAGAACTGTTGCTTTTTGGAAAAGGAACGATCATTTTACGCGTCTTTGTGTGTATGTGTGTGTGCGTTGTATGCGGTGAATAAAATCAGTTAACACTTCAGTTTTTAATCCAAGCATCTGTCTTTGCTTTTAATTTTCAGTCGAACATATTTTCCAAATTGTTTGAAGGACAAACATTTGTAGAGGTGATTTCGGCGTCGGTTATTCATACGACTGGACCCCAGGGTTCAAATCTCCCATTCGTCTGGACTTAAATATTCAACTACGTAGTATCAACAAGCCTAGTAAGCCATTGAATAGTCGACGTGACTTACTAGGTCTTTAAGCCAAGAAGAAGCAGAAAACTTAACTACGCGTTGCTATGCGAATGAGAAAGCTCTGAGGTGCCCTAAATAAAACATGGCTTATGTACTCCGCCACAGTACTGGGGTACTAAATCATAGTAACGTTTGACATCGTTTAAGGGTAACTGCTTGACAACGAAAGATACGTTCTTTCTTTTTATTTTACATAACTTTTACCTTTACAAAATAACTACAAAGACAAAAATTTCCGAAAATATGACAAAAAATTAGTACTGATTGCATCCCCCAGCACACACACACACACACACGCTTTAATTCTACTACGCCGTTAGCTCCTTGATGACGGCACCGGCAATGACGAGCCGCTGAATCTCGGACGTGCCTTCATATATTTCCGTAATTCTCGCATCCCGATAGTGCCGTTCGGCCGGCATATCCGACACGTATCCCATGCCACCGAGCACTTGTATCGCTTGATGGGCACAGTATGTGGCAGTCTCCGATGCTGCCAGCTTGGCCTGTGCCGCCTCCTTCGTAAACGGTTTCTTGTTGTCCTTCAACCACGCTGCGCGCCATGTAAGCAAACGTGCTGCTTCGAGCCTGGTTGCCATATCGGCTATCTTAGTCTGGATGGCCTGCAGTTTCGAGATCGGTTTGCCAAAAGCGATGCGCTTGTTGGCATAATCGACGGCACATTCGAGTGATGCTTGCGCAATACCCAGCGCCTGACTAGCGATTCCTATCCGGCCCGCGTCCAGTGTTTGCATTGCGATCTTGAACCCAAATCCCGGTTCACCGAGCAAATTTTCCTTCGGGATGGCACAGTCTTCAAAGATTAGCGAGCAGGTCGATGAACCACGAATGCCCAGTTTGTCCTCTTTCTTGCCCAACGAAAAACCGGGTGTATCTTTCGGCACGATGAACGCCGAAATGCCCTTGTGTTTGAGTGTTTTATCGGTGGTGGCAAACACAACGGCCGCGCCAGCCTCGTATCCGTTCGTAATCCAGCACTTGGTACCATTCAGTACCCAGTGGTCACCCTTCAGCGTTGCAGTGGTTGATGCAGCACCTGCATCAGATCCATTGCCCGGCTCGGACAACGCAAAACACCCGACCCGCGATCCATCGGTATACTCAGTGACGTATTTCTGTTTTTGCTGCTCGTTACCAAAGTGGGTCAGCGGTCCCAGGTATAGTGAATTGTTGACCGACATGATAACACCGGCCGAAGCGCATCCGCGTGATATTTCTTCCATTGCGATGGCGTACGCAAGATAATCAAGTCCGGTGCCACCGTAATCTTCCTTCACCGATACTGCCATCAGTCCTAGCTCACCCATTTTGCGTATTTGTTCCGCCGGGTACAAGTGTTCCCGATCGAACCGGGCCGCATTCGGGACCAACTCATTGTCAGCAAAATCGCGGCACGTTTTTTGCAGCATCTGATGCGTATCCGGCAGAGCAGATAAGCTAGCTATCGTACGGGTCCTAAAGGAACTGCCACTAGCACTGTGTCCTGTAAAAGGAGGGATATATAAAACATTAACCCAACACGTTCAAAGGTCAAGGTCCAGATGATGTTTTGATTGTGGGGGAGACATGAACGTACAGCATCCGGAAGGATTTTTTTCCACTTACCCAGTCTGGAAGCGATGCGAAAAGCGAACATCGTAATGGAGTGTAGATAGAGGTTAAGGAGGTAGATACAGGTTGTACTTTATGCTTAATAAATGAGATTGTTTTGTTGTAAAAATGCAAATCAACCCAAAGCAGCGACAGCAGGAGGACTTTGATCACGAACCGCGATTGTTTTGATTCCTTCCCTGCACTGCAGCAATCTGTCAATTGAAAATGCAACGGCTTTACTGCAGTTTCAAATTCGGCACATTTCAAAATTTGTAAAATAAAATAAAACCGTTTTATTTTCGCATAACACGTGCTCCCTGCAAAAGTCAATGAATACCGAAATATATTGTTTGAAACATATTAGTTTGAATTTATTTGCAACTTAACGTATTTTTATACCATAAAAATCTGATTACATTTGTTGCTTCTCGGACTTGGAAGAACTGCTACTACTACCACAGTCCGAACATTGAACAACACTCTGGGCGATAAATTCGATCAACGTACGCGTCGGTCGTCCGGCCATACCTCGCCGAATGTACGGGAAATCGGTCCCTTTCGTTTTCATCACGTTTAGCGCATCAATGTGCATCCATTTGCCGCACGGCAGGAACTCACGTAAAAATGCAGCCGCCTTGCAACTATTTGCTCCCTCTCCCTGCCCAATGTTCTGCACGTCCACGTGATCTGCCGAACAGATCTGCTGTGTGTAGAAATCCCACAGCGGCAGACGCCACACACGATCCCCGGTGTGAATGCTGGCGTTCTGCATTCGCTGCCAGAGATCTTCCGAGTTCGTAAATACAGCGGCACACACCTTTCCAAACGATTCAATTGTCGCCTTCGAGATGGTCGATACGTCCACGATGTACTTTGGACCAAAATGTTCAGCATATAGCAGGGCATCCACCAAAGCTAACGGTGCTTCATTGCTCGTCTTCACAATCTCGATGCTCTTCCCATTCTTAACCGTAATCACATCGCCCGGTTTCATTGCGTTGCATCCAATCATGTTTTCGCAAAGTGGAATCAACGCGCGTATGTTTACGGGCAGCTTCAGAGCCGCAATTGCCCGACTGGCTGCTACGACACATGCTGCACCGGTCATATCACCCCGCATGTCCGTTAGCGCTTCTAACCGCTTCAGGCAGAGGCCACCACTGTCGAATGTGTTGCCCTGGCCGATCAATATAATCGGCCGTTCCTTCGTGTCCGTACCGTAGTAGCTTAGTTCGAGAAAAATCGGAGGCTCACACGAACCTTTCGCCACTGTCAAAAAGGAAGTCATTTCCTCATTCTCCGCCCATCCACGTACCTTCACCTCCACATTGACGCCCGAGTTGCACAGTATTTGAACAACGTTTTGTGCAAATGTAGTCGGGGTCATTAAATTCGAAGGTGTTTCCTGTAGCTGACGGGCAAGATTTTGTGCCTCGGCCTTCGCCAATCCTATGCGCCATCCATTAGAATCGCACGGTAATTCGGGCTCGTAATACAGCTGCAGCTGTGGTACAAACTTTCTTTGGTCCGGGCTTCGCAGCTCCTGATTTACCCACAGTCCCATATGCGCACCTTCGGCAGCCGACTCAGCATGTCCAAAATCTTCCACATAGATACGGCTGGTTTCCAGCTGCTGTAACTCCTGACAACCACGAGCAGCTGCTATGCGGATCGCTTCCTTCGATATATCCATCTTCTCTACATCATCGTAACCAAGACACTCGCTACCAAGCCCGCAAACTGCTACGGCAGAATAGGTAGGCTCGAGATTGTACAAAATTCGAACCTCACCCCGCTTGGGCATGGGGCCGGCCAACCGGAGAAGCTCCAAAAGTCGTCCACTGGTGTACGACTGAAATGTTAATATGGGTAGATGTTACCTCAAAATAAATTATTCTAATTTTTCTTGCCTTAAACAGCACCAAACCTTACCTCATTGAATTTGGCCGCCGTAGGCGTTAGTACGCCAATGTCCAGCCGATCATTTTCGTCTGCGTACACTCCCAACACGAGACCACGGGAAGCGGGATTCGAACATTGTTCCGTAACTTTATGCTGTACATACCGAGATGCTTGATACTGTAACGATTTTAAGGACGATGGCCGTATAATTTGTCTCAGCGCTCCAAACGACATGGTTCTTCTCCCCCACTAGTTTTGCGGGTTGATTCCGTTAAAAATAAAGTTCGACCAAAAGTGGTTCCAAAGAGTTACGGTCCGATCCCTACGAAAGATTGAAATCAAATGGTCGTACTGTGATGAAAATTTGGTTCAACAATAGCCTGCTCAAAGTGTACTTCGATGATATCATTCACAGCACGCTCCTAGACGAGCACTTGCTATAGACTCAGTGTTGCTGTATAGTTTCCTTCTGTAGTGCTAAAGCTCGCAATAAAGGCTATAATTTTCACAATTGTCCCCATTTTGCGTCACAAACGTATCAACCCTCATCCAAACGGCGCAGCATATCCAAAAAGCGGTTGTGAAGTGTGAAACGCTTCAACCCGGTAGTATGACCGCACACCACCATAGCCAAACTGTCAGTTGGTCGTACGCAAGGAAAAAGGGCAAAAGCACAGAAACACGAAGAAGAGCAGGCAATTTAGGGAAGTGTTTTTGTTGCCATTCCACCCACAGGGCAGCAGCAGTAGCATTTGCGTTGAAAAAATCGATAAAATTATTTGTAAATACAGTGAGACGGACTGACAACGATAACGGTGCGTGTATAGTGAATCGTGCCAGTGCAGTTTGCAGTTCAAAAACTCGGGGGAATCGATTCAGGTGCAGATTCCCTCTACGCTTACTACAACTACTATTACGCTGCATTGGGTCAGGAATGTGTGATTGCGCTACTGGAAAGTAATAAAATTTATAATCCATCGATATACGTGGAACGCCTGCAAGCAAACCGTTGTGTGGTGGTCGGTTAGTGCACCAAAGCACCCGAGTCGACAGTGTGATAAAATGTGACCCTGGTCCGCAGTACCACCCACAAATTTGATAGCATTTGTGAAATCGTAAGCGGGCGTTCGTAAGCAAAAGAAAATAAGAAAAAAGCAGCATAACAATAGTGCATAGAAGTGCGTCGTAGGTATCTCATGTGAAGGTGCAATGAAGTATTTTGTTGGTACGTGGTTGATATGTTTGTAGCAATATCGGCGAAGAAACAGGTGCAACCTTAGTTGCAAAAGCAAAAGTTCATAATCCATCAATTGCGACAATATACACACCAGCAAGCATCCGTCGCATAAAGTTTATGCTAACGTGTTCAGAAGCACGGGGCAGCATTCCGTTTTGCATACTGTGTGTGAGTGTGCGTTGGCAAAGGTTGGCGAGCTTCGCCCGGAGAACGCGCAAGGCAGGAATAGCGTGCACCGATCCGAGATGAGCTGATAAAGGCGGTTCTGTGTTTATTTATGATAATGTAAGTAGAAAATATTGCAAATTTTCCAGTGACAAAATGTGACTTATATACTTGTAGAGCATACCCGGGAAGCCAAAGGGTTGCTGGTAAATGTTACACGAGTACTAAAAAGCAACCATGGAGATTGGCTGATAAGCCGAGGACGATAAAGCGTAGGAAGATAAGGTGCGCAATAGAATGGAAACATTGGAATTCTTCGCCCACCGAAGAATGTGTCATTCTAGTGCGCTTAATAGCGCGGAAAGTGTAAAAGTAAACTTTCCCTTTTCGTGCATCGACCACTTGTGATTGCAAACATCGATGACATCAGTCTGGTTACTGCTTCTTGTGGCAGACGAGAATTAGTGCCACAAATGGTATAAATTTTTACAATGTTACTTGCTTCTCGCCGAGCAGAAAGAGCTACCGTGTACACCCGAACGCAATTCAATGCCTTTCCATTTTATACATTCCGCCGCCCCTTGATGGTTGCAGATGACCTTAAAGTAAAAATGGAAGACATTTGAAAAAAAAACATGTTAGACGAAACAATACCAACAAACATTGCTGTACAAAACAGAGCGTACGTATGATTGCGCGCTGATGGAATGGTTTCGAGGTGACAAACGATGCACACGGTTTAACACATGCGGAGCGCACACGGTGCGGGTGTGTCTGTCTATGTGACCGCGACACTTCCCAACAATGATACTTCCACGACGGAAATACCGCGCGTGAGGTGGTACTATGTAAATATAAACTTTCCATGTACGGGTCTAGGGCCGCGGTGCATACCAGAACCCGTCAGCATCATGTTTGCTTTTTTAGTTCGCGCTATCCGTGCTGGACTGACCAAATATAACCGGCTAGGCACACACATTCACACGTTTACTCACAGTATCTCTCGTGTCCCCCTTCCGTTTGTGGGGTAAAACAAAAAGAATGTCCCCCCTCACATATTGCAATAGTCAGCAGTCCGTCAATCGTTGTGATTCAGATTGATTTGCATAATGTAATGTGTGCTGGCCCAAAAACAATGCTTGGCCACTTGCGTGGAAAGCATAAAGAGAGGGAGGTAATGTGTGGCCAAAAAGAGGAGTTTGTAAATGTGTCGACACTGGTCATATTAGATCTTTTGTAAATAAAACTTTTAACAAACACTCGATTCCAATAAGCATTTCTCTATCATGTTTGAAGTTAGTGTATGATTTAGAACGCTTCAAGTGGTTTGTAAGTCAACTGCACAGATCATCCCCAAGTACAGGGGAAAAAAGAGGAAAAAAATGATTCATTGTTATGGTAGCGATAATAGTGAGACATGGGGAGATAAGATCACACCCGTCTCTAAAAACTCGCCCTTTTGTTTTTTTGCATTTCAGCCAATTGACATAGTGATAAACGTTATATTTTTCATTTGTCTTTATAAAGGCTTTAAATTTCTAAACCTACATTCGCCTCTCATTGTGATAAAATTGTTATCTTCACTTGAAGGAGTGGAGCGACTAATTATTGATTTAATAATAGTTCAACCGTATTTATGTGACTGCGTACAAAATGTAGGAAATCAGCCAATCCACTACAATGGAATCTGATGAAGTAGTAATAACATTACAAAAGGCAGTAGTGCCTAGTAAGCCATTTGATGGACGGCGTGATCTAGTAGGTCGTTAAACCAAGAAAAGAAAAGAAGAAGAGCCTTTGAGACTACATTCTCTCTCTACTGTATTCAAGATGTGGTTTAAAATAATACAAAACTATTGCGGATGTGGCTTATTGTGTTGCTTAAATTTATCCATATAAATTGTTCATGAGTAAAAATCTAATAAGGCAGTTCTGATGCAGTTTGTCGGGTGATAAGATAATCGTGTAATCGGTGTCAATCGGTGAGGATGAGGCGGATTGAGACGTGAATTTGTTGAGGATGCAGGAATGGGTCAGGCGTGTATGTTCTATTCAAAAGCTTTGTTGCTCACTGGAATAAACCGGATGTAAGCATCCACCATTGGGTGGAACGATCACGCGAAGGCGAATTTCCGAACTGTCCTTCCGCAGTTCCTTGTGTGTCGTCAGATCGACTTGGATCAGGCGAATAGGCGGATAGGGATAGACAGGACCAATTCCTACCATTGAATCCGCGTATCTGTTGACAACGCTTTGGCATGGTGAGCGTCATCAGATTGGTTTGCGACGGAGTGAGCAAGCACAACCGGAGTGCGGGACCAACATCCAGAGAGAATGCAGAGGGATCACAGGCTCGCCGGGCGACACTACAGCTTTGCGAAGTTAGGCGAGTTAATCTATTTTTTTCCTGAACACACTAAGAGAAGTGTTTAATCGTGGACCAAAGTTCGGCTAGCGACGATTTTCCCTAATTCTTCCGATGTGGAGAAATGTTCTTGTTTATGTCCACGTCGAGATTATTTGCATGTCTATGCTGAACGGCGAATCAAGCAACCATTGGAACGTTTATAAATATTTCTTAACCCATCAGATTTATCCGTGAGCCGATTTTTTTGTTTTGATATTTGTTGTTGAATTCGCAACGAGGCATCAAATGGGCATTTACGAACTCACCAAAATTTCAATCGATTTAAAACGCCGTTTCTTCGTTCAATGGTGCTCGCCGCAATTGAAATAACCTTCGGCTGGATAAAATGTTTATTTGCCGTTCCGTAATAGAATGCATCACACATCGACTCCTTCTCCTCGTACGCACCATTCCGGATGATACGGTTTTTTTTCGAACCTTGCAGGCTAGTTACAATTAATTAATTTACTCACACGAGCACTGCCGGATGACTTTTAGGGGGTGTTGGTGGAAATATGGGAGGTAAGAATCGCAGCAATCGTACTTGTGGGCGGGCGAGCAGGCTTGGGTGATGTTCATCGGGAGAAGTAACTCCAACCTGGGGGTGTGCGTTTGTACTTGATGCTGTTTTGTTGGTGATCTGTTTACTGTCGCTGTTTGCCGAAGAGATCTTTTTATAGCGAGTGAGATAGATAGAGAGAGAGAGAGAGAGAGAGAGAGAGAAACAGAGTCTAGGTTAAGTTATGCTAATTTTACCCGTTCGGCAATGGTTACCCCGCCTTCATTCGATGCGAAACAAGAGCCACAACCATGCAAGTTTCTGATCACCATAGCACGTGGCAAAAGGAATGTCTTAAGTTTGTAAACTAATTGTTTTCTTTTAAAACGTTGTCACCGTATCGACAGAAAGTAAGCTGCACAGACAGTTTTACAATAGACCAGAGGGAAAGGTTTGCATCTCAAAGCATGTGTCTGTGTGTGTACGGTAAGGTTCGTCCACTTGACTGCGTTCCGTTATTTGAAGTAGTGTACTGCTACTACCCCTGCTGGAGAAGTTTAAATTTGCGCATCGTTGCCCGCCCGTTGCTGCCGAAGAGGAAGCCGGTAGACGAACGATTAGAAATGGTCTCACCAAAGCGAGAAGAAACGGAATCAAATTGGAACGGGTTGGATGAGGGGGGGGGGGGTTGGTAGTTGATGTGTGGAAAACGCATCGCCACCACACACACCCAACCCGGCTGAGCCGTTAGGTTTGTGCGAATAATTAGGGCACGCTCTTCCGTCCGGCGTGTGTGTTAAATCGATTGTGAACGATTCCGATACACCTTGTGAGCGAGCCAGCGCCAGACAGTGGTTGATAAGTTTTTCGCCTTTTTGGTAATGGGGAAATGTGCAGTGATCAAGCCAGCCATCCTAAGTTTTGGTGAGTTTAGTGTGAGTTTTGGTATAAATCTATTTGAGGAACTACATTCCAGAAATTGGAATTTCCTTTTTTGGGGACACCAATCAAGGAAGTTGTTGTCTAATTCTTGTAGCTAGTTTGGCATGAAATCCTTTCATCGTTGTAGTATTGTAGTCGTATCAGGATACTAATCAACAAACAGGTCTGATATTTGCAGCGGAACAACGATGAAAAGATTGGTGTCCCAAAAGGAGGAAACCCCAAGCTATGGAATGAATGACAGAGGAGCTTCACCGATCAGGGAGCCTCACGGGTTAAGCACGGGAGTTTCCGATCGAATAGTGTTCGAAACGGGAACCGTTGACGTGGACATGTTGGTCACGTTCTGAGTGGATAGCGTCGCTATAGCTGCATCGAGACCACCGATGGTGACCGATGGTGTCCGTTCCTGAGTGGTAATGCCGATGCGGCGCAACCGTACCACTCTTTCGACAGGCGTCCCCGCAGATGGGGCCGCTGCATCTTGATCAACCGTAACCGTTCGTGGCTTTCGACGCTGTTCAATCATTTTATCACAGTAATATTAGCAACCGTAAATTATTTCTCTTTTTGCAATCATAAAAACCAACGCAATGACCACTGCATAATTATTGTGAATGACTTGTAATATTTGTCTATTATTATTATATAAAGACTTGTTCTACCGTAGAGTTTTGCGAAAGGATCACTAACTGTTGGCCTTTTAGGTATAGTGGCCATTTTGGAAGCTTTCTTCTTGGCTTGGAGTTGCTGATACCACGTAGTTGAATAACAGTCCTCTCTACGGGGGAACCCTGGTCCTGCCGTGTGAAGGCCGGTGTCGGTGTCGGTCAATTTTATTTCGTGCTGTTTTCTGTTCGTTCGTTTCGTTCTTTAGCAGATGTTTCACTTATTTAAAACAGCTCATAGATGGCTACCATTACACGTTGATCTTTAGCTTCCGGTTTTCCTGGAACTAAAGATATTCAACCAACATATTGGAAAAGATCGCACTGCAAACTACCAGATTACAGCATCTTAGAGATCGTACGATTCACTTCAATCGTACCTTGTGCTAATCATGTGAAGCATACTGTTATAGTACTTTAAGCTTCAATTTTACGGCGAATTACGTCCATCTACTTCCGCAGCTCTTCTTGTCTGGTACCTTTGAGGCAAAGGTAAATGTTTACCCAGTGTATTTTCCTCTATACGAACCATCTTTTTCCATCTTGCACAAAATCGTTTCCTCTTTACGGTGCGCTGTATGTGTAACTTCCTTCACCAAAAGGCATCACACCAATTCCAAACTCGTTTGTTCCACTTTTGATTTCTCTAGTCGATCACACTAAACGAATGAACCCTTCTTAAACACTCACACATTTTTCGTACGTGATCATTGCCAAGAAAAGGGTTTCGTTTGCATAAGCCCCTACCAGAGAGGCACAGAGATGGCTTTGATGCCGACAAGTCTTATGTCCAGCAGGGAAGGTAGGCGTCCGGCAATTGAAACTAATGAACTTAATGCAAGATGACGAGATGATTGAACGATTTTCTTTAGCTTTTATAAGTGCTTTTTGGAATTGTTTCATGCACTAGTCGGCAAAGTAAACGAAGCGTTACTAATCGGATGCTTAAGCGTACTCGTTGTTTAGACTATGGGCCGATTTCTAGCGATAAAACTTGGTCCACGATTTCGTGTGTAGTGTGTTTATTGTAGTTATTGTATTGTACTCGAATTGTACTTATATTTGCTGTACCTTTACTTGTTTATTTAAACAGAATATATATATTTATCGCCACGTACAACATCATTCTGACTTAACAGTGGGGGAAACACCCATTATCTTGCTGTGCCGGATATGGTGTCATCGAGTGAGAAGAATGTTTCAAATCGCTCAGTATTCTATTTCCAGGGCACGAATGACCCTTCGCAGGGAAGCGTTTTTCTTCCCATCCGTAGTTCTCCCACAATATGGATAGAACACGCGGTCCCGCCGGAGTACTAGTGGTTGGTTGGGTATCTAAATTGGACAATTTATATTTAGAATCTCGTTGCGCCCTTAGGGGCAAGTTCCTGTCTAGCGCAATACCTAGTTTTCGCCAACCATTAGTACTCGATGTCGGGGACTCTATTCCCTCCTAGACATGCATGCGGCGAACGGATATTTCCATTCTACCGTTGAGGAGATGCTTAGACCCGTCCCCTTGCTTAGTACGCCATGAAAAATCACGACCTACGACACACTGCACGCTACAAACGGTCCCAAAATAAATTGTTCTTGTTGAAAAGAGAAGGTTTCCCTTCATGAAACGATCGATGGTTCGATTGAAATGCAAGCATCGGCAGCTTGCATGCGTAAGATCGATTCTTGAATACTTGCCCACCTATACCGAAAATGCAGAAGTAGTGCAGTAGGTGCAGTTAAACGAGCAACATTCGAATCACAGTTTCATTTTCCTTACAATAAGAGTTTGGTACTTTTGTGTTGAGTTTCTGGGCAAGATCTGGGTAAGATACCGGGTAATGATCCTCCTCCGTACGGCAGGGGTTTTACTTTCATTCGATAACGGTGTGCAGACGGTGGAAAACTTTCACCTTAAACCGTGCTCTGCTTGGAAAATGCATCACATAATGCGTGAGAATTTTCCTCTTAACGATCTCTTGTTTGGGGCGGATGTTTGGTTGGTTCGGCGAGGGATTGCGGATTGTGCGGTTGTTGGTGACAAGCTGAAAAAGACGGATGAAATATGGACGACGCAATTCAAGTGACCCGGTCCGCACCGTTATCGGGGTGTGCAAGTTAAGAAATAAAAGTTTCCATTCCATCCAAGTTGATCGTGAAAGTGATGCGAATGAACTCTGTTCGTGGTAAAGTACCGTGTAGTCTAATGCTGATGATACTAAATCTTGCATTTTGCGCCTTTTATCTTCTTCCACAGAGTGTGTTTAGTTTGTGTTATCATACTTTAACATATCATCACTCCAGCGACGAGGAAGACATTTTACAATTGAGAGTTGTAGTAGGTCAAGTACCCAACAGAAAACGAACCTCCAACGCAACAACCGTAGTAACGATAACAACCCCTAAGTACCGGTGTTATGGCAACCATTACAATGGCAGCATCACCAAAGTCCAACAGCAGTGCCTCGACGACGTCCATGTCGCTATTGCAGCGCCAATCGAGCAAGAACGCGGACACCGTATCGGTTTGTTCGACCACTAGTGCCTTCTCAACGTGCCCCGATCGGCACGGCTTTTACGGTGGCAATCAGTTCTCGGAGAAGCCGAAAAAGGAGTCGCTGACGCGCGAGCAAATAATTGCACGGGAAAAGAAATGGATCCACATGACGTCACACTGGGCGGAGTATATGAACACCAACTACAAAAAGGTAATCTGGAAAAAAAATTGTACTGAAGAGACATTTTGAACATGATCTAATACCTGTGTGTGTGGTACATTTCTTCTTTCATCAGGTTAGAGAACGTTGTAGAAAAGGAATTCCGGACGCATTACGACAGAAAGCATGGTTCCTGCTGACCGGTGCCAACCATCTGATGGGCAAGTTTCCCGACTGGTACCAGCATCTGCTCGAGGAGCCCGGCAATCCGCAGATAATTGACGAAATTCGCAAGGACCAACATCGACAGTTCCCACACCACGAAATGTTCATCGACGACGACAAACCGGGCCAGAAGGAGCTGTTTAACGTGCTAAAAGCGTACTCGGTGTACAATCCGACGGTCGGATACTGTCAGGCGCAGGCACCAATCGCTGCCTTCCTGCTCATGCAGCTACCGGCCGAGCAGGCATTTTGGTGCTTCGTCGCTATTTGTGACAAGTGAGTGGCGCGCGCCAAAAATCAAAACACCAGCCAACCCAACCAAAACCTTATTCACGCGTCTCCTTTTATTTTCAGATATTTAGAAAACTATTTCACGCCCGGACTCGAGATGTTACAGCGCGATGCCGGCATGCTTAACCGGCTGCTAAAGAAAACATCTCCGGCCGCGTACCGGCATCTCCAGAAGCACAACGTCGATCCGCTGCTCTACATGACCGACTGGTTCCTGTGCGCGATGACGCGTACACTGCCCTGGGACACGCTGCTCCGCGTGTGGGATTGCTTCCTTTGCGAGGGTGTGCGGATATTTTTCAAGGTAGCGCTTGTCATCATCGGTGCCACACTTGGCCCCCAGAAGGTACGGTCACAGTGTAATGGGTTGTGTGAAACGTTGGCCGTGCTACGCTCGCCACCGAAAAAGTTTCTCGAGGAAGATTTCATCATGCACCACATCTTTCGGTTAAACATTACGATTGAAGACTTCCACCGAGAGCATAAAAAGCAGGAGATGCTGCACCGGAAGGCTAAGCTAGAACAGCAGAAAGCCGCCCAGCAACAGAACGGTGGTGGGTCTTCTAACAATGGTCCCAGCAGGAGCACGTAGCCTGTGTCGTGTGCGCTACTGGCATCGAGGTAAGAGGAGCGCTAGTCCATCGAGGGGTACATGGGGAGGAATTGGGGTTTAACCAGCTCAACCTTCTCTGATCCCACGAAACACGAAACGTAATTATACCAACCGACCAGATTTGTCGGTTTTCTGCAATTAAGGGCGCATATTCGTCTCTATTTCTATTCTTCCATTAAGAGAGCGTATATAAAATGGAATCAGAAACCCGTTTAATGATAGTAAGAAATAGTATAATTGCGAAACAAAAACGCATCACCGAAATTTGATAAACATTTTCGTCCTCTTTCAGGCGAAAAATAGAGCGTTTAGGAAAAAAAAAATCATTAAAGCGAATATATCATGGTTAGGAAGGTGCGCCGATGATTTCACTCATAACGAAGTGAAAACCCCAGGCAACACACTCGTTGGAACGCAGATTTATAGTACAATTTTATATCTTTTTCTAAAGATGAAACACATGCGTAATATTACAACATCCGTATTCTAATTCACTACAGTCCAGATAATTTTTAGTCGTCGTTAGTGTTAGGATCCTGAAGGCACGATAAATGAAGTATATACACAGGGGAAAAAAGGATAAGAGAACACTTCACAGAGAAGAGAATTCTTCGACAAAAAAATTGTTCTTTTCATTCTTCATTCCATTGTAAGATCGTAAAAAGAACTCGTTTTGCAATTAATTGCACGCACAGATGTTTATTATTCGATGTTTGAGCAATCGAACGATTTGGGCTGATATAATTGTTCTTTGGAAACAAAATTCCACGTAGAATTACGTATATCAACATTTTCGATTTCTTAGCCGAAACATAAAGCATGTTAAACGAGAAAAGTCTCCCAGCGAAAAACACCGTTAACTGTATTCGTTTCTATACCATTTAAACATTTCTCACCATTTAGCAAATCGCACAAAGAGTATATAACGTAAAAAGCATAACACTACACGAAAAATGTTACACATACACGGTTGTTACACACAATAGTTGTTACTTTTTCGCAAAATGATAATGAACACAAAATATATCCTCTCGATACTAAAGGATTCTAATGAAGAAAATAAGGCGATCGAGCAAACAATTTTAATCATGGTGCCTTTCTTTTCTTCTCGTGCATTAAACCCAGCACTGGGCCTTACTATTGCACAATATCATCGATCCGGGGGACACGCGTAACCACGAATCGTGCGTTATCATTACGTTTAACGTTTAGAAATATGTTTAACATAATTAGGACTTTTCTTTCTTGATGTTTTCATAAAAAAATATTTCTGTTTAGTTTCGTTTATAAAGAAGAAACACCATAAAATTCAAATTAAAAATTTGATTTTCATGCGGTGGTACAATTACAGAATTTTACGGCCATAGATTTAAATGTCTCGATTTTGTCGGAAAAAAACAGAGCTTTACGCTGAGGTAGGACATTTAATTCTGAGTTGTAAAACCTCTCGCTGTACTTTGTGCTCTTACAATTCGTGCAATTCGTCGTCGTTATTTGGCATATTACAAATTTGCCACTAAAGCTAAGGCATTAGTGTGAATTTTGTTCACCAGCAATTATTATCTTCCCATCATTATTTATTCGCACGCAATGAGATAACAATTAGTGAAGGCAGCTAGCACCACCGTGTACACCGTTCCAATGCGCTGGAACTTGAACGGCGTGGGGTTGTAATAAATTCGTGTTTACTCTGTACTAAAAGATATACATTGTAGTACTATCTCTTCAATGCTAAAAGTGGTAACGCCGTACATTGAATGTTGTACACTATGAAAGAACTACATACTGCTCTTTTTTCTAATTTATAGTGATAACAGCACCGAAGCAGCACCATTGGTCATCAAATGTCTTCCTCAAGAGCGTTGTTTTCGGATAATTTGCTATAGCAAAAATTATTCTTTTTCATCGTTCTTCTTTCTTTTAGTTTATTTATTTCTTCCAAGTGTATCTATTCCATTCGCTCCGTTTGTTTTGCATGGGCAGAAAACTAAAACTGTAATTAATCGTTACTGTTTGCAAAAACAAAACCGTCTTTTGATTCTAGCGCTGCTTTATAACCGTTCGAGCTGCTCTAATGTAATGTCTGTTTGCTAAAGAATGTGTTTTACAATCGCGGCATCGTGGCCAGACCCTTTCCATCTACTGGGCGGTTATTTTACGAAATAATCTTCCGAAGTGCCTATACGTGTAGCAGTTTTGTCGATTCATTTAACATATCACTTCATCGATTCATCGTTCGTGTACAGCTGCTGCTGCTGCTACTACAAAAACGTATTGCGTTTACATGGTTGTAGTTATCCTTCGAAAATTGGAACGATCATTTGCATAGTAAAAGGTGGGTAGATAAGTTGTAGTTCTGATGTACTACTGTGTCCGAAAAGTAAGGTGACATTGGATGTCATATTTCACGCGCCCCTTGTTTTTATTTTTCGTTTCAAGTCACAACATCAACCCGTCAATTTGACAATTTGTTATTGGAGCTGCGCCTAGTGTTTTTGTCCATATTAACCATGTCCAAGTTTGTGGAGCAGCGCGCATGTATCAAATTTTGTTTGTACAATGAAATAAACGCTGCGGAAACATTACGGATGTTACAAAAAGCCTTCGGGGAAGGTAATCTATGTCGGAGAAAAATGTGTAGAAATGGTACATTGATGGCCTTGAGAAGATCAAAGACGAGGATCGTCCATCCACCTCGTCCGACGACGCCCACGTCGTCCAAATCAAGGATTTGGTGGTCAATAATTTTCGGTTGACGATACGAGACCTTTCGGAAAGTGTTGGGATTTCCAAAGCCTCGGTCAACAAATTTGTGGAAAAACAACAGCTGGTTTTTGCACCACGATAATGCGCCTACATTTTTATTACGACACTTTTATTACGACCTGAGAAGCTCGTATTACTGGCCGATAGATTCTCACTGAAACAGCGACTATATGACAACAAATAATGCACAGAATGATCGAAAGGTTTACTCACCAACAAAACACGATGAAAGACGAACACGCCGGCGGAACCTCATCCAGGTTTTAAACCTTGAGCTCCAGTTTACTATTAAGGTCGGTCGGATTTCTACAACATATGGATGTGGATTGGCTAGAGGCAGGTTGGTTACGCACGGAACTGCCGCCCTTAAATGGCTTTACTCATCAGCTTTAGCTTGTCTTTTAACACCTTTCGCAGCTCCCTTACTTCAGTCAATGCATTCTCTGCGATGGTCAATTGTATGTTGGAGGCATAGTTGGGATTCAGCGACATTCGCTCTATAGCGGCGGTGAGACTTTCTTCGACCACTGGTGGCTTCCAGGAGGCTAGCGGTACAAAGCGAAACAAAACAATAAGTCAACACTCTTTTACTGAAGCGGATTGTTCGTTCGGCTTACCTAGCACAAGGTCCATTTCGTTGATTCGTTGTTTCAATTCCCGAAGCACCTTCGTAACCAACGTAAGACGTTCCCGCTCTGGGACGAAAATGGTAGCGGCGGCCGTTCCAGAATTGGCATCGCTGTTGATAGCATTATTTGTAGCACCCGGTCCGCTGCTATCGGTAGACTGTCCCTTTTTACCTTTCTTCCCCGTGTTGGGCTGCGTTTGGGATGCTGGCGTATGAAGATATTTGTCGTAACAAACCGCCAGAACGAACACCATGAATGAGATCATCTGGAAAGCAATAATAGCGAGAGTGGTCACAAAATGTTGAACATTAAGAACGGCAACCAAGGAAATCGAATGATTCCGTACCTCAATACAACCATTAACGAGCTCGTGCGTCATCTTCCAATGCCACAGCAAATCTGACGACTGGTGGTACGTTTCGATAGCACCCTTTAGCGTCTCGTAAAGGGACGTCACATCGCTGCAACACGTATCAGCTGCCTCAGTAAGTCGCTCTACGCTGTGACCCTTCCACAGATCGAGCACCAGATCGGCCAGATGTGTAAAGACACGCTCATACGGTAGGCTCAGGTAAAGATGTAAACGCGACGGCAACAGATTGACTAGATACCGGCCACTGATCGGAGTGTGCTTTTTACTACGGATATTTCCGACCACTTCGACCCACTCATCACGCAACTCTTGCGCAACCGTACATTCCATCGTCGCCCGGTTGAGATATAGTTCTACCAGCGAAAATATCATTCGCGAGAGACTCGATCGTAACCGCAGCAAATCGTAGTCCTGCTCGTAGCTTAACTTTTGCAGTCGCTCCCGACGATCCTCCAGCGTAGCACCTACCGGTCTCGAGACGAATGGTACTGCTTCGGGCCCATCACATGTACCATTGTTTGTCGGTTGACCATCGGCAGCCTCATCCTTATCGCCGGGCGGATCCCAACAGACGAAGATCGTTAGATCTCGGTTGTCGTGCAACTTGTCCCACCGTATACGATCCTCGTGCGGTTTCTGGCGCGTCTGCCGGTATGCTGCCAGCAGCTGGGACAATGTACCACCGGAACTTACCACCATCAGCAGCAACGTTTCGACGGTTACGAGCATAAAGTGAAAACTGTTGGTAAGCCTGCTGCGGAAGTCGAAAATTTCCACCAACTTTGAGAACGTGCCGTAGTTGCACAGTGCCTTCGTAAATTCCGAGTTGGCATCGTTATCGTTAAGGAAAAAGTAAAGCGTACGGTCGTACGTCGTTTTGGCCAGTGCTGGAAAGCCAGCATTTGCCAGCTGGGCGCAGTGCAAATAACCGAGCGAATCAAGCTGTATGTGCTTGATGTCTAGCGCTTCGTACGCCGTTTGTGCTGCCTGTATTAGACCGAGCCGATGGTACAGTTGTAGAACTAGCAGCTTGCCGTGGAAGTTATTAACACTGTTCGCTAGCAGATGGTTTAGCAAGCATAAGGCTTCGATGGCCGGTCCAGAACGTTGCATGCGCCATGCCCGTTCATACATAATTTGCGCTAAAAAGAGGTTAAAAGAAGCAAAACTCCATTAAGTTGAGGGTTAAAAACAAAAGAGATGACGAGCTGGATTCGTGACCATACCTGCAAGCAATGCGTACGCATCGGATGGTCCCATATCGGTTACAAGCAGCCCCTGCCCGTACGCATTGTACCCGTGTTCGTAGTGAAGGCTGAGCGAGGTATAAATGGCGTGCAGCAGTTCCTCGCTCACGATGGCATGCGCTCCGCTGTACCGTGCAATCTGTAACGTGCATATGTGTCGCTGCATTTGTTCTTTCTGCAAGCATAAATGGGAAATGTAAATTCTACCCTTTCAAACACTGATCGTTTGTTACTTACACTTGCAGGCAACGTTGCTGAGCTGAGTCCTAGCCCGTTCATTAGCTTCGTAGCTAGTGCCCTTCGTTCGGAGGCCGGTTTGACAAATTCTAGGAACAGCTTCATATCGAGCGCACAGCACGGTTTGTCGGCAAACAGCTCGAAATATTCCGCCAACATATCGGACATCTTGCCGAACAGCTGTTCTTCCGCGTACTGCAGCTCAACCATGCGACGGTTCAGTTCCAACCGGGCTAGATATGGTCCACGGAACTTTTTCGGCTGTGCTTCAATAATCTAAAAACAAAACGGATTATATGCTGGTCATGCAACAGCAGCCTTTTGTTGTTGCTTGGTCAACATGCTTAGCGGAAGTTGGGCCAAGTGAGCCACCTAGTAGTTTACCAGTAAAACTATAGTTTGGCGACCTAGCGAGAATGCTGAATTGTTCGTACCTGTGACTAGGTATAGTATACCAAATTTCATAAATAAAAGACAATTTTTCTAATATTTATCATCTTCATCAACTGATCAACCAAATTGGCTGTAATCTTATACCATTTCAACCGGTTAAAATAAGCTCTCAAATGATAAAGAAACAAAATATCAAGAAACCGTAAACTACATGACAAAGTCGAGACAAAAATAACGTCGAATCATGCCGAATGAGTTAATAGTCGCAAGAGGGATTCGAATCGCAAGAGGCTTTTAATCTCTTTTGGGTTTCGAATCGCAGAGTTTTCAAACTTTTAGGATTCGAATCAAGATAGAGTTCTGGGAAACTGTTTTGGGGTTCGAAGAGCATCGAGTTGGCTCTGCTGTTATGCGAAGCGTTACGTCGCGGTAATCCCACCGCAACCCCCCGGTCATTAAAAGCTATGTTAAGTCGTATCAGCAAGGACTCCCAAAAGAGTTGTTAAAAGAATAAAATTACAGTAGGGAATGAGTAAGAGTCAAATTAATTCCTTCAAAAGAGTTGTTATTTTCACCACTAATGCTTACATCGCACAAGAACTCGTGACACATTTCCACCGTGTAATCCGCGCCGTCCGGTTTGTCTCCCGCCTTGATCAGCTCGAACGTGGAATTTATGTAATCCTGATAATAATCCCAACGATCTTGCCTAGACAGAGAGACAGATAGTTTGCGAATGAGTGAACAATATAGAAATGGAAGCAAAAATGCTGCATAAACCACCGGGCAGGTGGTTTATGCTGTAGACTGTCCCTTCTCTACTTACTCCCGTAGCAGCAGCTCCTTCAGCAGCCGGTTCAAATCGCCCCATTTGTTCAGCTGCTTGAGCAGATCAATCCGCAGATAGACGGGTGCACCCGGGTACAACTTCTGGCATAAAGCACCCTGCAAAAACTCGTACGCCTCGCCGTACTTGTGCTGCTCTTGCAATATCTGCAGGTACAGTTGCGCTTCCTGTGCTCCCTCGAGCTTGTTCTCTGCAATAAACTTGTCCACCATACGCTGGGCAAGAGCCAACAGCAGTTTTGCCTTCTCCGGGTTTGCCGCATCCGGTCCGCGCAATGCCTGCAGCACCACACTCATGACGGCCCAGAAGTAGTATGAGTTGCGTTGCCGCAATTTGTACAGCTGCAGTGCAACCGTTTGCAACGCTTTAAAGTCATCGATACGCATGTAGGCGATGAATAGCTGCGAAAGAAGTTCCTCGCTGCCCGGCACCTGCCGCACGGCATTGCTAAACAGGGTGCAGATTTTGTCCAGCCGTTGCATTTCCTTGTAGCACAACGTGAGCGCGTGCAGCGTGGTCGCCTCGATCGGTTGCTCCTGCTCGAGAGCCGCTATCAGCGGTGCACTGTCTTCGGTGCGGCCGAGCCGCTGATACGCCCAAGCTTTCAGTGCACGGGCACACTGTAGGGTCGGTTTTTTCTTGAGCATCTTCTCGACATCCTGCAGCGCCTTTTTGTAGTTGCCGATTTCGATCGATTCTAAAAATAGCCGAGAACAGTTAGTTTTGATCATCGTGCGTGCACGTTTGGAAGGGATAGGGGTTCTAATAATGGAATCAGTAAATGCAAAACAACACAAGAATCACACAATGAGATACGCGAGACGGATTTCTGTTTCGGGAGTTTGGGAATGGATGATGCCGGCCGGTAAACTGTGACATGTGTAGAAGCAACCTGACTTCTTCCCTTGCTGAGCGGAGCTCATGAGCTACGTACGGGGAGATATTCATTGCAATGGCACTATTTAGCTTATCACACCGCTTATCCGGCACAATGATATGTTCGCTCCACCTAGATCCATTAACCCCTACTGTAACCTGTCTGTCCTGTCGTGTGCGATTATCGAGTGATGAGACACCATGAGGAGAACAAGCCACCGGAACCCTACGGTTACCACGTTCTTACGTACCCCAGATTGGCCGTAGCTTCCTCTCGTACGCTAGATCTTCTTGCTGCATTGTGCCGAAGGTTTGCTTTCTCGCTAGAAAACGGGCCCGCTATTGCTGCTAGGTGAGTGTATTCGTTCACAAATTCCTTGCCCTAAGCACCCCGTTCAATTTTACTCGCGACTGCAAACACACATATGCGCACATCAACAGATATTTTGACAATCGGAAGAAAATTAACTTTTTTTTTGGCAAATTTAATTTGGGAAGGGAAATGTCTAACTTGACTTGCATCGAACGCCATGTTGGATTTGATTTGACAATTACGGTTCTGGTGTTCTGGTTTGAGCAAAGACGATGAGTTTTTTAGCTGCACTCAATAACAATTAACTTGTTGGAGTACTAACCAATACAGTTTATTAGCTTGTATGTATTTTTTGCGTCATTGAACACCTGCATCCAATCGTTTCCAAGATGGCAGCAATAAATTCCGCTACTTCATTGTCTGGATTCCTTGCGTCAAACCGGAAACCACGTATGTTTGTTTATTTTTATTACGTTCCGCACAGTGACCTAAGAAAATGTGTGTCATGAGTAAGTTGATAGGCGAAATCACTTTCCTAACGTTAGTGACATAAAATGTGTAAAAAAGTACCGTTTTTCAATATTCATGCTTTATTATTCATTCATTATTCATGCACAGTGTAATAAAAAAATATGAAAAGAGTCTTATTCCCAAACAAATGTAAAAGCTTGAAGTATAACGCCTGAACTGATCGTCTTACCTTGGTGTTAACAAATTTTGACAGTACTGTACATTTTCATACCGAGGCAGCAGATGCCTACGTATATGTGTGTGCGTGTACGCGAGTGAGTTTTGCTTGGGATTTGGAAGGAAAAACAAAAGGTAAACAAATAACCATATCGGCGAAAAGCGTATGTAACCATAAAAGACATTAAAACCATTGAGTATTTTTAAGTAATCTCATTTTTCGCCGTTTTTAAGTGTAGATCAACTTAACTCCGTCTCGCTAAGCGGAGCCTGCCGTTGCAAGACGTACGGTGAGAATACTCATCGTTACTCGCATGATTTTCCCACAGCAACAAAAGGCACTAGCGACAACTTGCTTATAAGATTGCACCGATCTGCTGTACCTCTGCATAACATTCAGGCCAGAAACAAAAGCGCTGTTCTGTAACTTTGTAAAGCTCGAGAACTGGGCCTACATTTCGGGTTCCGGGTGACGTGATGAGGAAATGATTCATGCTTCTCCGAACGTCGTCGACCCGCAAGGAAGAGAAACTATCATCAGACCGGATTCTTCATCCGCCCCATCACCGGGCACGTGGTGGTTCCAGCGCGAAACAACGGACCAACACCGGGAGCATCAGGAACAGCGCGGGTATAGCACCGGCTGCCTGGTGGAAGCCATTTACAACACCGCCCTGCTTTATCTGCAAGAAACGCTGGATCACATCGCCCTAGTGTTACTGGCCTACAGCATACTATGCATCGTACTGTACCGCGTACTGTTTCACCGTGCGGCTGGCTCTGCGTGGTACGGCAGATGGCTGGTGCGCCGCAGTCATCTGCCACCGTGCAATCGGGCCCTGCTCGTGACGGCCCATCCCGATGACGAAGTGATGTTCTTCGGTCCCACGATACTAGAGCTGCGGCGCCGGCAATGTCGCGTGTTTGTCCTCTGCCTGTCCGAAGGCAATCACGACCGTAAGGGAGCGATCCGGCGCCAGGAGTTGTGGGATGCGTGCGAAAGTTTGGGTGTACGGCCCGAGGATATTACGCTGGTGAACGCAACGCACCTGCAGGACGATCCGACCGCCGAATGGAAAACGGTTACGATCGCCAATCAGCTACTCCGTCAGCTGGAATCGCTTGACGCGGAACTGCTGATCACGTTCGACAAGGAGGGCGTCAGTGGACATCCGAATCATTGTGCAATTTACTATGCGACCGCGTCGCTGTGTCTTTCCGGGATGATACCGAGCAGTAAGTGTGGACATTTCGTTGGATTTAGTCAGACGTTCATTAACGTAAAACTCATCTCTTTCGCAGATTGTAAAGTATTAACATTAGAAACGGTGAACCTATGCCGAAAATATTTGTCAATATTTGATCTTCCGGTAACGTTGCTACTGTCGACCAATTGGTAAGTAAAGATATGGGCATCTTCGTAGGGCATCTTCTGTCAATGTGGGAGACTTGTTGTACTAGCTCGCCTGGTACCATTCGCTTGACATGCCCAGCCCAGTTTGGTGGTATGCAGTGGTCAGCGATTAGTGTTGATCAGCAATGAAGTTCTGAATGACTTCGGATCACCTATCTCCAGGGGCGCATTTTGACCCTTTGGCCCCGTTAAACTCGTCACTGTCTATCTGTAGTTATGGGCTTTGTGTCGTTCATCTACCTACTTGTTGTCCAATACGATATAGGGCAATGATAACAAAATTCTATTTTTTATAAGTAAACTCAGAAATGGTTTATTGAAAGGGGAAAGTTGGATTTGTGATTTTTAATAGTTTAACCGACGATGGCAGCATCAATTTCGATGCAAGTCACATCGGTACCGTCGGCAGCAGTCAGACCGACCTCAACCTGTACGGTAATGCCAACCAGCGGCAGCTCCATGGAGTAGTTCAGCTCGTAATCGAACGTCTGGCCAGCCGAAATCGGGCACGTAGCACCCGAGATGCCAACGGCGCACGCATCACGCAGGTCTTCCGGGATCTCGAATCCAACATCCAGTCCGAGCAGACGAGCGGTCAGATGAGCCTCAAGGGTTGGGGTACTGACCGGGGACACGATACCAACACCACGTGCAACCAACGGTGCACCAGAAGTGATTGTGCACGGAAGCGACGTACATCCCTCAACGATGAGCGATGCCGGTGTCGGGGCACCGTTGGAACCTACGGGAATTAATTAATGATAGACGGGTATGAAGATGAAGATCAACGCTGTACCGAACACTTACATGGCCGGAACGGGGTCTGTCCGAAGACGACAGCTGGCAAAAGGGCAGCAATGAGCAGGAACTTGTACATGGTTGGGTGTGTGTGTGTGTGGTTGGTACTAGGAAAACGTCAAGGATCTGACTACCTTGGTCTAGATCGGCGGCCCTTCTTAAATACCACCGTTGGTTACACTTGCAAACGTTGCAATGTAATAGATTAGCGGCCAAACTTCTTATCCTCCCAGTATCATAGCTTCTTATCATGAAATCGAGGGAAGAGGGGGATGATTAAAAGCGATGTGTTTGTACCATTTGGGAAATTTTCAGCTGGAGGTCTGTTTGTTGTTGTTTTTTTTTTTTTGACCACCACAAACAGGCTTCAACGTACGTAATAGGCTAACCAGATTTGTGTGAAAACACGAGCCATCAATGCAAAATAATGTCGTTTACGACGTTTTGGCATTTTATCATTAAAGTTCAAAGGGTAAACGTGTCGTGTGATTTGAGCAATAGAAATTACACTGGAAGGCAGGGGCTTGTTTTATTACTTGCTGATTAATTATGACGGCAGTTAATGATTTTGTATTTCGTTGTTTCAGAATAATCCAATCACCTACACCAATCTGCCATATGGTGTGACTGCGATTGGAAGGAGGTCCAGCTTCCATGATGAATCTTAAAAAAATAGCGTCTTAAAATGGTCTTAAGATAGATCGCAAAGTTTTGAAAAAAACTGATGAGTCAAATCCGTCCCCATCCTGGGGGTAATTGCTCCCACACCTAGCGTTCAAGAGTCAAGAACTCTTGAGTGAATTGACCTTTTTATAGTTCATTTAATCCGCTCCGCTGTGAGTAGATCGAGCGGCTGATCGCTGTAGTCAAAAATGCTATGCTAAAGGTGGGTGTGTCGTTCACCAGCACCAAGAAAATCGAGAAGGTTGCTGTGGATGTGATCACTAAACATCGGAAAGAGTTAAAAACATTCTTCATTGTGTTCAAGTTCTAGTTCGATCGAACCAAATAGAGGAATTAATTCTTACATGGTCCCATGTAGAAAAGAGAATATTTTCGTTATGTTTTAAAATTTTGAGAGTTTGCAGAGTTTTGTTTCTAATGCTTCCTACATGCCCGCAACACCTTTTCCATCTCTCATAGCAAAAACAAAACCAAAAACCCCATTTGCTGTGGTTTACAATGGTGTTTATTTGTAGGAATTAATACTTATCAAGTATTCTTCTTAGTACAGCACTCTTTGCTGAAGCTATTCGAACGTCCTTTACCTTCTTCATCCGATTGTATTTCAACGCAGCATTCCGATATCTTGCCAGTTACTCCGTGCGGATAAGATTACGCCCAGAGAGAAAAAATTGCCTGCGTCAAGGAAAGGGCGATTACTGAAACTGTACCGTTCCCTGGCGTCATCCGCCAGGGGTCACAATCAATTTGACCATCGACAAACGATCGTAGTTACCCTCTTACCCTGTGTTCTGTTTGGGAACATATTGCTTTCTTCGCAAGAACTTCATTTATGTTTTGCTGCGTGCCAATCACCGGTACATTATTTGCTTTCGCGGCAGGGGGTCAATACAGCAACGACTTGCAACTGATTCGTTGGATTAACAGCCATACCCAACACGGTAAAGTGGTTAAATTTTGTGCGATAAGATAGGCGGATAAACGGAAGCCAAGGGTGAATAATGACCGTTCGGCGAACTCCAGGATTGACATTGATGTAATATTTTGGTGGACAAAATTGAAGGAAACAATTCGACATACCATTTATCGCCATTTGTCGCGTAATGGTTGTATAATATGGCGCATTTTTAATCGACGATGGTACACGTAACTCTTGTAATACAATACAATAGGGTAGGATATTTCAATTGTGATCCTTGGATCTTACTAATTTCATATTGTAATTACTGTAAAGGAGAGTGGACAGGTAACACGTAAGGTCACGTTTTTAGTCGTTTCTACGGTCTGATCGTTCGGTATCATTCTAAGCACCATCTCCCGTCCTATCCCTTTTAGCATGACGAATTCCCGTCTACCAAACCAATCTCGTCAGATCCTAGCTATATCAAAACTGATTAAATTTGACAGCTTTAAATGTATAAGCTTAACATACGGGTTTATTGTAATTCAGGATCAATTGGTGTGTGGTGAGAAACGGCCAAGTATTAGGCGACAATTTGGGCATCGATTTCGATGCAAGTGATCGTGGTACCGTCAGCTGCAGTCAGACCTACTTCGACCTGGGCAGTAATTCCGGTCAGTGGCAGCGTCATGGCATAGTTTAGCGTGTAGTCAAACTCAGTACCAGCAGCCAATGGGCACGAAGCGCCAGTAATACCAACGGCACACGCATCAGCCAAATCCTCCGGAATCCTGAATCCGACGTCCAATCCCAACAAACGGGCCATGATGTGCGCTTCTACCGTTGGTGTGGCCACCGGTGTTACGATACCGGTCGCATGAGCAATTAGCGGACTGCCGGAAACGACCCTGCAGGGAAGTGCCGTGCAACCTTCGATGTTAACCGAAGCTGGCGTGGGTCCTCCTCCGATACCTGTAGAATAATTAGGAAACGGTCCGAGTTAATAGGAGCCTCCTCTATGTGGAGACGATTCGAACATCTCGAACTTGAACGAGGCCCCGAGTGCGTTTTCCCTTCTACGAAGCTACTACTTCGAAGCTCCCAACAGGGGGGGGGGGGGGGGGGCTTATACGTGGTAGCTGGTGGGACCCCAGACGGCCGCCTACTCCGCCCACCGTTTGGTCCGCTACTGAGCAGGGACACTCCTTTCGTTTTGCCCCGGATACCTACATGGACGAAACGGAGTCTGGCCGAAGGCGACGGCCGGCAGAAGGGCAACAATTAGCAGGAACTTGTACATTCTCGATTTCGTCGAAGCTTGCGGACACTACTGAACTATCTCACTCCAGGGCAGCCGTGTTTAAATAGTCGCATTTCTCTGTCGGTTTCGCACACGCATTTACTTTACGCAGCCGGACGTCAGTTATCGATAAATAAAAATCACACGCTTTTTACGCCATTAGATAACATTAGGTTTTGCGATTGTCTCGAGACCCGGGAGTCTCGACGCTTTAGCCTCCAAGCTTCTGCCTCTTAACGCGTGGTAAATGTTTGCATTATCTTACATGTGCGTTTGCCAAAGATTCTTGGTGCTTGAGGTGTGTGTTTGTGTGGTGCGGAATTCTTATCGAGAAGGTTCGTGTGTAATTATTTAATAGCTCGCGAATAATTCGGTAATCCTAGCACTGCCGTTGCAGGAGCAAATTTAGATTACACGGTTTATCGTTGCGTTTCAACAACAATTAGCAATTTACCGTCTATATGGGCGACACGTAGGTAGGTGCGTTGCTGTTGTTTTGGGGCAGGATAATTTATGTCCCGAAAGCACAAACACATGCACCGAAGAAGGTGAAGAAGGACCACCAGCAGCGGACTATGTGGTGTGCGCAGCCAAGATAAGGTTGATGAAAAGGAGATTAGCTACCGACGTCATTTGAAATATTTCAGCTTCAAAAACATTGTCTGTTCTACAGATTTCAACTAACAAAGGTATTACTTCTGCTTTGCTTTTAGGGTAATTCTAAGCTGGAGGGCTCGGCGCTCTGTACAGAATGCGATGCGTCTACACAGCTCGCAAATGGTGTGGTTTCGCAAGCTGTACATAATCTTCTCCCGCTACATGGTGATCAACTCATTGCGCGAAATCAACAAGACCGACGTGGAGTTCGAAATACTGGACACCTAAACAAGTAACGCCCCAAAGGTGTGCTCCTTAAAGCTTCCCCACGCTTCTTCCATCCGGCCAGAGGGACCACACATCGTCTTTTTTTTTTAAGAGCACGAACACACTAGAGAAAAAATAATAGAGCGAAAGAAACAAAGAACAAGTACTGTTCCTATAGTGGCAAACTGATAAACGATAAGTACG
Source organism: Anopheles maculipalpis (assembly GCF_943734695.1). Lineage (NCBI taxonomy): Eukaryota > Metazoa > Arthropoda > Insecta > Diptera > Culicidae > Anopheles > Anopheles maculipalpis. The sequence continues at coordinate 28,516,315 of NC_064871.1, read as the reverse complement.
GATGCGCTTTCGCTAGTCTCCTTTTGTAATTTATGTTTTTATCCTGTAAGTAGTTGAATGCGAGTAGTGCCCGAGCGGTGACATAATGTGAGACCGTATGTAGGTATTTTAAACGAGCAATTTGTTGAATTTATATTGCATTGCATTAAAATTCTTGAATACGATATGTGAGAAGATGCTATTGAAAAAAAAAATATAAAAGTAGCAAATATGTTGATTTAGCACTGAATAGAATGAATTCACGGCCACAACCTCTTTATTTTTTTTTATCTACTTCCATTTAACATTAGTCCTGTACAATCTGTTACGTTTAATGCAGAGCAAACACTTTTTCCGCTTCAGTTTTTTCCAACACATGTTGCAATTACATCCATTCGTGAAATATTTGGATAATAAAGCTAGCCGGGAATTTTCGAAGCTGATTTTCTATCGATGAAGCTAATCATTTGGGTGATGAAAAAGGAATTGCTTTGTTTTCATTTCTACTTTAAGCAACATGCAAATGTTTAAAATGCTTAAATTACGAGTTCCACACATTTAATTCGTAGTAACAACAAAGGATAGTTAATGAATCTTTGATTACCGCATAAAATCCATCCACAAACCAATGATTTCCGTTAAACTTTGTTTGATTTCAAATCGACCACGTGGTCATCAAATTTAGCTTCAGTGCAGTACTGGACGTTAAGCTTTAAACATTCATGCAGATTCTGACAGTAGTTCAAAATTGTATTTGACATAACACGAACATTGAGTTCTGCAGGAACGAAAGGTGCGTACAAGATAATTTTACCTTGCCATTGGAAGGCCATGAGCCACGAGAGACCTTAAAAATCAAAATTTCTAATTTTCTAGAGTGTTTGAGAGACTTTCTCGTTTGGATCATGTTTTCAGAACCAAGCGCATACACAACCTAAATATACGAGGCAACGGAGAAAAAAACTACAACCGTTCGAAATTTCTCGTGGCCTATAGTTTGAGTTGCTGAATAAATTTGCACTATCATTTGAGCAACATTAACATTTAACGTGTTTTGTTACAGAATAGAGAGGAAAAGATCTTTTCCTTCGTTGTTCAAATGATAGTGCAATTTTATCAAACTATAGGCCACGAGAAATTTCGAAATGCATCAAATTCGTAATGCTGGTAGTTTCCTTCATTGTGGGGTCCTGCATCTTATGTTAGTGAGTGGAAGTTAAACTTTTGTCGTGCCCTCAACAAATTATCAAAATCAATTTTTTCGACAAAGTATCATTCACAAAATGATTTTTATTTAGTATTTTAAATTTACGCCAAAAGTACACACATCTGTGTAAGCTGTCAAAATAGTGCCTCCTGTCACCATTGGCAGCATCGTACCACCTCTTGTTCAGCATTTGCACCGATTTCAATACTTGAAAAACCCTCTGCAAAGAGAGAGGACCTTCGTATCCTATTCCGCGGAATCAGGCAGGAGCATTGCAAAAATCTTATTTAATTTCGTTGCATTGCACCTTGCGGTTAGAAATCTTTCGAGTAAGCGTTCGTCTTTTCTTGCTTCCAAAGCATTGAAAGACAAACAGTTTGTAAGTGTGTGTCGACATTGGTGCGGGGTGGCGTAAGTGCCGTGATAGAGTGTGGTCAAATGCCCTTTTTTTCTTGCTTGCTACTCACTACTTCAGTGGAAACTGAAGCACTCTCGTTCCGGTGTCTTCGTTGACGAAAGCGTTCCAGAGATAGGCCGCAGAAATCAGGAATATAGTGCAAAACGGAGGACAGTGGAAAGGGAAAGCGAAGCAAAAAAAAGGCGTGAGTCACCACACCACACACAATCCAGCGGGTGGTGGAACCCGAACCGGTCGGGTGTTTTTTTTTTCGAGGTTAAGTTTGCGTTGAAGTTTTAAGCAATCATGATCCTGATTCGTGGCCAATGTGGAGTGGAAAGTTCGAAGTTGTGTCACAGGGGATATTCTGAGGTTAATCATCGATCCAGAGATGTATCCGGTAACGCCTGCACGACGAGCCCCAATAGCAAGGCTCACGTACTTATTGCTTCTGAGCGAACAGTGTTGTCATTGTTCCCGGTGTATCCTTGTTGGCAGGTGTTGAAGTAGGCTACGTGTCGCGAAAAGTTCTGCTGCTGCTGACGACACCAACAAACCGCAACAACAATGAACGACACGAACGTCGTGCGATGTGCAATTTGCGTATGTGTGTGCGGGCGCGAGTTTTAATGGGAAAAAAGACGGCAATGAACGATGAAATGTTGAGCTGCGTGTGTGGTGTAAGGTCGCGGATATGGGGCATCTGTTTGATCTTGGAAGTTACGCCAGATCTGCTATGCTTCGATCACAGTAGGCAGTCAGCTGTGAGTCTATAGGGGGGAGGGCACCAATGAGAGGTGAAGTTTAGGCGCTTCTCGGATGATGTGATGATGCTCTCAAGCTTCCATAGTAACGCGAGACATTCGGATGTGCACAAATGAGAAAGTAGGCAAAAGAACTCAAAATAATATGGGAAAGATTGGAGTCCACTTTTGGTCTTGAGGCCGTGTATTTTTAATAGATAGATTAGCATTATCTCATTACGATCCGGGTATAGAAGTTACACAATTCAAAGGGAAACGTGTGCGAGACTGTGCCGTTGGTGTGGTCTGGTTGTTTAGATTTGGCAACACCAGCAACGGCAGTGTGTTTATTTACGTGGTATCGCATTGCGGTTGGAAGGAAGCGTGAAAATTCGATTATAGTTTCTTCTGCATTTTCTTCCCCGATTATCTTGTACGTTCCCACCTACATGTGTTTATTTCTTTGGTTTGTAGCATCAGCAGATTTTCACAATCCGTGTGCTTCCCTCGTGTGTGAGTCACCACTTCGACTGCTAAAGTAAGCAGAAAAGTGTCATTCGCAAAGGAGTGGTGCAAAGCAAGTTGAGTTTTGTTTGTTCGTGATTGAATATTATCCGCGTTTCTGCAGCAGCAGTGCTCTGACCGTCGTTTCCAGCAGGGTGCAAAATGTTGATCAAAGAATTGTAAGTATGTCACATAGACTTTTTCAACCTGTTCGTCGCTCAAAAATACATCCTATAATATAAAAGGAAAATGTTCCCTCTGCCGAAAAATCAACCAGACCAGGTCACGATTTAATCAATCATTGCGGGTTAAAATCAGTGGTTTCTTCGGTGGGAATGGAACTCCAATTGTTTCTAATTGTTTCCATAGTAGCGTATCACATATATACTCACACACACACGCTCAAATAAGTATGCACGTCGTTTTTATGGGATAAAATGCGTTGCGTAGGGAGGGGATGTCCCAAGTAAAACGATTGTGGGCAAAAATTGATTTTTCGCCGCCAATAATTTTTGACACATGGTTTTGCGTTGAGCGAGAGAGAGAAGGAAAGATGAGAAAAACCCTGTGAATGTGGGAGCAGTAACGATGAGCAGTGAGAGAGCTACTTTGTGGAAACTCATTAAGTGAGAACGCTTTTTCTCATTATAGTGAGTTTAGGGGAGGAATGTTCAATAATTTTCGAAAGAGCAAAAAAAAAAAATAAAAATCCATAAAGCTTTACATAACTTTTTATTATTCATAAGCCAACTAATATATTTGGTGTTTGATTTATGTAAAGATGTAAACAATCATGTTACAGTGATGTTAAGAGGAGTTGGATTTGTTATAGAACGTTACGAAAATCAATCACGTGTTCACGCAAGTCATTAACAGACGGCGAAGGTGTGGACATTTTTAGCTGTATATTTCTGTCGGGAATTTAATTAATAACCCTCACGCATGAACGCATTATGAATAATAGAAAAGTTCATTCACTATATAAAAGAAAATGTTGACTATTCGTCGACATTCTTTCAATCCTATTAGATCGATGTATCGGATATGAATTTTGGCGTATAAATTATGTATACTATTCTTAGAATAATTTATTATATCGCATCTTCATCACGGTTACAAATGTTAGCAAAATTTCCAAAAAAAAAAGAAAAACCAATACATTATCAACATTAAAGTAACATCCCCCATAAGCAATATTGGACTCCTCAATAGCAGCTGCCCACCACATACCTAACAATTTTATCACATGCAAGATAACGACGAAAACCCAGCACCAACGGTAGTTGATTTTTATGTTATATGTACTTCCCCATATTAATATCTGGCCCTAATATGTGCAGATAATGTTTTGCCCTTAACCGTAATTGTTTTCTCGATCGATCAATGCTCCCAAGACCACCACCTCCTCTTATACATACCGCTTCGGGAGCTGGTGTAAATTGGCGATCGTAAATTGATCGCAAATGCAAAAGACCACTGCTCACGGCCAATTAGCCACCATCCGTCCTCCCGTCCGTTCTACTGGGTGAAGTAGATTTCCTTCCTACTTTCAGCATTGAATGATTAGTGGCACATTAATTATTAAGTTGCAATTGCTGCTTGCTGTCTCAAATCGGCAGACAATTTTCGATTACACTTACTTGAGCTAGAATTAGTATTGTTTCTGGGTCGACTTAATACTCTGATAAGATGCAGTTGTAAGTGAACACTTGCGTTTGCCTCATTACACCTTAGGGTACCACGGTAGAATTAGCTCCACTAGCAGCTGCTGCTGCTTGCTCTAAATGCTCCAGAAGAGCCCCTCAATCAATATAAATTAAATTTAGGTGTTTGGGGTGTAGAGCAGATCGTTTGTACATAGATGGTACTAACATCTTTCCAGCGTGGAAGAGCCGCGGTCGTCATGTACGCGCTACCATAATTGACATTAATTAGCGACACCGAATAATGGAAATCCGAATAATCCATCTCCACAGTTCTCTGCTTCAGCCTTGCTGACCCGATGTCAAGGTTTGCAGCTCTCCCCCCACCCCCACCTCCATGAACGCAATTTTTCGCCACGGATAATAATCCCGGGTGTCGATTGCGTTACGTTCCCGGCGGTCGCACGTTGTTTTCGAATTCGATTTTTGCTCTTTTGCTAGGCATGGAAATTTTGCCAAACCAATCAGCATCGATTGCAGCAACACATCCGGTTTAAAGAGAAGCAGAAGAAAGAAAAAAAAAAACCCCGGGATAAACATGCAATATTTTGGCAGTGAGACAAAAATGTCCCCTAAATTTAGACTGGAGGATGGATTGCTGAGGACGGCACAGGCTGGCTGGCAGTGGGAGAGCATTTGAGAAATTAAATTTAAATAATATCCTCCATAATAGAAACCGTTTATGGGCGCACTTTTATTGGAAGCCTTGGCATACGGGAGGAAATTATGGGGGAAACGCAAGCGTTCCACGCCGTAGATTATCGCTTTATAACGCTTTATCTTTTTTTTTTTGTTGTTGGTGCTTTTCCAAAATGGTTCATATTATCATGAACGTGCAGTACAATTTTGGATGTAAGGTTTTATTTCTTTCTTTTAATTTCATTATTTCTTGTTTCTGGAGTATCACTCAATATCGGTAGAATAAGAAATAACAGGAATTGATTCGTGTTTGGAAAGAGTCATTCACGCCATATGACTATCAATCCCCCGGGAACACAATTTGGTGAACTGCAAACACTAGAAACATAGAGCGACACACAGGCTTATCAGAAAACGGTGCTGGGTGCTGTACTGTAGTAATAATTCGGTTTTGTCCACCACACCAAACGGCTACGTGGCGTGTTTGTGGCGTGCTTTAGCGATAACGCCATCAATAATGCTCACATTGTGCGGGAAAGAGGGTCTCCGGGATTGCTGGTGCAAAAGTATTTATCGGTTGACCGGCTAATGTGACACACCGGCTGGTGGTGGTGGTGGCACGATGACGAGACGTCGTGGCTGATAAAAGTACATGAGGTGGATTTGCTGGCTAATCGATCGTTCGGAAATGGTTGTGGGCAGCATATGCTTCGCTCAGGTTTTTATTTGATATATTTGGTGTACGTAACTACATGGCGTAAAAAACCTTCCCGAGACCAGTCATATTGTTGTGGGGAAACGGTAGGAAGTAGTGTGTCTTGTGTAGGGAAAGTCGTCCTAAGCTATTAAGCGCGCATCCAAACATACCTCAGACAAAACTTATTTGTTCATCGTAATCATAAGCAAAGTTATTCGAGCCAGCATTTGTTTAAACATGCAGCTGTTTGAATACTTATAAGTGGTTTAGAAAGCGGATGATAAGACTATCTTGTAGAGGAGAGACACGTCTGTCGCAGTTTAAGATAGTAACACCATCATCATCATCATCAGCCTCATTTTGGTCTGCTCTTTTAAAGGGCAGCGGAGTCGTGACATGGCTCGGTCAACAATAGATCTCCAGGAAACTCGGTCTAGGGCTGCATCCGATCTCCGACAGGTCACCCTTCACCTGATCCAGCCAACAAACTCACTATGCTCCCCGACGCCTCGTGCCGAACTGGGGGTTTCCGCTTACGAATACCTTCTAGGTGGGGCTGGAGGATGATGGATCCTCAAAACATGCCCCAGCCAATGTATCCTGCCGGTCTTCACCACCGTCAGGATGTACGGTTCTCTGAATAGCTCAGCAAGCTCGTGGTTCATCTTTCTCCTCCACACTCCATGCTCGAACACACCGCCAAAGATGGTCCGGAGGATACGTTGCTTAAACACGCCAAAAGCATTTGCATGCTCCGCTCGGATGGTCCAAGACTCGTGGCCATATAGGACCACCGGGCGAATCAGTGTGCGATATATCTCACATTTCGTGCGGTCTCGAAGTCTTCTGGATCTCAGCAGACGTTGAAGGCCGTAGTAGGCACAATTCGTCTCCGGATTTCGCTGCTGACATCGTTATCTGAAGCTACGCCAGTCCCAAGATAGTTGCTTCACGTTTCAGTCGGGAGTACGCCTCACACATCTTCGCTGTTGTCTTGCTAACGATGTCAATATCAACCGCGAAGCCAAGAAATTGAAGAGACCGATAGAGAATCGTGCCACGGATGTCATTGTCTAGCCAAGCGCTTCGTATGACACCTTCCAAGGCTATGTTGAACAGTAGACAGAAGAGTCCGTCCCTCAGACCCCTTTGAGATTCGAACGGTTCGATAAGGATCTGTCGCTCTCGGCACTTCTGGAGGATCTGCCGAAGATTTGGTCGGTGGTGGATTTAACTCCAACAAACCCAGCTTTGTAGCTGCCGCCGAAATCTGTAGCAAGGGAGGCAAGTCTGCAAAACAAGATCTGGGACAGGGTCTTATAGGCGGTATTAAGGACTGAAATGGCACGGTAGTTCGAGCATTCCAGTCTGTCGCCCTTTTTGTAGACTGGGTGAATGTCGCCCAGTTTCCAATCCTCCGGTATTTCTTCCTGTTCCCAGGCTCTCGTGATCAGCTTGTGCATTTCGACGGTAAGCCTATCCGGCCCCATCTTGAAGATCTCGGCCGCCAGTCCATCACTACCAGCAGCCCTGTTGCTTTTAAGCTGCTTGATGGCGCTGACAACCTCATCCAGAGATGGCGGAGGCACTTCGTCTTCTGCACTTTTGCTGTCATTGATGTTGTTGCTGTGTTGCTGATGCTGTTGGCTTGTTCTGCTTCTTGCATCAAACGGGAGACCGTCTCTGCTCTGTTCAGGTGTCCTTCGAAGTAGCCACCATTCGATCACCTTCCGCTCGTCTGTCAGGAGATTTCCGTCTGCGTATGCGTTTTCATCTGACTCTTCAAAGTGGCGCTTCTTGTCTTGGAAGAGCAGGGTCTGCTGTCACCTCAGACGTTTCAGTAACACCACCACTGGTCTGGTATATTCAGCGCTAGTTCCCATTGAACAATTGTATTTACTTACAGTTGCTTCTTGGTGTAGAAGGTGCTTAAGCTCGTATTACAAGGCACCCGAACAGCATCTTCTGATGTCGCCGGAAGCTTCTGATCGGCCATTTCGAAGCACCGGAGAACTGGTGCCGGAAGAGAACTTGATGCGAATGATACCTATAGCAGCTTGGACTCAGACACCACACGGAGCGTTGTTGTTTTATAGCTCTACGTTGCCATGATCGATTAATCGTGCTGCCTGCCTATGAAGGTTAATTGGTTCCATAGCACGATTATATTTACATACCCCACGACCGCCAAACCGTGTAGTTACCGTGCCATTGGTGTGTGTATTGCTTATAATGTAGCATTAATAGTTGAATTTCGGCTTTACGGTAAGTTCGCAATTTATGAGCACCACACTCACGAAATTTATTATTCATTGAAGGTAAAAAAAATGTCTGCTGCCAATTTTTTTTTTCCTTTATTTATAGAGGCTTGAGTCTTAGAGACTACTTTCGCCTCTCTACTGTATAAATAAATGGTATAATGTAATACAAAACTATTGCAGGTGTGGCTTAAATATTATGAAACACTATTGCGATTATGGCATATGAAAATGGATAAATTAAAACTATTGCTTAAATTTCTCTATATAAATGACTGATGCGTAAAATTCGAATAACGCGGTTCTGATGAAGTTTGTCGGGTCTAGTTGGCAGGTGGCTCGGTGTGTCGTGTATCTATGGCAACCGGTGAAAATGTAGCGGACGGTGTTGTCAACGCCACAGAAGCTGCAGAGTGGAGTACTAGACATTTTTCTAGGAGGTAGGAGTGTGTAGGAGTTGTGCTCCAGTGTTGGGAGATAAGGGTGAGGGTGAAGCAATGACATCTCGGCGTGAAAGGGACGTTGGTGAAGATGTCGTGTGGTTCGTCAGGGTGGAGCCAACCATTGTTGGCAAGTTGATCGGCTTATTCCTTACCGTGATTTCTGGAGTGACCCGGAATCCAACATAAAGCGATTTCGGGCGAGCAACGGTTGTCGTCAAGGTGTCGAATGTGGGGGTCTTATGAGGTGGGGTGATCCAAGGCCAGTACACTAGCACTGTCGTTGAAGATGACGTTCGGTCGATCGTTCTGTAGTCCTCGGACGGTCGGCGGCTAATTGAATCGCTATTGCTTCGGCGGAGAAGATGGAAGTGTGGTTAGGGAGTTTGATGGCGCAGTTTTCGTTGGTGGAGTGGATCTAGATCCAGATGAACGGAGCCGTCTGTAAAGATATAATGAAAATGTGGCTGCTTTTTCCGGTTCCCCGGAGAGAGCGTTTAAGCTCCCAGTCTATGGCAGGGTGGTACCAGGGACGAATTCCTCGGCGGGTGGATTGGATGATCGATGGTAACTGTTGGTTGGTGAGTGTCTGTAGTTCTGCGTTTGCTCTGGTGATGATTGCAGTTGCGTCGAGTCCTTTCTCAAGGAACCGAGCTGCAGCTGCGACGAATATGTTGGGTGTAAATCTGTGCGGTTTTGTATTACCGACTTTTGGGTTCGGAAGTTTGTGTTTTTTATTGCTAAATATTCTTAACATTGATCGGGATGTTTGTTTTTTTTTTTTTGCTATAAATCATACAAGGTTCCAAGCTGTTAGAAGTTTTCGTTCGACTTGCTCTCTATCTGCTATAACAGTAATCACATATTACTCAGTCTCAGCTGTTGTAATTGTACGCTGGCCTGACAATATACATGACTTTTTTTTTGGAGGACACATCGCCGTATGAGGTGGCTAATGTTGATCAACAGGCAAGTGGTAGAAAATGCAATTATCCTATGCCGCTTACCACGGACTTTCCGTCCGTTGAAAGATAGAAAACCTTTACCCTTGGTTGGTACAAAAATGCTCTCTCTATCTCGTGCCATTTTGTGCAAGTCCCCTTCCCGGCACACTTTCGATCTTTGTTGCTTAATGAAGATGAATAAGTGGTTGGTGGGTAAATAAAAAATCAGCATCATTAATAGCTTCTACATCTATAAAACATTACCAGAAGTCTGGTTGAGCTCTAGACAACGCTCAGTGGAAGTGGTCGTTTCGCTAACAATTCTCCCCAACTTAACGACAACCACTTTCGAGGATAACGTTTACTGTCCGTGAACCATATTCATTGTGACGACAGCAGCGCGGGGGTTGGGATGGGGGGGGGGGAGTACGGTGGGGACAATGTTGCACCGAAGACATTTGTATGGCATCGTGGATTGTGGTGTTGCCCACACTGTTTACTGTTGAGCTGTGAGGCCGTGGGGCCAGCACGATTTCAAACGTCGTCATAAAGCTAAATTCGTGATTTTTTTTTGTTGTTACATGCTCTCGATCATTAAACGGACGCTTAACATTTGTGTATACGTGCTCTTGTTTTACGACCAAGTCCACTGCACTCGTTTTGGGGGTTAGTTATTTATTTTTTTGTTTCCGTATGAAATTCATCGAACTTTGCAAACAGCAAATGAGCGAACGTGCATCTCAATGTAATGAGCCATAATACGAGTGGATTGTGCGATGACGTAGCAAAAGTAACGGATCACAATGGATCAATTAGTAATCCACTGATACGACGGTTAGTTCCCACCGAATACATGCTCGTGGAGGTCGAAGGGGGGTAGCAGCATTAATTTTTGAAGATTGTTTCTGCTGATATTTGCTACGCGCTTGCAATCTGTAAACTGCAAATTTGTGAATAGCCGTTTTGTTAGACAATTGTTATTTTAATAAGCTTTGCGATTCTGTTGAATGATTTCCAATGCAATCATTTGGCAGGAAAATATGCAATGGAAGTAAGTAAGGCATTTTGTGTAGGTTTGCGTTTTGGTCTCAATTCAACTTCCCGTATAAGCTGGTTTAAAGAGCAACAGTACGGCCCGATAATAATTCCATCAGTTGGTTCAACTCATAACAACTAACGCTGCGGAGGTTTAAAACAATTATCTGAAACCCTTTTTAACATGATGATTATTGAATGTGGTTCGAATCGTTCATCCAAGAACCTTATGGCACGTAGGCTGCTATTTATTCAAAAGCAAATAATTATCATTGAAAATGGTTTTATTCTTTTTCAAAGTGTTCTCCAGCATGATTAATACAGTTTTGCATGTGCTCAAATCAATTGTCTAAGCACTTTTTCCACTCTGATTGAGATACCTCCAAAACGTGGTTTTTGAACCGCTTCAATAGGATCTTCTGGGGACGAAAATCGATGACCATTTGGCATTTTGTTTCTTGATGTGCGCGAACGAAAAGAAGTCATAGGGTGCCAAGTAAGGGCTATAGGGCGGATGACCCATCAATTCGCCGTTGTGGCCGGTCAAATGGGCGATGGTTTGAGCTGATGAGTGAGCGCTCGCATTGTCATGGTGATCCGAATGATCCGTCTTCGGTTGTTCATTTTTCGAATTTTTCCGAAGACTTCTGGCAAACAAATTCTTGTGTAACATTCAAAATTGATCGTCCTACGTCGCTCAAGCGGAACAGTCGCCACATGGCCAGTTTTGCCGGAGAAACAGGCGATCATTTGCTTCGTAGTGCTTCTTCCACGGATATCTTTCGTTGGATTTAACTCGTCGTTGAAGGACCCACACGGTCGATTGTTAGTTTGTTTTGGGCTCAACAGCATAGATCCATGATTTGTCACTTGTGACAAACTTATAAACATCTTTTGAACCACCATGATATTATTTTTTCAACATTTCCTTGCACTTGCAACTTAAACGTGATTCAAGGATTTTTTTGGACGACCAGGTTTTAACAGTGCTACAAGGATGGGGCTTCATCGCCATACAAAAAAAAATGAGTTCACTAAAGCAGTCTTGTCCACGCCGAAAGCTGTGAAAAATGATCGCACGAAAATGATCACGTTGTGATTGTGATTATGCTCCAAAATATTGAACATTCGAATAAAAAAAAACTTGGTTTACATCTTGCAACACTTCTTGTGGCCTAGGCCAGAAATATATGTAGCAGCCCACGTACATATATACACCAAAATTGCTACCTTTTTCCGGGCCGCGCCATTGCTGTTGACCATATAATGATTGGATAAAGTCCTCAAAAAACAGTTTATTATAAATTATCTAATGATCGTTGTTATGTTTCATTGGGAGTGTCTTCACTTTTAGCATTGACTATTGACAGTTTTTTCTCTCAGAACACTGTCGGATGATCGTAGTGGTGAGTCTTGCGAATCTTTGTTCAAATATTTACTATAAGATTTGATTTATTTCCATGAATCCTCAGGATCAGCAGGAGTGCATTGGCATCCTTAACACGTCAATGCTGCTCCACATTTACGGCAGTGGAAGCACTATTAGAAAGGAAAAAGCTCTCTTCATATTATCATCGTACCACCACCACCATGTTTCAGTTCAAATTAATTTAAAATTCTTAGTGTAAATTGCATTGATTGATCGGGGCCATTATTTAAAATGAAAAGACCTGATGTGATGTTTACATTTTAGCCATTGAGTAAAAATATTTTTTCGACGGTATTGTTGAAAGTTAGACTATAACATTCGGTACAAATAACCTTGTACACAGGAAGTTGCAATTCTGTTTGAGTTTGGAGTGCTGTTATTTTTTAATTCACTGATTTTCTACAATAACGAGCTTATATTGTACCGTCATTGAACTTTTAATCCGACTTGTAGACGTTCCATAATACCATAATTCAAAGGTGTGTGAAAGGAAGATTATTTTTACCTTTTTCTACTTAGGAGAGGCTTGCATCAAGGAATTTCCCTTCATTTACTCTTCCTCAGAACTTAAGTAGCTTCACTTTACTTTTTGATACTAAAAAAAGGAAAAATATGAAGGTTTCTTGTTCATGTTTTGACGTAAAACTGTAATTTCAATGGTAGTTGACTGCAACTGACTCAAAACCAATCCCAAAAGTCGCTAAAACTTGAGTAGGAAACTTGATTATTTCAGTATTTTCAAATCCATTTTTTAATATTTTATTTACAAAACATACTCAAATTACTAGCAAAAGCTAGATTTTGTAGCATTTTGTAGCAAATGTTTGAACAATTTTTGGTTGTGGAAGAAGGTCTTCCACACTCCAGGAAGTGAGTGATGTTCGGTAAAGTTATCACAAATGCCCTTATATGTAGCGTTACGCAACACCGCCCGGATAAGAGTGGTGGATATTGATAACACGAACTCATAAACCACCCAACCCTTCCCTCGAAATACATACACACGCACATGCAGCGCGCCAAACACAAACCTCACCGCCTAGCATTATTACTATCGATTTGAGAGAGGCACCACAGTGAGGTGATGATGATTTTCAGTTTTTTTTTCTGCTCACCCACTTCTGTCCTTGCAACCACATATTTGGGTTGAACCGTTCGTTGGTTGTTCGGCACCACACGAAAAGAAACCCCTTTCTTGGGGGTTTGGGGTTTGGAAGAATGTTATCTTTTTCTCTCCGTGAAGCTTTGCATCGAATGACTTTTCGGTTTTTTCGGCTTGATTGTACCCAGTGATGTCTCGCGGACACAGCAGACAGGGACGGTGAGGAAGGGGGAAACCTTACTTTTTCCCGATCACCGGTATGCCGTGTGTGCCCCGATAATCGCAATTTCATTGTCACGTCCCGTGCCTTTGCGAAGCACTGCTCAAACGAGCGTGTTTCGTAACATAAACGTGTATCAAACTGTTGTAAACACTTTACAGTGTGATATTATTGGCTATCAGCTTCAAAGTAATATTTGCGTAAATTTCATTGTAAAAGTGTCATTACAAATAATTTTCATGATTACACCAATAGAATGTAACATGCAAGTCATTAATCATGAGATGGTAAAAATAAATATAAGTGACTTAAAAACTAGCATCAACCGTTAAACTTCATAGGTTCATTTGGGACAATAATATTGTAATGCGGTCTTTCCATTCTGTCTGAACTCGTCGATATGTCTCCGTTGCGCAAACACGTGTTCTGTTGACGGTTTTTTGTTATGTTGACACATTTGAACACGAGCTATGCCTACTCAGCGCTGCATCACAATCACCGCTTCCTCAGTGGCGCTTAGTGGTGAGAAAACTCCTGATTTGCTCACGTGCTTTATCTCACGATCCGGTAAACTCACTCTCTCACGAATGCTGCGTTTATGCGTTTTATGTGGAAGAAAACGAAAAAAAAAAATACTCCTTTCGGTTTCTATTTCTTCTAGTGTGTGGCATGTGGTGAAGCGAAGGACGTCATTGTTTTGCATACACACACACACACACACACACATACACGCCACTAGGAGAGTTGTTGCGTTATGTAATTGGTGTTTTGTTGATGATTCCTCGCTAGAATAGTTCAATTTCAGAGAATAACATGAACGCTTTGATGCTTAGAATACCCATCTGGGATGAAAAGCTCTAGACGTTTGTGTGTGTGTGTGAGGGCCTCATGATGTAATCTATCGATTACCTTTTAGATATCTAATATATTATATTTTTTGTCTAGCCTTCAAGTATGAAGAATTAAAAAAGGACTTGAGGAGTTAAGATACAAATTATGCTTATATTAGAGACATACCCACCATAAATTACTGAAATTAGTCGCTAATCTGATGTTCCTTTTTTCTCAATTTCGTTTCAGTCGTGTAACGCTACCACTGACGGTCGAAGAGGTAAGAATGCTCCCTACATTCAACCACTGTACACAATATTAAAGCTCACTTTAAGGATGTCACCCTAACCATTATATCCAGATCACACCAGAAAACCGAATCACATTTCAAATCTCTGCTACGGAAAACAGAAAACTTCTTATGCAGTATCAACAGGAACGTTTTTCTTCACGGCGTTTACTCCTGCTGTCGCGTTTTGCAACCGAAATCCAACCACGCAACCACCCATTTGCTGCCAGTTGGAAGAAAGCACACGCGTAGGAGGGAGAACACAGTGAAATGGATGCCTTTTTCTATGTTTATTCCACCGAGCGGGCGGTTGTTGGACCCCGGGTGGGCTGGGTTTTGATGCTGATGACATGTGGCCATTTAATCTTTCGTCTGCCTGTCTGTCACCCACTCACGACGTGCTCATGCGCCGCTTTCTTTGCCCGTGTAGTGTATCGTGTGGCACACGATACATCCACCACCGATCCGAGCGTGGGTTTTTGGGGTTTTAGTCGTAAACGCCCGAGGAATGGTGAGTTTCTACCACCGTTTTCCATCGGGTGGAAGCTTTTTCAATCACGTGTTTCGGATGGTTTGGAAGTTTTGCTGGAACATTAATGATTAATTATGTTGCCTTTTTTTCTAATCTACACCGTAGAAGGATCAGCTGTGAAGGAAGAAAGTTGCTTCCTTTACTAACCGGAAACTAGTTGTAAAGTTGTGCTTCCCGTGCTCGAACTCTTCTGTTTACATGTTCCGGGTGAAACAGTTACCTCCGGGAACTGTGACCCATTTTTAAATACTGCTCATTGCTCATCTAGAATTTGGAATATTTTGAGTCTTAAACGAAAATTCGAATACCATAAAAAATCGAACAATTCTTCGCCTTTCGAGGTAACTTTTCGGTTGCAATGACACTATATGAGCCTTGCAATAAATAGTTGGATTTCAAAATAGTAATAGATTGTTTTAATATAACTTCATAGCAAGGGATTCCTTTTTACTGCTTCGATTTTCCCTTGGGAACTTCTAATAGTGAACTATTTATAATAATAATCGCTTATTTAATTGTTTTTTTCTCTGGGCTGATTTACAAATCGTTAAAACAAAAGACGAACAAGCATTAAATATTGAGAAGAAATGCTAACTGAACATGAACACATGTTATACTTTATACTGTGAGCTGCGTTGAGTACGAGCGAGGCTGGATTATGTTCCAAATATCTGTAGAAATAACAAAATCTCAGCATATCACTGATATATGTGTGCAAAGGTGTTTCAGTGTTGCCAATCCTGTCGAATTCTCGCAGGAAAGCACCGAACATCGAAGGCCAACTTGTAATAATTCTTACGTTTCTCCCCACACTTACACTACATTTTCAGATTCACAAGTGTTGAAAATAAGGCAAAAAAAACACTCCCTGATTGTAATCAAACTCCCCGGTGAACGTTACGTGTGAAGACAGTCTGAACAAGCCAGCTCAGCTAGAAAAAAGGAAGATTTCCCATTGCATTGAATGTTGGCACGACTGCCCTCACCAGTACTGTGGTGCAATGTTTTAGAAGCTAGGTGGGAATGTGCGAAAATGAAAGCATAAAACAATCCCTCCCACTACCCCCCCGGCATGATGAAATATTCAGCCCATGTCATGCTGGCGGCAAAGCAGGAGCAGGGAAGAAAAGGTACCGTTTAACCGTATGAGCGCGCCGTACCTTATGCCGAGAAATCATAATAAACCGGCTACCGGCAACAATATTTCATCCGTAAGTCAAACAAAACATCCAGCTCAAAACGGACCCAATAAAGATGTGTTTTATTATTGAGCCTGGCCATCCCGGTGTATGAGTGCCTGTGCAGCAATGTGCCGAAAGACGAAGGACCGTGTAGAACAATTTATCCTTATCGTCTGTTCCGTGTACGAGAAAAAAAGTGTAAGCGTGGTTCAAGTCTTTCCAGTTGCCTTTGTTTTCCCCCAGAATGATGAAACAAAACCGTACTTTTGGTGTAATAGAGTGTAAGAAGCTGTATACGAATTGTTTCCATTGATGTAAAATGCCTTTCTCCGGGGAGGAGATATCGTTGTAAATCCTTCCGTCTGGATGATATTAATGTAAATCAAAATATCAGAACCAACAAAGCGATCCTTATTGACGTGCGAGGGAGTTTTTTTTTCCTCCTTTTGCGGTTGTTCTCTCCAGTATCCTGGTGAAGTGTAACTGAAAGTAGCGAAATGATGTGAAAAGGTAAAACCAATCAATAATGTAACACCGGGCTTTTCCACTCCTTCTCTCGCTCTCTTGGGAGGATTTTTTTTCTTATATTGTTTTCCTTACTCAATACGAGACCCTCCTCAATGTGTTTATCATTGTGTGTATGTGTGTTGGTTAGCTTTTCCTTTCCGTTTCCTCCGTATCCGGTGGTGTGCAAGTTAGTTTTCTTTCCAACTTCAAAACATACAAATTCCCGTCTTCCTCTCGGCCATGATCGTTCTTTTGCTGCTGCTGCTCGCAAATGAAAGCATTTTCCCTTTTTTTGCTTTGATTGTGCGACGTCCGTCGAAGCATATGACCACCATTTCCAGCTGCAAGGTATGTCAGCTTGGGAATAGCCAGCTTTTATTGACCGGCCAATCGAAGAAACTTAATCGTTGAAGGGAATTGTCGTGATTTGTCTATAAATATCGCACTTCCCCGCGGGAGGCGAGCGTGAATGTTGTAAGATTGCTTTACCGGAACTTAAAGAATCCGGATGGAAAACGAAGCCTCTTCTTGCCATGCTCACGGCAGGAGAAATCTCCCTGCGGGTGGATTTATTACGTCACCGAGCAGAAGCGAGCAGAAAAGCACAGGATACAGCAAAAATCAACCAACGAACATCACAGCACAATACAACGTACGTCAACGAACGAAGACACACCGACTAGCTCTAGTGGCTGAGTCGACACTTACGAACACTTGTGGATGATGCTTTTCATGTAGGCTTCAGAGGCGGTTGGAAAGTGGGTCCTTTGTCGGGGAAAATCATCCAAAGATCGGTAGTATTTAGTGTAGTACCTAATTAACATTTTTGCTTCGCACTTTTTGTTCCCTTTTCGTTATATATCCTTCCCATCGGAACGTATCTGTTGGGGGAGTGATGGTTTAGTTCTTAAATGAAAGTAGTTATTTTTAGCTCTATTAACACACCGCTCCATTCCACACATGCGAAAGAGCGTAACAGATAAAGATTGGTATAGTGAAAAGATGTACGTATCGAAAATTATAGGTTCATAGGTAGGTGTTGGTAGTAATTTTAAATATTTCACACTTTATTTCATCCTTCCCCATTACTACAATTTCTGCGCTCCTCATAAAAGCGCTGAAATTATTATTGTTTTCTTCAATTTATGGTGGCTGTTGCTGGAATAGAGGAAAGTCCAACGCGTTCCTTCATTGTTGCTACTGAAACCGGATGCAGGATATTTGATGTAAAATATATTGTTGATGGGAAACGGGAGAAACGGTGTGGAGGATAGAAGCAGTGGCTTGGCGCCAACCAACTCCAATATCCTATTTAATGAAGGGATCGAGCTTGACGCATGCTGCCGCCAGTAGGGAATAGCGTACATTCGATAACGAGATCTTGATGCTTGGTCGTAAGCATAAACTGTCTATAAATTTATATTTTTGTCTTTTTATTCGGGTAGAACGGCCATGCATGATTGTAGTTTTTGAAACAAGATAATAAAGTAATTTGGATACCAATTTCCAAAATGTTACAGAAGCCAAGTGCTTTCAAAAAGTCTAATGTAAGAGACTTTCGTGGATAGGTTCAAAATTTGTTAATTATTAAACTCGCGGTGAAACCACCGTAAGCAGCAAACGTGTTACATTACAGCGGCCCTTATCGATGGGGCCAACTAGTGTCACTAACAGCAGTTCCTCGTTGCTCTTCTATCAACTGGTTTAATAGACTGCACGTAACAGGCAGGTGAAGGTGGATGCTGAAGTTTTGAGCTTGAGTTTTTGAAAAGATCTACCCAACACACACTGTTGTCATGTAAAACTGATGGATAAAGTTTTTAATTGTTTGTCTACTCAGTGTATATGTACAGGAAGATAAGGTGATCTATCTTTCGGCTTCTTTTGACGTAACAGAATTACAGAATTACAAGGATTCCGTTACGGGCTTTTTTCTTTTTCGCAGCTGCTAATAAAAATCCCATGAAGTTGTACTATCAATCTCTTCGAATAAATTTTCAGTTTGTAAGGTTTTTTTTGGAAAAAAATGATCCCCATTTTCATCGTGTTGATCAGTACCTTTTTCAAGCAGACGCTGGAAGCTGCTAGAACACGCCTTACGAACGTAGTCCTCCGATATCGACCACGTCTTGCGTGTTATTATAGACTCCCATTTCAGGCTTGTGTATCGATATACACCCAACTTGAATACGCACGTTACTTGAACTTCAATCACGACTTTCGTTACTCCAGGACCTTAGACCTTAGGGACTTACTCTAAGGTAAGCATATATACTCTTCTTGACTTAACGAATTACCTAGGTCAAGCTGGCCATCGAATGGCTTACTAAACTTACCCGATACTATGCAGTTGGATTGTCAGTCCTCTTCACTAAGTGGGAACGGTCCGAATGAGGTTTGAACCCTAGTGCTGCAGTGTGAGTTCGGTTTACCATTTTACCACCTCTTCACACACTACTACACCTCTAAAACATCAAGCTAAAAAACTGTTTTTCGGCTAAAACGCTCCATTTTAACCTTGCTGTAGTTCTGATTCATTTATTCCCATAGCATTTAAGCAAAAAAAAGATGGTACATTACGTCTATCTATCGGGTTCCACTTAGCACAAGAGCACTTTTTTTGGCAAGTAGATCTTTACGATCTACTCTTTTTCTACGTCTCTGTCCTGTGCGTCAATGTTTTATGGTCTATCAACCCCCTTTTTAACTCACTCTCTCGAGTAGCATCAAGCTTTAATGGACTTTTGGACGGCGGCGGCGCCCCGGTGGTGGTGGGTGATGTTTTGGCACAGTTCATTTGATAATTGTTCATAAATCATACCGTTCATGATGATGATGATGCTAGCAGAACCGAGCGGTAGCCGTGCATGCGGATGAAAAAGCGAACATCCTGAATTTGGGGTGTGATTTATTAAAAAAAAAGGATAACATGGAAAAAACAGATTGCTGGGACAATGACTTTTTTCTGTGGTTGAAATGTTATTGAATTCGGCAACGATGTGGTATGATTGATGGATAAAAATGGAAGGGTAAATGAGCTGAATTTAATTCACGAATCAGAGAGACGTTCCACTTTTTCTCGAATGTTTGTTAATCTTTTCCCTTACTTTTCTAACCAACAGTACCAAGTAGCACAGCTGTACTGCGTGGCGGAAGTGTCTAAAAATGAAACTGGCGGCGGTGAAGGTATTGAGGTGTTGAAAAATGAACCCTTTGACAACTATCCGCTGCTCGGTAAGTTTGCAAACATTCGGTTATTGATACGCTTCAACACTTATTCTCACACACAAATATCTTTTTCCTCTCCCTCCGCGTCGGTTCACAGGTGGAAAGTACAATTCCGGTCAGTATACGTACAAAATCTATCATTTGGCCTCCAAGGTCCCGGCTTTTATCCGGCTGCTCGCACCTAAGGGATCGCTAGAAGTGCACGAGGAAGCATGGAACGCATATCCGTACTGTCGGACAGTCATAACCGTAAGTTAAACGTAGAGGCCACCACACGAAATGAGATACAGAAGCAGAACAAGAAGCCGCTTCGATCCGTTCTAGAATCGAAGCGGTAGGC
This sequence comes from Anopheles maculipalpis, assembly GCF_943734695.1. Taxonomy (NCBI): domain Eukaryota; kingdom Metazoa; phylum Arthropoda; class Insecta; order Diptera; family Culicidae; genus Anopheles; species Anopheles maculipalpis. The sequence continues at coordinate 28,496,110 of NC_064871.1, read as the reverse complement.
CGCCGACCGGACGGGAAATTGACACGGGAATCGAGATCAATCGAAGCACGAAACGACGCGAGAGCGTTTTAAATAACTGCATACAACTTCAAGCACACTAAAGCTGGGGTGAAGTAATCCTTGACCGACCGAGAGGATAGAGGAAGTTGTCATCATGGATTTTTTTTTTTTCGATTTGGAGTCATTCCTTACTCTAAGCGCAGAGGTGAATATTTCGATGATGATGGTGATGATGAAGCTGTTTTCTGTTGTCTGAAAAGATATGGAGTTTGGTCCGGAAATTGACCTCCCGATTCGATGTGTTTCGATTCGATTTCGATTCCTCGTTGTCCGCCGCCATATCGTCGTCGCTATCTTTCCTTTTTTTTCGATGCGGAGGTATCAAATAGTTTGCATCGATTGGAAAGCGAGAGGCCGAGAAGAAGGATAATGTTTCCAATTAAGTTAGTGTGCTATTTTTAAAACCCGTAACAGCTTATCGCTATTTGCCTTCTCGTGTGTTTACGATATGCGATATCGAATGAAAATTTCACACTTCCGTAAAGATGTGTCCTTCTGGCATGTACCTTGGCGGGGTTGTACACGCACTCTCGTTTGAAACGCATTTATGGTTTAGAAGTTGTTTTAATTTAAAGATATTTCTCTACCACATTTCACTTAAACCGTTTAAGAAAACCATTGATTCACTAGCATTAGCAATAACGAACTGACCCAATCGAAATTTCTATAGAACCCCAATTGGATGAAGGAAAAGATGACCATCATGATCGAAACGTACAGTATCGATGGTGACGACGATCTGGAGAATGTAAGTGAAAATGGGATACGGTGTGAACTAATGTTATGTTCTTTTTGCTCTCTTTTTTTATTTTTTTACTTTACTCACGTTCCTATATAATTTCTTTCATCTGTTTTCCCTACCATATGTTACAACAAAAAAAAAAAACGCATTCCGTGTTTTATTCATAATTTAATTTGTGTTTTGTTTGTTTGTTTGTTCGTTATTTTGTTGTTTTCCTGGCATGTGTATATGTCCTTCCGATTGGTTTTTTTGTTTCGTTTTTCGGTTGTTTTTTTCGTTGGTAAAATTTCGTTACATGCTGCCACTTTTCGACACTGGAAATGATACCTCTGCTGCTACCGTTGTATGACTGACAACGTATGTGCTATCAACCAACCAAAACGATCGCATTGCAAAATTTAAACAAAACAACAACAAAAAAACATCGCAAAACAAACCACACATTGGCTGGTGTTCTAAATGGGAAACAATTGTGTATCATAATCTGCCCGACAACAACCAACATCCGTTTAACCATCCGGTTGTCGTCCATTATACGCTTCACTTTTGCATGATATCCTTTATCCCGGGCCTACCTTAATGGAAACGAAATATATCCTTATGATCCTTCCCCCTCCCCCTCCCCCCCCCCCCACCACCTATCCCTGTATTAAATGCTTTTGGCCACCGTACGCACACTACGGGGGTCATTTTCTGGGTATCATCCACCAATCTGCCAATCTCCCTGACCTCTCTCACGCCCCTGTGGCGGGTGGATGGATGGGCTGGATTGGATTAACCTTTCCGTTGCTGGGAGCAAAAATGTATATGTTGTACCCGCGCGCACATGCACACAAACCCACACACAACCCAACGCTGTATCCACCACGGAATCGCTTCGCCTTCTACAATGCTGCAACAAACACGCCACGTGCTTCCCACGCTGAAACGATCCCGCCCCGCTGTTGCGAAACGTCACGTCCTGCGCAAATATCCATCTTCCCCGCCGCTACCACACATCGAAACATCACGCCCCAACACCAATACACCAATCCTGCATTTTACACACGTGTGTGGGGCCGGCTCCCTGACCGGGGTTCAGAATCCTGGCTACATGAAGGATAATTTCATCATCTGTATCGAATCATTACACGTCGCCGATGCCGGCGATCAGCCTAATGTGAGTGTTGTCCCCGCCGTTATGCTTCCTTTTGCACACACACACACACACACACACACACACACACACACACACACACACACACACACACACACACACATACATACATACACTCACACATACACACACAGACAGCAAAAGATAAACCTTTTTATCGTAAAGACTACACATGAACATGAGAAACAACAACGTGCTTGGGTGCTGTTTGCATTTCTAAAAATCTCGACCCAGGACGATTAATTGGAATGCATAAGGGTTTTCTTAGATGTATTTCGTACTAAACCTAGTACAAGCAGTTAGGAGGATCACACTATTAATCTATTTTTTTATGGAGTAGGATTATTAGCTAGTCTTAAACGAAGCTAGTAATAGATGGCCTAGACCGCTTCATGTTATAGACCAAAGGAGGAAGAAGAGAAGTTAGCGAGTGACTTAGTGACTTTGGGCTGCCGAAGAAGTAGGTGGTTGTGCCTTGACTTAACAGGTTGGCTGATAAGTCCCCGGTCTAACAAAGAAAAACACATTTTTTTTGTCAAAATTCGTTTTTATTATTCAACATAGTTCCTTTCAAGAGCGATACAACGATTATAACGACCTTCCAATTTTTTGATACCATTTTGGTAGTATTCCTTCGGTTTTGCCTCAAAATAGGCCTCAGTTTCGGCGACCACCTCTTCATTGCAGCCAAATTTTTTCCCTGCGAGCATCCTTTTGAGGTCTGAGAACAAGAAAAAGTCGCTGGGGGTCAGATCTGGAGAATACGGTGGGTGGGGAAGCAATTCGAAGCCCAATTCATGAATTTTTGCCATCGTTCTCAATGACTTGTGGCACGGTGCGTTGTCTTGGTGGAACAACACTTTTTTCTTCTTCGTTCTTTTTTCGTTCGTCAAGCAACCAAAAGTTGCTTGACAAAAGGCGCTCTGTCTCACAAACTAATTGACATACAGACGTCAAAATTTGACACGAATCATTTGAAGGTTGGTGCTATATAAAAATAATATGCATTTAATACTAGCGGCGCCATCTATGTGTCAGACCGGGGACTTATCAGCCAGCATGTTAACGAATGATTGACTGAGAACTTTCGATAGCAATTTGCATCGAAAAAGATTCTTTGATTGCTATTGAAGTCAGTTGTCTAAGATTCTTCAAGGCTTCATAGCGTTGGCTATTAGATGTTATCGATGTTATGAATGAAAAATCATCAAAATCAATTTTTCTATCAGTATTAAACATATTTTCACGCTACGCTGGAGTCATCAAATCGAGGATAGGCCAAAAAAGAAGCAATTGCTTCACTGAACGACGGAAGCAACATTAATAAAGTGTGATTTTCTGTGCATTTTGTTGTGCAGAGTGAAGTGTGATCCGTTACGAGTGCTTGCTAATAAATTAATCGCACACGCAGTATTAGATAGTTTGAACAGAACCAATTTGCGCCTGTTGTGTCTTGATGGTGTGACTAATGCTTCTCCTTTTGCAGCTGCTTGTAAGTGCTTTTACGAAACTAATTTTAATGTTATTTTTTCTTCTATTTCTCTCCTGTACAAACCACCATATTGTTGCCCTTTTGCTGACGTATTCACGCCTGACCTACCAACCAACCAACCACACCACCGTTCTTGCTCTCTCTCTATCTCGCGTGTCGTGTTTCGTTTTTTCTTCTAATAATACTTTTGCTCCTCGCAATCAATGTGACACCGTCGTCATGTCTGCGTCTGTCCCCGCTAACACCAACTCTCAACCGTATAAACAAAAGGCTCACGAGTTGACGCCAGAAAAGCTAAAGGCACGTGACGTAGTCCACATCGACATTGCAAACGATCCTGTCTCGCAGACGGATTACAAAGAGACGGAGGATCCCACGAAGTAAGTGGCCCAGTTTTTTTCTTTCTTTTTTTTTTTTTTGCTGGAGATTGTGACGCTGTTAATGGAGATGAGATAAGCTAAACCTGGGTGTAATCGTTCGTTTTATGTGCAGGTTCAAGTCGAAGAAAACTGGCCGCGGCCCGCTGGTCGGCCCGGACTGGAAGAAGAGTGTGTCGCCGGTAATGACCTGCTACAAGCTGGTCACCTGCGAGTTTAAATGGTTCGGACTGCAGTCCAGAATAGAGAACTTTATCCAGAAGTCGGAGCGGAGACTGTTCACCATATTCCACCGGTAGGAGACAGCGAGTGACCGGATGAAAAAATAAGAAAACGTTGAACACTAACCCGGATGTACGGATCGTTTCCTTTTGTAGGCAAGTGTTCTGCTGGATGGACAGCTGGCACGGACTAACCATGCAGGATATCCGCGAGCTGGAGGACAAAACCAAAGAGGAGCTGGACAAACAGCGCCACGTCGGTGAGGTGCGCGGTATGCGTGCCGAAAGTGACTAGATTCCCCTTCCCCGAGCGCCATTCCGGTCCTCCGATCATCCCCGTCTGCTGTGAGCTGTGAAGGAAGTGGAAAAAGTGGAAGGAAAACAACCAAGACACGCGTGCACACACACACACACACACGGGCGTAGACGAGGAGGTGAGAAACGAACAAAGAATTGGGGTTTTGCCGCCATTTATCCCACTTCGTTCTGCTTTCACTACAATCGCGCGCCTGTGGTGGTAGTCGCCGTGTACCAATCCGTGTCTGTGTGTAATATTTGCATGAAGGAGATAGAAGGGTTTTTTTTCTTTTTTGCTGGACAGTGTTTATTTTTTGCTCGGTTTTCATTTATAAGTTTTGTTTTTGAGAATTGTTTTTTTTTTGTTGGATTTTGTGTTCTTCTCTCGGACGGTAAAACAAGCGCGCATACATTACGAGACGAGTAGAGGGTGGCAAAATGGGAACTAGAAATTATGGTGGTGTTAAATGCAAATAAGCAAAACTGGGGACTACAAAACAAAATGCTAACAGTAAGATGAAAACATGAATTATAAGGGAGCGAGGGTGGGTGTGTGTAGGTGTAATAGGAATGCCAGAAATGAGTCACAGATACACATAGTGCAAGATACATATTGTAATAGAGCATAAGCAAACAAAGCAGTAGTAGGACACAGTTACTAAATTCACGCATGTGCAGCAACAGCACGGAAGCCCCGCTATAGAGGCAGCAGGACATAAAACATTCGCAAAAGCAAAACCCTATACCTATAATGATAACGAATACAGAGGAGAGGACGAGAGAGAGAGAGAGAGAGTTGTTACCGACGAATGAACTGCAATTACAAACCGAGGGACGACGGGCTTTAGTGTGTTCAAAATAGTTCGCGTTCGGAAGAGAACGGCGGCGAGAATGGTAGAATATTGTGATTGTAGTAAAGGAAACCGATTTAAAGGAAGGACAAAACTAACAAATGTATTGAAAGTTAGCACCACACCACACCATACTAGCGGTAATCGTAAGCAGTAAAGCAATATGCAGCAGAAAATCAACTCCAATAGTATAGCTCCGCGAACGCGTACGGTGTACCGCGCTACACAACACACAACAACAAAACACGGAAAAGGTACTTCACCTACGAAGATGAGTGTTAGCTCGCCAGAACAGAAAATACATTCAATTGGGCACCGCAACACTTTGGCTGAGCCCTGTTGCTGCTGCTACACCTTTAAAATGCGCCCCTCGTAACTGCAAAGCTACAAATTTCCATTTGCCGAGTGCACGTTTAACCGTATACAAAGAAAACGCAACCGAAACATGTTTAAAATGCCATTGGTGAGGAATACAGAAAAAAGGGCAAACCGCTGCAAAACGGAATATTAAGCAAAGCAACACAGAAAAAAACGCAGAACTAGAGAGGAGTGAAGAAACGTGAAACGAAAGTTCAATAAAACACCACTTGAGAAAAACAGAACATCCCGTGCGATGCGCGGAACCTGGTGACACACAAGCACCGACCCAGCCGGTACACGGCCAGATTCAGAAAGAAAATGAAAAGTGAATGCAAAAAAGGCTGCAAAAACATAACAAGCAATTTCCCGTTTGCTGCTTCAGCGAGTAAGTAGTCGATCGGGCACACTAAACGGCAGCAAAGGGTACGTACACCACGTGTGATTCAAGAAAAACACCATGCGCCTCCATGCGTGTACCAATAGATGCGCAAACGTTTAACACAAAAACTTGCTATACGATTATGAGATTTAGCAGTTTTATCTAAGCATAATTGTATTAATTTACCGATTTTCTCATTTTTCGAATAGGTTTAGTAATTTTTGGAAAATTAATAGACAAAAATTAACAATTTTAATTAATCTCTTTTTTTAACGAAATATGAGCACAATTTGTGTATGATTCCATTAAACCACTGAACTGAACGACGGCTTTTTTTTTCTTTTTACTAGTACAATTGGTACATTGAAGAGGTTTTACGGAAAAAATGGCTATAACTTTTGTACAAAGAATTCAAACTTCAATGTTTTGTTAGAGTAACTAAAGCGTGTTTCTATACATAAGTTACAAGCCATTGATTGTGCATTTTTGGTTCAGCAATTTCGTCACAGATGGCTAGTTTCGTGATAAAGCGGGTACTAATTATTGTCCATAAATCGCACACACTTACCCATAGCATTTTCGTACTTTCGTTCAGTTGTTGTTGGTTGTTCAGACAGTAATTATTTTTTAACGTGAAAAAGCAAGTGTTCAACAGCATTAATGGTGTTGGATAAGTCGTTCATAATTGTGCAGGTAAGTTTTCTGTTTTATTTTTTGTTTGGTTGTCATTAATACTTATTTTTGTGTCCTCTTTTCACCTTCATTACTTAAAATAATTTGCATATCGTTAGGGTTCTGCTGCCGTCACTCTTTTCTGAGTTGTTATAAATTACTTTTGAAGCATTTATCTGTTTGCACGAATGCAGAATACGAAGGAAAATAGTTGCAAAGCAACGGTTTTTTACAACGTACACGCGGCCGTGTTGTACCTTTCTGAAAAGCAATCGAAAGTACTACGTGTACTCCAGAGGGGGAAGTATTATCAGTAAACGAAAACCAACCACACAAATTCAAACTCAGCATCAAACAAAAATAATACAAAACCAAAGTCGAACAAAACGACAACAATATTCGTATCACGAATAGTGATATGAATTTCGTCCTTCCAAAGTGAAGTATCTCGGAGCTAAAGTCAAACTAATCAATACAAAACCAGACAGCTAATGAAACGAACCGAGCGTCGGTTAAGTAATTTCCATTCACTTTAACCATCCTTTGCCGGAGCCGTCCTATCCACAGACACAACGTAAAACATTTGCTTCATTCATTTCTGTATGTTTTTAGGTTACACACGTCGTTCGGAGAACCAATCCATGCTGTAACCATACACTGTCTTACACCACCATACCACACGCACAAAATGAAATGCCCAAAAATAGCATGAAACCGACATCAAAAGTAGGATACGCGATAAAAAACACATTGTTGGGGAATTGTTCATTCTTCTCCATAAAAACACGAAAAATCCTTAAAAGTTGAAATTGAAAACGAAACCATATAAACCACACATACGGACACGTTCTCATGCACTCTCTCATCTCTATAAAAATGTACTTTACTCAACGTTTCACACTGAATAAATCAGAAGGAAGAATTATTTACTCCGGGCGGGGAAAACAAAGTTTGCTAATACAACTTGTTAAATGCATCGCAGTAAAAGCAAAGGTAGCAAAAATCCACACCTCAGATACCACATTGCGAAGAACAGGTAAACAAAACCGAAAAAAAAAATATATGTAAAATGGTTGCAATATTGCAAAAGGTAAATAAAATTTACCTGTATTAGCAGAAATTGGATGCGCATCACAAAAAATGGGCAAACGTACGAAACGAAAACTCAAGTCAAACACTAAACTATATATATATAAATAAGGAGTAAGTAGCGAAATGAGCTAGCCTCATGTGTATTGTTGAATTCTAGAGTAAACAGTAATGCAGCACAACAAAAACAAGACACAACTATCGACGGAAAACGAATGTAGTGAACCAGAAGTGCTGCTGTAGGATTGTGTGTGAGAAAGTCTTTAAAAAAAAAACACAGCCACAATATTAACGAAGAAAAACTGATGTTCTTGTTCAGTATGTGTGTAAAATATTTAAAAGCAACCAAACAAACAAACAAATTATTGAAAACAGAAAACAAACCAAAAATATTAAAAATTAATTACAAGAAAACAAACAAAAAACTTGCTCTCTTTTGCTCCTCTTCTTGTTGGGTGTAATGCGTCTTTAACGCACTTTTTTAGTTTTTATTATTACCACCCGTTTCATCAAAACTATCCATTGTTTGCATTATTTTTAACACAAACACGGTGCATTTGTTTTATTTGTTTTTTTTTTCTCTTTATCTCACGATTACATATTTGGTATACATTTTCACATTGAGAACATTTCCGTCCCGTCGATTCTGGTCGGCATCGTTGACTTTTTTTTGTAAGTCTGCTTTTTCCGCACTCGGCGAAGGAGGAGCGAATTAGATTCGATCGTTCCTAATATTGGTTTCCGAGCTTCACTAGGGAAAAATGCGTTTTGTGTTATCTACGTACACGTACAGTTCTTATTGAAGAAAATGGACACTATATATAGAAAATAAAAAGGAAGCAACAAACAAGGTGGATTCCTGTGTGTTTGCCTGTCCTTTTTTCCTGTTTTTGTTTACATTCTATGTTGAAAATCAAGATTATACCACGGTATACATATATAAGCTCTATCCGCAAAAGATCCCATTAACATAACACCATCATCAGAAAATAAAACATCATTAGTAACAATAACAGACGTTAAACTAAATACAATTCTCTTCCCGAGGTAGGGGGGGTAACACCATTTAAACCAATCAACTTTTTTTTTTTCAAATTCATCCAAATCCGATTATCCTCACAGCGTTGTTTATATCCCTGTGTTTGTCTGTATGGCTTTTAGACGAGAAGGTCTACGCGTATCCCCCAGCCAGCGCTGGGAAGCATTCCATTTATGCTTCCGTCACGGCATCATCCGCCAGCCAGAAGAACTGCCGTATCTCGTCAATGTCCGATGGGCGGCAATGCGGCGGTGTTGAACCACCATCGACCAGCTTGTCCCTCAGTGAGGCCATAGTGTGCGCATTGCGTTTGGAAACGCTTGCCAAATCAACCATAGGCGCTGGATAGTGTTCGCCAATCACGCATCCATACTCAATCTGCTGCTCCCGGGAAGCTTTCCATGGTTCGTGCCTGGTGGGAGATAAGATTGTAAAAGTGAAGCAACGGTAGGCGAATGCACAACGCACGATTGCACTTTACTTACACAAACTGCACCGGATAGTTGGTCAGCTCGGGTAAATAGCGTTTGACGTAGTCACCCTTCGGATCGAGCCGGCGAGCGAGAGCGATCGGGCAGGTGCACTTGGACGAATCGAGCAGACGCTCGAATGCGGACGAAGATACCCACATCCAGTTGCCGGCACACACGGACCAGTCGGCATCTAGCAGGTACTTGAGGAAATGTTGCAAACCCTCCTCCCAGCTTAACCAAAGTCCACCGCGTGTGAGAAAGCTGCCGACGATGGTGGTGGTGATGATGGTGAAAAGAGTAATGAATTAACCGTGATTGTCTCACTATGGATGGCAGGGTTTGGGCAGCATTGTTCACTTTAATTAAACAAATTTTCTGTTCTGCTGGTTGGGCTGTGTTATGAGATTGTAGAATTCTCGATTGTAAGAGGGCAAAACTCCCTTGGACGAAAGTAGCGTATAAGAAGGCGCTCTTCCAGACGCAACCCTTCGATCTAGTCCCGTGAATAACGGGGGCACGTCCTACGCTGCTAGGGCGCCAAAAATCCAAGAATGGCAAAAATGGCACACCAATCATCCTTTCACGTTGCCAAAAGAAGAATTATTATCAAAATTATTAAACAAAACAAAACTGAAGTTAATCTGGGTTAGATATGATCAGACCCGGATTAATTAGTCTCCAACCTGGACCGTTTCCCCGTATTTAAGGGTTGACTTTTCAGCTACGTGGTATCAATGAGAATAGTAATCCAATTCAACCGGCATGACCTATGCAGAAGGTCGTTAAGCCAAGACTAAATTAATTATGAGAAAAGATCAACTTTAAACACGTTTATATATGACTTTCCTTTCTTGAAAAATCCCTTACAACGGTCGGGATAGGACTGAGTCGCACGAGAAAGTATACCAAACGCTGGTGAATGAATTACTTCACATCGGAATCAACACTTCGTTCCTATTGTTGAATAACCTGAATCATCCGCGGTCTCGCGACGAGACCGCTAAATGTACATAAATGAATAAACAATTAAGTGTCGGCTCTAGATGAGTAAAGTATCCCTCCTCTTCCTTCTCGGACGATTTGTATGCTCTCATTATCATACAGATCATGAAGAGCAGAAAAAGCATTTATAATGAGCAACGGATGCAATTTGTTCGATCTGTGTTAACACTTGCAATCGTCATTGCTCTACGATATCTAACCGATACCGGTGATATTAGTTTGATCGGTTGTTTCTGCTCATTCAACACCATTCATCGACGTTGAGTTTCAACCGATCCCTATCAGCGGTAACGGACCTTACAGTTCGACGTACCGCTAGCCCGGATCATGCGCGTTTTCTTATCGCACACTTTTCACTGTCCGTCTGCTGATCATTGGCACGATCGTCGGTCAGTTCAGAGCATTCAGTGCCATGATTCCAGCATTTAATTTTTTGCCGTCCTTCGGTAGACTTCCAAACTACGATAAGAGCCACAAAACACAGAAAGCAGATCCTACAAGATTGGGTCGATCGGGTGTTACACTTACGTCGCGGTGATGTTGCGCAATATATGATGGAGCCAACCTTCGGCCAACAGTTGCCGCATGGCCGCATCAATCATCGGGAAGCCCGTCCGGCCTTCTTTCCACCTGGCGAGCGAATCATCCTCCGGTGTGTACCATGGAATGTTGAGACAGATCGGGTTGCGTTTCATTTCACCATAGTACGGGTTCTGTACCGACATCGTGTAGAAGTATTCGCGCCATATCAGCTGCCCGGTAATGTGATGTCCGCCCGGGTACTTAAACTGGCTGTGCGCCTGTACCTTTTCGAACAGATCATGCACACACCAGTAGAACATGCGCACGGAAAGACAGCCAAAGCGCAGGGCAGCACTCATGGACGTGGCGGGACCAAGAATCTCCGGTTTAGCCTGCGTCGGCAAGTAGTAACCCTCGCGGAATGCTTCCTCTTCCTGCTTTAGCCGTGCGCCAAGCGCTTCCAGGGCACGCGTTTCACCACCAACCCACTTCTGGAAGGCAATGTTTGCATTACCCTCGTAGAAAATGTCAAACTCTTCCGGGACGGGTATCTTGTGACAAAGCTTTAGCTCGGAAGCGAGTATTGCCGGGATACGGCCGAATTCAACGTACTCGAAGTTGGGTGCACCGACCGGGCGCGGTGGCTCACCAATGATGTTAACGGTATGCTGCAAAAGAACAGGGCGAAGTTCAAGCAGTTAAAACCTTAACAGGTCCTCGCCTACATTGGGCCGAATCTTACCAAAAACATCTGATACGTCAGCGGTGGTATGTCTCCGTTCGTCTGTATCACCTCGGTTGGGTTCCAGAGCGTGTGCGACACATTCTCCACGCACCGGACGTCCATCTTCTGGCACAGTTGTGCCACCCCATCGTCACGCTCCTTCCAGATCGGTTCGCAGTCCTGCTCGAAGCATAGCTTCTTGATGTTCAGCTCCTCGAACAGACGGCGCAGCACAGTAACGCTATCGCCACGGAACACCAGCAGCTGCCCGCCAAGATCGCGAAACTGTCGGTCAAGGTCGGCCAACGATTCCAGCAGAAACTTCATCCGGTTGTACCCAACAATTCGGGTGCCTGTGTTAGCAAAACAAACATATATTAGTAGCATATAAAGGCGCATTCAGAATGTCTTTTGGAGAGACAACCTGCCTCCCTCCTCCTCCTTCCCTTCACACTTACCCGCACTTTCTCCATCGAATATGAAGATCGGAAAGAGCTTCACCGCTTCGCTCGACTGATTCATGCAATCGCTTCGAAGCGCCTCGAGTAGGCTCGGATTATCGTGCAACCGAAGCCCATGGCGGAACCACAATATATTATTGATTGTCATTTTTTCACGCACGCACGCACGCACTTTCTATACACGCGCCTCCTAGCGGACTTCTGATCGAACCACAGCAACTGCGTATTTATTTGCGTAGTGGAGGCAGATCTCCTCAGAAGAAGCTACAGAAACGAACGTAAAAAGCAAGTTCTGAACAAGCGTACACTGCACCACCGGAGAAGGATTTGCTCGTTCCCGTCTTGCTAATAACTTTTGCACAAAGCAGAAAACACACGCACACCGAAAGCGCGGAAACGATTCACACAGCGATTTGCCCAACGTGAACAGGTTTATCAAATGGTGGTGGTTATTGTTGTTTTTTCACCATCTGATAGTGTTGTTGTTGTTGTTCCGGGCACCGACCACCCTCTTTTCCGCACTCTGAAGCCGATGACAGCAGCAGCTGTAAAGATTCCAAGTAGACAAAACTTCTACTTCACAGGTAACAAGACCTTAACAAGCATAGTTGGTGGTACTGTACGGTACTGTGCTGAAAAGTAGGCTAAAATTAGCATTATATGCAAAGAAAAAAGCTTTATCCTTAGTTACCACTACAACTCTCGAACAATTGCGTGAAGCAGTGGCTCTTAATCTAATGGGACAAATGGTACAGTGTACAGTAGAGGGCCCAGTCGGACGTTGACCGACCACCTGTTGGAATGCGCTGCGCGTGTAAACCGATCTTTGTAATCCTATATTTTGAATGTTTTTTTTCTTGTAACGTGTATCGAGCCAAATGCAGTATTTGACCAACAGGGACAAAAGGTAATGAATAATACAGAAATTGTGCTTATAATACAAACTTCGCAATGTTTCGGTGCCTTTGTTTCTTATTTGGCTCTACAGCTTCGGAAGCTGTTGGCCTGTCAGTACTATCTTCCCTTGATTTTATTATACTGACGCTGACGCTCACTCCTACGAGGACGAGGAAATGGTCCAGACGGGATTCGATATTCCGTCCCTGCCATTTGAAGACAGCTTTCACCATAGGACCTCGATACTTTTTATCGATTCAATGATCAATAATTACAACAAGAATAAAATTATGGAGAATAAAGTATTACAACTCAACATCATCATACAACCATTATATAAAGATGGTGATACGCCAAGAGTGATAGCAAAAGCTGAATGCGTCAACGCTATTGAAACTTTAAAACATACGTATGACCAACACAGCACTCTCATTATGTGGCGTACACGTGCTCACGTGCAATGAACGGATTATTTCTCGTTACATTGTAACTGTGCAAGGCACAGCAGGATTCCGGAACAGGAAACTGCTGTACCGATGCAAACCCGTTACAAATGGTTAGCAATGAAATAATAATATCATTTTAAATTTAAAAAAAAATCTTCTGCAATGTTAAAGAAACCCTTTTACCTAAACGATATAACACAGGCTTGGACCGATGTCTGCTCTTATCTGTCGCTGCGGCAACAGGCACTTGTACTGATTCCCACCAACTTACACGGCACAGAGCTTGAGCTTCCTACAAAAGAGAAACCACAAATTCAACTGACTGTTCATGATTCGTAGGTAACTAATGCCCCGTACTATGCTAACCGAAGGCAATGTAGTCCGCATTTGAGCACATGCGCAGTAGTTATGAATCCTTGCGTGTCTTTTTTCTTCAGGTAATTGCATTGTTATTTGTTTGTACACTGTTAGGTAGCAGTTTACCTGTTTTAGGGGTTGTTTACCTGATGAAATGATGCTGTTTAAAAAACTTTCGCAAACCCTCCTTCAATTTAATGGAAAATCTCATTACGGAATGCACCGACAAGATTTGTTAGGCGTCTTTGTTATGATGCATTAGCAAAACTTTCTAACATGTGGACTTTTCGTGGCTCGTAGATCTTATTAATTTATGAGTAATTTATTAATACTCATAATAAGGTGATTTAAGTTGAAAAATATTTAGCAAAAAATAATGAATGGCATGTGCTAATAGGCTTGCAATGGGCTGTGGCGTATGTGATTCGTCAATATCGTAGAGTCAACTAAGAGGAACTGAATGTCGATCATCTCACATCGTCTTATAACCTCGATCCAATCTAGAAGGATTTGTGAAGTGAGTTTAAAATTTGGAATTTGCTTTACACAATCCAATCGGTGATCAGTTCTATAATTGCTATGGTTAACTATCAAAATCCGACATCTATATTGACCTTCTTAAGCAAAGCCGAACAATCAAGGGACCCCATTATGAACATCCTCTGTGGTCAGTAAGTTCAATGTGTTCCTAAATTCCAATCCGAGAGGGCCTCCGAGTGGCTAAATACGCCACTGGTTGGCAGCTTGCGAAGTCCGTACGAGTGATGGCGCATTGTCAAGAAGTACAGAGGAATGGGCAAAATATACCTACCAAACTATTTTCCAATATAATTTAAAAAGCTCTGCTTTGGCTCTACTATCTCGAGAGGCTTGTGCCTTCCATGAATTGATGTACCAACAGCCCCTGCCAATTGGGAGTCAATTCGGTGGTTTAATTACACACGTTACACGAAAGGATCGCCAGGAGATAGGCAATCCGCCTTACACGAAAACAAAAAAAACAGCGCCACGTAAATGTAGGAACTAACGAACGAAAATGTATACATTACTACCGGAGCACGGCGGTTCATGATCACTTGGCTAGTAAATTGGATTGGGGTAGTCTGATGGAATAGACAACAGCGGCGCCGGTCTTCAGACGGCAGGACTGGAGTTCAAATCCCATCCAGACCGTCCCCCCGTAGTGAGGACTAACTACGTGGTATCGGGGAAACTCTAATAATCCATTCACTAGACTCACTCACTAGATGAAGAATGAGTTTTTGAAAAGAAACTTTAGCAACAAGGTTGTGAGAATAGAATTTAAGTCGTATCCTGAGTATGCTTAGCTTTGAAAGCTGACCAAGATCCTTGACGTGTAGCCGAAATTAGACTCTTCAAAGCGTTCTCCGGCAATTCTCGAAGCCGAGTTGGATTTTCAGATTCACTTCCCGGATTAGCCCGTAGCTCTACAACTACTTTGCGCCAACATTGTACTTTACAACGTAAAGTAAACAAATACACAATCAACTGACTTTTCAACTCACTGACAGCTTGGGAACATAATTTGACAAATGATGTTTGTTTCATGACAAGTTTGATTCAAAATACTCCGACAAACCGTTTACAGAACGAATTATAGGCCATATTTGTTTCAAAATGAAAAGAAAATTTCAATGTATTGATACTGAAAATAATTTTACAACAATACAAATATTCTTTACTTCGTGTAATGCCGTAAAGTTGAACTTGAATGAAAATTAACAGAAACCGACCACGATTCTCGTTTGGCAACACGGATCGGAACGGAACGGATCAGCTTGTTGTTCCGACAACGACAATCGGCCCAGCACTACCTGCCTTCACTGCCTTCATCTGTGGCCGTGTGAATGTGCGTGTGCCTGCATACGTACTTTGTGCTGCTGTACCGTGGAACAAACGAATATTCTGTCGAAAATTTGTACGTGCGTGAATCACGGAAATCGCCGTGCACCCTCTTTTCACCTCGAGTACTATCGTTCGTGTGAGTGTTCTGTGTTCGATGAAGGGATTACTGGTTTCGCGAAACAATAGGCCATCCGCTACTATAAGTACATACACACGCACAGGGGCGCACTGCGTCACCGTAATTAAGCCGTGTACTTGAACGGTGTTGGTGATCCATTTTCGTAGCTGCTGCTTCGTTAGCAAAAACCAGACGTGTTAGAAAAACGGTATGCCAAAAGGACAGAAGCGCATTGATTCAGGAAGAAATCAGACTCGATCGGTAATTGCGCGTCCCAGCACTCTTTCTTTCCCCCATTTCGCCCGTTCACCTCACATGCGATATTTATCAAATCTTTCTGGCAGTGGCACCATTCGGTTGCATCCGCGAAAATATGCCTCCATTTCCTCCATTGCGAACACTTGCTGAAGCGCGGTGGAGCGATTTTGTACTAGTGTGCCCTGGTATCAAGTTTTTCCAAAAAGGGGGGGAGCCCTTTACTGCCGTTGCTGGTGTTAGTACTTGCAGCCGCCCTTCCCTCTGGGAGGTGTGTCACGGAAGGATGGGCAGAACAGCGTTAAAGCACAGGAGTAACTAAAGAAGAAAAAAACCCGTCAAGTGTGCACATTTTTTATTTCCGTTTCTTAGATCTTAAAAAAAATATATTTTTTTTGTAGTTTGCTCTGTATCTCACATTAGCGATTGGGCAAAAAGCCTCCTTTCGAAAATTCTCAGTACCACCAGCACCGCGAGCATATGACTCCCCCCACGGAGAGCAATGGCTGTTTCGAGTGTGCCGTTTTTTCTTCTTTCTTTTTGTTATTTGCCATTGCTGGTAGTAGTGCAAAGACGGGGAACCGCACATCCAAGGGAAAACCCATACACACGCGTATTACGCGGCTGGAACTTGCCATCGTTGTCAATCGGGAAATCGAGGGCACCGGTTTTTTTTAATTCACAGACTATTATGGAACCCCATGTGCGGGTTGCTTTGCGAAGCGGAAAAGTGCAATGGGAAAAAAGTCGCATACACACATTCGTGACACCGCTGTGCTGCACACCAGATTGTCAAACAGGACGGTGCTACTAGCTGCAATATCTGTTGTGCTCGTGACTTCGATAGAAAAAAGCGTGTTGAGTGTAAAGTCGTTGGTTTCGTGTACATTAAGCACTTTTGGCACATTTTCACAAACGGGAAAAGCCCTGTGTGACCGTCCTATTCCACGTTTCCCCGGGTGGGCGTGGTGTGGTGGTGTAATGGGAAAAAGTAAAAGCAGCCAGGTGTTGTGATCGTGCTACATTAATCAGCATTAATATTTTCTTCGTGAAAGAGGCGCTACACATCGTCGTGACGTATTTCGTCGAGCGTGTGTCTGTGCGTGTCCGTGTGCTTGTGTTTGTTTGTTTGCTTGCAGGAATGTGTGTTGGGATCAATGGATGTGTGCTTGTGATTCCTTGTGCGATGTGTGATCTCTCTGCATGGAAAAGGAACTAAACCTGTTAGCAAACAACTGTGCGATTGATGAGCAGGAAGCAATAGAAGGTCTATACAGTGGGCATCATAATAGATACAATAGACGGGAGCACGACCGGAAATAAATATAACAGAGGCAGATATAATCTCGCTGACATTGTAGTTTAAAGAACTTTTAAAAGAATAAAGTTGAACGAGGATTCACAGCGTATGCGTATGTGTGCTCGGTGTTTGTGTCTTTTCATTTCTGTGTGTTTGTGTGTGTGTGTGTGTGTGTGTGTGTGTGTTTGTGCAACTTGTATGGTGGTGCCACATATGTCCTCGGCCAGCAGGACTAACGAACCACGTCGTTGTTCCTTTGCCTTGGTTTGGTTTTCGGTGGACAAAAGAAGCATTCCCAATACAACAAAAAATAGTATAAATTCTTCCTTATAGAAACAACAAATTTTAGGTTAAAAAAACAAATGAGAATACCAATTGTATGTTTCTAACAAGAAATCTACTGGGGAAACATGTATGTTTTTACAATTGGGCTTTGTGTTTCGCGTTGTATAGTTTTTTTTTGTGATAAAATAAAGTGCATGGAATGGAAAATTTGTTTCCCGTGTGCAGTGTTTGCAATTCGTTTGTGTTTCGTTTCGCAATTGAAAAATATTAAAAATGGTGGATGAATGCATGCATGTGAAGGATAAAAAATGAATCATTGTGGCCTGTACACACGATAAAAGAAAGTTCGGCAAGTGTTGGGTTGGTTGGGCGTTTAAAAAGGCCCTTCCTTTGTGCGTTTTCACTGTTGGCTGTTGTTCTAAAGTAGTTTAAAACCCCGCTCCCATTATTTGGTGTTTCCAAAGCGTTTCTTTTCTATGTGTATATGCGCGTTCTTCGTTTCTCCGTATCGATTTTATTGGTGAGCATAATAAACAATAACACTGCAGCCTACACACCAGCGCAAAGTCACAGTAGGCGGCTTGTTTTCACCAACCAGCACAAGAAACCGACATCTCATCATCGTACGACGTGCGTATGCGCTCATGTGTTTGTGTGTTTGTATGTGTGCTAAAGTGTAATGGTGTTCAAAAACCAACCTGTCAAATACCAACATCGTGCACGGTGCTTGGCCTGCCCATCAATTTTAAAGTGAAAATATGTTTTTAAAGTTAATTTTGGTGTCTTTAACTCGATATTAGCAGCTTTAGTGAAGTGCAGATATATACAAACAGTGTTAGTTTAGTGCCCAAAACCCCGGTAGTGATAGTGTCCTGTATGCAGGAAAAAGCCAAGGATTAACTAGCAGCGACAGAGATTCACCGATTGCACTAAACCTGTGCCCGGAAATCGGTTCCCGAGCTCGGAAAATAATCGGTTCCCACACACCTTCAGCCAGCCGTCCGGTCTCTCACACACAGCACCCTAATTGTGTTGATTTTCGACGTTTTTTTTTTGTTTGTAACTCGTGCTCCAGCCCCTCTCCTGCCCGGTGCGGGGTGTGGTGAGAGGAGGCACTGCACTTTCCCAGCACCGGTGGTGGTCCGGTTGTCCGGTCGGCACGATGGCGTGCCTAAATACGCTGAAGCTAGAAATCAAAACTCTCGAGCAAGTCTTCCCGAAGAACCACGAACGGTTCCAGATCCTTAGCGCCACGGTGGACGAGCTGTGCTGCCGTTTTATCGGGCGCAATGGCAAGCAATACGTAATCCATGCCAACATTACGGTAAGTGAAGGAAAACAAATGTTTGCGTGTAGAATTTTGCACCTGGGAACAAACTAATACAAAGAATAGGATTAACCTTCGATGCCCTGCGCCTTACATTGGATTATAAATGTTAATTTATAATTATTTATTGACTGTCGATGAAAGAAGTGCTGCTATGCTTCTCGTAATTTTAGAAAGTTTATGTAATTTTGTTTTCTTTTTTGTAAATAAAATGGTTCTTAAAAATACTCTGTTTAATTTAATACCTTATTCTGAATGCTCTGGCGCTCAAATGAACAAAGTAGTCCAATCTCTGAAGTAAGGTTAGATATAGGGGTGGTCGACGGTATCGCGACAACGCCACCGGCTTTCACACGACAGGATCACCGGGGTTCAAAGCCTTCTCCGGATCGTTCCCATGTAATGTGAGGGACTAGTTGTTCAACTTACGTGGTGGAACATCAGCTATTCTAGTGAGCCGGCTGGCGGCATGACCTATAGAAGGTCGTTAAACCATGGAGAAGAGGAAGAAGCATAAGCATTGATCATATGCTTCATTCATTGATCATATATTCGAGAACTGCCAAAGAACGCTTTGAATTGTCTTAATTTGGCAACCCGCCAAGGATCTTGGTCAGGTGTCAAAGCAAAGCATACTCAAGATACGACATGAACTATATTATCAAAGCCTTCTTGTTAAAGTTTCTTTTCAAAAACTCATTTATTACACCAATTTCCTCATCCAGGTGATCATGAGCCGCCGGGCTCCGTTAGTGACTGTCCGGATGGGATTTGATTCCCGGTCCTGCCGTGTAAAGACCGGCGCCGTTGTCATATATACCACCGGGCGGCCCCATTATTTGTATTGAATCAGTTGAATAGGGCACTCGTGCTCGGAACCGTTGCGTCCAAAAAAGTTGTCGAAGTTGCCAAAAAAGGACGTCAGCTACCGAAGATTTCATAACAAAATTTTAGGCTTTTGTGAGTTTTTGTCTAATTTTTTCCCTTTGAGATCACTTGTTGAGGACTTGCCGCACACACATACTCCTACACGAACCAATAGAGAAAAAGCTGAAATCAAGATTTTGGCATTTTCTGGCAGTTCCACATCGATTTCATCAGTTTGAAATTTCTAGTGATCCGTTGGCTTATTAAATCATACCGGACACGCCAAAATTGTGTTTGTTGTTCTTGGCAACATACACTTCAAAGTCTACTTTTCTTCTTGCATACATTAATGAAACAACGAAGAGAGAGAGAGAGAGAGAGAGAGAGAGAGAGAGAGAGAGAGAGAGAGAGAGAAAGTGAGTTTGCAATAAATAGGCTAGTCTCTGGCAGGCTAGCAGGCACATCGATACAATAGTGGTACAATAGCAAAAGTACTTTAAAATTTGGGTCAATTTCACTCCCTCACCTCCTAGGTATAGCGCCGTTGGGGAAGCAATGCGGCCGAGGTCATGTATGCAAGAGGAGGCAAGAAATGCAAACAAGAACGTTTTACAGAGAACTTCTAAACCATGTAAGGAACATTGAAAGGATAATGTACCAGGTTGATTTAAGAAAATTGTTACATTTTACCAAACTATAACTATTTTCCTGTATTGCCTTATCTTCCATTACATTATCCACATCCATAGCAATTGGCACTAGTTTCTTCGGTACATGAAGCGAGTGTTTTTATATTATAATGCACGTGCACACTTTTCAAAGGAATGGTTGTAGCGCTCATCGAAGCAAATCAGCCGAACTGCATTTCTACGAAACACTTTCGTTAACGGGCTGTACATAACAGGAGGGCTTCGTAATTTGTCTCACGTGTCTCATAATTGTCTGCCACATCCTGAGGATATTCGTATTGCACTCATGTTCGCGAATAAAACGACCCAGTTCAGAGTTGTTTTCAGGAAAAATAGAGCTTCTGCATGTTAAGGGATTGTTTCTTCATTGTTATCTAAATAAATAGCAGAGAAAATCAACATAAAAACACACTTTTGTCCACTCTACAACTTCGGTTCTCATGTAATCTATTTCAATGGCATAAATTAATAAAACAAAAAAAAAACGTTCCCCAAACACCTTTGATACCATTGTACCAGATATTATTATAACAAATCTCTTCCTTCAATAAATTAGAATAAAAATACACACAGTACTAGCGATGGTACTGGACAAAAGGATTCCCATCGTAGCGCCATTCATCACGTTTTAACTTGTGCTATTGACCTTACCATCTTTACACTCCCCCCAACAAGGATGTAGCTTAAGTAGAGTGGAAGTGGCTGGAAAAAAGCAAGCTTATGTGTTTCTTTGTGTCTGCAATGATACACCAGTGAGACCACCAGAGATCAACACTGTAATATTGATCGGTCGACACAAAAAGGAAGAAAAGGACACAAGCGTCCAGACGCGTATTATGGGGTTTGCCACCATGTCAGGGTAGGATGATGGCAGTATAAATCTGCTGGTTTTACTTCCAAAACGATACATTCCAGCTTTTTCTGTGCCCAGGTGTCGGACCCTAGCTGGGGCTCTCAAACAAATTGCACGATAAAACAAACTTCAATCACTATCTGTCGAAAAACTCGTGACGGGAACTTGATATTCTGTTCCCTATTGAAAAAAATGCCTTAATAACCACTACCAAGGGTCTTTTAAATACAATTTTCCGTTAGTAGTGCCTTAGTTGGCGGATTTATGTCGATTTTGTCAATAGGGTTATGCATGTGAAGAAATTCAAACCAAAAATTGCTCCTAGATTCGCGTTTCTTACATGAAGTGAATCTCAATCGGACTGTGCGGAAGATTTTTTGACACTTTCTCGCTATAAGCTCGTACATATAAGCCTAGCATAAATTTGGATCATAAATATTATTGCCCCTATTGAAAAAAAAACTATGTAAATCCATCAACTAAGGCAAATTTGTATTGAAAAGAAACTTAGTAGTGGTTATTAAGGCAATTTTATGGTAATTTTTGGCACTATGTATGCTGTTATGTTATGACAATTTCCGCCGGATGACAATACGGCGCAAGCCGTCATACTTTAAATTAAAAAATCTGCCGGATGATTAATTATGTTAATAATAATAATTTTGAAACGATTAGATCGGTATAAAAAACTGCGTAAAATTTCTTTAGCAGAAAGTTTTGTTTTATAATACCAAAAATATATAAAACATCGTCAAAAATTCAAAAATATTTGGACTATCGTCAATGAACCATGGAAAAGCATCAATATTCCTTGGGATCTTCCTGTAAATCGTGATGCGAACCATTATATGACCGCCATGACCTCGTAGATCATTAGTCGAAGCAGCGCATATGCCATATTAATCAATAACACAACTTAAACAAAGATGGTTATTTGAAATACTACTACTAAAGTATGATATGACGAGCGGCCCAGTGGTGTAGGCGACACAGGCACCGGGGTTCAAATCCCATCCTTCTCTACCTTTCCCTCCGTGGTGAGGGCTGACTATCCAATTACTTTGATATCCTCAAGTTTATAGTAAACCCATTAGATGACCAGCGTGACCTTTTGAGGTCGTTAGGCCAAGAAAAAGAAGACCATATGACTCTCTAAGGTCTATGGTCGGATACAACAAGATAAGGTAAAATATATCGCTAAAGTTAAGAGTTTAGAATGTGTCAGAAGCATACATTATAAGAAAAGGATTTAAAATCATCAAACATAATTTAAAAAAAAACGCTCTCGTGTGGACGGCTTTAAAAATGGTTTGCTGATATATTTAAAAAATGCTGAAAAAAAAGATAATTAATTTTGCAAAATGAAATCCTGCAATATTCATTAACAACAAGTCGTGTTTAGAGTGTAAAAAAGTAGAGAACCAAAGAATAAAAGATCAAAATTAAGGACAAATCGAGGATAAAAAGGGGAAATAGTGTTGAATATTTATCACGCCAGGAGATAGGCAATCCGCTTTACCCGAACACACAAACTAACGCCATCTATGCGTAAAAGTACGAACTACCATCATCATAGTTGAATTACTATATGAATTAAGTGACACAAAATTTATACATCACTAGCACGGCGGCCCATGGTCGCTCGACTAGGAAATCGATGGCATGAATGAGAGAGTTTAGAGAAGAATCTTTAGTAAAGGCTTTATGAGTAGAATTTATTTCGTATCCCGACGAGTCCGCTTAATTCTGAATTCTTACTAAGGTCTTTCGAGTGTAGCCGAAGTAAGACACTTCAGAGCTTCAGAGCTCCGGCATCGTCTCGAAGCCTGAGTTGAGATTCAAAATCTCTCATCGGAGTAGGCCGTAGCCCTACAAATAGGTTTATGAAGTTTAGCAATCTATTTTGCGTACTGATTCTTTGATAAAACATAAATTTATCGTGTGCTCCAATTCCTTTTCGTTCACGTTCAATTCTTTCTCTCCTCTGCCAGGAAACGTATCCATCCACGCCACCAGTATGGTTCGCCGAGAGCGAGGACACAAGTATTAGCAACGCTGTACAAATACTTACGAATACGAATGGTTTAGATAATCACGTTGTAAATCAGGTAAGTAGTAAACGAAAGTATTTAAAAAAAAAATCATCCAAAAACGCGCCCTGTCCATGTGCCTAACCTCTCTCGCATTCACCCAGGTACACATACTGCTACGCGAACTCTGCCGGCAGCACACGGTTCCACTACCTCCCGACCTGGAAACGCTAAAGAAAGCCTTCCAGCCGAACGGTGGAGCGGCCGGGGCACACCTACATGCAGCCGCCCATCTCCAGCACGGTATGCCACATCAGCAGCTTCTTCCCGCGCACCAGCAACAGCAGCAACACCAGCAGCAACTGCAGCTGCAGCAGCAGCAGCAACAGCAGCAACAGGCGATCGACGAGATCGACTCCGACTGTGATGATATCGAGGATGTGGTCGGCGAAAGCGACCAGGAAAGCGAAGGCGAAGAGGATTTGCCCCTCGAGATGGACGATGGCCGTAGCACGGCGAAGGTACGTTCACGTCTACTAGTAGTACGATGGATGTACAAAGTAGGCAAAGAAGCAAATCCATCGTCCTTGGCGTTTGCTAGTCCGGAAGTAGACATTTCAATTGTGTACTGCTCTCTGTGCCTATCGATAGACGGGCAAGTCTTTCATGCTCTATTGCTTTGTTGCCTCTCTGGTTTTTGTTTTTTTGCATGTTGATTCTTATCAGAATGACCTACATACTAGCGTTACAATCCCCGACAAAGAAGGGCTCGTGTCGTGTGTCTGGTTTTTTTTTGGTCACCCTTTTGCGCATTACCAACTTGTAAATTACTAAATATCCGATTACATCCGATGAGTTTAAATGGGCACAGTCTATGGTGAAGAGTTAAATGAAATGGTGTACCCACGTATATAAACTCTGAAGAATCAATTTAATTTTCGAAGCAATTCGGCTATGAATGCTGTGTCCCATTGGTTATAAAATAATTATTAATAGTTAATTAATAAAATTATTTTCAACTAACTTATGCATGAAAAAGAGCGACTAAAATGTTCCGATTTTTCATGAGCTCACGCTGTCGCCTGGTGGTCGGTCCACCGGTCAGTGATCATTGTAAACTAGTTGACAACATAATGTCAAAATAAGTGAGCTTTATCTCTTAATTTACAGTAGCTAGGACGAAAACAGTAAAAGTTTGTTCCGACAAAAATGGCGAGGTGATGTTGTTATCTGCTCAAAGCTGGAGTAGATGGAAAAAGGAGTTTTTGTGGGATTCTGGGGGATCCCAAATAGCCAACCTCAGTGTACCTCCAGTGTACCGTTCGATCGCTATTTTCTCGATCAATTTGCAGAGAGAAATCTATCTCAATAATTACATGATCATACAACAACACTTATGACTTAAGTACCGGCAAAAGGTCGCAGATAAAGACTGGATTTTCTTTTTTAAATTCAAGATTTTTTTTAAAGAAAACAATGTTATATGATTGATTGCGGTATCTTTTATTATTTAATTTGAGCATGCATCTGAAAAAAGTCGCCTTTTTATTAATGCATGCGTTATAGAGCGGACGAACGACCAATAAAATAGAAGAGGAACGTTAGCAATTGAATGTCTGTAATTTCAAGTGGATAATGTTTAACGAAGGTCACATAGAAGAGGCGATAGCTGGAGACAATTCGAGGGGTGTAGAGTCAAAAGGAAGTAGACTGATTTACGAAACCCATAACTGTATATATTTTATTTTGTGAGTAGAGCTCGATCTTCGCTCACAAATTCGATCTATTTTCTATCATCTGATCACAATTCCTCCTTAGTTAATTCCCTGATCATAACTTTTAGTCTTAAATAATGAGCATTTGAAATCGAATTTGTTATTCTCACACCTGTTTGCTGTTTGCTGTAATTGTAGAAGGACGAAATGGAAGTAGAACATTTAGCAACACTGGAAAGATTAAGACAAACGCAGCGGCAAGACTATTTGAAGGTAAGTATCCCTTGTATCCATTCATCACCATCATATTACCATCATGATCATTTCTTCTCCTCTTCACAAATGCGCAGGGTTCTGTGTCCGGTTCGGTGCAGGCGACGGATCGACTGATGAAGGAGCTGCGCGACATCTATCGGTCCGATTCGTTCAAAAACAACATGTACTCGATAGAGCTAGTGAACGACTCCATCTACGAGTGGAACATCCGCCTAATGTCGGTCGACCCGGACAGCCCGCTACACAACGATCTGGTACTGCTGAAGGAGCGCGAGGGCAAGGACAGTATACTGCTTAACATAATGTTCAAGGAGACGTACCCGTTCGAGCCACCGTTCGTGCGTGTCGTGCACCCAATCATATCCGGTAAGAAGGCGTAACGATCGGAATTCGGTGTTTCGGTGCTAACAAAACGGTTCCCGTGTCCTTGCTTTTCCATTCCAAAAACAGGCGGCTACGTTCTGGTAGGTGGTGCCATCTGCATGGAGCTGCTCACGAAACAGGGCTGGAGCTCGGCTTACACCGTGGAGGCAGTGATCATGCAAATAGCGGCCACACTAGTCAAGGGCAAGGCGCGAATACAGTTCGGTCCGACGAAGGTAAGAAATTTGAACCAAAAAGTAGCCATTTTGAATGATTGATAGCACGACATAACGGCGGCGGCAAAATTGGAATGGCAAACGCAAGCCCGATCAACGATCGCTAATCGAGCATCAGTCTCTTTCACAGGGCCAGTACAGCTTAGCTAGAGCGCAGCAAAGTTTCAAATCGCTCGTGCAAATCCACGAAAAGAATGGGTGGTTTACACCGCCCAAAGAGGACGGTTAAGACTGTGCAAGGCAATGATGAGATGATGAGAATGATGGCGTCCGCACGTCGCTGCCCTGGTTCTGCTACTTCTACTGCCACTGTTTATCTTTTAAAACCTAACTTCTACAAAAAGAAAAACCGGATTCGAAACACACCCGGACCACCCAACCGATTCGATTGAAAAACAATGCGCGTTGGTGGGACGCAATAGAGGTGGCAGTCATCAATCAATGAATGGAGGACAATGAATGTGCTGGCAGCGAACAACGAGCAGCTAGCCTAGGATAAATGCAATCGTCGACCACAGCACCTGTCGAAAAGAAGAAGGGTTTGAATGGAAACAGTTGTAGTAGCAAGGAGCGGCAAGCAACCAAGCAGACTTACACCGACAGTGTGAAGCAAAACTGTGCGGCGGCAATGCGAGGACGACGACGGCGCCGGTATCGTCTCCCTTCGTGCTTCTTTCACCGATAACATACGTTCTCGTTCATCTCGTAAGCTTTTTAGGTTTCTAGATTTTAAGTGTGTACATGGCAAATAATACGAATGAAAACAAAACAACGCCCCCCCCCCCCTCCCCTCCTTCTGATGGCTGGAACACTCAGTTCCGACAGTGTGTGCGATATATGAATGCGTCTATAAAAAAGGTATGCGCGCGTGTGTGTGTGTGTGTGTGTGTGTGTGTGGGTGGATGAAAAAAGCTCTCGAAAATGTTTGAAAAGGATATTTAGTGCATAGAAAGGGAAGCGGGACTCACATTAATAAGGAAGCAGCTACGATAAGATTAGGAAATAACACGGATTAGAGAGAGAGAGAGAGAGCGAGACGGAGAGAGAGAGAACGAGAAAGTTTTTTTTGTTTGGTTTACATAAACATATACATAAACAACGATTCGCGATTGTAAAGCACATCAAAACCCAATAATAGCTGAACAAATATGATGCAATACAAGTATGAATGGAAACCTCCAGCAATTCAACTCTAAATTCTCGTTGCTTTCGGTAAGCACTTTGCACCTTGAAACCATCTAAAAAAAATCACCTCTACTTTAAAGCCGATTTTACTGTCTGTAAGGGGTTTGTGGCCAATCATGAATCCGTTTTTCGTATATTTCTTTCCACACCTCCCTAATAAAGAGGTAAAAGTGACGAATGATTGATGGGAAAGTGTTGGGGTGGGCGAGGTGGGACTTATCATCATTATAAGAAGGTGAGGATCCCCGTCCAAATGCCATCCGGACCGTTCCCGTGATCACTATACGGGAGCTGACCATCCAACTAGGTGGTATTAGCAAGTCTAGTAAGCCATGAGACAAGACGAATAAGGAAGACGAGGAAAGAGATACGAAAAGAAGGAGTCATGATTGACCAGTCCTTAGAATAAGAAACTCATGATGGGGACAATACAATGGGGGCATACACATACAGTCCAGATCATCCAGCATGCATCAGAGTAAAGTTGTACCTTTGGGAATGTGTAAATAGGCGCTCTTTTTCTCATTAACTCGAACGAACGTCTCAGACTGGTTTACTCTCATTTAAATAATTTTGTTAACACAGGTCACAGGTCACACAGTTTTTGGTTATCAGGTTGTGTAAAGTGCATCAAAACTACCCAGCCTAATGTGCAGACAAGTGCTGTTCTGTGTGGCATCTAAAATGGTCTAAATATAGAAAATTTGTCCAATTTTTTTGTGTGTGTCAACGACTGACAACATCTCTGGGCTTGTTGAATAGCTGCTAACACGTGGTTTGCTACCACACAAATCGTCCAACAACTTCTTCTTCTTCTTCTTGACTTAATGACCTCTAATAAGGTCACGCCGGCCATCCAATGGCTTACTAGACTTGCTGATATACCATATTATAAGATAATCAGTCCTCACTACGGGGGGACGACGGCCCGGATGCGATTTGAATTCCGGGGTCCTGCCGTTTGAAGACCGGCACAGCTGTCGCCTGCTAGAAAATGGGCAGCAAGCAGTTTAGATACTGGAAACGTATTCTAAATTATGCCTCCAGTGAGATTGATATTTCGTCGCTGTATGGAAAACCAAAACATGGATAATCTCGAAATCCTTGTGTCTCTTTCCTTGTTAGCATTGGTCTAAGGCACGATTACACCATAATATTTGGCACGGAATTATTGCGACACAAGAGCCTTTTACCACGTTTTGTGCCCCACGCATATTTTGGTGATGTTTCCTAGCAGGCCACGGACTTTTTGTTTACAAATTGACTGTCTATCATTTTTTATACACAGTAGTCGTCGTTGTCAAACTATTATTTCTCCGCGGTGAATGCCCTTTTTTACTTACTGGAAGAAAGATAAGAAAATACAAAGGGTGTTGTAGAGAAGGCAACGATCTAGAACAAGATTTAGATAGCGGTTGGATAGTTCCTGTATTTTATTTTATTGTCTGTGTGATGCGTGCAGTTTTGTGTTTCTTTTCCGTACACAAATGCAACGAATAAGGTTTTTTCTTATCCCCTTTTCCACCTCAGTGTTTCCCTTAGTTAAAACCACCAACCGAACAAAAGTCACAGTTGTTATAGCCTAACCAACCAATCAAGCAAAGCGTACTAGCTCTATGAACCGTGTTTGCAATACAATACAAAAAAGATGCCAGCAGTGTAAAATACTTTTTAATTTCCTATCTTGTGCGGCGCAATAATAATAACTGCAATAACTTTTTTTCCTCCCAGGCTCTTGCCCATACTAGTAAACCAGAAGTAGCCTTTCCGGCTAATCGCGCGCACCGTTAAGCGATGAGTATATGTGGTTTGTTTGAATGGTAGGGTCTCAGCATCTTCAGCATCTGCTGGCAGTGTGTGGTTTTACTTGATCGCTCGAATAATACAGCACTTACGAAATCAGGTAGAGGGAAAGGCGTTCGTTTTTGGTTATGAGATGCGGTCATCAGGTCGCCCATGCAAAACGATGCTGCTGTGTGTACAGAAAGTAAGCAAAAAACAAGCGTGTTGTAGAACTAGTAGCTACCGGGGGATTAGACGAGATTATGTAGCTACATCCGGAGCGAAAGCAAAACACAAAAAACGAATTGTTTTATAAAATAAATCTAAAATGAAAAGCGTTAGGATGGGGAAGGATCCTTTGAGTGTGTTCTGGTTGCATTCGCTGGGACTGTGAGATATGTAAAATAGCGAAAATGAATGCAAAAATCTTATAGTAAAAAAAGCATACAAACACATGCGGTTGGCAATGCGAAAAGCAACAACAAACCGTGTTTACTTTCTCAGCTCAGAATAAAGAAAGGCGATGCGATGCAAGGCAAAAAAAAGTGGACGGTGCAGGCTACGACGTCGATGATATATGCCGCCCCTTGCTGCGTAAGCCCAAGTGTTGTTATGCGTGTGCATGTGTGTGTGTGAGAATGGAATGTGTGAGTGAAAAGTATGTAGTAGTAGTTCGCGCGAGTGTCGAGCGGGTGGGGTGAGAGCTAAAGATAAGAAATAATAAAAGAAAAACAAAACAATAGTTTATATATAATTATAAATACGAGTATATATAAAGGTCTATATATATATATATTGGTAAATAACGAAATAATAAATTCAAATCTTTCATCAGAAAAGAAACAATTAACAAACGAAGCAAAATTCTTCTTCTGGCTTAACAGGTTTTACTGAGCACACAAAACATAAGGCTACAATACATACATATTTTAGAATCCTTTGGAATACATTTTCCGTGGCAACCGACGGGCTGACTGAGATAGTTGAGAACCAGTTAAAGTCTGCGATTGCTGTGTTGAGGTGAACGGTGGAGAAAATAGATTGTCCCTATCATTCACGAACTCTTCTTCTTGCGCTGGCATGTCCCTATCTGTCCCTATCTTCGTTCGGTTGGGCGCACAAACGTCCAAACCGACCGCCGAATCATTATCATTCTCATCCGGCTGCTCGTGGGATCCACTAATAGTACCATTAACCCAGCTACCAATGCGTTCGTTTACGTCCGCTAGCGGTGGTAGCTTGGTAGGAATCTGTTCCAGATTCGTACTCTGACCCGGTACGGCCGCTACGTCGATACCCCACACAGCAAGCATTGCCGGTGCAAGTACATCTCGGTACTGTTGCAGCTGTTCGACCGTTTGTCGCCATGGTAACGGTGCTTTGTTACCATGCTTTCGGCGCCTTCTTTCCACGGAACGTTTCATTTGCAAGCTGCACGAAGAAAGCTCCCCTTCGTCGTCCACACCGTTACTGTAATCGTCTTCTTTTTCGCTTTGGCTCGTCTCCTCCTCCTCCTCCTCCCCGTTGTCCGTAACTTTCCTTCTGTTTCTTTTCCTTTTTGGCTCCGGTGGTAGAAATAGTATTCGGCTTAGTTCATCCCCATCCACAGGACAGTTGAAAATGTCACGAAATTTGGACATTGTTTTGAAGCCAGTTGCCCGGTACGGAAGCTGGCGACCAGCTTGCTTCACCAGCATGTCGTGCCAGTGTTGTAGAACGGTAGCTGTCTTTTGCGTCCGTATGTCATCGGAAGTTTCATCCGAAGGGGTTTCCTCTTCTCGATCGAAATTGTACGTTAATCGCTGTTGTAACAAATCTCCGGACGAAGTCTGCAGAAGGATGTGTAACCGTCGGTCTTGCGTTTCATCTTCTGGTAATAATCCTCGTATTAAAACCGCTCCGGACTGGCAGGCGTCGAATCGCTTTCGCAGTGGTTCGTAGGCGGATATACAGAAGCCACGGGTTTGTGCTAGCTTGTACGAGGCATGGAACGTCGGTGGATGATAGGGATAGTGCCGGGCTGCATATACCGGTGAAGATGCGTCACTCACCGTTCGGGTGAAATGGGCCAATCCGTAGCTCATCGGTAAATGGCTACCGAACAACACAAAATGGTGTTCCTTATCGGGCCCGTCCCCATCCAACTGGTGACTAATGAAGACGGGTTTTTGCATTAGATTGTGAGTGAAAACGAGCAGGACCTTAACAGTTAAGCTTTCTGCCTGTTCCGATGGTTCTGCTTCAATACTGCCCACAATAACTTTGTGACAGGTGGCTATGAAAAGAAGTCTCTCCGATGGTGTTACCTCCAATGCGCAACATTGTTCGCACTCGTATGTCCACTGGGAAAAATGCGTTGCTCCACGGTGCACGAGTCGATACAACTGGGCGTCCGAAACAGAACTCAACGATTCATTTTGTTTGATACTATAAAAGTGAAGACTTCGACGATCCAGACATGCCACAAGGTAATGTTCACGATCCACGCACCTTACTGCTGACCACTTATCGTGATTGCGGTGTTCATTGGCAGTCTCATTAATGGTTGATAGTTTGGGCAGCTTCACAATATCCTCGCAGCTTTCCTCCTCATCACTGACGGTCCACAACTGAAGCTGTCGCTGGTAGTCCGTTGTGCAGAGTATGATCGTACCACATGACGACACTGATCCGGTAACGAAACATACGCTGGCGAACGGGTTTGTAGAGAAAATGTTTTGTACTGCCCGCCATTCCTTTCCTCCCCCGATTTTGGCTTCCATCTGTCGCAGCACAATAATAGCGTTCCGTTTTCTTACAAGCACCACGTTGTTTGCACCATCGTCCGGTACAATTTCCAGTATTGGACCACCAATAACGGTAGGGCATGTTTGCCTTTCGCTCACCTTTAAATCACCATGGCAATGAAAATCCTCCTCCTCCTTCGATACTTCGACCCGCACCACTTCCACATCCTCGAGGGTTGCTCCGATGGCTTTGAAAAGCGTCGCGATACATCTAGACCGATCAGATCGTTGTGCGTCCGATACTACCAACGTGCCACCGGTAAAATGATAATCGTAACCGGTGCCTACCTGCAGGTACGGATCCGGATCCCGATCAAGCATTGCCGCATAAACAACGGCCACTGTATGCTGCACTTCCTCCCCAGCATTCGGATCGAGTGGATGTTTCGAGGTGACATTTTTGTACCGTTTTTCAAGCCCCTCCAGTTCTCGGTGATACGCGTGCTTGGTGTGCAGTGCACGTACCATCAGATCTGGTACGGCCGGTCCTAACCCTGGCGTGGTATGCAGTGGCATCGCATGGTCAGCTATAAAGGGACGCGTTGATTTGAAGTGCGTAAACAATGTGTCCTTGTTTATAACGTTCAGTTGCGCGGGAAGCTGTAGTATAGTGTGGTGGACATTGCGTGATAGGAAGAATGATCCCGGGTTGCCGGCTTGTTGCTTTATGATGGGTTCGATTGTAGAGTTTGTCCACTGCAATAAAAACATACAGTAAATAATCTCGATTTGATCAATGGATTATTATCCTTACCTGACGAGTTTTCGGAACTCTATCATCCTCCGCTGAAGTTTGCTGTCGCGCATCACTTTGTCGTGGTGTTTTGTTTGGTTCCTTCTCTTCTTTGCTGTCATGTTTATCAACACCGTTATGGCTGTTTTGCTTCTTCAGCTTTCTAGGCGGCTGTTTTCGGATCATTTATTTGCGTTTGTGGTTCAAAACAATGGTTCTGTATCAATCCGGCCGGCAGAAAAAGTGTAGAAAACTATTTTACTAGTGAGCACATGGCGCCAAAATGTTTGTTTTGATATTTATGCTTTATTCGACTGACACACCCGCACCCATGGTACAGTTCATGCGTTCATGTGCGACGTTCATTTTACTGTACATCGATCGATAGATAAACAATCGATGAAAGAGGAGTGCATATTGTTAATTTAAGCAGGAATACGCCCGTTATATTTCTGATTAAAGTGGCCATATAATTCACGTTCAGTTATTACCCTGCAAGCAAATAAAGAAAAACCCCTTTAAAGAGCCTTCTAAAGCACTACTCAAAAGAAGGTTTTCGATAGACTTTACATGGGAGCTGTCTAAAATCTTTTTTTGAGCAATGGTTTAGAAGGCTCTTTAGAGAATTTGGCAAGTAGGGTACTTTTGTTCATGTTTTAAAGTGTAAAGTGATATGCAATTGCATTCTCATTTTTAAAAATTCGATGAAATAATTTACTTGTTTACAACAATGAAAAGCATTCGATTGGCATCACTGCCACCCACCAGGACCTGTCAAATGGAAAATTGTAAACAAATCGATGTGCCTCGATGCACTGCGCCCGCGGTGCACCGGAGTGTTACAAAGTTACATAAACACGCTGTGTGGTTAATAAGTGGTTTAACGCTGATAATAGATCGAACCCAAAAAAAATCCCTCACAAAATGTCGCTCAATTCGGGCGCTCGTGGATTTCGACGCGCACCGTCCCTAGTCCGCAACACTTTGGAACAGGTGAAAAATCGCTACGACAGCTTACAGGCACGGCTCGATGCAATCACTTTCCCGGAACGGTACAAAGGCACGATACTGGAGAAATGGGCCATGTACTGGAAAAATCTCGTCATCGATTACAAGGAAATGGTCATCGATACGGGACGTACGATGCGGGATCGGCCCGTTCGAAGTGGTGTATACGTGTCCCTGCTAGCCGGCAGCCTGTATGCTGGTGCACGCAATCCGACCGAGTCCGATTTCTACGACCAGTTCCGGCGATCTTACAATGAGCTGTCGCTGGTGCATCCAATCTGTCAAAATCCGATCGCTTCACAGCACTTAACGTTTCTCGAACGGTGTCACAACGAGGGCATCTTGAGGCGATTGTCGCTGGGCGTCGTGTCGTTTATGTGGCTCGATAATTACGACAAAGGGTTGGCCATCTATAAAGCGATTTGTCCGTATCTACAGCCACGATACTTGACCTTTCACGAGCGTGTAATCGACGTCGGATTCAACGGAAAGTTTTGGATATTGGAACGAAAAATGGTAGACTACGATATCAATGAGGATAATTTATGAAATTGGAAATAAAATGGGAAACTCATACAAAACTTACATTGCATTGAAATATTTGTTTTCATCAGTTAGCACGATGCTATCCTTCCTTTTGTGATGCAATAGCGCAATGAGGCGGCTCGCCCGGTGGTAGAGGCAATAGTTTTCACACGGCAGGACTGAGAATCTAATCCCAGTACTGACTATCCATTTTTCTAGGTATTAGTTTATCTTATATGGCGTAAAATGGATCGTTGAACTTAAGAAGAAACATAATCTTTCCGTTGTTACTGTTCTTGGCTTTATCCGAGAGTGTAATCTGCAAAAGTCAATACATTAATGGATTTAAAATAAATTCAATATACCGATTTCTACATACCCATCCGCCGCCTCTTTTCATCGGATGTTTTTTAGCATGTCTTTCCAACAACAAATGAGAATAAGATTCGAAAAGACTAACATTTATTTTTATGCATTTTTACAAAGCTTCAAATTCTGTTCTTTTTTTGTGTGCCTCATTGCCTACACGGTAGTGGTGTAGCAGGGCACTATAGCAGCTTTATTTTTCTAGCGTTATTTAACCTCTACCGGAAAAAGTTATAATTTAGAACACAATTTATATTCACGGATGCGAAAGCCTTCGCGTCCGTCGTGCGAAGCTGATTAAGAAGAACTACAGAACAGAGCGATTTAAAAATGGTGTGTGTATATATGTTGTCCTCAATCCATTCAAACTTCAAACTAGCTTAGAGTCTGGATAAAGGATATTCTGTGGTTTGTCATAAAAGTAAGTATTCGACGAAATACGGCGATGGGGATGTTTGCCTTGCCTCCGCTATCCTAACAGTTAAAAAAAAAAAAACTTCTCTCCTCCAATGTGCATTGTCGGAATTATCGGTACCAAAAAGGTTAGCCTATATAAGACTAACTAATTCTGAACTACAATAAGGATGTGCACTAA
Source organism: Anopheles maculipalpis (assembly GCF_943734695.1). NCBI lineage: Eukaryota > Metazoa > Arthropoda > Insecta > Diptera > Culicidae > Anopheles > Anopheles maculipalpis. The sequence continues at coordinate 28,461,333 of NC_064871.1, read as the reverse complement.
ATATCATCCACTCTTACAAAGAATCTCAAACACCGCGTGACGACAAAATCTCTCATCCGTTGCCAGTCATGCCAGCGCGACGTTTAGTAAAAACTAAAAAAGGGGGAAACAAACTAAAGTTTACATGTTTTTGTTTAACGTTAAAATGTACATTATAGCAATATGCTTATTCTGCCTGCATCCAAGACCATACACACTTTATGCTTTACCCTTTGCTAGCTTTTCCGGAGTAAAATGTGGGACCATCGAATCGATCCAATTCACACCACTTTTCCATATGCTGCCGATGAGCATCACTCTCTGCCTCTCTTTTAGCAGGTGAAAGAATCTAAAACAAAAAACGAAAAGTAATAGAAAGCAGATAAAATCAGTGACATCAAAGTGAAACATAAACACAACTAGCCAAAGAAAAGAGCGTTACGTTCTACAGAAAAAATAAACTTAAAAGAAATAACAATAATTAGATTGAGTAGAGAAAAGAAAAGGTAAAAATATAATTAACAACAGCTTTAGATAAATGTACAGGAGGTTTACAGTTCGATAAAACTATTCTACCACGACATGAACGATAGAAAACGAAGTTATTATAAATGTGGAAAAATGAAATTATTTGATGCACCGAACAATTGAATTCAATTAAAGGGCTAGTCTTAAAGCTTACCTACTCCTACAGGCGATGTCGACAAGAAGATGTAACAAGTCCTAAAATATGCAGGCCATGAAATATTTAACGGACCAATCGATCTTGTAGTTATTGCCCGACCAACTATCTGTCGGGCCATAACTACCTGTCGACATTGCCTGTAAGGACCCTTTTTACTCTAATAAGGATACGTAACATTCGAAACAAAAGAATCGGGAACAATGTACAACTAAATCACATACTTCAATAATCACAAACACCAAAAGAAAGGATAGTTTACGAAGCCACAGGAAAGAAGCTGATAAAAAGGTGTAAAGTTCAAGCTACCTCTAGATGTATAAGAGTAAGAGTTCGTTGATTTTTTTTCCAAAACACAAAATTGTTTCCGCTTTACAAGCAAATCCCTCCGAAACAATCGTTTTATCGTTCAACGATTGTCGCAGATCGTACCGGAGCACCACCGGATACGGTTGCCTCACAACCGGCACTCCCACCGCCACCACCACCAGCCCCCGCACTTGCCATGCTGGTATCAATTCCACTATCGTTATTACTACTGTTATGATATTCGGCCAGATTTAACGTATCCGGGCGACCATCACCTTCACCGTTGGTCGATCGTACAGCCGCAACATGCCGTGATCGATGTTGTTGGTGGGGCTGCTGATGTTGCCGTACTACTGCCAGCTGCTCATCGTCTTCACTATCGTTTTCCATCTCATCGTCAATACCGTCATCGTTCGGGGGACTGTCGAGCAACAGCTCAGCGTCCAGCACAACCACGTTCGGTTGGATGGCGATGATCTCGCTACAGTTTGAGTTTGCCTCATCCGCATCCACCAGAAGATGGTTACGCGTGTCGTTTAGCTGTTCACCGTCCTCTACGTGTCGTCCAGCGTCGTCTAAATCGCTAAACTCATCGTCAAGTCGCTGCTGTTGCTGTCGTTCGTCCACGTGTTGCGATTCTGGTGTGTTTGGAATTTGAATGTCGTCTTCATCCTCCACCACACATGGCTCGTCGGTAAGGGCCGGCTCAGCTAGCGTCGGACATGATTTTCCATCATCCTCTCGTAACGCTTCTCTCACAACACTTTCACCACCCTTCTGCGCCGGAGGAAATGCTAATGGAGGAGTAGTGGAAGGAGGAGGAACACGATCGATCGTACCTGGAGCTTCGGCACCACCGGACACCAAAACCACCGCCGAAATGGTGTCACCAGTCAGCGAAGAAACGGCTGTGGCCGTTGTAGTGAGCGGGAACAGTGCCGCCGCATTCATTCTACTACTGGCCGTACTCGTTTTCGCGATGACCGGATTGGTGACGGTGATCGGCAGCTCCAGCGAGGTCGGTACGTGCGGATTGCTCGGCACGTGTCCAATAACGGCTGCCAGCGTTTCGTCGAGATTCGAGCTCGTGGCTGCGTTCGCGGATGGCAACGACAGGCCAGACGGTGCAGCAGCAGCAGCAACGCTGCTATTACCGGTGGCCATCCGGGGAGACATCGTAGCCGATTTTTTTTCCGACGCGCGACTTGCCGCTGGCTCGATACCGTTCTTGGTTGGCACCTCAACCGTTGACATGATCGGTGGTTTCGTTAGCACCGCATTCGTTTCGATCGTCGTGTTAGGATTGACCTGTATAATGTCTGACGGCATCAAAACCGGATGTTCTGCGAAATGACGTAACATTAGTATCGGATATTAATCGGACGCAATCGGACAGCTTTACCTTGCAGCTCAATCAGTCCGGCGGCGGTTTCGTGTGCCACAATGATTTGCGTTCCTTCCGGTGTAACCAGCGTGCTAACCGTGCCGGTTTGCTGCTGCTGCTGCTGGCCGGCGGAAAGGGCCGCCAACCACTCCTGGGCTGTTTCTGCGCAGCGACACAAGAGAGATGGACGGATGGTGGGATTGATCGAAAAATGAAAGTATAATAATCATATAGTCAAATAATAAAACTGTATGACTGGATGTGTGAAGTGCAGGATTAATGGATGTTTCGTCGTGTCCTCGAAAGCAAACCAAAATACACACATACATGTACAAAAGCGGTAGTAAATCGTGCCAATTCAATAAAAAAAAAGAAATCTATTGCACAAACACACGGTAGAGACTACTACAAGCAGCGTATTATACGAAGCTTCATCTTCATTAGTCGTTCATTTGCTCTATAGTAAAAGGGTTGTGGTTGTATTACTTTCTTAACGGAAATGGATTCTTTTTTCTCAGTTGCAGTTACAATTGGAACGTATTGTTTCATATACATTTTTTAGTACGTTTACATGGATATAGCCAAACAAAAGTGATGCTAGGAAGTAATTTTACACACTCTCGCTAGTTTGTTTGTTTGTTTCATTCCTACTTGACGTTGATATTAATCTTATAATTTAGTTTGTCTAGGACAAACAGTCAATAAATGATAGTAAAATCTTATTTTTATATGCCGTGCTGTACTTTATCTGTGTCTGGGTCTGTTATTCTGTGTAAGGATTTAGCTTAGCTTTGAAAGTATCTCTGTATCTCCCTCTTTCTTTTCGTTTTAAAAGAATATTCTTTAAACTTGGAACCAACAATATTTTTACTCTGAATCCTGCGCTTTTGGGTTAACGTATGCATTTGAAAGATAGGCTTATTTCAGACGGCAATTGAAAATAAATCTTATACTTCCTACCTTTAGAAAAAAACATTGCCACCCTTCCGTCTTGCGTCTTGCGCCTTGAATGTTGCTGGCACACATCTCGGTTTGCCTAACCAAAAATGATATACGCCAAGATGATGGAGTTTTTTTTTTTCAAATATGTCCATCTTATCCAGAACCAGTTTAATCATGACGATCGATATTCGGGCTCTTTTGAGTCTAAGTTTCGGAGGAATAATCTCCACCGGTTTTGCAGCACATGCGACACGGAGCGATTGTACGAAAACTTTTTTAAAATTAGACTATTAAAGCATACGCTAAGTCAAGTCATGCTGGAATGGAAACCATCACCCGAATCGTATCAAATCCCGAAGACAGGACTTGATTATCCCTCTGTGGGTTTAAAAACGGATCTTTGCATTGGCCATCAAACGCACATTGCGTGCTGCACTTGCTAAAAGCATCAAAACTTTTCACAATCTATATCAACCCGATACACCAAACTTTTGCCCCACTGGATTGAGTGAGAATGTGGAATTTTAAAGAGAGACACATGGCTTTCCTTGCTGCTTAAAGCTAGTATGCTTCTTATTATTTTCCTCTTATATCGCTTGCCTTGCTTAATGCATCATGCCCATCCCGTTTGCGTTGCACCATTGCCTGGAAAGCCTCCAATAAACCAATAATAAATAATCTACACTGCAGGCACTGCTATAGAATAGGTAAGTTGTAGTAGAGTATACCCAGACAGTGGCTACATAATCTAGAAGAGCAATAGTCTGTTTAGACGAGAAATAAACATACGAACAGAACGGAATAAGGCGCATACGTTCACGAACTTACAGGTTATGCTATCGACCGAGATAGAGAGGATTTCCGATTTTCCTTAAAGCAATCTGTTTTGACACAAAAAAAAAAACAGAGTATGCCAACTATGGGAGTAATGTAGGCTCATGGATTCATCTTAAGGAATATGTTAGAATCTGTTTCATTTGGGTTACATCCTGTAGAAGCGTATTATTTCCAGTAACGATAAAAAAGTAGATAGTAGCAGTCGTGCAAGCGATGGTGATGAGCGTGCGAAAAAACAGGGAATACTCTATATGCAACAGAGAACTTGTAGCCAGTGTCCTATAACGTAAAGCATCTTAAGAAGCTGCAAAACTTCTTAAGAGTTAAAGGTCACGTCTCTTTCTGCTTCGTTACCTTCATATACGAGCATTTGCCTTTAATTTGAGAGAACGAAACATCCGGCTATTGTAGCCTTCCTCACTAGACTCACGACACACGGATCCGTGTGCCCAAGTACATCGTTCTAAATAATTCAAACATTCGATTCTGACCTGTAAAAAGCAGCATGAAATGAAGACGATTTTTTACACACTTGCCAAAGGTGTTCACACAGTACCAGTTTGCAGCCCTTGCGATTGATTCGTGTTGAACCAACGATCCACTTTCTAACTTCTCGTTCTTCTGCTTGTTTATCTATTACTCTGGCATAACAATATATTAAGTGCTTCTGTATTGTATGTTTCATCCTTTTCTTCATACTAAAATGTTTCCATCTCTACGCCTGGTTCTTCTGACGCCTGTGCGCTTTTGCGTTAAGGACTTTTTGATCTGTTTTCGTTTCCCCGCGTTCACATTCGGTTCACTCTCGCGCATTTTGTTCTTTCACAGTAGTGTGCTGTTCGCGCAGTTCGGACTCGGGATTCAAACATAGTCGGGATCATCGACCGATACGGAACTGGTGAATAGGCTACCTACAGGAAAAAACAGAAACGTGAAAGTATGGGTGGAAATTTTGCTTCATTGAAGTAGTAGTTTGAAGAGGGGGGGGGGGGGAGGAAGGTAAATAATCATATCCAATGGGGGAACAAACGGAATTCATACTAGAAGGAAAAAGAAAAGAAGGAAGAAGAGAAGAAGAAAAAATACAAAACCCAATCCACCCAAACAATCCACCAGAACACACTCTACCCGTTTTGCTGGTTCATTGCTTGTGTGAGATGGCCGGACATGAAGACCGGATATGGAGGTGCTAAATGCACGCAGCAGAAGGATGAAGAGAATAAAATAGCATTTGTTGCGCTTGCTTGACACCCGGAACGGAACTAAAATTAATGTGGCCACCAACATTCTGCCATAGTAACGGATGAGATAAAAATACTAGAAACTGACCACCTGATACTTTTTGCTTACTAGAAGAAGGATGTATGCGGAAGAAAGTAAAATAACTACTATTGCATGATTGCTAACAAAAGCCGGAGGATATTTCAATAACTTTTTAACATTACACTAGATGTCATTACTCGCCATGTAAAACAGGCGGCAAAAAGGTATGAAAAACAGAAAAAAAAACGGTTTAAACGGAATTTGAGCGCGTTGAGCTTGCTTACTTGCGTAATATCGTATAAATGAGAAATGAACCAAATACATATGTACAGACATTTGAAGTTGATGGAAATACATAGCTGAGACACGCAAATGTTACAAATTTGTAACTCTAGATCCTCGATACACGCGTTGAAATTAGTCTAACGCACAGTATATGTGTGATAATATTCTCCCTTTACTTATATGGTTATACATTTACGTTGTTTTACATGCATTTTTACACAGTGTATCTCGTAAGCACCATTGCTTACCATGTTGATAGCATTACAAGATCTGTACGATTGTCAATAACTGAGCAATACTTTCATTACCCTACCTGTATGGATAAAAATCTTTTTAAAGGACTGCTTTGAAAACATTAATCGTAAACGCTTTTCATCTAATTAAATACGCTAATAAAAACTGAAGTAAAACTCAGAGGCTGGGCTGGCCATAACCGATAAACCGGTTGTGAAAATATCAAAAGACGAAACAGAAATTTAGATAAACTGTAAACACAATTTCGTACATTGTTTTGCAGATGATTAGGTTAACCGAACCGATTAAAAAAGGCCTGATACGACTTTTTTCACTCAACCATGTTTAAACCCACGGGAAATAAGTTATGTGAAAAGAAATTTTAAAAGACGCCGTACGTCGGCGAATGGAATTCAAATCTAATGAACATTCTTAAGGTATGAAATAGATGCCAAAGTATTCTTAAATGACTTAATCCAAATGAAAAACTTATTCAACTTTTTATATTTGATTGCATTTCCTATTGCTTATGACAAAATATGTTTCATGTTTCGTGTAGTAATTAAGAAAAAAAATGCTGCTTATGCGATGCTCTCGGCATAACTAAAAAAACACGAATAACTGAGAGAATCTTATTTATGATTCTGAATTGATGTGCAGTTGCTTAATACGTTTGTATTATATCGTTCGTTAAAAACCTTAGACTTGCTATATGCTGGCTGCCCTGAACACTTATGATATTTAAAGGATAGACGATCCGAATGGAGCGGTAAAAGTATACGAAACTAACAATTTTGCCCGTTGTAGAGCGGAATAATGAAAATCCCATCATTGGGATATAGTCAGTAAACGAAAAGCACGATAAAAAGTGAATAGATGAAAGCAGTTAAAAAACAACAAAATAGTATGTTTCTACTAATAATATCTTAAAAAAGAACAATATCAAATATATCAAATTTCTACACACTAGAGAGGGAGGGCAGGCAAATGTGTGCACAACTAAAATGCATTAGTGCAAATAATAGTGGTATGCGATGATTCATTACGGGAAAGGATGATTTCGAAAGTAAAAAAATAAAATCAGCAAGACGTGCGTTATGCTGCGTGCTGCTGCCCATCAGTATCGGTTGTAGGAAATTTTGAACCAGGAGGATCCGGGTGAATTGGCAATTTACTAAAAAAAAAAAACAAGCATTCCCCTTTACGCACCTTGCAGCACTATCTGCTGGCCGTCTGCCGTTATAATGTGCGATGTATCACCACCGGCCGCCAATGCCATCAGGCTCTGCTGGTCGAGTATGATATGCTGACCGTCCTGCGTGTTGAGCAGAAAGCTTTGCTGCGTACCATCGTTTACTACTGACGCGCTCGAACCATCGGCAAGGGTCACATTCGCGCCACCTTCTCCACTACCGTCACCCGCCAGTTCCGCTCCATTGCTACCAATCGTTGGCAGGATTACTTCTGCTTGATGGATAATATCTTCCACCGGTTGTGTCGGATGTTGTCCCTGCTGTTGCTGCTGCTGGGATGTCGGATGTTGCTGTTCGGGCAACGCAACCAACTGATTGGACGCGTCTAGGTACAGTAACTCGTCGTTGACACGCACGAACGTTTCATCGCGCACCGAGCAAAGATAGAATAGATGGGGTGGTCCACCGAAGTTCTCCGCCGTTACGGCAACCAGTTGTGAGGACTCTTGCACTCCACTGCCTGCAGCTGCTGCTGCTGCTGCAGCCGTCGGTGCGCTGCTGCCACTGCTGCTAGTAGCTTCAACCAGCGAACCCACCATGGTTAGCTCAGCTGGTGAACCCAGGATCACTTCGGCCACTGGTCCACTACTGGTGGTAGCGCTACTGGTCGGACTGGACCCATCCACCACAATGGCTGTCCCAGAAGCTGGTGCCAATTCCATGGTCATCTTATTATTTTGTTGCTCTACCTCTTCATCCACATCCATATCGGCCACACTGGGATCGCTCGCAGCAGTAGCCCGTTCAGCTGTGGCAGATGACTCCTGCACGGACGAATCGGCTGCAGCCGCAATCACCACATTGCTACCAGACGAAGCAACTTCCGTGCTGCCGGTGGTACTATCCGAACCCACCCCTTCAGCGCCGCCTCCACCCGTCGTTGTAACGATCTTGGTGGAAATCGGTACGGATTTCTTCTGCTGCTTTAGTTGCGCCTGCTTCCCGTACAGCTCACGCATTCCACTCTTGCTTAGCATCTTGCCTTTGCCCTGCCGATCCTCGATGTATCCGAGACGACTGAACTCTTTCAACTTTTCCGGCGTAAGCCTCAACACACGATGGCTCTTTTTGCTGCCTGCATCACTACCGGACGATGAAGATACGGAGGACGAACCACCATCACCGGACAGACGATGTTCTTGCAATTTGCTCGATTTCACACCTTCAGTAGCGGTATTCGGTAGCGGCTTCTTGGTTAGAATGATCTTTGGTGGTACCGATTGTGTATTTACTGATGTGGCAACCACTGTGGCTGATGGTGGTGGTTGTAGAGGTGGCATTGTCGATGACGAACCGTTCGGTGCTGTTGTCGGTGTTGAGCTAGCGACAAGACAGCTAGAAGCAAGCGTAATCGAACTCGTCACGGACACCGACGGTTTGCTGGTTGTGGACAACTTGGACGCAACCGTTACGTTTGCCGTTGAGGTGGTGAGTACGGTGCCTTTGCTCGTTATCACAATTTGCTCCTTAGAGGCACGGCCTCCCTTCACTGATGCCACTACTGTCGTTTGCCGTTTGTCTCTCGGCGTTGCAATACTCGTAGTGCGCGTCGATGTTTCTCCGACTTTGTTGGATGTATTGGCTGCACCGTTTACACTCTTTACGACCGCACTGTTGGCCGGACCCGAGACAGACGACGAAGCGTCCTCAACTAACAGCTCCGAATCGTCCATTACAATGGGCATGTTGCTGATGTCCAACCTATCATTTGCTGTCAACTCGTCGACCGTTTCTTCGTTTTCGACGGATTTAATTGATTCGTTATCGCTGTTCTTCTCTGGAATGGATGGAGCATCTTGTTTAGTAGGCACGACTGCAACTAAAGTGTCGTCTGCCTTGGATACCACCACTGACAGTACGGAAGAGTCAGACGACACGGAAGATAACACCACCGGCTTCTTTGCCTGCGGTTTTGACTCTTCCGGCGTTGTAAGCATCATCGATTGAAGGTGACGCTTTCGAGGGTTGATACTCTTGGCCAAACTGCTTGGCTGTGCTGTTGTCTGCCGTACCACGCTTGCAGTGGATGTTGTTGTTGCTTCCTTCGCAACAACTGCTTCCTCTACAGCATCGTTCATCGTCGTCGGTATGTGCTTTTCCTCACTACTACTAACCGGCGCCATAGTTGCTGCTGCAGCGGGAAGATTTATCAACGCTTCCGCAACTTGCAGATCCGTCGCAGTTGGCGCAGCCACATCGATCGAGGTAGAAGATGGTACCGGAGGTGATTTTTTTAACTGTAAAAGGTTTTCTTCTCGCTTCGGTTTCGTCGAATTCGGTGTTGGTGTTGCCGGTATTTCAATCGATTGCTTCTTCACTGGTTTTAATGGTGATGTTTCGTCGTTCTTCGTTGTGGTACCGTCGCCAGTTGCTTCTACCGTGGCTATTGGTTCTTTTTTACTTCCGGACACTCGTTCCGAAGTATTGTGATGAGGATCTTCGGTATCAACCTTATCATCACTACTGGCGACAGTAGCTGTGGTGGTAAATTCGCGACGATTTCTTTTCGATTTACGCGCGGAGGATGAAGATTCACGCTCATCCAACGATGAATATGTGTCTGATGGTTTCTGTTCCGTGCCTTCTGTTACACTCTTACCACCAAACTTTCCACGACGGCGCGTAGATAACGACGGGAGCGCTGGTTCACCATTACCGCCACTACTGTCCGGCAGAAGTACTTCTTCCGATTTCCGCTTTTTCTTCACAGATTGCTGCTGCTGTGGCTGGTGATCTACATCCATTGGTTCGACCGCTACCATCTCTTCAGTCATTGCCGAAGATGTAACGGAAGGATTCTGATGATCCTCCTGTTTCTTCTGTTCGTTTTCATCCTTCGTGTGCTGTTTCTCCTCCGTTTCAACTTGTGGTTTTTTGTTGATCCTATTCTTTGCATCATTTGCGTCTGTTTGTGCTGCTAGCACTTTAGCTTCTGGTTCCTCATCGACTTCTTCCGCGCTCGAACGTATCGAAGAGGAAGATGCCGCTCCGGCGACAGTTTTGTTGCGCGTTTTAAAAATTCTCTTGCCACGCTCCTTTGGTGGTAGTGTACGATTGCAGTCAATCTTGTCGGACACAGCAGCCATTACATTGTTCAGATCTTCCGACAACTTCGGGACCTCCATCTCACACAGTAGTGAATCAATTTCCTGTCCCAGCTTTATGTCCCGATCCTCTTCTTGAGATGCATCTGCTGCAGTATTCACGGATGTTGACATTCGTGAATTTTTTGTAACTATGGTAGATATTTGTGACGATACCTCTGGTTGTCGCTCTTCTTCGTCCTCGTTAAAATCGAAACAGGAAGTTTCATGGTGCTGAGCGTCCTGCGTTTTTTTCTTCGCATCGTCGAACGCATCGTCCAGATGAGATATTTGTTCCACGCTGGTACTACTGCTTTCCGACCCAGTGGCGACAGTCGTCGTTGTGGTACCACCGCTACTATCGTCCGCCGCCGTTACATTAATGACTGTCGTATTTTCATCTCCACTCAACGATTTACTCGATCCACGGGTTGCACGGTTTAGTATCAATTGTTTCGCACTGATTGGACGCTCGGCTGCCGGTGCGGGTGCAGCCGCAGTAGCCTGAGAACCACTTCCAATGCACAACTCATTAGAACCGGTGGTTGATGAACTGCTAGCCGTGCTTCCCTCCCGTGATGGTACCGCGTACTTTTCCTGCACCGTGGATACGTCGTCGTTGGTGACCTCGATGAATTCCCGCTTTTGTTTTTTCGGGATGTTTCTGTACTTGATCGTAGCACACGGTGAAGCTGTGGGAGTGGTGGTAGCGCCAGATGGTACCGTAGTCATCGCTGTAACAAGAGAAGTCGCAGTAGATGTTTCTGATACGGGCAAGGTTGTTGCAGCTGCTACGGGACTAGTTGAACCATCATCTGGCGAACTTTCCAAATCTTTTTCCGCCACTTTAACCCTGTCGCTTAGCTCGTCTTTGTCTCGCATTGCACTTGCATCATTTTTGGCATCCACTTTTATTGCTTTCTTGGATGCTTGAGTTTGTTTGCCGCTTGTTTCCTGTCTGGTTTCTTTCTGTTGCCTTTTGTTGGTACTTGCTTTAGCAACAGCCGTTCGAATTGATGAAGAAATTTCCAGCTGAGGAATTTTCTTCTCTGCTACAGAAATTTCTTCCACCGTCTTCTTTTCGACGGATGCTTGTTCGCTTTCTTTAACACCTTCGTCATCTTCCTGTTCGTCTTCACTCCAGTCGGCAAGCAGCTCGTTTTTCAGCTTCACATCCGAGCTGTTCTTGGTGCCTAGTGGATGATGTATTGCCGATCCATCACGATTGATCGATTCGCTCGTCATTTCAGCTTGACTTCCTAGAGCTCCGTCTTCCTTTTGTCGATGCGGCTCTATGTCGACATCTTCCGATGGATCATCTTCTTCGATGGATTTCACCACAGCCATCTCGTCCACATCCGGCGATAGAGTCCGTCTATTCCTTCGACGTGCAGCAGTTTTCTTTTGCTTATGTGTTTCACTCGAAGCAGCTGGCTTGCGGCCGCCCCTCACGCGCTTTTCACTGGACGGTTCATCCTTCAAGGGAACCATCATCAATTCAATGCTGCTGATGGGTGTTGCCTCTAATGATTTTCCCTTTCCTGTTTTCAGCAATGATCGTCTAGAGTGGTCGACTTTAATATCCAGCTCATGATCTTCCTCTTCAGCTGATTCGTTCACTTTTTCTCGTGAAACTTTGCGAGCTACGGGAGATAAAGAAGATGTTCGAAATATTTGTCTATAATGCGCATTATATCAGCATTATCACAACTTACCCATTGGAGTGGTATTGGATGACGCAGAGGACAATCCACCTACCGAGTAGCTCATTCGGCAATGCTTTATGTGAAGCATGATCAGATTCTGACGATTGGCACTGTAGTTGTTACATTTGTAACAATGATACACCTGCCCAGGAGAAGACGATACGGGCTGTGCCACAGCAGCAGGCGAACCGTCATTTTGCTCTGGACGAGAGGCTGCGCCTGTTTCACTGTCTGTGGTCGACGTGCTGGATGGTTGCGCTAAAATTCGAACCTCGTGCATTGTCTTACGTCCTGAACCAATTGCGTACAATTTAGACGATGCTGTGTTTGGTTTTTCTTTGTGTGTTTGAAGGAAGAAAACATATTTTAAGCCAGTTAAAATTTTAAAATATTTAAGGTACAGCAAAAAAAAAATGTTTTAACCGTACCTTTTAAGCCCCTCATCCCGCCTTTCGGTGTGACGGGAGAACGTCCATCTTGGAACAAACCCGAATAGCGTTCCTTTTTCTGTGGTTGAAAATCGGTTGAATTAACTATGTCCGGATCACCGCCCGTCACACGTTCCGCATGCATCACATCGGCCGGAAATTTTTCCATGTGCTTCATCTTGGCACGATATTGTTCTGTACATAAATAGTAAAAAAAAAATTATTAAAACGTAGCTATCCGCCTATTCAATGTATTTTTTCAAAATCACTTACCCAAACCTTTACGAAGAAACTCATTCTTGCGCGGACAATTATACTTGAAAATAAAATTAGGGTTTTTTACGTATTCACTGAAATACAGCACAGAAATGATTAGACTAATAGCAATATTTTCCTTGAAAACAGCTTCTTTCGACCAAAACTTACTAGGAGTCCTCTTGAAAAAATTTTACAACCGCAAGTGGCTTTTTCCGGAGCGAGGAAAGAAACTCTTCGGACAGGCGTGACTCCCCCATAATCTCACCCGGCCACCAGCTGTTGCTAACCTTCACCCACACGATCTCACCATCGATCAATTCGTCCTCCATGGTAGGAAAATGCTTGTCACCTCAAGTTATTCCGGGCACGGATGCTGGATGCTCCCGTGATTACTTTACAATATCCTTTGTAAGTCCTATCTTTACACTTTTGCTGTGAACACAATCACTGCAAAATCAGTAGTAGCCCCTACAAAACGCACCTGAAACGAAACAAAAGAAAAAAAAGACTAATAAGTTAACCAGAATTTTCCTTTCTAAGTATCGTATCTTTGTGCTTAGACGTTATCATACCTGACACGGTTCCGGGAGCTCTTCGTCTTACAAAACTACGTTATATTTCGAATATTTTACACGTTTGCTTTGCTAGTGGCAAAACGATTGATGCTTCAGAAGTTCGAACCGGAACTCGATTACTGCGTTTTTTTTAAACTAATGTAGCCAGTTTTCTATTTTCTATAGAGCACAAACTTTGTCGAACCCGGAGACGCTTTTAGCTTTGTGTGTCTTTTGTCTCCATTCACTGCCCACCGTCTTCGGCAGTTTCACAGTTTTTCTTCGTTTTCATCGCGAACCATATTCCCGTTGGTTGTGTGTTGGGTTTGCTCTGAAAGGGACGCGGTTGTTCTTGTTCAGAGGTGACTCGCAGTTGTCGTTTGCTGTACCGTACCAGAACAGTAATCGATGTGTACACACGCCAACGCCTTCTCTTCACAAGGGACGCCGATTTTATGCAATCATTTGCAAACGATGTACCGTTTTCTAGTTCGGCCTCTAGCACTATGCAATGTTGTTGATTAAACGCAAGTAGATCCAAATTTTCTTCCTTGGACTGCTACCATTTCGTCGGCAGCCTACGGGATTGACGCACCCACGGTTTATACTGTACGGGCTGATAGTTTGATGAACGTCATCTGTCCGACATTCTGCAGGTAAATTATATTTATGTACTTATTATATTTACTTACAACAATCGAGAAATAAACAAAATCGTTTCATTTCTATTGCTAGAAAGCAAACACCACAAATAATGCATTTGCTTTCCCGAAGGAGGATATATTTGGAAATTCGAGTATCTTGAAACGGAAAAGGTAGAGTAAAACTATCTTGGTTGAAGCAGTGATGCTGCAAACCGCACAGCACGGATTGAACTAGTTTGTCGGCAGTTCAATTTGTATTTTTCGTTGCTGAGCATTCAAGCTACTCGCAATATACGATAGAATATACCACCATTTAAACCTTTGTTTTAAGTTTACTCTCTACGTACTACTGTTTGCACTGGTTTTTGGGCATTATAACCAAAAACTTCGTACCTTTCCGTAGTTCGGCAGGGTTTGCATTTAATCAAGATGAAAAGTTGTATTGTTTCTTATAAACCTTGCAAAATTATAAGAATTAACTCGTTTTACTATGCAAATTAGTTTGCTACCAATACAGAAAATGCACTTTACAAAATTTGAAATGAGAAGTTATATTCTTATTTGGCCTTTATAGCTGAAAATCTTAGTCACTGCTTTCATCATGCAATTATAAATTTAAAATCGTTCTTAAAATCCCATGCAAAAAACCTACATTTATTTAAAGTATGCTCTGCATACTGAAATGAAAAACATAGGTCATGCGGATAGGTGGATTCGAATGGTACCCAATTGTCAATGTTCATTGTGAAGTTTGGACTGTATTCGTATATTAAAAAAAGCTCAACAAATTTTTCCCGATAGCATCTGCAGCTGTGTGCGTGCTGTCGGATGTTTACAAAACAATGCACTCCGTTGTTTGCAAAAAAAAAGATTTAAATGATAAATAATTTAAAATGTCGTGTAATTATGCTGAAGGGTTATCCAAATACGAAAACAAAGGAGTTCTTGGTGTGGCAGAGGTAAGGATGAGGACTTTAATTATTCTCTATTCAGAAAACTTAATGTTCATCTTCTTTCGAAGATTTTCGATGCGCCCGAACTTGTGGACGAAAAATGCGAACAGTTGGTGAAAATGATACTAGCATCCAATCATACCGTCGTCCATACTGGAGCCGGTATCAGTACGAGCGCAGGCATACCGGACTTCCGTGGTCCCAACGGTGTATGGACGCTGGAGGAAAAGGGCGAAAAACCTGTAGTAAATATCTCGTTCGATGATGCTGCACCAACTCGCACGCACATGGCTTTGAAGGCACTGGTAGGAACGGGCCATGTCCAGTACATTATCAGCCAGAACATCGATGGTTTGCATTTACGATCGGGGCTTGCGAGAGAGCATCTTTCCGAACTGCATGGTAACATGTTTATAGAAGTGTGTACCAAATGTCGGCGACAATACGTGAGAAACAGCCCGGCTCCCACGGTGGGCAAAAAGGCAACGGGCAATATTTGTCCAGGTACCGGCATGGGCCGTGCGTGTCGCGGTGGAAAGCTTATCGACAACATACTAGACTGGGAACATGATCTTCCGGAGAACGATCTCCAACTTGCTTTTATGCATTCCGCCATGGCAGATTTGAACATTTGTCTAGGAACGACGCTACAAATAGTGCCAAGTGGTGATCTCCCATTGAAGAATCTCAAGCATGGTGGACGACTTGTAATCTGCAATCTTCAGCCGACTAAACATGTGAGTTGGGTAAGAAGATGCTAAAACCTAACACTATTCTGATTCCATGCTTCTCTGATTTTGTAGGACAAAAAGGCTGACATGAAAATATCAACTTACGTTGATACTGTACTCGAAAAGGTGACCAAACGATTGGGGGTAGAAATTCCCGAATATCGGCCGGAAGATGATCCAATTAAGTTGGACGCGTACAATGTTCAGTGGACCATCAGCGGCAAAATGGTAAAAAGTTTGGAAAAGCGATACGACAGCACCATAAAAGAGAAGGGTAAGTTGAAAAAGCGATATTCTACAACAAGCACCCAGCATGAACGAGAAGAAGTGAAAAGAAACAATAAAAAGTTAAAACAAGAAAGCAATCCCAGTGAAGAAGGTAAAACACTTTCAAACGATCTAAATGACTAATAAAAAAGCAGTATTTCCAAGACAATATTTATATAAATCCCTTCGTTTTCTTTTAACTTAAACAAACTTGTAGTACTATTCGTTAAATTTTAATAAATTAACAAAAGTTGTGTGAAATGTACGGTACGCATAGAAAAAATCATAATTCTAAGCTAATGCACCGAATGCTCGACATGATTTGCTTGAAATAATAACGCGTTCGATTGTTTGCTATCATCCATTTGACAGAGGGTAAAGCGGAACCTCGACTGACAACTTGTACGACATCTCTCTTTCCGGCATCTTGCAAGGTTAGTGACGGAAGCGCATTGAAATTGTTGTCGGTAAAATAAAGCGAATTTAATCGTTTTTCTTACTGATATCAATGGTGAAGGAGCGAAAATTAGGCGGAAAAGTGTTCACTTCCTTTGTGTGCTGTTATTCCGTTCGGAACCATAATGAGAAGGCGGCTAAACTTGCGTCGACAAGCGAGCTGACTACGTTGAACATCAACATTGACCTAATGAGTGGCTGCTACTGGTGCAAAAGAAGGATGGTGCGGGGTTACCGCTGTTGATATTCGCTAAACGCACGCTGTTGTGTGGATCATAATAGCACTATCGGAATGAACACTTTTCCTTTTCCTAACGTGCTCCTGAACGACTTTTCTCCGGTATAACATGAGCAATGGAGTTAATAATGTAATGTGTGTACTGTCTCCTTTCTTATAGACTTCGGATTCAAGATGGGTCGCTACGCTAAGGAACCCGACAATGCCTCCAAATCGTGCAAATCGCGTGGTTCGAACCTACGGGTACATTTCAAGGTAAGTGATTGTAAGGGAGAGTAAACTGTACGTCTGTGCTGGTTAGTGTAAATTAAAACTCGTTTCTTGCCTTCTTCCACAGAACACCCGCGAAACGGCACTAGCCATCAAGCGTATGCCGCTCCGCCGTGCTCAGCGTTTCCTGAAGAACGTTATTGAGAAGAAGGAATGTGTACCGTTCCGCCGATTCAATGGCGGTGTTGGCCGTTGCGCTCAAGCCAAGCACTGGGGCACGTCGGTTGGCCGTTGGCCGAAGAAATCGGCCGAGTTTTTGCTGCAGTTGCTGAAAAACGCCGAAGCTAACGCCGACTACAAGGGGCTGGACGTGGACCGGCTAGTGATTAATCACATCCAGGTGAACCGCGCACCCTGCCTGCGTCGCCGCACGTACCGTGCGCACGGTCGCATCAATCCCTACATGTCGTCGCCATGCCACATCGAGCTGTCGCTGACGGAGAAGGAGGATGTTGTAACGAAGGCAACCGATGATTCGGAGCAGGCGAAGAAAAAGCTGTCCAAGAAGAAGCTGCAGAGGCAAAAGGAGAAGATGATGCGCAACGAATGAGGAGGATTAGCGTGAACCCTTGCGCCGCGTGTAAAACTTGAGTTCTTTTTGAGCGGCGAATAAAACTGTCAACAAATATACGCCAGACGAGAGTGGAAAGTGAACAAACACAGGTGTGTGTGTGTCCCTTAGTTTGGTGCCTATCCGCGAGGCGAAGTGTGGAAAACAGAATTGAGAAAATGTTGTACAGAAATTTTTTTATCCACCTTTCTATATTCTTTTTGATGCATTTTTATCGAAGGGAAGGTCGCACCCATTGCATCATAAAAATATCTCCAAATTTAAATACCAACGCTTTCAGGGAGCGCGAGACCACCCTCGAAAAGGGATGTTATGGAGTAAATTATATCGCATTACCACCAAGCGTCACAACAACCGGTAACTCTCTCATCTTCGGCAAGGATTCTCTCACACACAGCATTGACTCAGAAGGATCACATGGCCCCACACCAGAATACTAAATGTTGAAGTTCGACTGGGAACACACAGTTGTCGCATCAGCTGGAAAACTGAACATAAACCGCGAGAGAAAAGGCTTTGTTGGTGTGTGGAGTTTGAGTTTGTGTCTCCATGTGCTTCCTTCTGATAAGGTCGAGAAAGCGTGGAAATAGTTTTCAGACCAAGCGCAAGGACAGTCATCTACTTTAGTATCGTGTGTGCTTGAGAAAAGAGAACGTTTTCCGAACTAAACGGTGTGTGAAAGGTCTGTGTGTCATTTCGGGCCTAGACTACAAATAGTTTAAAAGTGCAACCAAAAACAAAACTAGCCAAAGGTAAATTATGATTGTTTTATATAAAAGGCAAAAAGACATATTAAAGAGAACTTTGTTGGGAGTCTGTGACGGTATTTTGCTCGATGGGAACATTCTAGTTTGGCATAACAAATTTACGAGTAACTTCTCCAAATTTATATGCTTTTGTCTCCTGTCTGCCAAGGATTGCAATTTGAAAACTGCAAAAAAGGTATGTCCCAGCCCAGCGCCCTATCGTCTGTACTCATGCTCCAAGTGTTTTATAGATCTTTGGCAACAAATTTGTATCACGAGAGAAAGTTCCAAACATTGGTCTTACTTTTTTGCATATTTTCTCTCTGTCGTTTAGTGTGTGTGTGTTTGCGGTTTTTTTTTTTATTACGTCTAGAATTGGTTCAATCGCATCGTTGTCCTTGTCGGTGTTTTTCGCAATATCCGGTGCAGATGTACTTTGCCAATTGTCTCAAGTGTGTGTAGTATGCTCGGTGGAGAATTATGTTTATTGCACAGTTCTCTCGCTCTTTTTTTTTGTTTATTCGACTGGAATCCCTCGACATTAAAACATCTGTACCGCCAACATTAAAGTGTATTTATGACAGTGATATCTTTTCGATCGATTTGGAGCCTTTACTGCAGCTATTTTTTGATTGTATTATTTAAATGTAAAGCATTACGTGAAGGAAACAAAAAACACTTTCACTCACATTACAATACAGAATTTTGCTTCTTTTTGTTTTCTAGGTTTATGTCACACAGTTTACATATGGTGTGATAAAAGCATGCTGAGCAGTAAAAACGGGTGGCAAATCATTTGGCGATTCTCCGAGCACCAAAACCGACAATCAATACATTTCTTTCACCACCTTGCTAAAGCTATGACTTCATGAGCAAATCTGTGAAGGCAACTTTTTCGGAGCACATCAAAATCAAGATACGTTGGTAAATGAAACTTTATGTGCTTTTTACAATATCTGTATTTTAAATATGCTGTAGTTAGAGGGTAGTACTTGGAGGTATAGCATTCTACATAACTTCTATTATATTCCCGCACGTGCTTCCTGTAGAATAGAATAAAGATTACGCACAATTCGCAACGAAATGACCTACGATAGTCTGAACGAATTGATTATACAAGTTGATGAAATCTTGATGTTAGAACACGAATATAAATAAGAAAAAAAAGGATCAATTATGGATACTAGAAATATTTACTGCTGTAAATAATACACATTTTCGACGGCTATAGAATTTAAATTTGCGTCAGCGGAAAGCTCATTCGGATAGGAATTATTCGTTCCGTTCCTGTGTCTACAAGATACATAAATACGAACTGCTCATTTCGACCAAGGTTGCTAAAGAAAAAATGGTGCTTTGTTTTGCCTTTTATTTGAAATTATTTGTCTATTACTACAGACTTTAGTGCAGGACCTAATTACATAATTGCATTGCAACGATCCATAGGAGGATATAACCTGTACACCAAGGAAGAAGAAGAAGTAATTGTGAAAGTATCTTGCCCCTTTTAACTAGTGCGCTGAAATTATTCGCACCGCTATTTCCGCGAGAAATATTTCACAATATTCCTAACGTCAAATGCACAACTGACATAGCGCAACTTCGATCCAGCCTGCAAATGTATATTGTTTGGGATGATGGGACGTTGCTAGAAACCGCCTGCTAGAAACTGCCTGGAAAATTCATACTGTCTTGAATTCGCCGGAATAGCGGACGTCGGTTTTTCGTCTGCATCGTCGTCGTGTGCTAACACACAGAGAGAAAAGAGCAAGTGCGAACGAGTGAATTATCGACGGGTGAGCTTCATTTGTTCCGTGTTTGTGTGCTAGGCATCTGCACTGCTAATATTTGTTAAATATTTGATCGTGCTGCGTAGGAATAGCTTGCCCCGCGAAAGGTGCGAGAATTGGCGTAATACACATTTTGCCGGGAATGTAACGGCGTGCGTTGCGTTTTGATGTACTGCAAAACTGTACAGGCAGAGTTGTGTGTAAGCGAGCGTGTGGGTATGTGTATGTGTACGTGTGCTGGGGACGAATGCATACGCCAAAGGAGACTTTACCAGGAAAATATTCCTTATTAAACAATCCGTTTGTTTCGTTGTGTATGCGCTTGGATTAGTGACGAAAGGAACGGTATAAAGTGAACGTCATAGAAAATTGTTTCATAAAACTTCATATTTTTCGTTAACCGATAGGGGGACGTTGGTTGTGGTTTCTAAAAACATTCGATATTAGGAGTTTCATAGCTTGATCAACCTACCTTGGCCACCAATTTCCAAAACTCTGAAAGAACTCCCGTTGTGGAGCTGTTGTGTGTACGTGTTTGGGTTCCGTTTCGAAGACCATAACCAAAGATTTCTCATCACATCGCCTTGATCCCACCAAAAATGGATATGAGAATGGAAGAACTGCTGGTAGCGGTGGTGCTGGTGGTGGTGGTACACGTGTGTGCGAAGGCGATGGTGATGGAATTTCCTGTGCAAAACTTTTCACATCTCCCCAGCTTACCGCATTGTGGCGCGTTTTGACCGGAAGCCTCAGGAAAGGCGTGCGTAACGGATATTAGGTTTTGGATTCGATCCTTCGACCTAGTCTTCATGATAACGGTTTGGTATCGCGCTTTTACTGGAACATCTGCCATCAAGGCAGTATTTCCTATAGCGTGAAAAAATGTTGATCGTAGTAGACAGTCCATACAACGGCAACGAGTATCTACCATCGAATGTACTAGAACAGAGTGAAGGACAGGGACGGTACGGATCATAGCAAGCGCGCGCGTTTGTTTGACTGAGGCACCTCTTTGCCATAGGATTTTTTGGTTCCTTTTGCAGCAATACAGACGCAGCTATGGTGTAGGATTCGTTCAGCAAGTTCATGGCGTCTTGCTGTCTTTTGCCACAAAAGGACGGGTTTCAACGATAAATCGTCATCCACGAGCCCCAAAACTGCGCTTTGCACGTGTGGCGCTGACTGATTATGGTGTTCAAACGCGACACCGACACGAAACACCGTTTTCTTCTACACACAACGCGCTTTTCATTTTCATCGACTAGTGCTTTTCCTTTCTCTCGCTCTTGGCCTCGATTCGGAAAATGCTCCTCGATATTGGTTACCGTTTTTCGTTGCTTTTTGTTGCTATTGCTTTCCACGAAATCAAGGTGGAGTTTGGCCCGTGAATCGTGTTCTGTTTTGCGAGATATACTCACACACTCTGAGAAGAAGTGGTTGGAATTTAATGTGTTTGTCTATTTGGGGTTGCCTCTGTGTGTGGGTTATTCAGGTACCATGGAAAATGGTAATTTAAATATTCTGCAACACAGCAAACGAATATCGAACACAGGTTCACGCGAGACAAAAATTAAGGATGTATGTCCTTTCCATGCTTCTCGTCCATTTCGCTCTACAAGCACTATTTACCATGCAAGCATATACATAAACGCAAAGGATTAAAGTATGGCAGGAACATTCAGATATGAAACTAGAACAGAGAGAGAATGTAGCACGCGCACAGAGAAAGAGAGAAAGGAATCCTTGCTCCTTCTGTGTGGAGCCTTTCAGGACGATGATGTGTCCCAGGCGCACGAACATATTGCACAATACAAGCACATACACACACACACGCAGACGCACGGGGACGGGTTGGGCGCATTATAACCATGTGCTCCTTTGGTTTGATGGTATTGTTGTTGGGTTGCTTATGAGATTTCAAGGTCAGTAAGCGAACCAAAGCTTGCTCCGGTGGCCTGGTTGTCCCCTGGAGTGCAACCAACATCTCTATGAGCCAGTGTCTTGTTCTCTTTGATTTTCGAGTACTTCAGAGCCAAAATTTATGTCCCATTTAAAGGACGCATGTTGAAGATAAGTTGTTAAAGATTGGTATCTTTGGTGTTTTTTTGGATGTGAATATTTATTTCACTTTCACGCTCTGTCGCTGCTGAGTGATAGAAATTTAAATTGTTTCCAATTAATGTAGCACATTCGTGTCTTGGAGTGGTGTGATGAACGAAGGTCGTCCTCAACATGCAATGACATTATTTGCTATCAAGATTCCGATATCAAAAGGGCTAATACGACTGCAACGCGGGTCTACAAACGGCAGGACTGGAGTTCAAATCCCATCCGGGGCGGACCGTTTCCCCGTAGTGAGGACTGATTATACAAATACATGATATCAGCAAGTTTCTGATACAGTGGTGCTTAGTGCACTCAAACGTTTGGATGATTATTCGTTCGATATTTACGATTGCAAATGGTATTCCAACAACGCTAATGTGAACCAAAATTTGATGAACGTCAATGAGTAGGCTCTGAAAACCATTTGCACAGTTTCGTTGGTAGTGATGTGTTCCAAGTTTAACTAAACCCATCTGTAGAGCAAAAGGCGCCAACAGGCTAGTCAGTTTTCTAATACGGTACAAAAATTAACGACCGAACTACTATTTCGCAGGTAAAAACGGCAGCAGAGGGCTTTAGTTTCTCCAGCATTGTTTCATCATTTTTTGCACTCGATTAGAGGCGTCAAAAACTTCTTTTTTTTTTGCATTGAGCGGTAAAAGACGGTCAAAAAGAACATCTCAGTGCCGTCAAGCATACACCGTCATCGTTTTCGCGATTCACTCACCACCCCCGTGGGAGAGTGAAAGGTTTTCCCTCGTTTGTCGCTTTTAGTGTTTCCCCTGATCGATCTTCCGAGTATTTTATTAAGAAAAAAGCTCGGTTAGCATTAATTGTCCATTTTTGCTCTTTCCATCGTTGCAGTGTGCATTCGGGAGATTTATTTTGCAGTCACAGCTAATCGACTTTCTTTTCTTCTTTCCACCCCATCACCAACCCACCCACCCACACACACGGACAACGTTTTCCCCCTTTTCCGTGCAGGTCTTCGTCTTCAACGCCTTCATCACCATCCAGACACCGCAGAACAAATAGCGCTAGAAAAATGAGTGACCGCAAGGCCGTGATTAAGAATGCTGACATGGGCGAGGAGATGCAGCAGGACGCAGTCGACTGTGCAACGCAGGCACTGGAAAAGTATAATATAGAGAAGGTACGTATGTGGACAGGGATGGTGTATGGGGCGGGAAGAGTCATCATGCAACCAAGTTGTAGTGATGATCCGGGGAATTGTATAAATATTTCAAGGACAGAGATCGGGAACCATGGTTTAGCTTGTCGAGGACGTTAATGCGTTCATTTTTGGCCAAAAAGACTACAAAGCAACGATTGCGTGGGTGTTATAAAGAAGATTAAGACGTACGCTTAATTGAAGGTGCTGGAAAATGCTGCTTAAATGTGTGAGACAGTTAGTACCTTGTCTCGGTTAAGGTGTTGATGTATCCCACAGTCATATGACTGACACACGCCGTTCACAAAGGAAGGAAGCACGTGCGCAAATGTTATTACTTTAATTTTCACTTTCACAAGGGTGTTGCGCCCCGTGGGTGAATTAATAGTACACACACACCTGCTGCGTTTCGTTATTGGTCCCTTGAGCATCACTGGCCTCTCGCTTCTTGTCAGTTTCGCATGGGAAACGCGCACCACGGTCTTCTGGGCTTCAAGGGGCTGTTTTCGGAAGCTTGACGCCTAGGACCTTAGCTTTTGTTGCCTTGGATTGAGATGATTAAGTGCAAACTTTCTACGAAGACGCTCTGAGAGTTTCAGTCAGCTCAGGGTGTTCTTCTGCTGTGCATTTTCCTCATTTCGGTATCGGTCGTTTCGGCCGTGACCCCGTTAAGGTGGGTCGGTGCAGGCGCGCCATACTTTTAATGTAACTAATGTTAGCCCTCAGAGAGAGAGAGAGAGAGAGAGAGAGAGAGAGTAGGGTGACGAAACGATGATGTCACTTTAGCGTCGACATTACCGTCCGCATGTTGGTAGCTGCTACACACAGATCCAATGTATGCGTGTAGGTATATTCAACATCACAGCTGTTTTTCGTGCTTCGTTGTACGGCCGGCCGAATTAATAATATACCACGGTAACGGGAAGAGGTTTATGTGTCCAAGCGAAGATGAATTCTAGTGTGATATGGGCGCATGTACACGTTGTACGCGCACTGCTGTTACTCTTCCGTCCACGTTTTGTGCTCCGTTCTTTCGCGTACCTTCAAACAGGGAAAGAAATGCCGTACAGTTTAGATGCGCTTGTAATAAATTCATATTATTTTTAGCTTCGTTCAAAGTTTTATTTCAACTGCAGACTGGCTCTCGTACTCGTTCGGATTGGTTTGGTAAGCGGAAGTTGGGTTTTAGTGTTCCGATGCGTCGTTCTAAGCTTGTTCTAAACTGTGCATATGTCATGAAACTACGACAGATAGAAGCAGATTATGTATGTAGCATCAATGTTGCGTATGTGTTTCCCCCCTTTCAAGTGCCAAGGTTGGTGTCCATCCCTGTGACACATGCAACCAATGTAACATTGATGAAGGTTAGGGTTAATGTTGCCCTCGTTCTAAAGATTAATTTTCATATATTTTTGACACAATAGGTGATGTGCTTGTGCGTTGATTGTGGTGCATATTTTCTCGTTAATAAATACTAGGTGTAGAAATAGAAATCCAATGACATTTGAAAAAAAAAATCGTTAAAATAATGTTTTTTCAACTACTTCAAATATAACTAACTTTGAAATAGTACGACTCTAGACCAACATTATTGATGTTACTAAGCGTTCTCAAATAACGACTGCATTAGCCTTCCGGAAATTGGTACAGTTATCCCAGTACAAAAATGTCCAACAATAAAAAAAACTAAGTAAAATCGTTTGGAAAGCAAAACTAAAATACCCATCGTTCGCTTTGTTTTGCAATTTTTCTCATATTCCAGGAAACATTTTCCTTTTTCGTAGCCGTTCGCTCCTTTCACAAATATTCTTTCTGTTCTCTGTTCTGTTCTGTTTTTTTTCCTTTACGTCCGAGCACCCCAACCCTGTTGTTTTCAGCACATGCGTTTTGTATGCATTTTGGATGCGAGGAAAACTTAAATGAAAATCGTGTTTCGTTACGTGATGCGTCGTCGGTAGTGCATGTGCTTTGCTGTGATACACACCTCCACCCTGTTTGGTTTGGAGTTTATGCAAACTTGCCCATTCGTAGTTATTTTCCTATCGTTTTTAAGAGGAAACACCAATCGACAATGAATCGTGCTTGTGGTGGAACCTCTGACCGAAGGATTTTTCCTTCACACGCTACAAAAAATGCAATCTATATCAACGAGTTTAGTGTGTGTTGGGAAAGGAATGTGGAAATTTTATACTCGAGAAACTCCCTATACCTGCCCTGTCGCAGGACAAGTTTATAAAATGGGCTGCAATTTGGCACTGCTTCTCGTTGGGTTGGATTTTCCACGGCGTAAAAGTTTTCCGGTAGTTCTGCAATTTGAAAACGAACTCGAAATATGTCTGCGTTTCTCTTGTACGCGTGAATTCCATATGCGCCTGGCTAGCAGTACAGCACTCTCTCGGGAGGAAGCACGACCTCTAACGTACAGAAAATGAATGCATGTGTGGAAAACGGAACGGTTTAAAAGCCTCTGCGAAATGATTTCATCCTTTTGGAGGAGCATGAGAAAACTTTTTCTACCGGAAGTGCAGTGCTTCATCTGGCGTGTCCACACGCACGCGGGATACCTTTCGGTGGCGCAATGAAGCAGCAAAGCCTGGGCAAGTTAAGCGAGGTTACTAACATAGTTGGAGCAAATGATACTCTGGCGCGGTATCGATTTGTGCGCGAGAGGAAAAGAGTCCCCTCCTCGTCACCGTAGTTGGTAGCAGTGTAAGTAGCACTTTTCGTTAGGCTCTCGAGCACAAGTGACCGGATGTAGCTTGTCACGGGCGCTACTAAGCTTCTTCCGAGCAGCAATTCTGGTGGAACACGAGTGCTGTAACTTCAACTCTACCTACCGTGCCGACATCACAGAAATGACGCGCCTCGAGACCGGAATTGGAGGAAAAATCTCTCCATCCTCTTCTTTACAAGCGCGATAAATGAAAACCATTTAGGGCTTTGGTTTAACATGAAGATGTTGCTTCTTTTGATTCGCTTTCTTTAGTGTGTTTCTCGTTGTCCATCTCGTTATCGATGGATGCCGCCACCTAACCATCCCCGTTCTTTTTCTAGCATTTGATTTATGTCAAGTGCAAAGGCAAAAGAATGAATTAATCGCATTTCTTACCATGTAATGTTGGGTGTTACGTTGGCAGAGAGAGAGAGAGAGTGGATTGGAGAGCGTTCAAGCGAATGTCCTTTTGATTTCCACGCTTATGTCTTTCCTTTCTTTTGATGCGGTGTTTTGCAGCAGAAGTGGGACGCCGTGGCTATAACTCACATCGCACAGTAACGTTGTGTGCTGCCTGCCCATACTGAGTTGCTTCATAAAAATTGGCATAACCACCTCTTGACTCTGGGATGGATGTTTCCCTGGCCGGGCGTGACGATATTGGTTGGTAACGGGTAGCGGCGCAGGTATTTCGGTGGTGATCTACTGTGGTTTTAGCTTTTGTTTCACCACAAGTAGCATTACTTATTCATTTTCCTTCTTTGCTGGTATGTTTGAGGAGCATGCGTGCGCGGGGTGTGGCTGTATGGAGAAAAAAGGGAGAGAAATGTGTGTGTGTGTGCTTTTCCGCCTTTAGCTTGGTAATTCATATTCAGATCAAGCTGGGTTTTATGACATCCGTGCTCTTTTAGTGCTTTCGGAGGAGTAAACCATTACTACTATGCGTTTAGTTTTGCTCTTTTGAAGGCACATGATACCAATCGGCGGTTTGTAGCTAGTTTGTGTTTGTTTCTATTCTCTCTGGAAAAAACGTTATGCCAAATACAGTTGCGATGTTGGATCTGCTTAATGCCGGTTCAAGAAGAAGACGTTCAAGGCGTGTTACCAAAAGAGCTTTTTCTTTGGAAATTGCTTCAAGGGCCAGTCTGGCTGGCTGTATTGCTTAAGGACCATTTTATTGTAGCAAATAGTTATGCTTCACATTTTGTCATGATATTCCTTTATATACCTTTATAGATAAAAAACGAAAATAAATTAATGAAAATAGATAATTAAAGATATTCGTTTGTGGGATTTTTAAAATGTTAAGTTAGACTATCTATTTGGGACTGCTTATTAACACTTTTCATACATGTACTAATAACGTTTGTATTAACGTTCAAGCCAATAGTTAGGACAATTCAAACACTAGGTGTGTATTACAGCTTACACTGCAAAATATGTAGTGTTTATAAGCCGTCAAAATGCCATCTGTGGCAAATAATTGCAGAATTTGAGAAAGGGTGTAACGCTTTTGAATTCGCTTTTCAGACTTGAATACTGACCTGGATCCTTCACGCTCCGTTTTACGGATTTAAAATCTCTCATTTTATAATTGAACTGGGCTGGTAAACCCTGTAAGTGCTTCGACCAAAGAATACGAACTTAAATAGTAAATACAAAATAATGAAAATATTCTGTACCAGGTGGGACAAAAATCTGATAGGCGGCAGCTTAAAACATCTTACTTTTTGTCTTGATCGTTATTAAGAGACCCGGGGAGGATTTTAACCTTCTTATGGGAGATGATATTTTCCAGCAATGTGATATAGACCCTATCAAATCCTTTACCATTATTTTGATGTTTTCGGGTGTTGGAATTGAGTCATCGGTGGACCGACGATAACCGGTCAAGCGACGGACCATGCTTAATGGTGCTTGAAGACGACAGAACGTGCTTGAAAATCTACAATAAAAAGATGGCTCGAGCCTCGAGTTGGTTACGGTTGGTTTTGTAGCAGGACAAAAGGATTTTCGTTTTGCCCTCGTGTGAGCTTCATCCTCTTGCAATCAATCGTTTCGTTTTGGGTTTACTCTTGATGAACGGTTGTCAACCGAAAATCGTTTGAGGACGACCCGGTCTCTAACCCACTTTCGCTTTTTTTTGCAGAAAAAAGTTACTAATCTCAAAGCAGTCATACCAACTGTTCACGTTATGACGAGCGGTGCTGCATCTCACTACATAAGGCGAAGAAGGTGTGTTGTTGTGTTTCGTGGTAACGTCCAGTGGGTGATAAGATTCAAGTTTCTCTCAAATATCTTTTCTTATCGTCACAATATGACACTTGTTGTGGGTAGGTAGATTCGCTCTAATGATATTTTGTGTGGATCATAATGGTATCTTCAGTGAAAAACCGTGCCAACGCCGGCTGGACTAAGCGAACACAGGAATGTAGAGTATTCTTTCTCAATTCCGTTTCCCACGTGCGTAAGATGCACGCGTCCAAGTGGAATAATTGTCCGGGTTTGGGGGAGTGTTTGTTGAGGCTGTGGATTTATAAGTGTAATCTCTGAATTCGTTATGGACTCGTAGACTCGTAATGTCCAAGGCTCGTAATAGAAGTATTATGGAAAAAAAACTTATTAAGATATTATGTTGAAAATTTTAATAACGACGCCGTGCTGTAACTGGTTGTTGTTGGGATGTTGGTTCTTAGGATGCTAAAACACTGACTGTTCAAAATTTCATTCGAAATTTTGGTGGAAGTGGGAGTACGTACGATTACCTCCGCCAAAACACAAGTGATTGATTCGAAACTTCCTGAACTGTGTCTTCCCTCAAGTTTGTCGAAATGGGAAATAGCGTGTACCCGGTTATTTCCTCTGCTAAATTGCAATCGAATATCGTGTTCGTCGACTAGGGCTTCCTTCACGTTTGGGGTGGATGAGATGCGCATTGAAGACTGTGTACTGTTGGTATCATTTCGTTTTTCGGGTAAAAAAATGTGCCATTTAGTGGCGCGGTGTATTTCCTCGATTCTGCTTCCCAATCACAAATCTAGTTCAGTGGCGCTCCATTTGTTGTTTGAAATTTCTTTTTGAACGGGCGTTTGTTCGTTCTCGGTCGGTTTTTTTTTTTTGGATAGGTTTCCATCGCGTGTCTAAGGTTTGTGAGCGCGCACCCCGTTCGCATGAATTCGTTCGCGCTTCTGCCCTGCAATGTTTCATTTGCCGAGAGCTATGTTGTATTGGAGAAATTAAATTTGGCCCAGTTGTTTGTTGTGGGGTTACGTTTGACACTCGTTAATCGGGATTGTGCGCTGCTGGGAATGAGTTGTTAGTGTGCCAAAAGCGCGATTTATGTTTTAAGGTTAAGCCCTCGCTCAATTAAAGACGAGTTGAAGGTGCTGTTTCGATGTATCATCAGTAATTACTGTAATGATAGCATTTTTGTCGGGTTAAGTTGATCCAGTTCTATAATAATTTTAGCATTTTAGATGTTAATCGTTAGTATCTAACAGCAAAAATAGGCCACTGCAAAACTGCAAGTTCCGGGTTGATTTTCCATGAATTTACTTCAGTTCATCATCGAGTGGAATCTTATTTATTTTCTAGTACTCATCCATCTATCCTTTCCTTGGCTCTTAAACGCTCGTAGAACATCCAGCTCAACATCTTCCCTCGCTTTTGCTATGCTTATTTTGCCAATCAATTTATCGACGTTTTGTGGTAGCTTAATGACGAGCTGTTCAAATTAACTGGAAAGACGAGAGATGATGACATCTTCTGAGCAAGACCGGTTCTACATAAAGTTGGTGACGGTATTTTTTTCTGTGCGTGCCCTTTTGTGGCCCTCGTGATGTTTGTAATGTGTTGGTATGGTTTTAAAAACACTCTATTGGCATAGCAGCAGCAGTACACTATACCAAACGCTTCAGTATTTCGTTTGTGCTGCAATCAAACGCTCAGTTTGAATAATATGATGTTAGACACATATTTCCAGATATTAATAAAAATCTTTCGGCACAATTAAAATGGACTGTGACGTTTTGCTGTGGCGTTTTGCGACGATACGAACTCACTATTCTAAATGTAGGTCGGCAGAGTACAGTATCGTCCTTTGAAGTTTGAAATCGTGATCGGAAATCGTGTCACCGGAAACCCCCAAAAAAATTGCATCATGCTGTGAAGTGTCTTGCAAAAGAACCAGGGCATAACATGTGAGTGCTGTCCCAGATTTTCACGTGCTACACTTTATTACTAGAATTCTTTGATGTTACAGTAGGTTTTTACGAGCTATATCCGTATAAATAAAATGTATAAATGTGTATAGGTGTGTATCAAATGGTGCAATTTATAAAAGGGTGATTGTTTGTGGTTTATAGTGAGCAAACTTATTCACCCAAAAAAATCATGATAAAAGGCCGTCGTCTTGGTGGACACTGGACGACAGTTTGTGTCTACAAATGCTAACTTCATTGGCTCATAAAATCAATAAGTGGACAACGTTCACAATGGTGACACACATGTAGTGATGATGGTTTGATATTGTAATGTAGTACTTCGGGTAAAACGCACAACTACGATTAATAATTTTTACAATGGAGGTACGTAATTTTACCTTCATTTTAAAGTCCTATGAATTATTGCCATGTTCGCACCTTCAGTGCACGCAACGGATGACAAGGTGTCAGAGATTGTGGCGGTAGAAATTTGTGCGTCAAGGGAAGAAGCACTGTGGTAGGGATTAGTTGGGGGGAAAAAGTGTGTGAGGTGGCAGTGAAGCCTTATAAACAATGATAAAACTTGTTGATTTATGATCTCTTACTGGGGTAGAGTGTAGTGCTCCTCGTACCAGCAAAAGATGTGTGATTGTAGCGTGGATTTTGTGTTTCTAGGATGTAAATTTTTATCTTAACTCGGTTCGAAGATAACCCTGGTTATAAAAAAAAACTAACGTACATTCACTTTCAATCCGTTGGATGGTGCTTTGTGTATAGTATATTACATTATTATTGTTATGAAATTAAAAAAAAAAACATTTTACCAATCAGTAAACTGGTAACACAGTTTATTCGTGATTCTATTATTTGTTTTTTGTATATAAAAGAGATGCAATCACAATGGTGTAACCCAATTTTGTATACTAGTAAGTGAATGCATCGATTCATTCTAATTTTTTGCATTTGATAATCGTTTATGTGATCAAATGTTGCCATTTACGGCTTGTGCCTTAAATCATAAAAGCTTTTAAAGGGTAAAAACTCTCGTTTCATATGTCTCGCAACAGAAGCAAAAAGCAAAAAGTAGGAAAAACGTTGTTTGCTATACTTTGTTGGGATATGGGAGAAGATCCTGCGGCATCAACTTGCGTTGCCACATTCCGTCCCCATAGTGGATGGTGTAACCTCGCGCGAGATTACTTTTCCCCGTTGCGAATTGGGAAATTTCCGGCAATCTTGTATTTCCGCACTCTCCCCCAAGTGTGGTGTGGACGTGACCAGCGCAAATGGAGGGGGTGGGCAGGTAACAAGGGAAAGTAGCACACCGGGGAGAGTTCACCACAGCAACTCGTCATTTGGCGAAAAAGCACCAGATTTGCTTTGTTTATAAATCCTTCCGGTATCCGCAATTTGAGAAAAGAATTCATAAATTGATTGATTTATTGTCTCCTAATTGAATTATGCTCTGACTTTCCGCCAAGCTCAGACCGATCCTTGTCGAGTCCTGCCTGCTTACAATGGATTCGAACAGCGGTCGAAATGAGGTTTAAATGCAACAAACATAGTGAAACAAGAGCGTATTGGGTGGTGTATTCGAAGAGGTAAAGTTTGTGAAGAGCTTTCCACGCGACATCTGTTGATCGATAGATCGATGTCGTATCGGGAATGAACTGCTAAATGGAAGAATCAATTTCAACAACTGCTAGCTTTCGCCTGCTCGAAGAGAAAGGTTCGAAAGTTATGAGAAAATGTGTGTGTATAAATGACATCTGTTGATGAGATGTTTTTGAATTATTCACTGCGTTGTTATGTGATGAGTAGCTTTACGTTGGCAAGTTTTTTTTTTAACGTTAATGAACATAATTTCCAACAACGACAGAAGTAGAGTTTTCCTTCCAAATGCAGCAATTTACAGATGGTATTAGATTTTCACAGTGAGTGAGGTCGTCGTACAAAACGTCACTTTTAAATTCAATTTTCTCCTTTTAGTCCGATTTTGATTATTCTCTGACGGTTTCTCAATTCTGCCACAAACACACCCTACCGGCCATCAACGGAACGCTTGTGTCTGGTTGGTGACCCAAGCAATTTGCTGGAATTTTCCATTTCACCTTCGTGCCGTGGTTAAATTTAGTACATTTTCTCGTCGTGTCCCGTGCGACGTGTATCGCCATGCCTCGATGAGGAGCTATCTTCCGTTTGCAGCAACTCACCTTTTTCTGTCACCCGCCAGGAGCGAAAACGATACAACAAAGTTCACACACACACACACACACACACATAATGTACTTCAATGAGGAACGCATTTTCACGACATTAATTCAGGATGTTGGGGTGTGCACGAGGAAATGGAGGAGATCACAAGCGAGGAAAGAGCACGACGATGGATGGTGTTGTTGGTGGCCTTTTCCATATTTTTTCCATTCAGAAGGAAGGTTAAAGGATGGTACAAAATGCACACAACTCTCCGCCACACACAGGTTTCAGTTGTGTGAGGCGATACCACCTGCTTTCCCTTTCATCGTCATTCACCATTCCACATGATGGATGTGCGTGCAAGTTTATAGAAGTGAATTGGCATTATTAGAGAAATTTGTGAGTTTGGCCGTGAGAACAAGAGAAAAGCAAAAGGAACGAGCGATGGGTCAGAGAGCTCTGTTACACCCTGTCCAGAAGATGCGCAACGCAACATCGTGCCACAACCTGCTACAGATGGGAAAATTCGGTGAGATGAGAGATTCGTATTTTGCATGCTTTTGAGAAGCAGCCACACAACAGCTCTACACATATTCAACAAGCATCCCCGTGCCGTGCGTTATGGTGTTGCGCGTTCGTGTTCCGTTTAAGTATGGGCGAATCATTTTCGTTCGTGGCGTGGGTCGACGAGAGTTAGGTGCCTTTATTTTACCTTTACTCGGAAAATAATATGCTTTCTTCTTAAGGCTCGAAAAAGGGCGGCCAAATAACTTTCAATTGTTCGTTTGTCGGTTCAACCTTTCTTCCAACGCTTCTTTTGGCATATGATTCAATTTCTGAATTAACTTTTATTCGCTTTTAACTCACTTGGGCACCACCATCCATGGTGTGGCGGCGACAGTGGTACGGTTGCAGCCGTCTCTTGCCGTTATCTCTCGCTTCTGGGTTTTACTGTTGGCCTAGTGCGCACGTGAAGCTGGATGGAAAAGTGAAATAATAAATCCATTTAATGTCAAGATTAGCAGCCGGCTGGCTGGCTTTGGCGACTGGGCGAGAGATGAAGATGACGAGGCGCAAGCAAGCGTCATCAGATCGTCGATTGCCACTCTCAAGACTGCATGAGAGAAGAGGCGCTGCTTTCGAGGGAGAGATTCGGGCCCGCTTGACGCTGGTGATATACTGATGTTTTGATGATAATGAATCCAAGATTGACTTCGGGTGTGCTGCGGCTCCAGTTGCTGCGCGCTCTCATCTGGATGGAAAAGTGGTATCAGCAACTGACCTGAGGAAAAACGAAAAGTAGAAGCAAACGCAGTATTCTCTCTTCCTTCATCTAAATCATTTTCTCGTGGATAGAGCGGTTTTGCTTCCCGGGGCAATGTGCTTTTGGTGTTCGCTGTTCCACAGCTAGAGCTAGCGGAGAAGAAAATAGCATTTGAAAAACGCTTAGAGGGTAAATTGACCATCGTTGAATGATTTAATTCCGTTGTTCTTGTGTACGTGTCCTCTTTATGGGTAGGGCGCATCACGACAGCGCGAGTAAGGAAGGAACATTATTACGGCAATCAGCTCGACTAAAGTTTTTAGTCTAGACAATAAACCATGTGTTGATGGTTGATGATGTTCCAAATTTAATGTCAATGCATCGCATATACACTGTTGCTAGAATAATACGACGACGGAGAGTAACTGTTTTAGGCGGTGTAGACTTGTTACGTTACTTCCTCGAGAAAGAAGAAACGCGAATTTTTACTACCCTTCTGAAGAACACCTCTGGCCCCAACACCCACAACCTTACTCTACCACGAATCCACCCCGCACCACATGCACACGCACGGGAATGGATCGATAAAGTTTTAACCAAGGGTTCGGTAGTGGCCCCCACCGTGCTAGCTATTTTGGGGGGCAAGCGCATTATAAATGGAGCACCGGACGCATATCCTGCAGATCTTCCTCCTCCTGGCCGTTTTGTTTCCCCTCCATTTTTCCCAATGTTGGAAACTCAATGTTGTTGCTGTTTGTGTGCGGTAAACAAATAAATTTGATTCGTAGAGAAGAAACTATCAACGATAGCAGTGCGGGGGGTTCTAAACAGAAAAGAAGCTCCACTGCATTTGGAAAGGCGAGGTTAGAACTATGGAAAGCCTAACGGTCGCTGAAAGAGACAGGCGTGGTTAGAGGAGAGAAGAGTTCTTTCAGTTGTTAAAGTTTTTTTGACTTGGTTTTTTTTTTGCATTCATTATTTACTGCATTATCGGGAGTTGTTTTTTAACCCCTCAGTACTCAGTGAAGGTTCAAGAATTTGTTAGGCAGACAGACGGACGGACCGACACAAGAGGGATAGAATAGAATCAAGGAAGGAATAGTCATAAATGTCGCTAGCAAAAGTTTCCAATTTTCCAACTTTGTGCACTGAACCGATATTGGAGTTTTCTTTTTGCTAGATCGAATAGTACTATAATAAAATTATTATACTCGTCCTTTCGCGCTGTTGACCTCGATATGAGTGATGTTACAACATGACTTTTTCGGAAGGTGAAAACAGCAAGCTCCCAAGTTCAATGGAACTCACCCTTAAAGGTGGTATACGCTGTAGCTTCAGGGACAATCATCCTTTTTTTTTCTTGTGGCTTTTATTGCCCTGACGTTAGAATCTTCAATTTTCATTTTCGTTCAACCTCCAAAACTTAATGGGAAAGGTTGAATTTATCTGTGTAAGCCACACTGTTACTGACCTCAAATACTTTCGGCTCTAGCAACCGTACGCTCCCATGTGTATGCCCGGCGTTGGTTTTATTGGATTGCAACTAAGTGTTGTTGCTGCTTGTTGTCCTACTTGTGAGCGCTATCGCGACACGTCCCGTCCGTCCAATGTGTAGTTGAGGGTAAGATCGATACAAACTTTACCTTTTTATTGTGTTTGGTTTAGTGGCGAAGTATGGAAAAATTGCTCCAATTTTGTAGCGCCCTTAGATATAGGCTTGCTAAGGCCGTGCCTTCGTATCGAAAATG
Source organism: Anopheles maculipalpis (assembly GCF_943734695.1). NCBI lineage: Eukaryota > Metazoa > Arthropoda > Insecta > Diptera > Culicidae > Anopheles > Anopheles maculipalpis. The sequence goes on along the minus strand of NC_064871.1, from coordinate 28,426,070 downwards.
GGGCTTTTGGAAAATCCGCATCCCATGTCAGGTCTGTGGCTCCAGTTACTAATGGTAGTTAAGCATGCTACCTACCGTCTTTACGGAAGGACGCGCAGAGTCTATCCCCTATATAAGACTGGATTGAGAATACACCTTGGCCTCATACGGTCCCTGGTGTAACGGCTGGTGGTGGCGATGTCAGTCAAGGCCAATCGGTACGTGAAGTATCTAGTAGATACGTATCTGGCGAACGGGGAAAATGGAAATCAAGTATCAAAAGTTCAATTACGATTTGGTGGCCCCGGCTGCTTACTAAATACAACATCCGCGGTCAGACCTTCTGGGACAGACTTCTAGTTTAGCGTCATGTAGGAGGTATGCTGAAAAGTACTTTGACTTAAACTACATTGACTTGCTGAGCGTTAAATCGTAATTGTGTTAGTATTCAATATAGAACAATTTTAGACTGATCTTAGCATGAAAGCTTCGTCTGGTCTGTTAAATTGCTAATCAAAATAGAGGCTGTGGTATAGCGAGCGAATTTTTTTGGTTATTAAAATGAATTTGGTTTCTCGCCAATTAGCTGTCGCATGGCTTTAGCTTAACTGCTACGCATGGCAGAGACTATCGCCGCGGCCTCTTGTGCCTTTTCTGTCTCGGTATATATAAGTTTGCAACAGACGAACCCTTGCCTGATTATGTCGCTTTTTCGCTATTTGCTAGACAAACATAACCCAGCGATGAATGATGCAAATAAGATGATGTCCCCGTGAGTTTCTGTATGAGTGGGCCTACCCCGTTTCTCGTTCCGAAGCTCTCGTGTGTGCACTCTGACTTGTTCTCATGCAGAAATCACAAGCGCAGTTCCATTCCAGTGTAAATCATCCTTTAGTTGGAGCAAAACCTGCACATTGCTATCGTTAGAGATCCGGACGGGAGAGGTTGATTATGTTTACTTTTCATGTACACGCTGCACACCCGCACAACAGAAACGCTGCTCTCCTGGCCTTTGGACTACATCCGGGGAATTCTCTCTCTCCGGTGCTTTCATTTCCTCGACAGAAGGGGGGACCATGACGTTGCATACAGAGGATGCATTCATGTGCTTGTTTATTTTGCGAACGTCGTTCTCCTCTTTTACGTTGTCTTTTGTGATAATGCTCTGGAGTAGAGTTGCGGGAGCATTCATTTCCTGTGTGCGCGCAACATCCAAGCGATGGGATGTATGGGATGTGACGGTAGCGAATGAGACATGTGTACCAAAAGCACTAAAGTTGTCTAGTGGCAAAAAAGGAGAACGATTTTTTCACAGCTACGACCCAAATATGTTGTTACGAGTCCTGCTGATTCCTTATGTAGGTCGGAGGAAACGAGAAACCATTTGGAGCTCATACACAATGCTCATAGAATGAATTTTTTTATAGGATCGCGTTCACATCTGGCCAATGCTCTGCGTAATGAGTGCATACAGAACAAAGTTTTGTCTTAGTGTGATTTGAAGGTATAGGCGAAGGGTTTCGTTTTGAGGATAACGATTTTTCATGTGCTTAAGAGAACGGGACATGTAAGCGAAAGAAGTCTGTCTGCAATCGATAAGGATTCTGTGCAAATCCGTATGCACAGAAACATTAGAAATAAGGAATAGTATAAATCTCCTTAAAAACGAACAAACGTTTACAGAATCTTAATCAATGTTATACAATTTGACTCTTTCATTGTCCGGTACTAGGAAAACTTGACGATACAATTTTCAAAAATTTACTTGCATTACTATCATAACCGCAATATCGACGATTGTCTAACGCTTTCTTTCCATTTTGTATTTTCCTTTTCAGGATATCGCCGCCTACATAAAGAAAGAATTCGACAAAAAATACAACCCCACCTGGCACTGCATCGTGGGCCGAAACTTTGGATCGTACGTGACGCACGAAACACGCCACTTCATATACTTCTATCTCGGTCAGGTTGCCATCCTATTATTTAAGAGCGGTTAAACCACAAAATTAGCTTAATATCATCAGAAATGCTGTACGGCTGGGGGAGAGATGGGCAAAAGAGGTGAGATGCATGCATGCGACATGGGAAATGGAACCGTAGATTGTGCGTTAGAGACGATCGGGCAACGATAATTGCGTATAACGGCGGCATCCAGATCCAGGAAATGGCTTGTTGTACCAAAATGCTGAGAAAAGGTTGGGAGCCTCACGGGGTAGAGTACTCACGTGGGTTCGGCACGATGGCAGAATAATGGAAACGAAAAGAAGAATAGATAGTGCACTTGCTGGATAGTGAAGAAATGTGTACGTGTGTATGTGTGCATTATTTGGAGAGGGAGTGGAGAAAATTCGACATTCTTTATATATTTATCGAGAGCGCTGTACTAAATCGTACGAAGCAGAACTGTATTTATTAAGTAAAATCAACTTTATTGGAAATCGTGAGAAAACAAAGAATTATGTAATATGGTCCATTAGTGGTCGGTTGTAACACATGATGTTTGGATCGTGAAATAGAAAATCATCTGTCCAGTCAGTCACGCCACGCCGCGCCCCAGTATAATATCTCTTGCCTTCAAAATCAACTTTGAATTGGCAGCTATTTGACGTCTTACGCCGAAGAAAAGGGCCAAATTCTAGCCGAGCTGCCGAGGGACGAGAAAAAAACAACAGATGTTCAAGGAAAAGTAAAATTGTATTGCGATCTAACGATATATCATTGTGATTGAGAATTGTTGTAATAGATGTACAGGATCGCTGCCTTTTTTCCAAATACCCCGTACCAATTTGCTCTGATGAGGAACAACAAATTCTACAAATACAATCAATCTCGATCAAGCCGGCCGCGGATAGAGAGAGAGTCCATTTTATGGTTGCATGCAAGATTGAACTATTACAGTTTGTGGAGGCTATTGTGAACTGAAATGGAAATGCGTGAGGGAAACATACTAAGCTCTGATAGAAGAATTGGACACTGGGATATTTCTTTCGTTTCAGATGCGAAGGCTAGCAAGATCACCGATCACAGGAACATAAAATAACTTGCAGGGATTCCTAAATAGCACAAGATTTTTAGTTGTGAGACAAAAGCGATTGTGAAATCTCCCAACAAAAAATGGTTAGATATTCCCATTAGAGAGAGAGAGAGAGAGACCAGGGCTCACCACCACAACTAAATCAGAATCTTTTACTCAATTCACTTTCTCCGGCATGATTGTAGTTTAGCGTGTAAGCAAAGCACGGTTGGCTCGCGTGAGATTTCGCTAAAATTCGATATCGATTGATCGATAGGAGTTTTGAACGAGCGCGCATTTTAGTATTAACATTTTTTTCTTTTGGTTTAGTTGGTCCATGCACTTAATGGTAGAAGAATTTTGTATTTTTCTCAGTCGAAGCTAGTTTAGTGCGCAATTGTGCGCAAGTATCTCAACGGCAGTAGCAAAGGCACAGAGTGCTTTCTGTCGTACTTCAGAGAGCTGCAGTTGCGTAGATATGAGAGAAGGTGTTTCTTTTCTTTCGCGATCGAAATGTATGGATGGCGCTGGATTGCTTTTCAAGACTCCCTCAAAGAATGTATGAAGTTTCACTGATCATTTTCCCACTTTTCTTTTCCAATGGTTATTAGTGGTAATTTTGTTTTTTTTTTTCACTATAGTATATCAAACGAATGAAGGAGTATAAATAAAGAATTACACTCGAAACACAAACCTAACAACTGCATAAGAACTGAAGAGAGAGAGAGAGAGAGCGCCTATTGTGTGTGTGTGTGTTGGTTGTAAAAACGGAACAAATCTTACTGTGACACGAACGCACGAAAAACTCTCACACAGACGCACACACACAAATAGCAAGGATATCTCGGGAAACAGCAACAGAAACAGGAGTTTTGTGATGTGTTGTGGGCAGTGTATAGTTTAGCCAATGAAATTTCGCTCATTCTGTGGATGGAGGAGTAGAATTGCTCTCACACACTGCAAGCTATGCTATTGCAAAGTCTCGGAGGAGTAGGACACATTTGCTGCGTTGCGTACATTGAAAAATAGAAACACAAGTGATTATCCACGGACCATCAGCAGTCCCTCTTCATTCGTCGCCATCATTATCGCCATCTACTTATTGGGCGCTCATCATCCTTATCTCCCACATCCGGATAAAAAAAAACATTGTGATGTGTGTGTGTGTGTGTGTGTGTATGTATGTGTATACCGCATGATATTTGCGTGCGAGTTTTGCTGCACTCCAGTCGATGTAGATGCTAAGAAATACCGAAAGAATTTAGTGTAGCGACTACCAACGGATACTAGCCACTGTTCCCTGTGCATGCGGCGTATAATTTTCAAACATTCAATTACTACTCGTAAGGAATGTATTTTTGTTGAGGAATTTGGAACACTGTTTTGCTTTATTCCTCCAAGGACGGTCTGATCGCATTTTCTAATTTACTTCACGAATGTTTCTCTAACAATATTTGCTCATTCTCACATACTGCATAGTAGAAGGTTAATGATTTTATTCTATAACTTTTCTTTCTGCAATGCAACTGGACACGAGCTAATGTGATGTTCACTTTAGCTTTTTCCCTATCTTCCAACATCTTCACCGATTCGATGAGACAAGTTCCTCTTCTACACAACCCGTCAAAAATGTCTTGCATGTGTTTGGTGTATTTTTCGGAAGGATACCTCAAACGAGGAAATCATATAAGTGTTTGCGTAATGTGTAGGTAATAATATATCTGGGTTTCGGTTTCGTGCTCTATGGTTCAAACATTTGCCCGCCCAGCGCGCTCTGGAATTACTTTCGAGATCTTTGATTCACTGTGCTCTACTTCAAATCAATGTCCGATACTGCTTGTTTTAGGAGAAAAAAATGGTACTTATTGATGTACGGGAAGATAGGTGTGTTTGTGTGAAACTTTGTAAGCAAATCACTCAAGATCGCACACAAAGCGCAAAGGTAAAACGATCCTCTAACAAAAATTGGGAAAAATGATATTGTTTGTTCAGTGGTGTGTAAGTGTTTGTGTAAGTGCATGTTGTTGCTGTTTCGTCTTGCTTCTGGTCCATTTCCTTCAGTTGCATAAACACATTCATCCTCTGGTGGGTATGGTTCCGAGTCCCTTTTCGTAACATGGATGGGGGTTTATGGCCTCAAAGCGATCCTAAAAAAACTTTCTTCCGTATTCTATTCCCACTGATGGATTCCTGATGGAGTGGTATTTCTTAAACCTTTGTCTTCATTCTACGTGTCAACCGAGATACAACCACAGGAAGGTTTCCACCGTCCTATTGGTTTTGCTGGATGTGAGTGAGTCTCATACATATGTGTTTTCGTGGGTGTATTTTTTTGTCAAACACAATCGTCGGAATACAGGCAAGATATAGCAGAATGAGATGCAAGCAGAAAGCGACTAGGAGGGAATCAGAAATAGAGAGTGGAGAAGAGGTTGCATGCAAAAAAAAAAAAAAAAACGCAGAAAATCACAGAAAATTTAAATACAAAAAAAAAAAATAGCAGCGACATTCAATGTGCTATCAAAACCAGTGGCTGGGTGGAAGCGAATGGGGAAGTCATTAAACAAATGATAAAATAAACTAATAAGGAAAAACGATAAAAAATGACTTAATGAATTTGAACGACAGTCGTAGTTTTGAATGAACGAAAGTATACTATCAGAGGGCTACCAGAAAGCCTTCTGTCTGGCTTAAAGTTAATTAAAGTCCCAATTCGATGGCGTGTAGTAAAATGTTCCCGAAATGTTCACATCCCGAGAACATGCAGGTGTTGGTCCATTTATTATTTAACTATCAATGATAGAAGCGCAACTACAATATTAGCTTATTACCCTGCCCGACACGCGAACGATCAAGTTGATCCTTAAACTTTTCTGTCAAAGCTCTCTTTGGGAAGTTGAACGAGACAGTTTCCCTATCGGTTGTACTTAAGTTCTGTTCTGGTCCGTGATGTTCTGCAGGATCTTCTTCACCGTTACCGTGTTGCTTTCTGATCATTTAAATTTTCTCTCCGTCTGGGAATCATCGTTCATCGTCATCGATGAGTATAAATATCTTAAAAGCTTAATCCAATCCGAGAGATTTTTGCCGCTGGACACTTGTGAGATTCTGTGCCGGCCAAATCTGTCCGGATTGCTTCGTTGCTTTGTGGCATAGCTCTTAGAAAAAAAAAACACATACACACACACACAATAAAATAAAATTATAAAAACATGGTACAGTCTAGGCACCAAAAGAGAGGTACTTTGCGAGTGGAGTCGCCGTCGTAGAATTGAATGGCCAATATTTGGCGTGGCGTGGCGGAGTTACTCCAACGTATTTAGGGGGGGGGGGGGGGTCTCCAGATTCGTTTTAAAGGCGACTGCTTTCCGATGGCCGTACGCTGACTATGTTTCGGTGCCCATTCGTACCGTTGGTGTGCGGTGACGGTAGATAGTCATCCGGCTGGAAGGTGTTGTTTTCGTGGCCCATTTCTACGTGGTTAGCGTGGCTCGTCGGATCGTGTCCGATGGTTGGTGCCGATCCGGCCGGCTTTGGTCCCTCCATGAAGAACATGGTGATGAAGAACAGCAGTGTACTGATACCGTAGAAACCGGCGTAGAAGAACATAACCGAGCCACGGTAACCAATCGCTTTGGCCAGTGGATCGACAAGAATTGGCAGGTTGCCACCGATGTTGTTCATCACGAACAGGAACACACCGATCGTAGTGGAGCGGACCTGGAGTGGGACAATTTCCACCAGCACGGCGAACACAATACCGAACCACATCTCAGCTGCAATATTGCACAAAGAAGAAGAAGAAATAAAACGGAATTAGTTCCATTCGACCTGGAGAGACCTCTCTAGGAGTCGGATTCTTGTCAATCACAACTCACCGAAGAAGTAACTGATTCCTAGCGTAATCATCGCCCAGAGCGGTTCAAAGTACACGGATCCAAACGCGAACGGTGTGGCCAATAGTTGGCTCACTGCCAAACAGGCAACCCGCGATCGAATACCCATTTTGGCGACGAACTTGTCCGACACGATGCCTCCAACCACCACACCGATGCTACCGATACCGATCGTTACGGCAAACAACCACCATCCAAGATCGACGTCGGGGAAGTAGATGTTGTAGTAGAGATCGGCGTTGTACGCGAAGGTCATACCGCCGGAGTGACGGATTGAGGCAGCAAACATGAGCAACAGTACGCGCGGTTGCATCAACACCTTCCACAGGTTAACCTTCACCTTACCCGCCGCATCCTCGCCGATACTTTGACGTTCCGGTTCGCGCAATGTTGTGCCGGTGAGTACGGCCATAATGAGAGCAAGCACACCCGTACCGTAGTAGCACACGCGCCAGCCCTGTTTTTTGATTGCCGAAGAAATGAAATGTTTAATACAACTATAGTAGCGTACCGCTGGAGCCTTTTCGTGGCTTTTATTCCTACCAGTCCACCGATGTCCAGCTTGGTGATGTAACGACCGACCGGGAACGCGATACCGTACCCTCCGTAGATACCCCAGTTAAAGATGGCCATCACGAGTGCTCGCTTGCTCTCGGGGAAGATGTCGGACATGATACCGGTGGCGAGTGGGTTACAGCCGGCTTCCCCTGCTGCCATCACCATGCGCAGCAGTATCAAATGCCAGTACTCCTTGACCGTACCCTGGAGCAGGATGGCCACGGCAAACACGAGCGTACAGACGAACAGCATCCGGACGCGGTTGTACCGATCGGCGGCCACACCCAACACGACGCCCATTACCGTAAACACGGCGATAAAGCTCGGACCAGCCAGCAGCTGATATTCGAGCCCGAGTCCGTTGTAGTTCCACTCACAGTAAACTGTACCGTTTATGTGCTGCTTGTGGCATCTGGTTACAAGAAAAAAAAACACAGGTTAAAGTATTAGCTTTGCTTTACCTTGCCACAAAAGCTACTTACTCATGTTCGATGATAAACTCGGCACACTGTGCCGGTAGCTCGTGACGCAGAAAGTCGGTGTGGTTCTGCTGGCACGCCTGGTCGCCATAGTCCAGCTCGATGGCTGTTGCCTTCGAGGTGACACCGATCAAGTAATGGCCAAGCTCACCGGCTATGTAACCGATCGTCAGCACCGCCAGCACGTACGGTTTGTACAGGAAGTGTAGCTTCTCCTTTATTGAGGACTGCATTATTGCGGGAGTTTTGTGTGCGTCTGTTGCGGAAAGGGAAAAGGAATGGACACGACACGCTTTAGTCAAAAACGATCGATGACCCGCTTGGTGAGGCGACGATCGACTGGGCACGAGATGACAAGTTTGGTTGGCGATCGCATCGATCGCATCGGCGATGGTTGTATGTATGGGGTGCTGAAAGGATTACCGACTAAAGGCTTTTTTCTTGTTCGGTTTCGTTTCGTTAAGTAGGATGTGTTGAAAGGCCTTTTTAGAAAGGACTGCAAAAAAATTGGATGCTTAAATTGTCTGTTGAGGAAACCAGCGGCCAGTAGTAATTATTGGCTGTCAGAGTATTCAATTTAACCAGCGATCGTTCAAAGAATAGAGGTAATTAATAGATCACTGATTGATCGTAACGATCATTAATCATTTGATCATGATGCGGCGAGTGCAGCTTTCTGCCAGATTGGATCGTAATATAATGCTTAGTGGACGCGTTTGAAAGGGATTACTGATCGCGTTTGTGTTTTTGGTCTTTTTTAACGTTATTTAACTTCTGAAAACGTTTTTTGAAAGATTGTAAATTTATACTTAATTGTGATTGTAAAACAAAACAGTAAAATGTACAGTTTGAGTCCAGAGAATGGCATTGTTTTAGAGTAAACTTAGTCTACACAATTCGATTGAAAATCTGCAAATGGCTAATGGCATGTGCCAGACAACAACGACTTGAAGCAGTTCCTCTGTATCTTACCATCCGTTCTCCTACAACCATCACCAGTCACGACGAAATATGATTAAACATTTACGTCTCGCGACGGCTTTGTGACCTGTGTAAAAAATACAACCGTTCCGGCTCTACATAGCCGATCGTTCGTGATTGATGATTTATGGATGAGATGCAATTTTTGGATTGTTTTGTGATTGAATAATAGTTGGGTCGCGTGTGCTTCTCGGGAAGGGAGGTGTTTGTGAACTATCGTTCATTGCTCTGGAGCGGGATCACGGGGCATGAATAATGTAAACTATATTTATTTAATTACGAGTTGAACAAGCGCAAGTGGATGCAGAGTTAACAGGAAATGTGAGATTTGTATTTTAGATCGTTTCAATTTATAAAGCCGCTTTTTTATTGTTGGTTAGTCTCAGATTTGCAATACAAATGTTTGCAGGACAAACTTATTACTTACAAAAAATTAATATCATAATTTTTAGATAAATTTTGGGTTTTTTTTAATTGCCTTTTAGCTTTTTAGGTTTATTTCGTAATTGCTATTTGTTTTTTAAAGCATGTAAATCAGCTCACGAATGGATTTTACATAGCTTTAAATTTTCCATTAGCAGCAATATGGTCCGATCGATAAAAATCCATTAGCACATAAAGAGCTACCATAGTCAGCATAAAACATTATTTTTATTTGTCTTTTGCTAGCTCATTTGAATTTATTTCTTACTCGGAAGTAAAGAAAAAACCGTAACATTATTTATGTCCCCATTTATTTTACGATATTCGATACCTTGCTTGAACCTTTCATGAAACCATAAGTCTTCAAGATCAAGGTAACGATCGGTGGTGGCTTAAGAAGTGGTTCGTGGTCGACATTGTCTTTCTATTTTCCTGTCGTATTTCCTGCCACCAAAACATGCGCGGGTACAGAGTGGCGTGTGTGCAAAAATATAACAAAATGACAATAATCCTTTCACTTTTGTTTGATAAAACAACCACCGAAAACCGAACATCAGACGTTTGGAATGGAATGCAAGCTACGATCTTCGCATCACCATGGCAACCAGGGTGTGAGCTAGCGCGTTGCGGATCGGTATTATTTACGCGCCGAACCTTGCTGCTGGTGCAACATTAATCCGGTCAGGTAAGTCTAACCGGCGGCAGAGCAAGGACAAGAAGTGCAGTTGATGCTTCCGGGTTCTTGCTCCATTCATTCGAAATTTCCGATAAGCATACAGAGCGTGCCACTTTTAGTAGAGTACATTTAATGAACCTTATAAACATAGTGGTGATGTGACTACTTAACATTACTGTCAACATATCAATAAAGTAGCTGCTTTAGTATTACCGTGCCAATAACCCGTTTGAGCGTCTTGAGCAAAAAAAGAATCAGCATATTTAGATCGTTCAAGACTAGTTCTGGTTGATTGGGGCCATAGAGAAGCAAATCTACCCATTGATTATTCAATCACACACTTAACTTTAAGTAACCTCCTGTACCCGTATAAATTGCGACACACCTGTGCGTCCCACGGAACTCAACTCATTTGAAAGCTTAGGTGTTAATTTGCTGGAATCGATCCGTCTCGGAGGACTTTACTTGGTTGCTCAAGGTATATAGGGAGGGAGGGGGGGGGGGGGGGGTCAGCATTCCTCCGCATCGGATACGGATCTCCACCATAAACGACCAGCGCAACAGAAATAAAAGCAAGTCAGCAAATCAAATCCGAGTAATGCGATAAGTACCACCAGGGTCCACAAGCGAACCTGACACGGATATGTCATTTGCCCGCGAGGTGTCGCGATACCGCCAACGCATACACACATTATTGGCCAGTCGAATCAGGCGACTAACAAGAGCTGGGGAGAGTGGGAAACAGAAACGTTTACACACTCTGCCGCAAGTTCAAGTTCGAACTAGTTGGCCAGGTGTGCAACGGAGCAGTGTTTTTTAATTAGCAATCGGCATCATTCGAACGGAACGGTAGCACACACGTACACACACACACACACCCGATGAAGCTGTGGAATTGATAGGCGAATAGATAAATCTCTTGCAAAAGGGCCACAAAATTGGCTGAGAGTCGCAGCATTCAATCAAAATTGGCAAATGTTGTTGATACCACCAACGGTGGTACCGTTTAGGCTTCCGTGCGTGGGCCCCGTCCGGAAAATGAATGCCATTGAATATGTGGGTTGTACTGTTACTCCCTTTCGTTTGAAAGCGATCGTTTTTTTTTTCTTTCTTGCTGATTGTGACTGCATTCCGATACGTGAAGGGAATCGGCTGCCACTTTTCATTGCTATTTATGAGAGATGACGGTTTTTGTAGATGGTGTTTAAACACCACGTTTGTGTGACATTTTGTACCGAGCAAGAGGAAGTTAAGCGCTCGGGGATGCTTTTATTTCCGGGTGCGGAAAATGGCACATATTACTTTATGATCAATCAGACTATATTTATACAAGATACAAGTTATTTATACAAGAAGGAGCAATTACACAAAATTGCCTTAAAACTAGCCTTCAGCAGCAGCTTTTAGGTTAGCCGTTCTATAATTAATTTTCTAATCTAATTCTAGCACCACAAGTATCATGGCAGACCTCTTCTAGATGATTTAAAATCCACGTTATCTAAAACTAAAAAAAAGAACATATCTAAATATCCACGTCCATCAACGGATCTTTTTGGTGATGCGAAAAACATTTTAATGATCGGTCGCCGCCGAGCTTCGCTGCGTGTGATCTCGCCATCTGTCTGTGTAGTAACTGAAAGTCGGGGAAGCTTTTGGTACGCACATAGGAAGGAAGCTCCAGCTAGATTGAATTACGGCCATGCTTTATGTTTTGCGCCATCGACCCTGCCACAGTCATCCTATGTTTTACGCGCTTCATTAATGGTGAAGCGCGGTTTTTTTTCCCACATTTCATCACTTCCTTCTTTTCGGCGTGGTAACGAAGTTCAAGGTAAAACCGATGAGAAATCGTGACCATACGTGCGCACACTTCTGTCAAGAGGGATGACAAACTCCGCCAGTCCAGTTAAAAAAAAAAAGGTAAACTTTGATCAAAAAGACATGCAATCCAATCTAGCAATCGGGACAAAAAGAGCTCCAATCATTAATGCAGCGGAACGAAGCAGCTACCGAAAGATAAATTGTCTGCTAATAAGGGGCGATTGACAACAACGTTCCAATTATTAGATCATCGCACCATTTGAGCTTCGCATTCAATCGAAAAAATTCGGTACGCTGTCCTTCAAATCGCCGGGTCGCCGCGGTCAGTTGGTTCCGTAGCAGGACCACTCGATCCTCGACAATGTCAATATGAAATCATCATGAAATCAGCTATAGCATAGTATAGTTTTTCAGCTAAGGATTTTATAGTGCTTACTCTACCACATTTATCATCTTACACGTGCGTCGCTTACCGGGCACGTGTGGTGTTTTATTGTCCACTCAGAGTGACCCCCAGTCATGAAGTTTTTTTTTTCGGTGTACACCGTTTGGGGCCCTCTGCTGCTGGTCGCACGCTCATAAATTCCTTTTGGCGAAGGTTAGCGCTCATTGTGAAATTGGGATCGGATGCGAGCGGGGATTGTTTTCTGGCGTCGCTTGTTCTTGTTGGTACGATTGCGGAGTGCGATTGGGCCACGTCGCAATAAGCCTGGCATCCATTTCTTGGTGGAGAATAAATTCATGCTAAATCTGATCGTAAAATCCGATCCGTGGCAATGCCGTTTTGCGTGCGCTAATATCCATACAGAGCCCGGAGATGATAAATGGTTCCGGTTGGCGGTTTGTACGATCGGATCCGGAACGGTTGATCTTTAATCGGTTGATGTAAGCCGTTCGATCGGAACCGGGGATGGAAGGGGTAAGGTACCGGCGAGTGACGAACTATCGAGCATAAGAGAAGTAGGTTAACGCCTGTGTGTTTGCAGGCGGAAATTAATTATGAATATTATTAGCTCTCGTTGACCTTAGCCGTTGTTTGATGTGCGTAATTCTCATACACGAGCCACAGCTGCTCCGTTAAGGTGACAATTTAACGGCAATGAGACAAACTATGTTGTTATGTGAAGTTCAACAACAACTAGAAAGAAAAACACCGGATAAACAATTGATTATCCGTGCCGAAAACAAATGGCTGACAGAAACGCACAGCGTTAAGAGGACCGATAAAATTCCAATTACCCTTGACTTTGGGATTAGTGGCCTCGATTTTTGATGGTAAATTTCACACGCTTAGTTCCGGCCGGTTTCGTCTGGCAGTACTGGCAAAGCGATCGATTAGTTTGCTAGGAACAAAAGCAAAAGTGTGCACCCGGCTGCGTGGGTGAGTGGAGCGGCCTACTCTTCAAGAAGGTTAAAAATCGCACGATTTACACGGAACACGGGTGTTTGAAGGTCTTGGCGCGGAATTTTTCGAACCAGCAACGATAGTGTAACACCTTGCAGACCAGCAAGAAAACCAAACCGATCGCCATAAAACATTGCAAGGAAACGTGAAGTAAATATTATGGCTTTGGCCACCACAGGGTAGACATATTTAAATGGCTGTTACTGGACGGGGAAACAAGTGATCTGCGTGAGACGATCGCCGATCTGCGTGAGTCTAACCAAAACTATGGAATCGATTAGGTGCTTTTCCTAGTAGCGCACATGTTCGTTAGTATTTTTTGTTTAGAATTTTTATCAATAGGAAAAAATATAAATAAAACCTCTTCATAGGAGCCTCAGGATGAGGTAAGCACAAACTGAAGCTTCCAAGAGCGTGATACAAACCCTCCCCTTGGCGTCCGCCCGGGGAAGGTGTCCGAGAAGATGAGAATCACCGGGGATGATTGGTCCCGAAATAATTATGGATAATTGCCGACATTCACCTTTGGATGTTGGGTAGCGAGCGATGTTACAGGCGATGCCGGTAATATTCCGATTCCTCGACGGCACTCTCGACGGTGTTGAATTCGCTTCACGCTAGTCCTGTAGCTGAGAGATGCTTGTGAGCTGCTGTTGCTAGAGAACGCTTCAGATGGCGTCGAATAGGAACCACAAGCACTAGCCCTACAGTCCGCACTAAGCTTTATTTTTTCCAGGCTAAGCTACTTCTCTTTCCCCTGTTTTTAGAGAAATTCTCAGCACTATTTCTTCTTCACACACACACACACGCGCACTACACTCTAGGCCCCAAGTTATGAGCTTGGGTCGCGATCGCTTCTTATAACACACCGATCGCAACCACTAACTGCTGTCTGCACGCGTATGTCTGCACTATATCGAAAACACTGTCGATCGATCGATCCAGGTCGGTTGGGTTGTGTCGAAACCTCCGGGATCCTGCTGGATGGACACTGGCTTTCGGCTTGGTTTTTTTTTTTTTTGGTCCGCTTCAACCGTTCAGCACGTCCGTCTGCGGTGCGATTCGGACTCGAAATAAGCTTGCGGTGACTCGTAACGCGCCAATATAAGTCAAGGGGGAAGGCAAGACGCTTAGATTTCGCGTACCGACAGAGTGCATACACAACAAGCGGGTTCGTGCGCGTTCGTACACGAACGAAGAAGGGATGGGAAGAGCGAACAAGATAGAGAAGGAGAGGCACGCGTATTCTCGAGGCGATGTGCGAGGTGTAAGGTAACCAGTTTTTTTTTTCTTCATCGGTACGAAGGTGGGGACAGCCTGAAGGAGGGTACAGGTGAATAGGAAGGTGAGACAGAATTCGCGTATTCGCGAGCGGGATTGCCGGGATCGGCGTTCCGGGTTGGGGTAGGGATGTAGTAGGGATATTGGTCCAGTGGCTATAGCGACTTTGCCAGCCAGCAGTCCAGCAGCTTTGGATATCGGCATCACCGGTTGACCCTGGAGTTTCGAAGTTCTGGAAGCAGAACGTTGCTAGTTCTTGTGGAATTCCCTAGGAAAGGTTTCTGTTCTTGATGCGGGAGAATGGGGGAAAAAAACGAAGCAATCGCAGTGTTGGTATGAACGGAAAAACAAAATCGTCTAGCAACGGGTGTGCATGGTATGAGTGTGAGAAACATAGGCAGCAAACCTGGCAGTAATTGGCCAGATTACCTTTGTTTTCACTCCAATGGGAAAGACAAACCCCCAGACGAAAGACCGGCATTGAAGTTCCTGGCATCAGGTTGTTGGTATTTGCTAGTGTTGCCAGCGAGAAACAGTTCCCTGAAGCGATCGTCATAGCAACCGCGCCTTGCAAGGAAGGAAAACTTGCAACACACACACACACACACTAGACTGCTCCCCTACTCTAATGGTTGATTTGTTTTGTTGATAGTTTTTGAGCGGAAAAATCAATTACCCTGTCTCGACAATCAACGCAGCCATGTGTGTTGCCCATGGCAGCCTTCCGTTCGACGTTCGTCGTAGCTTGCTAGCTCTTCGTTGGCTCCGTGTGTATCGGTTTAACGCGAGGATACATTTGGCAACGAATTAGCTGGTGCTGCTGGTGGAAATAGGTGAAAAGTGAAAATTGGAACCATTTGATGTGATTAACGCATCCATCCATTCACTGCCGCTGTGGCCGGATATTAAGGAGGCGCTTAGGGTAAACATGTTTGATGACATTATGTGTGTGTGTGTGTGTGTGAGGGTCGGGTTCTGTAATCGATCATACAGCTACGGTACATCCGTTGGGTATAGAAATTTGCCCAAAAAGGTCTCATCTGTTGCTATTGGCGAGCCGCCGGCGTGCTAATTGCATAAGTTAATGAGGCCGCTTCTTGATGCCCTTTGCTGCTGCAGGTACAGGGGACGGGTACGCTGAATTGGACCAGCAACGCTTAACGCTTCGGAAAGTTCCCATTTGCACAGGGAGTTATAAAAGACCGAAATGGAGAGCCCTAATCACATGTTTGCTTTGCGGGTTATATGCGAGCCGACGACAGGGTGTTATTTCGCCACTTTTGACACACGGGTACAAAGCACTAATAATCTAATTTAAAGTATGGCTGGGACTGCAAAATTAACTACATTCTTCAAGGTGACGAAAGTGGTAATTGATCCCGAAATTTCATTATCGAAACCAGATTGCAAAATACTTTCATGGAATGTTTCGTCAACTGAAGAAGTGGTAGAGCTACTGTTTGTTTGAACCATTTCTTCAACGAAACAGCAACGATCGACGATAAGTCCATGCTTGGCTTGTATTCCCCTCTACCCGCATGCGTGTGGTTAATAGTTCCGTTTCGGGTGGGTTTGGCTCTGTTTACCAAAACCAGTTACCAGCCCACTGATGCCTAGTTTGGATTAGTCCATTTTTCATATAAACATACAACAAACAGTGCCTGTGTCTTAAGACGTAAGCAGCTATGGTTGAAGAATCGCCGAATGATTGGAGTGGAGTGGAGTTATTTATATATTTATGATAGATTCCTGAATCAATTCGCTACCGGGCGTGTCAGCGTGCAGGCAGAGAAGACTTGTCGGTTTCTTGGCAGAGATCATCGGCAGAGAGACTCTTTCCTGTTCTCGTTACCCAAGACTTATCCAGATATTTCAAGGTCTTTTTCTCGTGCCGGTTCCTTGGCAGATCCCGTGAAGCAGTTGGTCGGTCATTGGACGTTTGGTTAGCTGAACGGAGGGCTAACTAGAACTTCGTCCGTTCTCGATCGTGACTATTCCATCGTATACGTTCCGTATGCAATCGGGGGATCGTTAGCTGCTCAAGTTCAGGAGATCTTCTCGGGGATTACCCTAAGCATCCGTCGCACGGACACGGTCAAGTTCAATGATGCGAAGCTGATGGGGATCATTTGAATTGTGAATGTGTGAGAACGTACACAACCACCCAACCTTCCTCGGTCAAGTTCAATGCAGCAGAGAGACTCTTACTTCATCAGCGATCGTCAGTTTGCAAGAAGTATAAAATCCACAACCAACCTACTGCTCCGTCCGTTTTGCTGTTGTCTTTCATTGCTGTCCGCCACTTTCGCTATCCGGTAGTGTTGTGTACGATCGGATCAAACCGGTCCCAACCGGTGAGTTGATCACACGAAGGGTGGGGTTTTTCATATGTCTTTATGCTGGCCCTTTCAGATGCAGGTTTGGTTTCAGAACTGAGAGGAAATCCCAACGTCACTGTTGGGATAGCTTCTGAAATCTTACCCCAGGCTGTGATGAGCAATACCGGCGCTAATTTTAACTGTCCACAAAAGTTTGGACAGAGAATGTGATCCATTTCCTTGTTTACCGTTTGGGGTCGATTGCGGGGTTTTTTTGGTGGAAAATAGTGTTATTCAAACCTGTTCCCCGTTACTTGTTTTGGGATGTCTCGAGTCAAGTTCATGGGTACGATATCAACAAAGCGAACTGATGCCATGAATCATCATCACAAATTATAGCTATTATGAGGATAAAATGACTGTAGCAGTGCCTGTAAACGGTCCAATATCTGACCAATCACGTCAAACGAATATAATCTTTTTAGGATAATATTGACACTTTGAATGATCTAATCCTTCTGTCTAAACACCACGATAGAAACGATAAGCGGTGTATGAAACATTCGCCACCGATTAGTATTTTATTCAAGTGCAGAAATAAATGTCCGACATGACCACCACCATCACCGTCCGTCGTTAAAAATCAGTCTCCAGACACCTCTAAGACTCTTAGAAGAGAGGAGAATGCATTAAGCATTCCTCATGCTCACTCCACGGTGCCGTTTGGTCAAAGTGATTGGAATCCGGCCCGTCCACCCGTCCGTCCACTGCACCAGCTTAACCTTGGTCTCAAAGCGTCAGCAGGTCGTAAATTAATGGTAAAAACAGGTGGTGCGGCGAACGTGTGACAGTTTCTGCGTCTATTTTGCATGACTAGCAGGACCTGACCCTACAAAGTGTTTGTAGTAAAAAGGCATTGATGATTTCCAAATTATGTTTGCCAGCAAGTGCATCGATCATGGACGCTTGTAAGGTCTTTATTGTGTATGTGGAGGGATAGGGACATATTGTCTGCTTTGCTTTTAATCGAGACGTCTGGATTTTGTTTTCCCAGCTGCATCAAAAAGTGCATGCGAGTACTCCCCGATGTGGTCAGAGATTAGACATTTGGGACACGAGAACCACCGCAGCGCTGGCGTGACCTTTTCGGCAAGACCAGTTGTAGGCTGGTGGCTGTTCTCGGCTTATTCGTGCAGTGAAGCTGAAGGATTTGTTTGCAAAAAAAAAGGCGCCATCGGGTGAATGGATGCAGACACCCATTCCATGCAGCGTTCTCCTTTTGTTAACATACAGGGTGGACAAATCACAGGTGTCTGGGGACCTGTACCGAGTCTCGGGAACTATGGGGAATTCGTTGCTGGGATCGCACGATTTCCGCTGTATAAAGTGCACACGCGCGTGCAGCATGCCATTGCAATCTGTCGGTGAACGTCTGAGAACAGGGGTCAATAGCGAATAGGGTCAGAAGGTGTATTTTTATTAGCTGTGTTTGTGGTTTTCCGTCCCCTAGAATCGGTGACTGTGTTGGTAAAAGAATGAAAGTTAGCTATAAGCGGAGCGGTTGAATGATCGATCTAAGGTTACGATCGTTCGTAGGATGGTGAGTGCAAAAAAGGGGAACAGTTAGCAGGAAGTTTACAGGATCTGTAAACTTGAGCTAGAAACAAGCAATGGCACGAAGGACTTTAGTAAGATAAGGTCCGAGGGAAACTGAAAGGCGTTCCAAAGTCAAACGGACAGGTATGTGACTGATTCAGGGATTTTGGGTGAATGTAAACGATAGGCGACATTGAAGGGAACGCTGGACTCCTGTTCAATATTAAATTAATCAATGGATCTTTGCATCTTTAATTATAATTTTAAGCTGATCGATGGTGGTGCTTATTATAGAATTCCATCCCGATCTTGCTGCCAACTCCGGAGCCCGATCTCGTCCATAATCTTTCAGCAAATCAGCTTTATGTAATACTGCCGTCACAGTTATCCCACACTAAAAGTCTAGCCAATCTAACGTATGCGCATACAGGATAGAGATCGTGAGTTTGAGGGCACTCTGCCGGCACGGTAATGTTTCATTAGCTTTTTATTGGCACACATGGTGGTGGTAGCGATGTGTATTCAATTCTACACGCACCTGCCTGCAGTTGCTAAGTTGCCGATGCATTTTTCATGTAAAGATTGCCTAGAAACAGCCGGCTACTATTCTGCATAATCCAGCACTCTGAATATGCTATTAGATCGTTGCGTATTCCTAATCCGATCGAAGAACATTCCTGCACCAGCAGGTGCAGGTAATGAAACCGAACCAGCTCTGGATCGTGACAGACACACCATCTGGAGATGTTGTAATTACATTCTAATGCACTTTTGCTCACACAGAATACACAGTACAGTGCTGGGAGTCAATCAATTACGGGGCACACTAGGGAGAGCGACTGGTGGATGATTGATTGAGCCGTACGTTTCTTGCACGGGAATAGATCAATGGGAAGAAAAAAAATTTGATCAGTAGTAGCAATGCGAGAAAATTCTTTAGGTTACTAGTATATTCGTAAAGGGTTTTTTGTTTTGGTTTAAGATCGTAAACCTCACGTGCCGCTGTCCCACGTGGTTTATTTTTGTACGCTGATCTACACAACTCAATCGTACAATAATTCAATTTACCAACTTTGCCAAGTGTGACTCTGTAGATCCTCAACTGCACGATGCTCTAATGTGAAACGAATGGCGATTTGATACGATACGCATCAGGTTTGTACAACATCACCTTACGGGTCGAACCGGATCGACAAGAATGAAGCGAATTTGCCCACAAATTATTTACGTCAATTTGTTGTCTCCGACCCGACCACAAAGGCAGGTCCAAACCATAACCGTAGACGATGAGGAATTTAATTCGCTATAGCCCAAAGTGTTTGTATGTGTGTGTGTGTGTGTGTTTGTGCAGTTTTGTAAAGGATAGGGTGGTTCGCTGATGGTTGATCGATGACTTGAAGAATGAAGAAACTGACGATCCTCGCATGCTAGAATGCTGCTCGTTTTGCCGGCAAGACTGTTTGAAATAGTTTCAGCTTCAGAGAACGGCCAGACCGTATAACTTAACTTGAGAAATTAAAAACTAAAGAACTTTGTCTAGACGATGATCCTCGCCCAAGCTCTCTTCAAAAGCTCACGTGCTGATCGTGTGGTGTTCTGTGCACGTTTTCGATGGTTGAAATTGTCCAAAAAGGAGAAACCTGTCATTAGCCAACGCGCATAATAGATTCGCTCCATTAAGCTTCGCACATAAACGTCGGCCGCCCGCTCCCTGACATGTAATGAGATTTCTTTGGAACAGTGTTTTCAGCATAGATTTTTGTTTGTCCCCCTTCTGCCCGTTGTATAAGCCACGCACACACATACGTATCAAGGGCTCGTGCTTGGCGTGGTGAGGTCGTACGATAATGAGCCAGCAAAATTAGACTCAAGCCGACCTAATAAACCGGTTGGTAATGAAATGGGTTTCCGTATGGTTGTTGGCGATCAACACCAGCTTCCCGCTTGTGGGTGGTGAGGGTGATCTACAAGGGTGAGAGGAGATTTTTTTTTTAATCGGCACCTCGATGCGAGACGACGAGCGTTGGTTGGGGAAGCGTTGTTAAATTCAATGTCCGACTGGTGGATTAATAGGTGCGGGTTTAAACTCCGGTTGAACGAGATTATATTTCGATGTGTTTGTT
This sequence comes from Anopheles maculipalpis, assembly GCF_943734695.1. NCBI lineage: Eukaryota > Metazoa > Arthropoda > Insecta > Diptera > Culicidae > Anopheles > Anopheles maculipalpis. The sequence goes on along the minus strand of NC_064871.1, from coordinate 28,405,518 downwards.
CTGTAGAGCACAGGTTGGTATGTGGAATTGTGTCCACTTTTGCTTTCATTCAAATGAGTAAAAATGTGCACGATAGGCTGATAGGCAATTCAAAGTGATAATTATGATCCATGCGTTTTATATTATCCATTTTCTGACCCGGAAATCTGTTATAATGAGCTTGTTAGATTGATGAAAACGGTTATTGAAAGTGGGACGGTCCGGTGGGAGAGGTGACAACGGGGCCGCTCTTCATACGGCAAGACAGAGGTTTAAATCCCTGCCGGATGATTCCCCTGGGCTGACGACTTCTCCTTCTTGGCTTAACGACCTCTAAGGGTCATGTCGGCCATCGAATGGCTTGCCGATACCACGTAGTTGGACAGTCAGTCCTCACTACAGGGAGAACAGTCCGGATGGGATTTGAACCTCGGTCCTGCTGTACGAAAACCGGCGCCTCTGTCGCCTCCTTCAATGGGCCGCCTCGACAGACGACTTACTAACCAGATTCGTATCTTTTTCCTCTTACCTTAACAATAAAAAGGCATACTAGACTTGCTAGTTCGATAAGATTTGAACCTCGGTCTTGCCGTGTTAAAACCAACCCCGTTATCGTCTCAACCACTAGGTCGAATTTCTTGATATCAATAATCCTAGTAAGCCATAACCGGCGTGACCTCCAAGGTCATTAAGGGAAGAAAATGAAGAAGATATTGATGCAATCAGGTTCTATCTCATTGTGACTTACAATAAAAGTTGTTGAAATTTACTCCTAGTGCTCAATAAGAGATTTTTTACACACAACGGACTATATACTAACCATGAAGCATGCAATCCTCATAACAACTTTAAGCTTTAATTTTACTCTATGTGTTACATCATGTACCGGTAGAACGTGACTCCCTTCATCGTTCTGTCTGCCCCTGTCCGTTAAGTTGAAGCTTTGGATTTGAAAATTTTATTTTTTATTTCGATACACGATTTACAACGGTTGACTGGTGCATTGAACGCAAACATGACTTGTAAAAAAAAAACGATGCAGACAGCACAGATGAATCAGGAAGGGATAAAACAGAGACAACAAAGCGACAACCGAGTTCCGTGGTGGTTCCTTGTTGGAAGTTGTCGCTTTACGCTTGTTTGCATTATCTGCTTAGTGCCTAAGTTTCTGTTTGTAGAAATCGGCACACGCACCAAGGCCGTCGAGCAGTCGATGTTTGCGTTGGCAATACAATTTTCCACTTCATCAACTGTTTCCAAAACATCCACAGCAAAACACAGACCGAAAAGCTCTCTGGATGCTGGGAAAATCAATAAATTTGTTTATGAGTGTGTCTCCGCGAGTGTTGTGGGACAAATTTGTATTGCACGCTTTACGACCTCGGCTGTTGATCAATCTATGTGCTGGTTATTGTTGAGATAATAAGACATTTTGTTGTAGATTGGGCACACGTACACACACACACACACTCTCGCTACCTTAACCCACAAAATTTTGAACTGAAGGTGGTGGGCGCCATTTTTTGAAATTATGAAAATTGTTCCTTCAATCGATTAAAGATTTAAATTTAATTAGGCTGAGCGATTCCGTACCGGAATTGTGGGTTGAGACGTGGGCGAGATGTGTAACGTTGTGCATGATAAGGGTTAGCGTAACTGCTAGTAATGATTTACTTTTTTGATGGATCGGCGTGAATGGAAGGCGTTTCGAAAAAGGGCTTATTGTCTTCGTTCTTGGCCCGGTTTGCTTCACTTTCTGTTCGATCTTTTACGTATCGTTGATCTTTCTTTCGTGCCTTGAGTAATGATGAGAATCATTTTTAATCTTTTGATGTTTTACCCACTCAGGCATGGCTTGAACCGGCAATTTGGCTGACGTCATTGAGTAGAGTAATACAATCTATCAAACGCTTAGTGTAATTAATTTCGATCTGAATATTTTCTGAGACACTGGAATGGACCTATATGTATTTAAAATTTTTGGTTTTCTTAATATTATTAGCAATTAAGACAATATTTTTTGGATATGTAAATCCAAGTAATTAATTTAAAATTTTCTAATAATTTTCATGCCTAATCTGCCACACTTAACGGAAGCGCGAAAGCTGTTTGATTCTGTATAACCGGTAAAAGCTCTCTCTCCCTCTCTCGCTCACAACCCTAAAAGCTCACAACACTACCACATTAATGCGCATGTCCGTACAATGGCAGCTGTCAAAATGTTACAATCGTTCAGCCAGCCGGAGAAGACGGATAATGGCAGAGAGTCATTACGCACGCATCCTGCCGTGCTTCCTAGTATTTGAGCAACTTCTCGTGAAGCGGTGCGTTAGTTGTGTAGAGCTGCCGCGGCCTGGGAATGGCAGGATAATCCCGCCAAGAGGTGTCTAACACGGCTGCCGTAGCAACAGCATCCTCATCCAAAACACGACGAACAGAGAGTACGTGCTCGCTGTAGGAGGCCTTCAGGACACGTCAGGAATAATGTGTTTTGATGTATCGGTGTGTGTGTGTATGTATTGGAGTTACTGCACTGTACGCGTAGTATGTTTATGAAGGATGGTGCAATATTGAATGTTTCACCAGTGTCAAAGTATCCTTCGACTTGCCTGGAACTGTGTTAGAATAGTGTTCCAGCGCTGTTCTTTCCACTGTTGAGAGCGAACGTGCTGCTGAAAAGCAGAATAGCAAATACGACTGTGACTTGTAAAGTGTGTTGGGACAGTATGTTGGTTGTGGTTTAGTGAAAAATGCTTTTCTTACACACTTCCATGTTGGAATAACAGTGTACGTTTTGCTGCGAAAATAATATACCCAAAAGGGGTTGTTGGGATGGATGTCGTGTGCGTGTAAGAGTGAGCGTATTTTAGTACTATTTTTTCCGAGAATGGATTAAGAAAGAAGGTGTAACAGGGGAAAAAATATTGATATTAGAAAATACGTTCAATAGCAGCCCATACAGCAATCAAGCCGCAAGTTTCGCGAGTGTCGTGTGTTTGGATAGTAGTAATAGTAGGCTGGTGTAAAAGAACTGGTGTCGCATTGTCAAGGATACTGCGACTCTGCATCCTGTACGGAGAGAATGGTGGCATAAAAGTGTAGTGCAAGTCAGGTGAAGCATGCTGGTGTGGTGGGCCATCCTGCGTCGGGCGAATATACCGTACGGGATCTAGTAGACTGGAATAAATACGGACTGCTGCTTGCAGAGGTGGGTAATCTCTACTTCCAAGTAAATAGAAGGTACCGGGCGTGTATGCGTGTATGCGAATGCGTCCTTGGGACTGGTGAGTTTGCATACAATTGGAACGGGAATTAGGACGGACCACCCAACCACTTGAAGATGATGATGATGATGCTCCATTTCGAGACATGTGTCTGATGAGGTTGGTTTGATGTTTTATTTCATTCGTTTACATAGTTTATTTACTGAACACCTCACACCGCGTGTGGTCCTTCTTACCACAATCAAGTGATGGCAGCTTTATTCCGAATTCTTTACTGACCTCATTCTGAAGGTACAGTGACAAATTTGTTGCTCGTTTGGGTGATAAAATTGGTTGTTTAAAAATGCATACCCCGCCGGTTCTTTACGCCCTGCTATAGAGTGATTGAACTGAGCAATCTTAAAACTTGGAAGAAACTGGCAGCTTGCGATTCCGTTCCTAGTAAGGAGAACTCGATGTACATCCATTGCCCTCGCTCCTGCTTAACTTCCTTGCTGGATAAAATATGTATAGGGGGAAAAAAAAGACGCGAACCAACCGGTCGGACGCCATTCGTAAGTAATGCAATTTAGATGCCTTGTTGTCGAAGTTACAGAAGGCTGGTGGTGCCGTGTGCGGTATCTGGTTCGCGTACAAAATTGGCCATCTTGGTTCACTGGCAAATTGATTATTCATGTCTAGGCTGCTGATGCTTTGCTACGGTAGGTGAAGAATAGTGGGCACCGAACAGTGTAAACTGAAAATAAATGATACTGTCTAGCAAATCTAAAGAAAGGTCAGCTCCATTTGTTACATTTCATTCCCCACCCCGGATGTTTCCACAGAAAAGTGTGTGTTTTGGTATCATTTATCGTCCAAACATTCCAAATTTGCGCATCGTCCTGATGATAACATTGAAATCAAACCATTTTCACAACCTTCCGATTCGTCAATTGATTTTGTGAAGAAACTTCATCAAAATCATTTAGCTGCACTTCCTAACCTCCGAATGTCTGTGGAACGGTTCTACATTTCTCTGGTAAACGATCCTTCCAGCAATAATCCTACGCAACATTTTTCCTACTTAATTTACTTTCCAAGCAGTGTTTAGTATAAGTGTGTGTGTGCATTCTGAAAACTGTTTGTAGAAGGAATTTTTGCCACCGGCATTCTCGAAACCCAACAAATTTGTTTTATCTTTTGATCAAGTTTTGTCGAGTGAAACAAAACGCTCCGAAAAAGGCGCGTAAGTCAATGGAGCATTTCATCTTATTGACCTTTAACTAGTTTGATGTTTAATTCCAACCGGGGGGGGAGGGTAGTATCATATCGTTGGAGGATGTTTAGAGAAGACTTTTCCTAACGTGTGTAGGGATAAGCAAAACTTTGGGTTGTTTCTCGAAAATTTCTTGTGTTTGGATGAAGAGTGGGGTAATGCTTTTTGTATTGAGCATAGGAAAAACGGTTTACAATGAATGTAGCTTTTTCCCGGCAAAGCACTTTATTTGTCTGATGAAAAGTAAACACGCAACCATGCTTTGGACCATGTTGGCTTCGATGCTTGCTTGTTGTTTCTGCTACAGTTTGACGAACTTGTTGCCCAGCAAAAGTGTCTAGATTTCCTTGAATAGTATTGTTCTATGCTTAACTCTGAACTCAAATCGGTGGAACCTCTAATTAGATTACTTCTGCACGCAGTTCGACAAAGCACTTTATTGTGCGGAAAATCCTTCAAGAGATGGGGTGAATGTCAGCACTTTTTCTCAAAGTGTGGTGCCTTTTAGCTTGAGATCACACTTGGCTCCATTCCGTGGCTTGCGCGTCGTGTGAAACGCTAAGGAACAGATAAAGAAAGATGTAAAATGGTGTAATGCTCAGGACGTTCCAACAAAGCTTGCCCCTGCTACACTGGTTCTGAAGTTTGAATTGCCTGAAGCTGATTGAACGTGCAACGTTTCATTAAGTATGCTTTTTAAGTCAGTTTTTGAATATTGAGTTTTTTTATGCTAAACAAAAGCAAAACAAATAAAATTTTTGATGCTAAAACAAAGCTTTTAATTTATTTATTGTTTAGTTTTATTAGATTTGATGCCATTTTTTATAAGATCTACCAAAATTAGTTACGGCTTATGAAATGGCACTACATTTTAAAGACAATATAGTATACATAACAATGTTGACTTCCTTATGGGAATGTTTGATGAATAAAATGTTCTAAAATAGTTATGCGGTCTGATCGTTTTTCAGTGAACAATATATCCTACAACAAAGTCAAATAGCTTGCATTTTAATAAACAGAAATTCGCCAGATTGACAATCAACAAACTCGGATATCATAACGATTTTTATATTCTCCTGCATAATTTGGCTAAACCGTGATAATAGTACTGATTCTAGCAGACAAGCAGAACTTGTCATTTGCACAATGTTTAGGTATTTCACACCTGAACAGAAGGCCTTGAGCGACATTGCTAAAGTCTCTTGCCACAAGTGTGAATCAATGCACCAGCCGCGTGAGTGCGTTTCGTATTAAGCGAATCAATCACTAAAGCTCCTTCTTGCCAAAGACCTTTCCAAGAAACGAATTAATACGGTACGAGTACAACGAATGAAGTATTCGGAGTAATGCATTAAGGGCTGGTGATTACACTACAAACAAAGCCTCGTACATGATGCACGTTGTCGCTCCAATTTGTATAAGCGTGGGTACTGCAAATCGTCGTCCTGCATTTCGTATCTTACCCCACTCCGTTTCGTTTAACAACGTGCGGGCGGTTGATGGTGGTAATTTGCATGCAGGAATGTCGATGCATGACGGATCCATTCACCTCGCATCCCGTCGTTGGGAATAGTTTAATGAATGCTGCTTCAATGCTTTTCCTAGCATTTTCTTGCCAATCACCTTGTTATGTTGCGGATGTGCATGCAGCGATAGTCAACGACCCACAGCGTAAGTGTCTTGCACTTGCTAGCTACACTTCGAGGGAAAGAACTGATGCGTGGTGAAGCATTTTTTTTAGCATTCTTGCTCAGATTTAGCGCGTTGACCTGTGTTGATATCAGTTAGCTTGGCAATGGTATCGTAAAAGACCAGGCGTCTCCATGATGTTATGAGCGTAACGTACTGGGCGCCTCCATCATCCTTTCGTGAATGCAGAAAAACGCTTTAAAACTAAAGTTTGTCAGACTTGCAGGAATAAATTATACATTCTTTTAACAATACTATAATATAAACGTCATTTCTGAGAAAAAAAATCTGTCACGTGGATAGAGCAAGATTGGACGGGTAGAGAAATATGCAAATAAATTAAGCTCACGTGGGATGGCAAAATGATGGAAACCAGTTAGAGCTAACACTAACTACGGAAGGATAAACATTTGGTGGCTGTTGTTATTGACATGCCAAACACATACACGCTCTCACGGTTAGACACACTCATTCACAACAATATTTCTTCGCTCAAGACTTGTGTATAAACCGGGCACGTGGCACGATTTCATTTGTCTTTCGAAATGCTTTTCGCAGTTGTGAATCATTCGCGTCTTACGCCGCAAATACGGAGACCAAAGGCACAACATAACTCCATTCTCTGGTGGTAGCATGAAAGAACATCCCCAGTAGAAATGTTTTTGCGAAGGGTCCATATTTATTGGTTGATGAAAATGACGAATGTCTTCCTTTATCTCGTCACTCCTGTCAGCTATGGGATTAATTGTTTTTTTTTTTTTATGATAAGCTTTATTTATGTTTACTGATTTGTTTTTCATGATCATCTCGCTTTGGGCATTTGTTAGGAAGCTCTCATGAACTGGCTTTCATTATTTGAACTTTGAATTTGCATTTGAACAATGGTTTTATCGTCATGGACAATGAGATGTGGGGATACAGAGTCGCGTACAAAACTATCGCAGGTGTGTGTGAATTTTTGTGTATTCTTATATACCTTTGAGGATTCTTTGGAGAAGGTGTCATCAAAAATAAGTAAATCTCTTACAGCGCAGTATCTCATTACAGACTCTGCCTTAAGTGTTTTATGACGACTCAAAAAATAAATATACCCGCACACATACACCCAATTCTTCTAGACACGTGATGTGTGTAAATAAGAAGGACGAGCACGATGAAATGGAAACATTTCCCCCCAACACGTAGTACCGGAAGTACTGATATTGCTAGGGTGATTGAAAAACTTTCGACAACGCACACCGGCACAACGCGACCGGATGCGGCATGACGCGGGTGTTCCCTCTTAAATGACATTTCTGAAACTGTGAATGTCACGCTTTCTGGCAGAGCTGCTTCATCACCTGCTGTTTCAGTTCCGGGCGAATGAATGCCTTGAGCGCACTACCCGCCCGCCCGCTGTACGTTGACAAGTGCAGGAAGAAAACTTTGTGCCGGAAACAGTCCGCCTTGGACCTGGGAGAAAATTTCAACGTTCACCGTAAGCACCGTTTCATGGATGCGCTATACGGTGCTTTTGAAGAAGTGATGGGCAATTGGGGATGAAAAATAAGAAGCGCTTCCTGAGTTTCGGAAATATGTTCTAAGCGTGCCGAGGACGTAAGGTTCTCGGAAATGCACTATGCATTATATGCCATGAATAGCATCACTATAAATTGTACTTTTTCTGCTTTGAAACAATATATCCTTGATCCAAGCTACATGTGTAAAGTAACGCAAACATTTTTTATGGAAAGCAGAAGCAGCTACGTACTCTATTAGTCCGAAAATAAATCTCACCCAAATTGTGTTGCAGCTACCGGGTCTGGGTTAATACTACTGGTAGTCACTTTTCCAGCATCACTCACCTATTGGCCTGATAATGTGATTTGCTTCTTTAGGATCGGTGCAATATGATGTTCTACCATGTTCTGGGAACGCGTGCAATTCAATTATCGAGTTCCATCGGCCTGCCGGCCATTGCGGTTCGACATATTTCGAGGAATAAACACACTATTTTCCAATCTGGTCCGACTTTTGTTAGTTGAAACCATCGGGATGCTTCGACGTATAAAAAGCGGTGCAAATATTCCGTATTGCCGCATATAGCGATGGAAAATCACTCTTGGAAAAGCAGGCTGTGACAATTTTCTGCGAAAATAAACCATTTGCAATATAAACAGTTTCTTTTTTTTTTATTTTGAAATAACTGGAAACTGGAATTGATGCACATTCTAGGCTTCTAGTTTGGTTTTGCATTTCAACATATTTTCTATTTAATTAAGATGGCTTAAATGTATTGTAGGCTGTGCTTGTTTATACAGGAAAATGTGAGGAAATTGAATTTTAAATCAATAAATTATGTACTCATTTTCATTGTTTTTTTTTTTCTATTTCACACAGGTCAACCGGATGTGGGTAGATATAAAAAAGATGAATACTCCCACATAGTGTATCCCGCTGTTTGTTAGACGTGAAAATTCTTCACGATAAAATGGGAAGCTTGCCAAACTTGAGCGATCTTTCAACGGAAAAGCTTGAACGACGGCTAGAGGAGCGAGAACGCATCCTAGCTCGAGAACGAATCATTCAGCGTGATTTTGGCCGTGAAAAGGAATCGATACGAACACTCGAACGACCCGTCTTTATCCACAAGCAACAGGTACGTAGTAGTATTAGTAGTAGTAGTAGGACATGTAAAAACACTCAGCAAATGATGGAAGTGATATAACTATCTATGCAAGCAAGATAAGGAAACTCACCACTTTTTTCATATCAGATTGCTGCAGCAAAAAGTATTTTTCAACAAAAATGTCCTCCAGGCTCGAGGAAGGTTATGAGAACACGAAGCTCTGGTCAAGCGCATCACATATGGGACGACCCAATAATTGATGTAAGTAGTAGAAGACGTCCGAAGACGTCGGGCTGACTATCCTGATACGGGACAGAAATAAGTCCAAAATCTCCTCCAAAGAAGAAGAAGGAATAGAAAACGTACTGAAATTACTGAATTTTCCGCTTTACTTTTACAGCAATACCTAACCAACTATTCGCCGGCCTCTAACCGTAGTCATCGCATCTCGGTTGGTCCAACCTTTACCGCAGCCTATCAGTTTCAGTCCTCATCACTAGGGAACAGACATCGGCGCGATTCGGTCAACAGTTCCATCGGGGCAACATCCGTGCGTAAGCTGCTGACGGTACAGAACCGCAGTTACGGCTGTCGGCACAAGATCCCATCACACGTACGCTCGAAGATGATGAAGAATTTCATCCTGGTGGCTGTGGCCCACGGTTTCATGTGTACCGCACTGGTACCGCTCATAGTACTGCAGGGCTCCAATTCGACCTGGTTCCAGCAGGAATCCTGGCTTGCAGCCGGACCGGACGTTGGTTCGGGATTGCTAAGCTTGTGCTGTGCCGTAACGGCCGGTATGAGCTTAATGACGACCAAGCTGGTACAACGCTTTGGGTACTCGATCGTACTAGCGGCTAGCTATGCTGCCGTCTGTTTATTTCTAGCTGCTCACATCTATCCCGTACTACTTTTGCTGGTTCCCGGATACCTGCTGCTTGGCCTATTTCTCGGACCTTCCGTCATCTGCAAACAAGCGCTGCTAGTGTCGATGGCTGGGAAGTTGAGCTGCTCTCAGCCGGAGTGTGGCGGTGCTAGTACTGCCGGTGCGAACGCCGATAGTTATGATGATCACCGGTTGCTGTGTAGCCGACAGGAACAAGTCCGTCGGCTAGGGCGATATTTTAAAGCAGCGGGAGACTTTGGAATTATCGTTGGTACGATCGTGGCAGCGTTTGTTTTGACATGTGCTGCGGGTTCGAACCGCATTGGATGCTACTACATATCGAGTCTCGCTCCGTCCGTTCCGAATGCAGCGCTTACCGGTACAGTGAACGGGACGACACCAACTATTAATGGGTCTCACAACGACCAACCAATAGATGGGGGATTACCTCTGTACAGGGACATGCTTATGTCACTACCGGAAGCTACGGAAGCTACGGTAGCCGACATAACGACGACTGACGGTACAAGGCCTGCCAAAGCTACAACTTCCAAGGTTGTTACTCCTTCGATGCCAACGTTACGTGAAACGATGTACTTCCTGTACAACATCCGACTACCAGAACCAACTGGGAATGGTGAGGAGGGATCGCATCCTACCAGCACGTCCAGTGGTCCAACCGGTGGTAGTTCCGAGGAGCTACGTGATGCAGCAGGCCCGTACATGGATCGGTTTCCGTACAGCATGTTCCAGACGAACGACTACGGTGAGCGTATCTGTGGATCACATCTTTGCCCGGTTTGGGACAAAAACGTCCCGGTCAATAGTAGCGCGCTGGAAAATCAGCTCAAACTGCAGGGCTATACGGGTGCCACGCCATTGATGTGCGTCTATCTGGTGTTTGGTGTGCTAGCATTTACTGTTACCGCTTTCACGACGGACATTGAGTTTAACGTCAAGTTTGACTCTATAAGAAGGATGTCTGACACGTTGCTGTTTGCCGGACCGCTCGCTTACTTTGTGGGCACCGAACAGGCATACATGATGGCGGACTTTATGAAGGTGAGAATGCGTGTGTGTGTGCGAGTGTTTTCTATGAAATCACTTATCGTGTTTTGTTTCTTTTTTCCAGGCTTTTGTGGCATGCGAACTGGGGCCGAACAGTGTGGCAGGTGTTCTGGTCGGAATGGGTGTAATGCAACTGATCGCTGCCTGCACCCTTAGTATGCTTCTGAAACACACTAAACGTGTCGTAGTTATTGGTAGGTCTTCGCAATAAATATGTACTCCAATGTATGTTGACCAATAATGACGTTCTCTTTCACTCTCTTTCTTCTCCATAGTGGCTGGCTTTATGTTCCATGCTTGTCTACTGCTTGTTCTCCTGCGCTGGAAACCTTCCAGGGATGACAGTGCCGTACTGTACGTCATACCGGCCGCCTGGGGTGTGTGTAACGCAGTCTGGGAAACGCTCCTTTTTGCTTTAACGACGCTCACACACCCTAACAAGTTCGCCGAAGTGACATCACCCCTGCAAGCACTGCGATTCCTCGGCCTAGCCGTCACGTTTGCTGGCCATGGTGTATTGTGTGAGGCACCGAAAATTATCATCCTAGCCATACTGCTGGTCATCTCCGTCATACCGTACACGATGCTGGAACTGAAGCTGGAAAATCAACGGAAAGCACTAAAGCTTAGCTTGTGACGATTGTGTGCGCACGAATACTAATGTTCGGTGAAGCAGAAGCACTACTGAAGCATCCCCAGGGGGGGTGGTAGTGTTTTGTGGCCCACTGTTACAAACCGGAAAATGAGTATGGCGCCTTTGCTTCTCCAGGTAATCGTTGCCTTGTATGTATGTACACGCATATAGAGGAGGAATATGTGACGTTCTGTAGAGAAGCATCTTCATAGCAAAGGGCGAAGGTACAGAATCTCCTAGCAAAACAGAGTTAACAAGTAGGTATTGTTCATTCTTATCGCCTTAAAAATTGTATTAGCACAGTGTGGTTGGCCCATGCATGACCGATATATAACAGGCGTAACACGAATGCGCCGTCTTAAAATGCTCTGCGCGCGTATAGATGATCTGCTCTCTGTTCTCGCTCACGTAACTAACTGCTACTACCGTAGGCTAGTGAAGATTTGCTCTCATTGCTGGCCCTATTTCAATATTGTGGTGTAATCAATGTTATAACCTTCCGAAGTTGGAGCAGAAATCACAACCATAGCAAAAGAGTATTGTTGGTTGTTGTGTGTTAAAGGAACTGAAGAGTGCATTGTGACAGAATGCTCCTTATTCGTTTATCAATACGTTGATCCACTTATACACAAACGCAAGTATTACACATGTTTCCGCACGGCCTCCACGCTTTACGGCTATTTCCGGACTGTAGGTCCAGTTTTAACATCTTCTTCGCACCAAAGAGGCTACGCGGTAAGAGAAGGAAATTGAACATGGGAATGTAATGAAAGCGCTAAGTTCCAACTGCTATCAAAAACGGAATTGCAACACTAAATCCAGTATCAGTAGCAGGGAAATTTTGATATTCGAAAATGCAAGTGGGTTAGTATAGCTACAAAACGATTGATGTTCGGAATTTGTGCCAATTTGTCAACGAAAAACCAAATCATATATATATACACATATATTAAGGGAAAAAATAAGTGTAGGAAATTTATACATACCGGTAAAATTATTGACTGCAAAACATTAGGTGAAATGCACATCAAATTGCTCCCGTATTAACGCAGGAATCTTTACCATGGGTATGGGTTGGTACATTTTATCGTAGGAGCGCAATAGTGCACTTATAGAAACTACTATCGGCAGAAGTATTAGAGTAACTGGGTAAAATGGTAACCGAAAGACAGTCATACAGGTTGGCGGAAGTGGTAAAACGAAACTTAAACCTAATCGGAAAATTAATTCGCTTTGCAAAGGTGACCTGTAACGTTTGCATTAAAAACTAGACAACATTTCGGCTGCAATAAATGAATTGTCCTGGAATGTATGTTCAAAAGGCATTCTACAAACATTTCAAGATCCGGTTCAGAGAAGATGTAAGGGAATTATCTGTCTTTAGCGCTTTTAGAGGCTTTAGCGATCAGTTAGTCTTGGCCACACAAAATGATTGAATTGGATTGGATCAGTTCGTTTTGCTTCTAAAAGGCTATTGTTTGCTGGTGAGAATCTCTCCGAATTTATCAGAAGCGCCATCAATCTTCAATTACAGTTCTTCGCATGGAACAGGACACACATGAAAAATTCATTAATTTTTTTAATCTATTTTTTTATGCATTTGGTATGATCGGATGAACAGAGAAGAAGTAAAACCCATGTTTCAAGCAGGCTGCAGGTGTTGGGGTTATAACTGAATATGGTGAAATCAACCACAAATTACCATCAGTTAAGCTAAGGGCTAGAAAAAAGTAAACGGTTCCATACCAACTCGTTGGTCACGACTAGGGAAGTATTACGACAAATATTTCGAAAAATTAAGATGACAAACAAAGTGTGTTAAACAATGGTTCGGCAATATCAATCAAACCGGTGCATACACATCGGTAGCAAGTATTCTCCAGGGAAGTCACAGAAAACGCTTCATACTCCTCCTTGGGTCAGTAGTAGTGATTTTGAAAACTTTGTAGTCCTTCTTTGTAAACAACCGAATAGAGTGTGTGCGTGTGTGCATGTGAGTACTGCTGCTAGCGCAGATGATAGATGTACGTCTCATTATCAAAGCAAAAACAGTTATCCGATACACACAAGAATAAAAATCGAAAGAATAGTCTATACATCTCCTACGCCACGAAATATAAGTAACTACGCAGTTTTTTTTTTACCAGCTTTAATAGATATTGTATTTCCAATGTTTTGTGGATAATTATTGTACAATTAGTCCTGCGATTCCTGCTTGATGCGTTTTTTACAACTCTTCTTATGTTTCAATACGTCGATCGCACTCAACATTTGCTGCTGACCACAGTTTGGGCAATCGTACCGCGTGATGTTTAGCTTTTTTGACGAACCCATTTCACTTGCTGTTGGCATCGGTACCATCGATTCGTCATCTTTTACCGGCTTGCAAACGACGGTGTGTTGCAGCTTCTGTAAGCCAGTCAAACGATACGTTCCTCGACAATGGTTACATTCCCAATCCTGTTCAAGAATTTGCTCCTGCAGCTGTACGCTCCAATCCGTCTCGACAACACTTCAGAGGGAAGAAAAAACCATATTGGTGATATTATAAATTTGCATTAAGGTAATGCTAAACTCCACATACCAGCCGTAAGTAATGTTTTCGGTCAAGAAAATGCCTCCTTTCGTTTCATTGTACAGTGGTTGAAAATCTTCCGCAAACGGGTTGGGATTGGGCAGTTCCATTCGTTGCTCACCATCTGCGTCATCGTCATCTACCATCGTAGGACCAACGTAAAGCGATTTCAGGTCTGCCGGAAGCAACTTTTTGATGGTGTAACAAATTTCCGTATTCATGTACTGTGCTAGACTGGACCACAGCTCAAGGTTCATCTGCTCGATCGAAGCGTTTCGTTCGTGTTTTGTTAGCTCACCGTCTGCCGTTATTGTGAGTGCTACGGAGCCAAATATAAGTAAAGGGACAATACAGTTAGCGGAGTAAATTTAACAACGAAAATCGGCCTATACCTTTTAACTTCTCTGCAAGCAACCGATTCCAGAGTCGTCTCAGTTTGGTTGCTTTCAACAGTAGCGCTTGACCTCTTTCCGGGGCTGGAAAGTCGAGACACAGCCATGCATCACACACGATCCTTGAGAAGCTGGTGTTCGTTTCAATCGTGTGTGCAAACAGCAATATTGTTTGGGCGGCCGGCATACGCAGTGTGTTGGTTAGATACGATTTGTTCGTTTCCAGTAGCGTCAAGTAGCACACAATTTGGTGACGAGAGCTGAGCGGTTGACGTGATTTGTATGTGGGCGGTTTCTCCTCAATTTCAGCGTCCGTCAGTTGCAGCAGTTGCGCATTGTTGCCGAAAAAACTCATCGGATGTAGCGAAACGTATGGCTTTGCACGGGTGTGAAAAAATTGCTCCGATAGGCTCTAGAATGTGAATTAGGGCATTAGGGTACAAAGAGAGATGAGATCGAAAAGTACGCATGATACGTTACCTTGCAGTAGTTGAACTCGTCTGCAATTGCCACCTGTGGATAGAGTCCACTGACAAGTATTAGCTTGAGCGTCATCAGATCTCTATAGCTGCAGGCGGTGGCTCCCGAAACGAGATGCTGCAGTTTGGAGGAATCGTGACTCAAACGAAACTCTACATCTCTTATGTCCACCTTTCCGTCGTCTGCTGCTTCATCGCCATCGTCGCCCATTCCCCAAGGGTCAGATTTGAGCAGCTTGCGCTTGCGCGGTGCTTCCATACGATGCGCTTTCCGAAGTTCCTTTAGCTGGCGTAGCTCACCGTTACGAATCGCTCGCTCCGCACTGGACAAATGATCGTTGTTTTGTGTCTCCATTAGACCGCAGTCCTGCAGTAGATCCTGGAACTGGTTGCGTAGTTTGGTGATTTCGTAGAACCGTTGCTCTTCCAGACCTCGGCGACGGCACCACACTTTGGTGCTTTCACTGCGTCGATCACCATCCTCACGGCGACCATAGTCGGTCCGATGTTGCTTAATCTCCAACCATTCCTTGTAAGCGTTTAGCAATGTGATTGGATCACCGTGATCGGACTCGAGTGATTTGCGTGCTCTCTGTGAATAGATTTTTGTTCCCCAGTTAGTGATCCCTGATACATAAACCCTAATTCGATTCGCCACAATTTACCTCACATTCCGGATCGCGGTACGCTCGATTGGTGAACGGGGACTGCACACTCAATGCTGCGGCCAGTGTTAGCACTGGTTGCAGTTGCTGAAACACACAACCCATCAGCAGCATCTTACCGATGCCAATGTCGACGGGAATCTTTGCCAGTGCTTTACCGAGCGGCGTAAGCTTTTCGTCCTCTGTCAATGCTTCCGCTTCCTTCAGACTGACGATCGCGTTCTCCACATTATCCATCGGTGGTGGTTCAACGAACGGAAACAAACGCGCATTCGGCAAGCCCATCGAAATCATTTGCAGCAGCAACGATTCCAGTGGCACCTTCAGGATTTCCGCCGTGCTGTACGCATCGAAGTCGTAAAACTGTTTTTCCGCATACAAGCGGTAGCAAATGCCTGGTCCGGTACGTCCGGCACGTCCCTTTCGCTGTTCTGCCGATGCTTTCGATATCCAGAACTCTTTCAACCGTTGCATCTTGGTGGTGGGATCGTAACTCATCTCCTTCACCTTTCCACTGTCCACGACGAACCGGATGCCATCGATCGTAACGGACGTTTCGGCAATGTTTGTCGATACGATGCACTTACGCATTCCGTCCGGCGCGTAATCAAAGACCTTGTCCTGCTCGGCGATCGAAAGCGTACTGTGTAGCGGTAGAATGATCCAGTTCTTGTTCTTCTCGTTATACTCCCGAGCAGCATCCACAATGGTCGTTATTTCGTTTAAACCGCTCAGAAATATCAGCACATCTCCTTTCTCCGTCGGTGGATACTTTTGGTCAATTAGTTGCAAAATTTGAATGTACGGTTCTGGGCTCATACGATCGCTCTGGGTTCGTTTGGCTGTACTGCCCGCTGCTCCAACCGGTACATCCTGCAGCTGGGGCATGTAGTGTAACTTTATCGGGAACAATCTTCCCGGCACCTCAATAATGCGGGCTTCCTCCTCGGAGAAATAATCCGCAAACAGCTTAATGTTGATGGTAGCCGACATGAGCACCAGCTTCAGATCGGGCCGTGCACGGATAAGACATTTGGCGATCCCTAGCAAAAAATCCCCATGCAAATGGCGCTCGTGCACCTCGTCCAGTATAATAACCGAATACTGCTCGAGATTGTCCTCACTTGCCAACTGTCTCAGCAGCAATCCTTCCGTAATGAACAGTATTTTGGTGTTGGTGTTTTTGCTACGCTCGAACCGTATCTGGTAACCAACCTCGGTGCGATACTCGGCCAACAGTTCGTACGCAACACGCTTCGAGAGGGAAATGCAAGCGATACGACGCGGCTGCGTACATGCTATTCCTTCATAACCGGCCCGATAAAGGTACTGCGGTACCTGGGTAGATTTGCCACATCCCGTATCACCTGCCAACACTACTACACGTTCGTTACGGACGGCTTGCACAATTTCCTCCCGATGTTTGGCGACGGGCAGATTGGCTTGTGCTTGACGTAGTTTGCGTAGTTTGTTGAATTTTTCCCGTTGACGAAAGTCTAGATAGTGCGTCACGATTTGCAGCAGCTGGGCCAGCTTGATGCGCGTTATGACACCGGAACCTGTTCCGCCTAAGCGAGCGTACAGTTCATCGATGGGAACTCGAAGCGATATGCAACATCCAAGGGCTTTACTGTACTCGGCAGGAATCGTTCCACTGGTACAGAGCTCGGCAGCTGGATTGGGTAGAATCGGTTGTCCGGTACGTTTTAACAACGCTTCGTACTTGTTCACAAACAGCCAGAAGTCAGTTACATCATCCACTAGCTGATCACGGACACAGTAACCTCTTAGCACACGGTTCAGCTCCGTTTTGTGGTTGAGAAAGGAGAAATGGATCAAATTTGTTTGCTCTGCTTCATTGCTTGACTTCAATGCACGAGATGCTGCTGGTGGACTGCGCAATCTGGAACGATGGTTTTTTCGCGAACCAGAATTTCTCGATCGTTGATCGTTGTGCCGGTGACTCATGATGTTATGGACAGCTTGGAATGAGAAACTATCATTAGTAGGACCAAAGATACGCGGGACAATCGGACAATTATAAATAAACACACGCAAATGTCGATTGAGAAACAGTTTTATTAGAGTTACTATTAGAAATAATCTAACAGTGAAACTAGAGATATATTGTCTAACCTGCCAAACGTCGTCAAAGATAGTAAAGATCACGAACGATTACTAGCAAAAAGCTTTGATCTGTTAAAGTTAATTTCAACAAGTGTTTAGAATTTATATAACGACTAGAAGTAAAGAGGGGCTCCATTCAAATTAAAGCAATTCAGTATTTAACTATCCACCGAGTTGCGGGCCACGCAGTTAAATTCATCTGTCTTTTCTACGTTAAATACACTGCCCTGCCTTTCGTAATCTTCTATAGTTTTTTGGTGGTTGCAAATTGATGTTACATTCAAGATGAATTCGAATAAAATGACTGATTTTTTAACGCTAAAATACAATACATTGCTTGTTATGTTTGTATGAATTCTACCAGCGACCAAAATATGGATCTTTAAAGATCAGAATAAAACATTAGCGTATTGTGTTCCCACAATGATTTTCATAAGAATGTAATAACCAATTCACCAGTTTACTACAAATGCAGAAAGGGAAGAACTTTTATAAATAATAAATAAAATAAATAAATAAAATAAAAAATAAATAAAGATTAAGTAGTGACAATGATAAAGGAATAGTTGTTGATTCCTTTATTGCAATTAAAAAATTAGATTTAAATTTTCAGAAAATATTTTTAGTAGAAACTTTGAATAAAACAAGTCGGGCAAAAGGATAATTAAAAAGGTGTTGACCTGCCATTCGGTTCTAGCTTGTGTGGTTTGATTTTACCCGTAGTAGCTGAACAGATACGAGTTGTACGCCGATCTTACCATCAGCGAGTTGGACCGAAAGCGGTTTGGCGGACTTCTACAGCAGGGAAGGTAGATAAGCTGGATGGTCAACCCGTTTTGTCGGAAACAACGATATGCTAACATTGAATTCTGATCAGTCAAATCCATCTAATGGCCAACTTTATGCCGTTTTTTTTCAATTCGTTAACTAACTCTCAGCGATACCGCACTCCTCCAATACAGACTTAATTGAACTTGTTTGTAGTAATGTTTCGTTAATGTTAATCAAAGTACTTAAAATTAATTAGATTTATCCATATAAAGCACGACCTGGTGGGAAGGTGTGCGCACGTTTTGAAGTCTGCTTGAATGCTATAATTTAACGTTTGATTTTTATTAGATTTATACGTGAGGAAGATTTGGTTGTTATTATTTTCTCTCTTTTTAAATTGTATATTTTTTCTATCTTTAAGATGCGTTTTGGTTAACGGTTTCGATAAGTTTAAGTGTGCGATATTACTTGCCTTGTTTATTTGTCTTAAACTCTGGTCACTAATTACTAGCTAATCACTAACATGATGTTGAAGTTGTCTCCTTACCAGCTCCTTACACATAATTGGTAGAGTGTATAACGTGATGTTCCTGTTTTCTTTTATTATTAATTTTGGTTCGTCACCCTCATACATACTTCCTTTACCGAGAAGTAATGTGATTGAAATTGTATAATCAACAATTTAATTGAAATGTCTCTTTCTTACTACCTTAATTATTCTCCTATATGGAAAAAACTAGCGTTTTGCTTCTTCTCCCACCTTCACAATATGTTAAGTTCGTTCGATTGCCCAGTTCTATTTTTCATAACAGGAATTATTTGTTTGATTGTTTCCGTTCTTTGTTTAGGTGCTTTGTATTTAGTGTCGCGCTTCTTGCTTAATGTATTTATGTTTGCACGTATGCACTTTTATTTATCTTTTAGAGAGAAAAGTTTTAAAACGTTGTTTAGATTTTTGTTTAAACATGATGTGTTATTTATGCGAGTGTCGTAAGATAATATTATGTTTTTTTTTACCCAAAAATTCACATTTTGTTTTTCTTGTTGTTCAGTTGTTGATCACTCATGTCTTATTATTATTACGATGGCAAAATATTTTGAGGGATAGTGATGTGTATATTTATATACGGCTCGAGTTTAAATATGTAATTTATTTATTATTAAGTACATATGTATAGCATTTATATCTATATAGGGGTAGCTCTGCAAGTTTCACTTTAGTGTTTATCTTCGATCCGATTCAGCACTCTGTATAGAGGCGCAAGAGGCGAACGGGTGAAAAATCGATCCATTTGTTCCATGCGTTCCGTGTTTCAGCGATTTGTAGTGTAGCTTTAAATAGTATATATGTATATACATACATACATACATACATATATAGAGAACATTATGTTCCTGTGTGTTTTTTGGTTTCTAACTAAATAGTTCGAAAGCTTGCCATCGATCGGTCTGCAAATTTTCGGGAGCGACAATCGTTTTCTCGGTGGTAATGCAAGGCGGTTGATAGATACACTAAACATTATTACACTACCACTTATCAACAAGCGTTCTCGTTCGTTAACAATTTGCGTAGTTAAACTAAAACATTTCGATACGGTTCTAATCTACTTCACTAAAGACTCTAAACAAACACAGTTCCGGGCCAAAAAATAACATTTGTCCCCCGCCAATTGGTGTAATGTAATATAATTTGGCAAATTTTGAAATTCAATACTCATAATATTGCATCGTCCCAATCTTTGTAATTTACAAACAATGAGCAAATGAGCAAGCGTATCTTTAGCGTTCGTTAAACTAGTGAACTTTAACCAAGGGGTTGAACCCGATAGTTGTCACACATTACAGCAGTACAATATCTTTTCTTTCTCCTAATTTTGTTCTTAGTTTTTGGCAATATGTATATGTACGTAGGTATGTAAGAGCGAAAAAGGCACGAGACAAGTGTAATCCCAATCTGTAAATGTGTTGGCTTTAGGTAACGAAGCCGTCTTTTTGCTTTTTGGTCGAATCGATAGTATCGTCGGTTTGGTCGGTCTCCAACGGTGGCAAAGGAAGTGTTACTGTGGAAGCTTCTAGCAGCGATCGAGGATCCATATCCCCGCCTAGGTCCATGGATAAAAATTACTAAACAACACCGTGCCTACCACGGTGTACCCGAAAAAGTACACCAGGATGGCCTGCTGGGGCCCATTCATCCAGCGAAAGTCAAGCAGATCGCTTAGCTCGATGTGATTCATTACATGGGTGCAACTGTTTTCCTCCCCATCCTTTACTTGCTTCGAAAGCTTGCGGATCACCTGGCGCTTGATGAACGTACGCTCGCCGGTAAAATATTCCGCCGTATACCAATACAGTACGGGGCTGGCAGCGCACAGCAGCCGGGTGGTTACTTGCACGTGTACGAAAAGCAACGAAAAGATGGTCAACACTAGTGCGTGTACCACAAATACCAGCGCAAAGCGATCGTAGGGACGCATTAGTTTGTGTTGCTTTTTGGTCAAACGAAACAACCCTAACCGGAGGGCGTAGTCCCAATGTTCACACAAATACCGGTAGGAGTTGCTCAGCGTCAAATAAATAGCCGGCAGTGCTAGTAGGAAGTTAGGCAGCTGTTTTAGCTCGTAGTATCGTAAAAAGCCCACATTCCAGTAGTGGCTCTGGACGTACGAGTACGACAGGGGCAGTAAATTTGTGCACCAGGGTGAAGAATCGTCCGTTTTGTTTCCGGCCAGTACGAGCCCATGTTCCGCCGCATACTCGCGCACATGATCGGGAAAATTAAACTTCTGCACGAAGCAAAACAGATAGTAATTGTACACCTGGGCGATGCCATAGTGAAACAGCACAATAATCAGCATCGAGAAGAGCCGCGAGCAGATGCAGATGATGTTGTGAAAGTTGACCTGGGCGGCGATGCGACGCACGGCAAAGTAGAGCACGAACCCGATGTTGAACATCCCGTTCGAGCGGCACAGAATCGACAGGCTAAGCGGGATGGTTAGGAAAATGGACGTCACATCCTCCATGCTCTGGTACATGACGACGAACGAAAGCCACGCGTACAAACTTTCCGTGTACGGTGCGGTGAAAAAGATCGAAGCTGGATTAAAACAAAACAGTAGGACAGCGATTTCCGCCCGCTTTTGGCTGCCGAGCACGTGCTTGCTCAGTCGATAGAGTGCTTTGGCTGCACCGATGAAGCACACCATGTTGAACAGTACGGCCAGCAGCAGCGAAAGCTCCCGGTAGCTTACGAATGTGACCACCTCGTAGCTGCTTAGTGCACTGGACACAATCTTCAGGATGAACGGAAATAGCGGGAAGAATGCGAGCGCATTCTCGTATGTGTAGCCGTGCTCGGCAATGTGCAGGAAGTATTGGCCATCCCAACGATTTAGTCCGCCAAGTGTGAAGCGTACCAGAGCGTCGAGTGGCCTTTCGGGTGCGTCTTTAGCGTGCGGAGCGACAAACACGCCTGCATCGTGATCCGGCAGCAGCAGGTTAGCGACGAGCTGTAGCATTATCACGAACAGGCGGCTACCGATGGCCAGCTTGGTGATTGATATGTGTAGAAAGGATCCGCTTGATGGTGGCAATTCGGTCATGGATGGTGATGATGGGTCCGCGTTTCTATCGTGATTCGGCGTTTCCCCGCGTGTCTGTTGTTGGCTGCTATGGTAATGATGCTGCTGTCGATGGTGATGTTGATGCACATGTTGTTGATGCTGTTGGTGTGATTTTCCATTGCCTACTACGTGCATCCGTCGCTTTGGCGACGTCGTGCCACCGTTGTAACATTCCGAAGGCATTTTTGCACCACCTCAGATCGGTGCAGTTGCCGAGATACATTAATTTTGCTCCTTCTCAGGATGTTAATGCAACGGGAAACAGTTGTATTTATGTTATCGTTGTAGCATTTGAGACCCAAGCTGAAACCGAGTGCTTCGACTGAACAACAATGAAAACTTCACTACACACACACACGCGCGCCGCTCGTACTTTGTTTGGCCCCTGGAAAAGAGAGGGAAGAAATTGTATTCAGGTTTCGTGCCATTAAACGTTAAAAATTGTAAGGAAAGAAAAATGTAACTACCCAATTTTTTCTATTGGGAAAAGTTTTTTAATGCCCTTTTTCCCAGCCGTGTTGGGAACAAAACGCACACCCTCTCACTATAAGGGACTATAACACACTGTTTCACTTTTGGTGGTGGTGGAAAATCCTGATACAAAATCTTTCTTCTTTCCCCGGGGCCAACACACTTCCATGTGACCGTGCTGATCTCGCTCGCTGTACGGTGTAGTGCGCGTGTTTCTTTGAATACAAGGGGGGTGGCTGGCTCTCCCGCTACGAACCATGCGACCAAAACAAAAGCCACGATATTGCTTGCGTAAAGCAAACAAATGCTTGGTGATTCGCAACTAACCTAGATAAACTCCCAATATTGAAACGTTCCACGGTTGCTTAGATGACGGAGAGACTGGGGGTTTCCCTGGTTTTTATTTATCTGTTTGGTTGCTATGTTTGCGGTTTGGTCTTGTTAGGGTAATCGGACCGGGTCGACTACTACCAACACTACCTTAAGCGAGCAATCGAACCACAAAATATAGTCTGGGGATAAAATGAGCTGTTTTACGGAGCTCGGTTCGGGATATAGGTTGGCGAAGGTACGCGCACGCGTTCACCGTACGTTTTCCGCGTGTTTAGAGTTCGCGCGAGAGTTGGGAAAAGTGTTGTGTGTAAATATGTGTGTATTGTATTGCTGAACACGAACATAATGTTACTTACAATAGCGCGAGAACCGGAACACTACCAGAATATGTGTCTGGCCTTAAGTTGTGCACTTTCTTGTGAGTTTATGAACACAGAGAAACCTCATTCTTGTACTGGAAAACTTTGTTTAATTGCAACTTTTCAAGAAGACGAAGTACATAACAACAATTTCCATCTTTCAACTTGCACGAACCAGCAGGAGAGGTTCGGCCAATGCGTCATTTTTTGACAAATGGTTCTTGAAGTGTTGTTTTGGCAAAAAAAATTCTGTTCCTCTACTATCCTCCTCTACCTTATTTCTTCCCTATTACTCAGAATACAATATGTTAGAATAAGAATTTAATATTTCATGTAGAAGAATAAAAGAATCGTTTGAATATTTGAAATATTACCCAGATGCAGAAACGAAATCATTCCACCCGGATAATCGAGCGACCACCATGCTTTGACGTTTCCATTTGCTTTGGTTTTGTACCGACCTTGCAGCTGAGCTTGTTCATTTCTGCTGTTTCCTTTGTTATGATGCATAACAATTTGTGGTCCATATTCGTACGTTGTTTTGTGGTTCCTTAATATTGTGCAGCGTAGTTATGGTGCATTCTTAAACTGAAATCTCGTAACGCTTTCAACGCCGATGTGGGATTGCGCAGTGATTGGTTGCCCGAACGGCCGGTTCAACGCCCAGAAAAGTTTGGCCCGTGTCTCTTTTCATGTGTTTCCGCATCCCGTGCGTGAAGCAAATCGCTTCCGACGATGGCTTTCCATTATCAACAATCCGCGGCTGCTGCGTATGCCCCCGATGAACGTATTCAAGAGTGCCCGCGTCTGTCGCCGGCATTTTGGGACGGATTGTTTCAATGGCGAGTGTCGTAATTTGCTTCCGATCGCCATTCCCACACTCAATCTGCCGGAGGTGAGGCCTGTAGCGCTAGTGCAGCCGATGGATGCGGTGGGCGATGAGCTGGAACGATTACTACGGGAAGAGCGTAGACAGCAGCTGAAGCGACACGGTGCCATCGAGACACCGTTCGATGATGAGACAAACGAAAATGGCAAACGATCAAAAATAGGCATTACTTTGCTGTCATCGGATGTGGACGAAGCCGAATGCAGTACCGGTGATCGATTCATCGACAGGATTATTGAGTTCGATGTAAAACAAGATTATGACGATGCGTCGTTGGCTAGCGATTTAAGACTGTCGACGGTGTGCGGTGAAAGTTATGGGTTGTCCAGTTTCACCGGGTTGGTGATGAACCGATCTGCTGATTTGGATGCACTGAAGCAGGTGGAAATACTAAACGAACCTCCCGAGACGTTGTTGAATGATTCCCCCACACCGGCCGATCGATCGGGACACGTGCCGATAGAAAAGGGATACGAACAGCTCGTTCGAGAGTTCGCCAGTGAGGCTAGTAATGATGAGCAGGAGGAACAGCATATCCAAAGAAACGCGGACTGTTTGAACCTACATGATGATAAACCGCAGACGGCGGAGGACAACACTATGAAGCTGAGTAGTACTTCACGGTTTCCAAAAGGTATGTATGTGTTTAAAATATTTTTAGAAGAAGTTGCGTCTCGAGCCCCTCAATGAAACCTATCAGAACGTCAATAAGCAACATTACTCGAAATGATCTAATATAGGTTTGCCATGTGCGGCGCTTGTGTGACTTTATCTCTTCAATCAACATTCCGAGTTGCTGCACGTCTTCAAAGTTTCGAATCTATCTGGTATTACTGTTTAAGGTGAGGTGTCAGGCAACCTATTAGGTTTAATATTGTTTCTACAAGGTTATCGAGTTTTTTTTTCACAAAAAATACACAATGGCAAAGGTTGCAGTGTTTAAGCTGAATTTCGGTCTAATATTTTTCTAAATTTTATATAACTCAAGTGCGCTAAAGTAAGTAAAATTTAAACCTGAATAATTGAATGCGATTTGTTGATTGGAGCTTTTTGTAACGTAGTTGTTTTGTTTTTAATTACTTCTAATTAACGGTCTGGGTGCTACTATTACTTATTAATATTAGTATGACAATAGTTGACGCTGTCGAGAAAACATTTCACATTATTTGGTTCTTGTTTAATGCAAACTTAGAAGATTCTGCTCAACGTAACTAAAATATGCGATCATTTTCCAGTCGCAAGCAGAACAAACAAACGATCAAACGATCTTCCAAGCGAAACGCTTCAGTTTGTTTACACTCAAGCCGTCAAAATGTGCAGCCGGTTTTGAACGAAGCTAGTGTCAAAACCAACCATCTTGTTTGAAAGAAGATGTCACTCATTTAACGAAACGTCATGCTGGGGCGATGTGTAAATACATCTATCATCGTGAAACGAATTTAAACTTGATTGTGTGCAGATGCAGCAGCTGCTAATCGCTCTGCTGTAGCTTAAATTACGCTCCAGTGTCCCCCAAACTCACATCAGCCTTGTACATCGAAGTCTGAGCAAGATTGCGTACGGTACAGTATCTTGTACCGGGTTGTGCGTGCGTGCAGAAGGATTCCCCATCCAAGGATCAGCGCTCTACAAAAGAATTACGGTGTTGTGATTGTGTGTGTGTGCGGGCTTGTATGCGAGTAAGGGACACGGTCTTTTTCATGATACGCGGCACTTGATGCCCTGCTGTTTGAAAACCGCGGAGAAAGTTGCGCCCACAGGAGTGTCGAGTGCATTTCGGTGTTGCTAATCGCGTCCAGAATCTGCAAACAAGATTTTGCCACCCCAAAGGACGGAAGGTCGTGCATTGCGTTATTGGGTTGGCGGCTCACTGTAACTAAGGTGGGGTTGAGTACAAGCGTAAAACCGATAGGTGGCGGCGACAGTGACGACGATTGAAACCAGACCGAAAGCCTCTCCCTTTCCGGACGCGCGCAGAGTGGTGCATTTTTGGAAAGTCCTGCGAACGCAACGAAGCCCGGGAGTTCGAGAGTACTTGCGAAGGAACAGCCGGAACCAGAATGTTGCCATGTAAGCGAGCAGTGCACATTTTCCACGGGTGGTCACTTCCTTATTGTTTTAGCAATCGTTATTTACTTGTGAACTTTGCCGGATCCATATCATTTCCTGTTTTCTTTTGTTCTCTTGGTGGGTGCGTATGTGTGTTTTATTTGTTTGTTTGTTTGTGCGCGGGTTGCTATACGTTCTGTTTTGTGAGTGGCTTTAACAATGTTTAATTATATAATACTCGTGTTGCTACTGGTGGTGTGTGGCCATATTTATGCGGTGCCCATGGTTCTGCTGCGTTGCTTTGTGTGACAAATTCGGACGACATACACGATGGCAAGCTTTTTAATGCTGCAATGCGGATTAAGTGGAGCCTTGCTTCCCCTAAAACCGTTTCCAAGGGTCGTATTCCGACAGGTGAAGCCGCTTACAGAAACATGATCTAATTAAAGATTTTTTTTTTTGGAAGCCGTGGTTTTGTGTCTGGATGGATTAATGGCAGCCAAACGAAAATCTCCAACACTGTGTCATTTAGCAATGAAGATCAACGTGGCATCCTTAAAAAGATGTCCGACCGCAAAGGGGCTTAATATCCTTACACATAGATTTCGTTTTCTTTGTTCGGTTCGGTGCTGTTGCTTAAAAACAACGTTCATTCCCCGTTAAACTGGATTGATGGTTCCGAAGCAAAGAAAATTTCGCTTTCATCAGACCTACCGTTGTTGGTGCACACCCGGGTATCTAGGTCAACGTTAACAACCAGCCCACCCGACCGAAAGCGAAGCAAAGAGAACGGTCGAAAAGCAGCTGGGAAATGTGATGGCCCCCGCGATGATGATGAGCGTGCTTACACACAGAATTTGCTGCGATGGTGTATGTGTACGCACACGAAAAATACACAAAAATGGAGAATAAGATTTTGTGCAATCTGAAGGCGAGAAAAAAAAAAACGTGATACATCAGAATCCCATGTTTAATGCATGGTGCAATTGACCATTTGGCTTGGTGCATGCGCGTGATCATTTTTATTTGTTTGAGCCTCGTGCGTGAAGGGATAAACAATTCAACTGTACACACATACAGCGAACGATCATCATTCAATAAGAGTACAGTACAGTATCGTCAATCACAGTACAATTAATTATAGGCGCTGATTTATTTTTTTTGAGGGTTTAAAAATAATTTTACAGCAGCGTTTTCCACTCGCGTGGATTGTTTACTTATTCTGAAAGCGTTTAATAGGGACCGACGGGTGCAGATTGTGCGGAAATGTCTGACCTATTTTTCCGATGATGTACTCCATACAGCTAGGCTCTTTATTTGAAGAAAAATCATTGATAACGAGTGCCCTTGTTTAGCGTAAATGTAAGAGTAAGTAAGAGTTAAACTACTACTAGATAAAGAAGAATTAATACGGGATATTGTCGTTGGTCATTCGATCAGGTGGAAAAGCAAGCAGATTAGGGATGCGGAAAATAGCAGGATAGGACCCCACATAATTTCCAATCACGTTCAAATAAGCCTGAAAATCCTTATCTTATAGAATCTCAATCGAATCCCTAGCGATCTCTATCCTAATCCGAATCCTAATCGAATCCCAAGGTGATCGAATTTAGCATTCAGCATCGAATCTGTTTCGAATCATTCTTGGCATTGAATATTCGAAGCAGGCTTAAATGACTGAAATTTTTATTTACATTCAAGTACGACGGCTCTCCGCCGTACTGTCTGCCCTTGGATAAAACCCAAGACTCAGAAAAAAAACATCTAAATGGAAAATAAGATTCCTCATTAAATTGGGGTTTTGTTCTTTACACAAAAGCAACCCCGCAAAACACCCATTGCAGAAACGGTGGGCTACCTTCCCCACAGAAGAAAAATCCAAATTTTGGTTTGGATCAAGAGCTCCTTTTTTTTGAGCACTTTTTTCAAATCATTCTGTTCCTCACATTTTTAGCCAAAAGATTTACGGTATCGTCTTTCGGATGATAATTCCGTTACTTTGTTAAACTCTTCCAACTCTTGTTGGAAAATGTTGTATTCCAGTTGATTCATCAAGTTGTGTCACACCACGAGGACAATAAATTGTTATGACTGCAATATTTTCAACTTCGGTAAATCAACTCCTCTTTACTATGTCTCGTGTCTCATTTTTGTGTTGTTGTACACTAATAATATAACTGCACCTTTTATGCCTTCCAGTTTATTACACTACATTTAATGTATGCTCGTGGGATCCGATTATTTACCGCTAAACAATCACAGACTTCCATTTCCAACCTTTCGTTCTAGATGATGTTTACGATGCCATCTTGTTTATCATTTTCCTGCGCTTTGTCATGCTGTTTATCTTCCTCGTGAAGCGATTTCGTTAATGTGATTTTGTTCCTTGAGATTAGAGTCAAGTGTATACATATGACAGAAAAGAAGTACAACTAAAAGGTGTGAAGAAAAGTACACCTTTACTTAGTGATAAGCAACAGGGACAACAGCAATAGCAAACAGTCTGTACATTTTTGTATTATGACGACACACTGTAGTGTGCAAAACCGTATAGTACGGTGCATAATTAATCTGCCATCCAATTAACATAAAACCTGTCATCGTTTTTAAGCTGATAGGCGAAAATTGCAAAGCGGCATTGAGTAATCCGTTACACTCTTTGGTTGCTCCCCAGTAGCCGCTTGACTTGATAGTGTGATTTTTGTTTGATAATGGATTTAGTGGTCGCTTTGCGCTAGAGCACTGACCTTGGTACAAATTGGGAGTATGTATTCTGAATCATTCGTATCAGCTGAGCCGAAAAACGCGCTTTTGCTTCGCGTTAATCACATGAAATCCATATTTGATGGAAACGATGGAGGAAGATCCACTGTTGGTGCGATTGTCGAGTGGAGTCTTCTTGTATTTGATTGTGGCTGTTGGTACATTACCGTCACACATCTTATCAACAACAGGAAGAGCATGCATGCATGTTGGTCGATGTGTGAATGTCAAAGGATAAGGTTGTTGTGTGGAATGTTGTTAAATGTTTTTCTAGTATGAATATAGTCCAAGAACCTGCTGACCGAAGAACAGTTCAGCTTTGGCCGCCATGCTGTCATTAATACTGAAGATGTGCTGCCATCGGGGTAGACTTTCGATCTGTGACACTCACATCACGTCACGAGCGATCTGTAGCATGCGTGTGATGCTTTCTCTTTTTTCTTTTCCGTGTGATTGCAGCTCCACTCAACGAAGAGTTCTTCCAGAAGTGTCGTACCGACTTTTACGACTGCCCAAAGAATGTGCTCGCGCAGAACGTGTGCACCCGGATAGACCCGTTCGATGCGTGTTTGTCGCGAAAATCGCTAGAAAACACGCAACACGTCTTCACGTATAAGGTGGGTGTGGGTTCTACACGGTACGATGGAATGCTTCGTTGCTATTAATCAAATTTGGTTTCCTCGCAGATCGAGAACGAAGGCAAACCGCTGACGAACCAGAAAAGTTCGGGCCGCTGCTGGCTGTTTGCGGCACTGAACTGCATTCGCATCCCCTTCATCAAGCAGTACAATCTGGACGAGTTTGAGTTTTCGCAGGCGTATCTGTTCTACTGGGATAAGATCGAGCGGGCCAATTACTTCCTAAACAATGTGGTGGACACGGCCAAGCGGGGTGAAGCGGTTGACGGACGTTTGGTATCGTTTCTACTGAACGATCCAACGTGCGACGGTGGCCAGTGGGACATGCTGGTTAATCTGATCAACAAGCACGGGCTGATGCCGAAGAAATGTTTCCCGGAAAGTTACAGCTGTGAGGCAAGCACCCGGATGAATTCGGTCGTAAAGAGCAAGGTAAGAGTTTGGGTGGTCGGATGCCTCGAAAGGATGAGCCTTTTTAAAGCGTATTTGTCTCACCCCCCCCCTGTCAGCTCCGTGAGTATGCGAAGGATTTGCGCAAACTGATCGACAATGGTGCATCGGACGATGAGGTGAAGGAACGGATAAAGAAGCAGATGAACGAGGTGTACAACATCGTTGGCATTTGTCTTGGCATTCCGCCGGAAAAGTTCACCTGGGAGTACTATGACAAATCGAAGAAGTATCTTAACATCGGTCCGATCCGTCCGATCGATTTCTACGAGAAGTATGTGAAGCCTTACTTCAACGTTGACGATAAGGTGTGTTTGGTGACGGATCCGCGCGCATCGAACCTGTACGGCCGCTCGTACACGGTCGACTGTCTCGGGAATGTGGTGGGTGGACGGCAGGTGCTGTACAACAATCAGCCGGTCGAGCTGCTGCTCGATTTGGTCACGAAAGCGCTAAAGTTTGGTGAACCGGTCTGGTTCGGGTGTGAGGTTAACAAACGTTTTGCCGGCAAGCAAGGCATCGAAGATTTGGATGTGTAAGTATGAAAGTGGAGACAGAGAGATAGCAATAAGGATGGCTGAATGGGTTTTTTTCGGCTGTTATTTGTAGGCATGACTTCAAGCTGGTTTTTGGAGTAGACATTCAGACTACGATGGATAAGGCCGATCGGCTGCTGTACGGCGAGTCGATGATGACACACGCGATGGTGTTTACGGGAGTGTCGGTTGATGTGAGTATGGTTTACAGTTTCAACGTTACGATTAAATAATTATGTCTCCGTACTTTCGCGATAGGAAAAAATGTGAAAATGAAATCATTTGAATACTGGGTTAATCTGGGTGAATTATGTGTTGGTTTTATGTGCTGAAGAACTATTTTTGGGGGTAAAAATAATTTCATTTGTGGAAACAAATGCTAAAAAAGTGGTTATGAGTTTGATACTCGCCCAGAAAACACATAAAAACGGATTGATTATGTTACAACAATCCATGCTATCAAAAGGCCTTTTAAGGCCTATTTAACGTCTGAAAACGAGAGTAATATTGTTTTAAAATATTTTTTTATGGGATATAAACTATATACTATATATTTTCGCATTCTTTCCTACCGCAAGATGTTTAAAAACCCCCACACAGGCATCATGAAAAACTAGGGTTACATTGAATTCTCTTTCTCTCGCTCTCTCTCTGATCTATCAAATGCAGCCCAACAGCCAAAAGCCGACCAAGTTCCGCGTGGAAAACTCCTGGGGTGAGGATCGTGGCGAGAAGGGTTACCTAATAATGACGGCCGAGTGGTTCAAAGAGTTTGTGTTTGAGGTGGTCGTCGATCGCAGCATAGTGAGCCAGGACGTGCTGGATGTATTTGATCTCCCGCCAATAGTGCTGCCCGCCTGGGATCCCATGGGCACGCTGGCGAAGTAAAACGGATATTGATTTGAGCGCCGTGCTACGTGATGTGCGTTTCGTTTGTTCCATCGCGGGCAGAAGCAGCCGCACACGTCTATGATCCATCCATGCTAGGAAGAAACCCGTTTATTCGCTATAAAATGCTTTTCCTAAAAAGTCATACAATCATCTAAAGTAATTTTTGCAGCTTGTAGATATGTATGTTCGCTTCACAGGCGCTTAGTGCTGTCGCTACTGCTGCCTACCGTTTTGCTGCAACGACGGATGGTTTCTAACACCCCATTTTTGCATATATGGAACAATCACGCCCTCTAAAATCCTTTTTCCCTTATGGTGTAGACCTCCGTGGTTGTGCTGATGGGTGGAACAACGACCGCTGCGCGTTACGCCCGTTACATATAAATTGAATTACTCTGATATACAAACAATTAAAATTTAGGGATATAGGTTGAACAAACAAAATGTCCGTTAGATATGAGATGAAAGCGATACGAAAGCAGAAGAAAGAAGTGTGAATAATAACAAGAATTATAACATTTTTATAACGAAAAAAAGGAGAAATAGAATTTGCAATATATTTCAATATCTCTCTAATCCATAACCGTGGGTGGTGTTTAGCACACTCTCTAACTGTGTATTTTGTTTACTAGAATTTTGTTTCATCACGACACGTGTATCGTGTGTGTTGTTTTACGTCTTTTTGCGGGCCACATTTCTGCGATAGATATCGTACTCGTACCGCAGCTTTGACCATATGCCTTGGCACATTTTCAGTAGCCGCGTATCAGGTACCGTTTGCTTCCGTTCGTGGCGGTACACGTGCCGTACGATGTGTCCAGCGGCCGCAAACTGCTCCCTCTGTACAAGCGATATGGCAAGGTACAGCTTGCACCGGGCAACGAGTGAAGGATCACCCAACCGAAAGGCTAGCTCCATTTGGTGCAGCGAAATTTTACCCGCCGTATCGGCACAGGCCGGTTGATAATTGCCGAGGGCGGAGAAGGCACCACCGAGAGTTGAAAGCCATGCCATTAGTTCGGTTATTTCCACCAATTCCCATATCATGCGGACGGCACGTTCACCCCTGTAAGTCGATTGAAACCGGTTGGCTGTGTATAATCAAACTATCTTCGAATGGATGCGAATATCCAGGCCTTACCAATGGTAATCTAAGTGCTCTTTGGCGGGAGGAACCAGTTTTACGACGAGTGTTTTCGACGGTACACCATAGTTTGCCAGTGCATTTGCCACTTTAAGCCGATAGCGATGAAAGAATCGTAAATTGAGTAACAAATCTACTAGCTGAAGCGGTTCGGTTGTGATGCACGACGGAATGTTTTTGGGTCGGGTTGCTTGTTTTCGTATCCGAATGGTATTTCTTTGAACATTGCATTTCTCTATACTTCCAAAGTAATCACAAATGTAGAAAAATATCCTTGCCATCCGCACTATTTTTCGTGTTTTAATAGTAGAAGGAACGAGCGGGGCAGAATTAGCCGCATACGAGTTTGTTATTGTTTTTATTTATAAGTTGGACGTGCTTGACTTTGATCGTTTGTTTAGTGTAACTAGTTGAAGGTTTGAAAATGCTTTCCCGAGCAACAATTAGGTTTCGGTTGAAAGAACATAGAGGGCGCTCGCTCACTGAGTTTGGTGTTTGAAATGGTCGTTGTTTTGGTAGTGAAAATAGCAAAAAAGAGTTTTTATTCATTTTTGATTAAAAAGAAGAAAAAATAGTAATGTACGAGAAATATTCATTAGCATTGCTTATTAATGCAATCTCTTGAACGAATATGGCTAGCAATTAGTGAGATAATAAAGGTTTAACTTTGATTAAAAATGACTTTTCTTGCTAATTCTCTTTTTAATCTTTTGAATTAAATTTAATTTAATTAAACACTTGGAAATCATAATTTGTCAACGATTTTCAACAACACACAAATACACAATTAACACATATTTTCTTACTTTATTTGAGCTATATATGTGCTCAGCACGCTGAAATCGTATTAATAAATATCGGTACAAAAGTAGAGCTCTGCAAGCCTTAAGGTTGGTAGATCAAATAAAAGGCAGCTACTGTTGACGACCTAACTCCACAAAGGTGCGCCTTTGTGAAATTCCTAAGCGTAAATGAAATGTTTTGCATCATATTTCAATTCTCTTTTACTTTGCACAATTTCATCTTCTGTCGGATTAGTTGATACAAATAAAGTAGTGCTCGTTAAAATAGAAGTGGTTATAGAAAAAATCAACATCAAAATCAAATTCCACATTTAACCTGCTGTGCGTATGGAAGATGTAGCTTCAGACGACAGCTGACATGGATTATACAGAAATGGTTACCCTAGCACACCTAACCTTTACTGCACCCAAATTGCAGCTTTGTATCTCTGTTCCCTAGGCCATAATACCTAACCTAAAGCAACACCTAACGCATCTTATTATGTTTTATTATCCGGTTCAATCTATAACTATCGCCCAGCCGGCGATATACTTCCCACGTTGTCCCAGCCACTGACTCCAATCGATCTTCCATAACTAGGGCCCGTGCCCTTGGACCAGAGCTGAAGTTGGCCCTGGGCAAGGAGTTCGAGTCGAGGAGTCGAGCACGCTGGACACCGGATTGTTGTGGGGGATATTTTTTTGTCGGACACGCCTTCAGACCGCTTGCATCGATCATCATCGTCACAAACCGGCTCGTTTTTGGCCGATGCGGCGCAAAGGGTCTTCATTAGCGCAGTAGATAGTAAAGTTGGAGCAGTATCAGGCCGACGATTAGAAACACCGTGGTGTTCACGATCAGCTCCTTCTTGCGCATCGCCTGGCGGGCTCGCTTCACGTTGTTTAGGTCCTCCTTGAAGAAGTATTTCTTCAGCCCTGGCACGGCAACCTCGAAATACAGACGCCAGCTGTAGTTTCGGTTATCGCAAGGGTACTGTTGGTGGTCTACTGGGCTCATGCTGTCGATGGAAACAATAGAAAGGAGATGGGAAAATGTTAAATCATTTGCAAATTGACCATATATTTGATAAAACACGTTATCTGGGTGGCAAAGTTTAATTGGAAGCATGTGGTTAATGTATTGAATCTTTTCACCACTAATTAATCGTTGTCGTGTGGATAATTACGAGAGTTTTGGAGCTCAAACCACCCTAAACAACTAACTATTGCCTAAACAACGGTAATAACGATTTCGAGCTCATATAAGCTTCTTTGTTTTTTCTCTGTTCTCTGCAACGAAGAGTATGAGGTAAAGCAATTTGAAAAAAAAAATTACCATCATTAACCATCGGAATTCATTAGGAGTTGGAACGTATAATAAACAAACAAAAATGATGCGTGCTTTCCATGAAGCAAGAAACGAAAAAAACATATGACCAAGTGATGATCGTTTTTGCTCTCTCTAAAAGTTTGCCCTCTTAAAACGTTGGCTACTTTTGACCAACTTTTTGTGATGTCTATTCCTTAATTTATATTACTACTGACCAAACTGACTTGTGTGCCGTTGAGTAGTTTCATTACTACATTACATTATAGGCTTTTATGCGCCAAGCAGCCATTTTTTGTTAGTATGCAGACCGCTGCTAAAGCAAACGTTGCATTGCCAACCACAAGCTAGAATGCCCCGGACAGATACTTACGCCAGATACAGGTCCTTCATGTTCTGATTGTCAAAGAAGTATGTGGTGTTGGAGAACTTCTTCACCGTGGCAACGACCTTATCGATCTTCATGTACGTATCGACTAGACGAGGCTTCTCGCCGCGGAACTTCAAGGCCATGTCCATGATGTAAGCGGGCAGATAGTGTAGCACTAACGAGTACAGCCGGAACATGATCTCGTTGCTCGAGGCGAAGGTGATCGGTCGGTAGATCCCCGTCAGGAGCGGATGCTTCTTGCACGCCTTCTCACACTCACGTCTTCGTTCGTCTGTTGGAAGTTGGAAATGGTACCCGCCCGCCAAATAGGTCGTGAAAGTGAATGTTTCTCACATCTGCCGGGTACTGGACACTTACCAAACGTTAGTGGATTGTCGGTGGAGCTGACACAGTTGTACACCAGCAGTTCCGGTTCCTGAGCTCTGGAAAAGGATTATCAACGCACGGTGTAATTAAACCAGCCCAGCTTGAAACTAACGCCTCACGGAGTATATTACCTTTCGATGTATGTTTTCCATCCGACGGCAATGATCGCGTTCGAAACGTAGTCCACCGGCACGGTATCGATCGTCACCTCCGGATCAATGTGGCTCGTGCGGATAAGACCATAGTACCAGCCGATGAACGTGCCGTTTGTGCCGTAGATCGAATCGCACCAGCCGGGTATCGGTTCGTTCAGGCTGGCCATAACGCAGGACGGGCGCACGATCGCGACCGGGAAGTGTTGGCGATATTCGAGCGTTAGCGCTTCGGCGAGCGCCTTCGTGAAGGTGTACGTGTTGGGCCATTTGAGTGAGTACTTGATCACGTCCTGTATCAACTTCTCGTCGTCGAGATTGGCCAGGATCTTTTCCGGGTTACAGTCGATCGGATAGACCCGCTCCTGAATGTGTTCGTCGTAGCTGTTCGAGTATGCCGTTGAAACGTACACGAAACTCTGCGGACGGACGATACAGACAAACGGAAGCAAAGTTGTAATGCTGAAATGGCGCACGGTTTCGCTGAAGTACGTACCTGTAGGTTTTTGGACTGACGGCCTATCTCTAGCGCGGTTCGTGTGCCAGCAAGGTTGATCGTGATTGCTTTGATCATTTCTTCGTCAAACTTTACCGTGGCCGCAATGTGCAGGATGACATTGGTGTGCTCCTTCAGATAGTCCAAGCTTTCCGGGCACAGATCAAAGTTGGGCTTCTCGAGATCGCCTTCGATCACACGAATCCGGTCCTGGTAGTTGGGATTCTTTTTAGCTAAACGTTCGAATATCTAGAAGAGATAGAAGGGTGTTCAGCGTTAGATTCTAAGTAGCCGATTCGTTTATCCGATTTATCTAGATGCTAGCGATCCCTTTCTATTTTCTGTATGCTACATCTAACCGGAGTTACCCAATGTCTCTTCACGTCTGACATCTGAACCAAGCTGTGGCTTGATTGCACAATTAGTGTCCGAACTTTCCCTAGGGGGGTATTCCTGCATGATGCTTACCAGCTTCAAAAGTTCATGGTAAGGTTAACCCTCACAGCAAATGGCGATCAACAAAAACAAAAAAAGGTTGTTAGTGGCACTAAAACAACCACGCATAAGCTTTAAGATTTTCGATGAAAGGCCTCACGGCTGTCGGAAAGTGTCGGCCGAAGCGAAGGGAAATTACTTTCCGTTTCAATAATTAGAAGCCAATCAGATCGGTCAGCGTTGGAGGTGATCGTCTGGCGGCGGGTCCGGGTGTGTATATTAAGCGTTGAGTAAGCGCGCCATGATTATCTTTTCATCCATTTTGTTTAGCGAGAATGACTGTCCCATATTTGCCGCGCACGCCACGTGGCCCTTAGTCCAATTCGATGTGCCTAAGTATGTTATCATCCTGCCCGATCGATCAAAACCCAAATTGCTGACGACCATTTGATGTGTTTATCGTGGAAGTGTTTGGACGCTTGGACGGGCAGCAGTGCACGGTTTGTCAATTTGATTTGTGCTTTCGCGTTGTGCTCGTGTCATGGGTGTTATAGGTCAAAGATCGCTTTACGATTGTTTAATAATTCGGCGTTTATAGTTTAATGGAGAGCAAAATTACATGCACAAGAAAACCATTAATCATTGCTACAATCATCGTTCCATCGTTTCTGGGCCTCTCCTGGGTCTGCTGAGGCAAAGGGTCTGCTGAGGAACTTCATTAATACTCCGTTCTTTTAATATTGTGTTGTGTTAAAAATTGTTATCTTGTGAGCAATTTGAAATGCTTTTTTAAACATGTTTATCTATCAAAACAAGTTTGCGGTTGCTTTTTTTTCTGGTGTTGGTTTGTGTTTGAGCAAAGCTCCACCCGTTTCTTCGAACAGCACAGTCGCCGCTTGCACTAAATTACATTCGCGCGCGGCCAATAAAAAAGGTAACATTTGATTGCCTCGTGCTTAATTGCTATCCATCTAATCAGCTTTACTTTTGCTACTGATGTTGTTGCTTCTCGTTGCAAGTTATGTTAGGTTTGATTTTTAGCACCGATTTCGTCGAATTTCTGCAGTAAAAAAAATTTGTTTCTGTGTGTCTGTTTCTCTCTTATTTCATTCGGTGTGCAAGTAAGAGAGCTGGTGATCTAATGTTAAAGTACAAGCATTGTAGTGTATACTCGTAGTGCATCATATTTAAGATGGGTGCCCGTTCAAGCGACTAAAACCCTTGCGATCTTCGTTTAATTCCTTAAGGAAAATTTTTGTATCCAACGCTTGAAGCAGAGGAGCGAAAAAAGGCTTTACGTTTTTTTTACACATTGTCCTGTAGCGTTTCGGCCACCGGCATGACATAACTGCTAATGGATATCCATTAAAAAATTGTCAGCCTAACTACTACAGCGGAGCCTTAGCTAGCGGTCCGGAGCGGAGTGAGAAGAAAACGTAACAAAAATAATAAAACACTACCCCGTGTACATTAGCCCCCCTTGATATAGCTTATTCCATTTGTCCTCATTTTGCACTGTCGTGTCACTGTCACCGCTCAGCCAACTTTTCACCGATTGAATTCCGTTGTGACGTTTACTTACTACATACATCGGTTGCCGGTTTTGTTTACACGCCGTTCTGGCACACCAGTCGACTAGTTTTGGGTTACCGAAAAGTAACACATTTGTGCCGGTGTGTGTGTGTTTTATCGGTCAATACCGCAAAGGCTTGACAATTAGGGGGTTAGTGAGTCGCGCTGCAGCGAAAGCGATCGTGCAAGATCTGGCTGTCTACTATGACAGGTTCGCACAAGCAAGCGAGTTTGGTGAGGTTAGGTGTGGTTTGAAATTTGGAATTTCTATAAATTCCGGTACTAGTCACGCTACATACAACACACCGTGTCCGGATGTTGTGCAGTAATGGCGTAACGATGATTGGTGGTCGTGCAAAAGCCGTCCCAATGCCTTCCCCCGGGGGAATGGTGGCTAGTTGTCGCTTCCACATCCGACGGGACCGTGCACGATAACGAATGAAAGGGTCATCACTTAACCGACGACGGCTCCATGTCCATGTCAGCCTTGCGTAACGAGGCGGTCACTAAGGCGAATGCACCAAGGTATGGCGAATAAAGATTTTCCTTTTTGTATTTTTTTGGGGTCCCATCACGGTTACCGGATTACGTTTTGTGTCCACAGCGGCGGTTCGAAATTATTCAAAAGAAAACGCAGTGTTTTCCATTGTTTTTCACAGCTCACTGCATTTTGTTGCATCGTGGAGAGAAATGCAATCGGAAGATTCCGACTTCCAACACTACTCTTTGCCTTTCCTCATAGAGAAAAAAGTGTTTGTTTCTTTCCCTTTTAGGTTTCTTCGTACCGTGTTTTTAAGACACCTATATTAAAGGACGTAAGACTTGCAGTTGCCGGTCCTAATATCTAAACGCTCGTGCTATCCGCCGTGCAGGGCATGTGCGACGATTAACACCAAAGAATTGACCGTTTCGGCAATAAACAAAATTAAAACAGTCAAATCGAAGAACAAGAAGGTCAAATCGAAAGTATCACCCCTCGCTGGATGGAGCTTGAAACAACGGCAGAGAAGAGTGGAAAACTGGTTTTATCCGTTAGCTTAAACCACCCCATCCAAAATCGGGGTGAGATTAGGTTAGCTAATATGATTGATTTTGAGAAATGTTCAGCCTCGCGTCACTCTTCACAAGCGGCAATCATTAGTATTAGTGATCGTGTCTAGCGTGAAGAAGGGGACGCATTTAACAACTTAGAAGAAAAAATAAATAGATAAAGACACACACACACACACACACACACACACACACACACACACACACACACACACAAGAAGCATGTGATCAACTGGAATGCGCCATCGCCAAACTGGAGCTTCTTGGAGGACGGTTCGATGGACACGATCAGAAGGCATCATAAAAACTGAACTTTGACACTGTCCCCACAGTTTTAGTATGTGCATACTAAAGCAGGCCCTCCAGCAGGCCAGTATAGCGGTGAACTTTGTTCGTTCGGCTTTCGGCCGTTGGTACACCGATCGGATGCTGCATCGATAATTTATGATGCCCCCTTTCGCATGATCAGGTCCAGGTGGTCCACCTTCAGACAATGGTTCCGTTAGTGGCCCAAGCCACCACTTCTTGGCATTATCAAAAATCAGCCGGCGTACGGTAAGGTACTGTCCTTATGGCTCAAATTGCCCTCTAAATCAGACATCAGACATCAGGATTTGGATAAATGTTTCTTTTTTTAGCTCTCCAGCAAGCAGACGCCATCCCACCGAGTGAGAATTTAAACGATCGTCAACGGCTGAACCTGATCAGTTTCACTACGGTGTGGATCGTTCGAGAAGATGCTTTTTGACCTTCGATATGTGGACCCATTCGGCGTGCGCAGGAGAGTGTTTGAAATGTTTGGACAGAGCGTTAGCATGACGTGATCGCTTTCGTATCGGTTCGCCTGGCGGGTAGCGGTATGAAGGCAATCGCCGAAAAACAAAACAACCAGGAACTGAACATTTGCAAACAGGTTTTCAAGTGCAGCATACCACTTTACTCCTATCAAGCAGTTAGCTCGATAATGTACAAACGCAAAAAGGGTTCGTTTATTTAGCGTTTTACGGATAATTGTCGTTGTTTCCTTCTTTCCATTTACAGCAGATTCGTCTAGATGCTGCTCTATAGTTGGTCCCTTTAAAGTGGTTTGTCTTGATGAGGTGTTTATTGCCTCTGATGTCTGAAATTGGTCATTCAATCCAGGGACCATAAATTTGTTGTGGACCTATGCGTTGTTTCAGGAAATATTTACAAGGGACTAAGGTCCTTATCTTGCTAATGGTAGTATTGAAATTCCATCCATCAGATTACTGTTTCCGATGCTACTACTAACCCAAAGAAACATGAGTACTACTGACCTGGTAGCGAATTGTATAATTTGCAAATGTTGCTACTGAACAGTAGCCGATATGCCGTGCCCGATATGCTATCGGTGTTAGAAGACCAAATTATGGTAATTGTCCCAAGCAGCCCCGAACACAAAAAAAAAGCTATAAAACGGTATCTTCCCCCATAGTTTGCATGCGACAAAACGGCACAACTCATTCATGCTGTTCATTCAAAGTTAGCAGAACTCACTTGCTATAATCATCTGATACGAATGTAAATGTTATGCGAGAAACACACTCCGATGCTGATAGCTTGACACTTTGCAAACGTAAGCTTGATAGTTGCCTTTACGAAGGCAAAGGCAACCATTCTGATGGATTAGGCATAATGAATGTATCGACAAACGGGACAACAGTTTTAGCACAAATTAATTTACACGTTGCTCTACGATTTAGTTACGTCGCGTGCCTTTGTTTTTTGTCCCTAGTACGCGCCACCACTTTCCTTTCTTCTGTCACCATCCTTAATGTTGGTTTAATAAATTTATTCAAATTCGATTCGATTCGTTTGCAGTAGTCTCGAGATCGAATTTT
Source organism: Anopheles maculipalpis (assembly GCF_943734695.1). Classification (NCBI taxonomy): domain Eukaryota; kingdom Metazoa; phylum Arthropoda; class Insecta; order Diptera; family Culicidae; genus Anopheles; species Anopheles maculipalpis. Next base: position 28,364,578 of record NC_064871.1, on the reverse strand, counting down.
GTTTTTCCTCCATTCTACCTCGAAACAAGGTGGTTGCACTTATGGGTGAATGTTGTGGATCGTAAAATTTGTCTGCCCCTCAGTATTGACCACCATATTGTCTCACAGCTTCCGATCAGCTGTAAGTCCGTACCATCTCTGGCAGGTCCGATGAACCGGTTTCGAATGAAACGAAAGTAAAAACTTCCGCAAACATTTATATTTTCTTTTATTTTTTTTTGTTGGCATCGCTGGATTTGTGTCTGAGGCGAACCAGTTTGGTTCGCTTTCTGCTGGGTAGCTTCCCGAGTCTCGATTATGCAAATTAGTGCGAGGATTCTTTAGTGATTTATCTGTGTCGCTCCTTAATGTTCCAACCGGTCGTGAATCGTGCTCTGGTTCTGGAAAATTTTGCGTTTTTCTGTAGAATAATTAGGCGAGCATGGAAGGCAGATAGAGCAAGGAGCGTATTGACTAACTGGTTAGATCATTAGTGTGCAATCGTGGATCGCGAGTGGCGGAAACTTCCGATACCGTACCGATAGTACTGCGCTCGGATCATTTGTGGATGTGTAAGAAAATGAATTCTCGGCCCCGCCGCCATTTGCTATCAAAACAATGACTGTGCTGTGATGCAATTAACATTCTGTCACTGTCACCAACGGGTGCGCGATCAGGTACGATCAAAGAAGCACGCGCACGCGTTTGGAAACGACAAAGTCGTACCGTCCATGTTTGTGTGCCAGGGTGGGGGAGGATTTTGTACCCCAGGGAAGTAACATCAAGGTTTCGCCATTCGGAATTATGGAGCAGCAAGTAATGTTCTTTATCGCCGCATTAGCTGCAAATTATAATTCCAACTCTCCGTCTTCTAAATATTGGAAGTGGACAACAAAGGTTGCACGCTAGGGTTGGTCGGACGGGGTTGGAAGAATTTGGACGTTTGAATTATTGAATACCGTCGCACGTTAATTAGTCCTTCATCTACGCATCATCTGCAGAACACGTGGTAATTACAGAGGAACTTGCACACACAGACATAGCTTGTAATGGAGTTCCAAAACTCAACCAAATCGATGTCACGAACGGAGCTCATCGTACGATTCATTTCCGGCCGTGATGCAGGTGACCATCGCTTCCATCCGAAACCGTCGCTGAAGCCAAGGTTTCCTTCTTGCCGCTTTTGGGAGCGTTAACTTAGTGACTGCAGTGACCTACTGCTAACGGCAAAAACGGAAGAACTAGTTAAGACCTTTTCCGCCACTAGCATAACTCATGCACCGTTTCATCGTATCAGCTCGTGTAGGACGGCTGCTACTGGACATAAAAGCAATTAATATTTTGAGAAAACAAATCGGATGACGAGGCATGCGTGTGATTCGTCTTCTAAAGTACTTGAGATTGCTTTTAAGGGCCGTTCTGAAGCATTGTCTGGTGCCCAATAGGACATCGGATCATGTTTATGCTCACTAGGTAAACATTCACTTCTTTTGTTTTTGATTGTCTTTGACCTCACACGATCAATCATCCTCGTACGACAACTTCTTCAGAAACGCTGTTACATTCTTGCATCTTGTACTGATCAACATCGATCAACCTTCGACCTCCCACCGTGTTTGGGGGTTTGTGCTGTTTAGTTCGTTTGCTGTGCCTTACCGGACACTGAAGATCAATTTGTGTTTCAACCATCTCTTTGAGACATCTCACTTTCTCACTCTCCCGTGGCAGCAGAAAGCTCGTTTTCCGGATTGTTGCTTCACGCGGCTGGTAGCCAAAAAAAGCCAAGGAACGCGTTTTGAACCTCGAGCTCGATTGCTTAATACATTCGCGGGTGAGGCCAAACGTAATCGACGAACTGAGAAATTGATTTGATAGTCACGATTGACCGACTACTTTCGCGGCATTTGTGCGGCGTTCGCTTTGCCGTGGTGTGATTGAAGCTTAGTTGATTGATTGGCGAACGGTTCAGCATCACCACAATGTACCACAAGAGCACAAGCGGGGTTAAGCAAGCAGAAGGAACAGGTGAACATTTATATATGTGTTTATATAAAAAAAAGTGTAAAAGGGTGATGAAAGAAGTCAGAGTGCGAAATTAGTTCGCCTTATTAGCTCGCGTAGACGCTGCCGAGGCGATTTAGCAAACGCTAGCCGCGTCCGTGGGAGGTTGTTGATTTATGACAGTTGTAGAAACTCGACCAAACTTGCCACCGTTGCAGAGATGGTCAGTTACATATAGCTCGAACCGAGTGCTGTACGTTAGTACCTCAAGATAGCGACTATCAACACACACACACAAACACACATGCGGAGCACATTTTCGCTAGAATAGTGCCAAGTTGTGGTGGTGCTTAAGTGCTCCACAAATGGGGGCAATGCTATAAGGCGAGTTGGACAACTTTTCAAACCACCTGTTGCCGACATTTATATGCTTTTGGTCGAATGGCTCGATCTCCCTTAGGGGGCTTCGCGATACATTCCTTCTTCCACAGGCAATGGAACCTTGGAAGTTTGGATCTGCAAGCGAAGATAGAGGGCAAAATCTTAGTGCTTGCGTGATCCAAAATACTGCGACAAAATGACTCTGATGACTCTCTGCACACTGTCAAACGGTAGCCAAAGGAGTGAATCAGTGTGGTAGCGTAAGGGAATGTTTTATTACCACACGTTAATTGTGAGGTACGATTTGTACGACTGCGGCCTGCGGTGGTGGGTGCGGAGGGCTGGCTGAAAGATCAATATAAGTGCACCTGTACGGACAGGAGACTATTTGAACGGGCCATAAATATTAGCAATCGTTTAAATGGTCGATGGCGATCGCGTTTGAAACGGTCGTTTACACGCCAAGTTTTATTGCCTGGCAATGTATTGTTTGTAAACAGTTTTTATTGATTGAATGCAGACGAATTGCAACCGCATGTTTAGGTGCACCGGCCATGCAAACCGTTGGAGTGGTATTTATTTTCCGAAGTGTAACCTAAGTGTCAGCACCGAGAGTGCGCCCGTGCGTGCAGAATTCAAATAAATAATTTGTTTTATATGTTAAATAATATTGAAAAAAAAATCCACTAACTCAAATCTGTTAACAACGCAACGGGATCGTTAGTGTAGTGTGACATCACACAAACAAATAGAAGATCGAAAAATCCCTCTTCCAGCACTAATCGTCTGATCGCTAGATGAAGAAATTCACACCACACTGGGTTGCTTCGGATGCTTTCATCAGCTCCACCACACACCATTTTTCATCGGATGCGCCTATCGGACAACGCGCTCCTCGATTCGTCTCAAAGCTCCATTATTTGTGAGATTTGTTTTCCACGATAAAGGAACACACACATAAACACACACACACACACACACACACATAGACGCACGCCCCTCGCATTGTTTATGCAATCTTCCTAAAAAAAAACGATCACTTCAAACTCGTTAATCGATGTCCATAAGCAAACAAGAGATTTCAATGCTCGAGCAGTAGCGACGAACCTGCAGTTTAGCGACGAACGTTTGTAGGATGGTAGAACAATGGGTGGCAAAACAAATAATTCTCACCCAGAATATTCTCATGAAAACGATGAAATCAGAGCTGAGTAGATGAATGATGAATGTTTAAAATGGAATAATATCTGACACTGCTAAGCAAGAGGCGGCAGGTCTCCGCACAGAACGGGTGCCCTCGCATGCCACTGTTTGTTCGTGTTTCCGATCGCAATCGCTTGACGTTTTTTCCACTATTTATCTTTCCTCTCTCCAAGTGTGTGAGGGGGGGGGGGGAATAAGCGGAAGGTGGTCGACGTTCGAGGAGGCCACCTTCATACTTTACACGAGTGTGCTCGAGAGCTGTAGAGATCGATCTCACCCGATTACCAATGGAAGGGCCGTGCATTGATCTAGGTGATGGCGCCAAATAGTTGTGGAAAAAAACAACAACAGATATCTCCCCATCATGCTCGCTAGAACTAGAGCGAATGTGTTGGCGGCCTCCGTATAAGGTGCCAGCTACAGAAAAGGAATCCCATTCTGGCCGCAAAAGGGTTGCCAAGACCTTGCTGTCAACTGAGCATGCGCGCAGCGTCTTGACCCAGTGATCCGAACGGGTCAACCAGCACAGAGAGCCCAGCGCCGATCGTGCACGTAACGCCGTCACAGGTGCGTAACGGCGACAAAAGATAACTGTGAGAAATATCAGGGTCAAACGGTGATGCGATGATAAATCAAACACCGACCGGTTAAAATCGTCTCCGGTGACAACGGTGGCAATAGTTGGTGTCGATTTTTTTTATATTTTGCATAGCGCAAACTTCATACACTTTTGGAAGTTACGCGTCAGTTTTTTTTTGTGATGGATACACTCCCCCAACAGTTTGACCTCGACCGGAGCAATCTGTGGCAATCGGGTCGAAACTACGCCGTAATACCCGTGTGTTTGCTTAGTGCCGAATCGAGGAGTACGGTGTAAGTGTCCTATTTATGCGTAAAAACCCCCCAACATCAGCATACTGATTGATGCTTTCTGCCTGAATACCGTTTCATCCCTTTGCGGGCAGATTGGGAATGAGTTATTTGTGTGTGTGTGTGTGTTTGTGTGTGTGTGTACTGAACGCACGTTACCATGCATGAAACATCTTCCATCAATAAAGTTACGGTCTAAGTATCCAGGACGGCTTATGTTGCCGGTTCGGGGTGTCACTTTTCCCTTTTCACGTCGGCATCAGCAGCAGCATGATCATGGGCGACGACACGATCATCACCATCATGATGGAGGAGCGTCGTCAGCCATAGCCTGCTGCATAATCAATAATTGTGTAACACGTGTTAATTGTTTCGCGCCTACTTTTCGCTTTCTGTTCCGTTTGTGCTCCACGGTCGGGAAACTGGGTGCACGCCGTTACGATGGGGAAGAAGTCTAACATTGACTTTGCAGGGCGCTGGAAAGGGGGCGAACAGCAGGGTTGATAGGTCCCGCCGAAAAAAAAAAAAAAAAACAAAACAAAAACAATACACGGCCACAAAACTGTTGCCGATAAAAATTGTGCCAGCCGTAGAAAGTGTTTGCCCGTTCGCCTCTAATGAGGTCGTGTTTATACTGTTGTGCCCTAGCTGTGACTCATGTGTCCGGTGTCTCATGTAGGTTTTGGTAAAAGTGCTTAACGACCTTACGACAAACGTAATTGCCAAGTTAAGATAGGGAAAAAAAGAGTTAAACGGAAGCAGGGTGCCATTATGAATATGGAATATTGGCCAGTTTCAAGCAGCCAATCCATTATGGATGAACCTGATGATTGGCGGTGGCATTTCCGCTAGTTTTTTTTTGGGCGAATTAGCTTTTCTTGCTAATTATTTTTGTGTGTATCGCTCAAAGCTTCAGCTAATCCTTGAGCAACTCAGTGACTTTGGCTCTTAACGTTCGATATTCGCTCTTATCGCTTCACTTTCGATGTGTGCGGGCAGGATCGTTGAATTTTCCACAACGTGACTGACTTTCAATTTCGCTCTAACGAACTGTAAACTTATGATAAAAATATCTTTGATAAAATGTTTTGCAGTTTCTGTAACTCTACCTCGGGGGATTTGACTATTTGACAACATCTCAAAATCTCTTCTTCAGTCTTCTTGAACTATTCGTCCTAACTATCGACATTTTAAGAGAGCTTTCGCAAGCGTTCGAACCCTAATCTGACTAGACGACTTGCCGCCCGTACTCTCCAGCCACAGATGCACAAACAAACTTTGCCGCCGTTCATAATGCAATCGGCGTCAGATTACGGCAGTAAAGTCACGCATTGCGTAACGCTCAAAATGGAGCTCGCGGGCTGAGGCTGGCATGATCGGAACGGATGCGGCCATTTGATTGAAAGCCCCTTTTGGATGCGGTCTTGGCGATATAGGTCCCCATTAAGACGGAACGGAGGAATATGGAATCAAGCCAGGCCACGGTTACGTCCAGCTCTACTCACCGGCGATGCGCAAAGTGTCTTGATGCGCTGCTCTGGCAGCGTGTTCTTTTTCTCGCGCACCATCAAAATCACTTCCTTCACTTCGCACGTTCTGTTCGGGATGGCACGATCACGCGATTCGATGTGGTGAAAATACAGATGAGATCGAGGGAGGAAAAAAAAAAGAAGAGAAACGAAACAAAACAGTGATGAGTGGTGATGCTCCAACGAAGAAAAACGGGGAAAAATGTCGACGGTGTGTGTGGCAGGATCGTTGGAACCACAGTGCCTTTGGGTTTCTCTTACCGAAGCAGCTTTTCCACCACGATCTTCCCGATGAAGCCGGTACCACCGGTCACGAACACCACCTTGTCGCGATAGAACTCACTTATGCCGGACATGATTGTGCCGGGGCTGTATCCCTTACTGTTCGGTAAGCAATGCTACGGGGACGCTTCTTAAAACACACACTCAGTTGGGCCACACAAAAACGGCCCTGCTTATGCTTTAAGGCTCACACTTAAACAGCTGCAGAGCGATCACCAGCAACTCACGTGATATGTATCACCACTTCGTGACTCTTAATGTTCACAACATTCAACCAAACTAAACGTTCTTAAAAAAAAAAAAAGACACCAATATCCCCAGAGCATCCACCTGAGGCTGCTCTAGCACCACACGCATCAACACCGCCCGTTCACGTTCACGCTATTTCGTATATCACTTCGGATTTTCTTTCTTCTTGTGCTTTGTGGAGCTGACCAACCACCCGTTCAGTCCGACCGCTGGCAATGATCTGACGGTACGGTGTCCCAAAACGACCGTGCGCACCTAATGCGGCGCGAGCGCAGAGTAGAAGTCGCACCAAACACCGACGCTACCTTTATTCGTGGGAAATGACGTCCGGTGCCGGCCTTCCTTTCGGTTGGCGCATTAGGCTGGGAGTCGATCCGCTGGGGGAGGCGAGTTTTGTGTGTGTGTGTGTGTGACTATGCTAGAAATTAGCTGTGGCTAGCATGTCGTGATACGTCTGATTTGAACGAATGATGTACAGGATAGTACGAAGGCATGAACAAAGAAAGAGTAGAATGGGGACGAAAAGAAACGAAATGAAGGTTAGGATTTTTGAGCTTTTTTTGTTGGTCCATGTTTCGGTACATGCGAATTGGGCGACCTGTTGTACTACTACGGCACGTATGGTAGTTGGATGACTTTCAGCATTTTGGCCCTAAAGCTGAGCAAGATTGATTCTCACAGTCAACTTAAGTAGATCAATTTGAAAGCTCTTCCACTGCGTACGATGAGGAGACTTTGAACGCTAGTCACATGAGAATCAATGGACGACTTCAGGCAGTTGTGGTGCTCGTTGCTTTTGTATACAATTTACCTTTATTTACAATGCTTTATTGTTTGATAAAGCGACAAACAGGGAAGGAAGCTCCAGTGCGTTACTGCAAAACTGGAGTAATATAAGTCACCCGATAAATATTATTATTTACATCAGACCTTTTTTTTTGCTATCCAACTTCATTGCCGTTTATGTAAGCCTTCCTCCTTTTTTCCTTTTGTATCGGAAACCAAAACCCAGCTTTGGATATTAAACAGTGTGCGAAACAGAGCTTCCGGTTACTGGGTCGGTCAGGTGCAGGCGCCTCTAAACGAACGCTTTTAGAGCTGCATTTCGTGGTCTCTCCGTGTATTGGTGTACAAGCGAAAAACATTGCAATTGTTGCTGTCGGGTAAACGGTGCCAACGATAAGTTTATTGGCGAATGGGCCTGTTGGGTCATCCTCCTACTGCCGGGCAGCTCGATGTCGGCGTTGGCCCACCGTTACGGTAACGCTTTATGACAGGTGCGTAGATGAACAATTTCATCGCAAAAGGCCACAGATTGCAACAGGCTTGCGGATTCGAGCATTTCTAGACCGAAAAAGTCTTCACCGCCGTCCCAAAAATGGAATCCACCGGAGCATATCGGACAAGTAGTACAATTACATAGCACGCCCAATACAAAAGTAGGATGAAATGTACAGAATATAGCATTATTTTAAAGAGTTTTTTGGTAGCTTTGTTTTCTTGTTGTCACACGGTTTCCACTAGACTGTTGGAGGCTGATGGAGAAAATTCGTATCGCACACACATCGGATTTCCTTCGTGCGTGAACTCCACCCAATGACGAACCGAAATGGTGAAATACGATCACCACCCCATAGGGTGGGGGGGGGGGGGAAGGTAAATGGGTGGCTTTTGTTTTGTACCGATATGTTAATAAGCCAATTATAGGATCACGGTTGAGTGAAATGGGTGGCCTTCTAAATAGTGGTAGTAGCCAAAATGACACAATTTGGCAGGGAACAGCACACACCATCATAATCTCAACATTCGCTGGGAGTATTTGCTCTCTTCATTAAGAATGCAGACAGTAAATAAATAATGAACGGTTATCGATATTTTCGAAGGACTAGCAGCGTAAAAAGAGGCAAATAATTCGCATCAATAACACAGAGGATCATCGCTTCACCGCGCGGTTCTAACTGTCAATCATCTTTGGGACAACAGTTCCAAAGTCATTGTCTGAAATTCTTGACCAGCTTCTTCGCCCCTCACACTGCTTGTTCCGTCGTGCCGAACAATCTAAGGACGCACCACACACAAACATCTGTAGTAGTAGTGTTGGGGAGGTGTTCTGCTGCCAGTTCAACGTACAGAACTAGTGACGCCATTTGTCGTGTGCGTTGCGTCTTTACAGTGCGCCGATGCATACCAAATAGTTTCATTAAAGAGGAACGCGAAATCCCCCACTGGACAGTAGCGGAGCAGTGTGGACCATAATTATAGGATCACTTGCGTAAAACTAAAGATCAGTATGAGCCACCGTTTAACCTTGGAAAAAAAGGGGTGAATTGATCCGACTGCAACAGTTTCTAGTTCTAGTTGCAAACAAAAAAGCTTACCATCAATGTCAAAATTAATCAGATGCATTTGGCATCTAACTTTCCGATGTGTTTCCTACAACGTCATCGTTCCTGATGAGTGGAATATCCTGTAATTTTACTCCCGGTAGGAGTAACCCGCCCGCAGCCAGGAAACGATCGATTGTAATTAGTATTGCTTAATGTTATCTGCTGGCATGGAGTACGTTAATAACCTTCCAGAAGGTCGCTCGTAAGTAGCGGTCGATAGATAAACACGATCGTACGATCGTACGAGTCGTTCGTGGTTTTGTGAACCACTACTTCTACTTCTTTTACGTGCGGGAATATTTCATGGTTTCAAATTTTAAGCAGCTTTTGTCCAGTTGCTCGATTGTACCGTACCGTACAACACACAGAGGCAGGTCCCCTTCACAGATGGGGAGGTACATAGAAAGAAAAACATGCACGTTGGTGACGCACTGTCGGTTAATTTTCGGTCGCCTATGATCGAATAACTTACCGAAGCTAATGTGAGACTCTGCACGTAATAAGCCGTGCTGCTGTGGGAAGTTTTTCATTGCCTAATTTTAACCGTACGGATAGCAGATTTAGTTTTTGTAGTTTTTGTAACGTACTGAAGTTCTAGCGTGTGTCATGACATCCAAGAATTAATTACCTTCTGGCGTTGGGCTTAGCGTGCCATTTTTTGTTGCTGCTCTTTTCTCTATCGTTCGTGGTATATTTTGTCGAACGTATCATTTTCGTCAGCAATGATCGAACGTGAGTTGACGATCTTTTTGGTAAGAAGGTTTTTTTTTTTACTTGTACTAATGACTCGTTTGTGCCTGCAGTGATTCGGTTTGTACTTTTTTGAACGCAGGGTGTTTGGTTTTTGGGGCTCGTACTATCTCAAAGTTCACCAAAGAGAACGTTTTGGGTACGAGGGACAGCTCAATGACAGTATCCGGACGCCCGTGCTGAGAGTTAAGCGACTGAATGTGGGACAGCAAGATACAGCCAGTCAGTCAGTCACTCGTCCAAAGTCCGATCGAGGGTTTAATCTATTACATTCTATTACACCGAAAACCGGCTTCTGGTGCCCCGTGCTAGAACGCATTTGTTTTGAAGCCAGTTTTGCATCCGAAAGATTCCAGTTCCGCTTAGGTAATTATTTGTACGTCAAAGTTCTGTGCGTTGTGTTTTTGATCTCCTATCGGTGGTGGTGCTGGTGGTGACGTAAATTAAGCTGGCGCTTAGCAATTCCAGTTTGTTGCATTGTTTATTGATCGTTTGTTGTTTGGCAAACGCGAAGGGCTAAGGGAATATTTTGAAAACGGAGTCTGTTCTGTTGACGCATGGCGCATGGCTCCGTTGCATAATAATGGGAACATTTTTATTTGTATTGCACATTCTTAACACATTGTGATTTATTTAAGTATCTTGATCGAGAGGAGTAATAGCAATCACCAGTTCCTGTACTGATTCTCGCAAACTGCAGAAAATTCCTACAAAACTTTAAGCTGCATTCATGATATTAGAAAGCTCTTGATCAATACATGCAAAAAACCTCCAAGGCGATCGTCCGATACGTCAGGTCTGTTAGTCATAAACACAACACTTAACATTGACCAATAAATCCTACAGTTACTGAACAGACTCAAAACAGCATCTGCAAATTTTGTCTTTCGTTAGCTGGAATATCTAATGGTTGCCGAAAAGAAAAGGATTGGTGCCAAAATTCGGCACCTTCCGCAAGGAAGATTCCGAAGTTCAGGGTCATCGTATCGTACTGCTTTGGCATTTAATTATCTGGGCGGTAACCATCAATACAGGTGTTCTGGCGTTTCCATCACCTCGCCACCATCAAACGCGCGATGTTTTGTTTTCTCCCGTTGTGAATTTCCGGCTCACGGCTCTGTCCGAAAACCGGTCACCATCGGGGGTTGATCGCGTGAGGAATCTGATTATGCAAAATCCAATCATTGAGGGTGCAGGCCTATGCTGCGGCACGACCCCACACACATACTACGCAAGCTAGGAGGAGAAAATTTATTTTCCCTCCTGCACGAATTCGTTGATCCTCCGGTGATGCGGTGCAACAAATCAAGTTCAAAACATTAGCATGAATGTTCTCGATGGAATGCCGTACGATGGGTACCAGATTGTGATGTGTGAGTTTGTTCCTGTAGATGACGCCGGCCGTTGTCGGATTACAAGCGCACCGCACAATCGGATCGCCTGGCCTGGTGGATCTTCCGTAACGGTTTGAGATGTTTATCTTGCAATATCTACCACTGGACGGTGTGGGTTGTGATCGTTTTGGTGTATTTTTTATGAGCGAGTAACCTTAACCATGAAAAAAATACTCGACCCGGCTGTGTATGGTTTGATCTGTAGCGGGGGCTTATGCGGGGCTCTCTAGGTTGGTTGGCTTAAAATGAAGTTTTCTTTTTGTCCTATTAATATTAACGTCATCGGCGGTGGGTTTATGAGAGACGCCTTTTGTATTATTAAAACGTTGATATTGAGCATCGTGTGCGTGTGTGCGTGTTTGGATCCCTGGACAAACAGTATCGCTTTCATGCTCAATTTGTCCGGGCGGTTTGTGGGAGACGCATCGATCGCGTGATTTAGACCTTCGGGCTGGGCCGCATTTATTAGTGCGACATTTGATGCATTCGGTGAAGGGATTTTGGTCAAGGTTGCCCTAGCTTCTCAGTCGATTAGAAAAACGGGCTTGAAAAGATATGGGAAAAACTAGCCGAGTGAAACTCAACGGTCAGATGCGCAACAGAGTTGAGTATCTCGTTCAAAAAATCATTTGAATTTCCTTGGAAAAGGGTTTTTACGCTGACCTTTGAGCCAGCAATATAGCTTCTTACGCGCGAAAAGGCATGCAGCGGTGAAGCTTACTAAATGGGGCTGGATTTACACTACATTGAACGATGTGACATTGGCGTTAAGTACATACGGAATGGGAGAGATAGATTGTTCGAGCATCGAGCTGCAGAAGGAGCATATGTGAGTGTGTTTTTGTTTTGTCCAAAGCTTACACCGCATCCTTTCTGCAGACTTCCGGAATGAGCTGGCGTTTGGCTTTTAGCATAAATTATCGAACTAGTTTGTGGCCCGGCGCACAATAATGGACGGTGGTTACCACGTATGAAGGTCGTTTTTTGTTTCATGGATTAAATTGTTCATGCAGTGATTAATGACCTTAAAAAGCAACAACACAACACTTTCTGCTAATCAACGTTGGTTTAACATTGCGGCGGACACCTCATTTGGTATCGATTTTATTGTGTTATGTCTTTGTAATATTTATGAAAGATAAGTAAGCACGTTGAATAGATTTCGATTATTGAGAAAACAATTTTTGCGCTAAACTAAACATCTGGATCAAAAGAAAGAAATATAAATTTTGAAACATAAATCAAAACACGTGTTCGTCAGCTTTCAGCAAAGCTTGAGCAGCGCCATCTGTTGTGAAACGCTGCAAGCACTCGATGCTACGCACAGCGAGGAACGCACATCGATCGAATGTGTTTCAAAATTCCAAAAATGTGTGATCCTCAACATCTTTATTCTGTTTTGTTTTTGTGTTACAAGTTGAACTATAATAAAATAGTAAAAAGAAACAAAGTTTTTAGGATCCTTTTATTTTTGATTAAGTTCAAACAAGACACAAAAACAGTTATTAAAATTAATACAAAACTATTGCGGATGTGGCTTATCTATTACTTAAACTATTGCGATTATGGCTACTAAAAAGTTAAAATTATTTTTTTTAATTGCTGCATTGAATCATTGCTTGTCTGTAACTCAACAGTACTCAATCAGTTTTGTTTTTCGAGAATTCAATAATCTGTAAATTTTAAATTATCTGCAGGTTTGGAGCTGTCTAAGTATTTTAACGGAATTTAAGTAGGAACCTATTAGTTAAAGTCTTTTCCGAAGCAAAAAGGGTAGCTAATAATTTACAATGTCTTCATCTTAGTAACGATGGTCAGAATAAAACATATGCATAATTATTACGTACTTTAAAAAATATTATCTATCGATTAATTATTTATTGCTATTGGAACGTAATAAGATTCTTCATGGAAAATGTATTGCAATGACAATATGGCACACTATCCAATGAAATAGTTTTCTTCAGGCTAAATGCTTTACATTTTTCACATAAAGAAACCTTTGGGATTCTTAGTTTTATTCGGTGCTTCGAAACTCTTCACATGGCTCAGCCGACATACATTGTATGGAATTATTTTTTGAGCATAAAAAATATTCCCCTAATATTCATATTGTAACACAATCAATTTTCAGATGTTATAAATAAAACGAACAAATTTTCTAATTGCAATACATATTTTTCTACAACAAATCCATAGAAACTTGTATATGAGTGCGTTCGACAAAGAATCGGTTCGTTTTGATTGACGTTCGCCCAAACGGTTCACGCCTAATTCCTATGCGCTGCTGGCTAACGATATACTTGCCGAAGAAAGAAACCCCTTCTCAGTTCTTTTGATAAGGATCAGTTTTCTGAGTCGGCGCTCCACGTTCATGTCACGTCATTGTTCGCCACTCGACCCGGCGGACTTGACGAGCATAAAATTTTCCCCGGCGCCCGTAACACACTGGTGTCGCTAATTAGCTCTCGACCTTTCTCGCATTGATGAGCAGTGTCAATCAAACGCCGCTCCAAACGCACGATCAAAGCACACGATCGTTTGCTTTGCGCATGAACTGTGCGTTAAGCCTTTCTGTCTCCCAGGCGGAAATTGGCGTCATCGTTAGCTGTTTGTGCGATCGCATGTGAAAGAGCAACACACCGTACCTACTTGAGATGAGTGAAAATCTGTGTAAAGTTTGCCACCGGGATGTGTGTCCCGATGGGGGCGATTTGTGTGAGCCGTGTGTGTGTGTGTGTGTGTGGTTGTCAGGATCCTTGGTGGTCCTTGTGTAGTGGGTTCACTTTCTTCTACTTTCAAATTCGTGTCCTTGGAAAATGGATGCGCAAGGGAACGATACTGTCATCTGTCAACTCAAGTGGAAGCAGATCGTTTTCACACGCGACCCGTTCCGTTATCGTTTTCCCCCTTCTTTTTGCTGTCCCCTTTCGTGCGCCGAACAGTTTACTTGAGCAGTGGATGAGGATGAGGATCGACCGAAACAGAAGCAAACGCAAGATGATCGAGAAGAACGAAGGGTGTCGTAAACAAACTGCGCGGATAGCGTTTCGAATATTCGAGCACTGTTTGTAACAATTTGTCACGGAATGTTTGCATGTTTAGGGCAGAGTTCTGGCTTGGGCAAAGGGTTTTCCCGTCGCAGTTGTTGGGATAGGCAGAGCATGTTCTAGGACCTCACCGGGAGGCCACAACCGGGTACCGCAACATGCATAAACAAAACTCGGGCAATGGGAAACTGTATCACTGCTTACAGAAATGCAAGAATACACAGGTAAAGAAGAAAGATGTTAAACGAGAGCACGAAAAAGCGAAAAATGAAAAACATAAACTTTCCACACGTTCCACACGCGAGTGGTCGACGTTTGCCGAAGGATCGCCGGGAGTGAGGAACGGTGGTGTCACTTTCAACGATCTTACCGACAGCCACGGAGAGTGCAGATGCCACCAAAGTCCTTTTTCTCTCCGGTCCCAAAACACACACACGCGCGCAAGCAAACGTCTTAAGCTGTTCCTCAGCTGGAAGCCTTTCTCTGTGCAGTGTTGTCTTGGCCAACATTTGCATATGAGATCAAAGACGTTTTGCAGTGAAACGTAATGTATTGCAGGGAAGAGACAACAAAGTGAAAATGACTCCATTTCCATTGTCGATGGGCCCCGTGACGGAGGTGTCGGAAGATGGGTCATCCATGGGAACCCGAGCTGACTAATGACGGGACCAGCACCCCGTGGCCGATCGTCCATGACAAATGCCTGGTATAAAAGTGTCAAAATAAAACATAAATTATACTTTCGCTTTCCGTCTATTCGCTTTCCTTCTGCATACTATTTACCCATCCGCTGGCCCTTCGATTAGCGGCTGAGTATAGCACGGAAGGACGAAAGTAATGAATGAGCGAACGAGTGCATCTCTTTTAGGAAGCGGAAGCAGTACAAATAATCGTTAAAGTTTTTCTTCGTACGCCGCGTCATGCCGCGAATGCTCTCTGATAAGGTTCTACTCTTGCTCTTGCTCTGCTTCTGCTGCTAGTGCTGTCCCTCCCGTTCGTGCCATCAATCTTTTCGGGTGTCAAAACGCGTAAAACACCCTCTGTGGTTTCGGTTTGTCGATCGTGCACGCGTTGACGGACATATCCCTGTGGCCCCGCTGCGGGTTGCCGAGCTGCATCCCAAACCCAAAGATTAACCAACGAACTCTGAACTTGAAAACCTCACCATGCCACATGTAACCTTTTGTAGCCCGTGGGGGCTTGCTTTCGGCCTCAGTGACAAAACACTGCACCGAGAAGGCTTCCCCGGGAAGTGCTTCCAAATTTATTGGAAAATAAATTTCTATAATTACGAACACTTTTTTCACACCTCCTTCATTGGAGCGTTTTATCGGGTGGACCTTAGCTTTAGCTACTGCTGCTGCTGATGTTGCATTGAATGCGCTGCCAGTGTGTTACCCCAGCGGTGACGCGGGGTTTTGAATGTCTAAAAATATGAAGACCCGTTTGCGATAGACTTCTGCCACTGGTTTCTTTCGTTTTTGCTTCCCTTCGGTCTACCGAGTCGAGTTTCGATATTCGACGAGCGTACGTTTGTCTTTGCTTCCTAAATGGCAAGCACGATAAATAATACTTTCTGCTACGGTTATGCTTTCTTCTTTTCTCGCATTGCACATTGATCTACTTCCCGGATGTGAGAGTAATAAATTTTCCTGCGTGAGATGTTGGTTTGTGCGGGCTGAATTTTGGGCTGTGGGACGCTTAAAATTGTCATCACGTTGAATTGGAGGAACAAGAATATTCAGTTGGATTTGGAAAAGTTTGCAATATAAAAAAAAAAATGGAAGCAAAGGCTTCCATTTTTCGTGGATTTTCCATTTTCGTGGATTTATTATAGTTAAAAAATAGTAAAAAAATATTTCGGTATTTTGTAAAGTTAAAAGCAAACAGGAGGCAGTCTTGAGTTGTTAGAATAACGTTCCTTGGTTTATTGGTGTGTTTTGGATTATTCTTCTTAATAAATAATTTTCACATATTTTTCAATAACGTGTATTTGTAACGAATTTACAAAAAAAAAATGGACTGATTCAAATACATTTTCATTCGATTTTCCTTTCAAATGTGGATGTTAAAACATTTTTTCGTTTGTGAAGAAAGCCACCAATGAAGATAAGGAAAAATCAAGGATTATCTCAGCATCACCAAGCTGAGCAAATATTTCGAAAAGGTTAAGAAGATCCTGGATAGAATGAACAGGCACAGTTATGCAGAATTCTAAGTGAAAATGCTTTAGTTTTTTCAAGAACACGATTCATCAAAAAAATTGAAAAGAGTTAAGGTGATCATCATGGGCGACAAAATGTACTATAATACCCGATTTGCCTGACCTGTTTTAACAAAAAATCATATAAAATTAACATTTTCTAACGTTCCGTAACTGAAAAGGAAGAGTAGCTAATTATCAAGGGTCCGAAAGAACTGAGAACTGTCTGGGATTTGAAAAGGACCGTTGGCTTGGGTCGTAGACATTTTGCAGTCCATTTTTAATGCTAACGTTAAAGCTACGATTCGTTAACTATAAGCACAGGACACTCTAATACCTTGCTCGTACATCTTCACAATATCTCTTACGCCCTTCCTATATACAGCTGATGCCAAAAACGTTAAGGATACCAACCATGATCGGTCCGGTCCCGGCAAGCGATCGAAGCAACGGTAGTCCTTGCACCGTGTGCCATTGTGTGATGTCCACCGGAAAGCATACCGGCACCCGGATGACTTGCGCCGGTGTAGAAACCCTGATAATGGCCTGCATACGTCGTTCCAGGTGGCGTCAGTGTGTTTGGTGGTGGCGGTGGGGGAGGTGGTGGTGTGGCGGATAGTTTGTACTTGTCCACGAACGATGGATGGCCCATGTATGGCGTTGGTCCACCTGCCAACGGGTTGTGATGGTGGTGATGATGGTGATGGTGGTAGATCGGTCCGAATCCACTCGCATCCGAAGCGTACGGTTGGGTAAGCATATTGCCACCGGAACCGATGGAAGAGCTTGTCGTTGGTGTACCGCCCGAACCCGTACCGTGCGGCGATAGACCGTACGGGGAAAGGGATGACCCTCCGCCGGACGAAGATGCGGGCGAGTTTAGTGGCGAATGGTGTCCCGGTACGAGGGAGGTCAATCCACCGGCAGTTCCGTTGTGGAGGTGCTGGTGTTGTTGTTGCTGCTGCTGCTGATGCTGCTGTAGATGGGCCTGATGTTGATGGTGATGATGATGGGCGTCGGTTGTCGCTGTAGCGCCTTCGACGGGATTGACGCCGGGCGGTTGGTGAAGATGCTGCAGATGATGCTGGAGATGGTGCAGTGTGGGTTGATGGTGTGCGGATTGATGTAGCGCTAGGACGGAGGGTGTTGTGGTGGAAGGTGTGCTACCGGAGGAGGAAGTTATCCGCGGTGAGGAGGACGAGGTGCCCGTTGAAATTGTCGCCATTTCGCTATCTTCTGCGAACGATACGGAGCAAAAGAGGGAAGCATTAATGGGGTGGATCGTGGTGAGGATGGACACGATTGTCGAGTGGATCGTTTAGTGCGTGAGGTGAGTCTTTCGTCTGCAAATTAAGTGTGCAATTTAATAAGGAGTTAAAGAGAGTCAAAATATGGCTAAGTGTTCATAGTTAAGTTTTGTGGAGATGGAAAAAAGAGTGACTTAAGCAACATCGCAACATATTTGGTGCTAATTTAAATAGTTCAAAACTTTCAACGATCCAAGGCTTACATCTAGGATCAGCAAAACAGGAAGATCAGCAAAACATAATCTTAGATCAAGGATTTAAAATATTATTTTACAGAAATTGGGACACACGATCCAATATATGGGACGCACATGACGCAACTGGCAAGAAAAGGAAGATTTGTAAAATGAATCCACGCGAATTTCAGACATTGTATCCACTATATTACAAAAACTAAGACGCAACGCACGCAATAGAATGGTTTAATGTTAAATTATGCAATGCAATTATTGTATTTCCTTTTTTATCTACCTAAATGTTACTTCTCATTTTACAACTGCCGAGTAACAATACATGGACCAACCAACGTTGAACAAAATATATCCGAGCGTTCAGCGCTGCGGGAAACAAAAAAGTAACCTTAAAAAAAAAAAGCCACACCACACCATCCGCTGGGTGTGAAGAAAATGTGCACCAGCTTGTCATCACCCGACGGTATAATGGTTCTGTGGCGCTGTTTCATCATTATCTTTTTTATGTCCCTTTCGGCAATTGCGTTCACTGCGTAGTGAAAAGCCAAACACTAACAATTGCTCACGCAGGGACAGTGCATCGGATGCAAAATATGCACTCAGGCTGTGAGGAACCATTCGAGCAATCAACAAATTCCACGAGAAGAAATAAAAGCACGACAAAAGGACGGTTAAAGCAATAAAAAAGTGTCTCAAGTATGTTTGTGCGGAAATCGCTCCCTCCCCTTACGGCGCGTTCGCTTTTTGGGTTGGTTCTCCCACTGGGGAAACAATAACTTTGGCCCTCTATTACTGATGGGTGCGTTAGCCTGCTAGATACTTACTCTTATAGCTGGAGTTGCGTTCGTTTTTCAACCGATCGCTTATAGTCGGTGCTGATCGTTCCTGGGACCTGTAACGGTAGAGAAATACAAAATAAAAAATAAAAAATGGAGAAAAAAAAGCGATGAGCATGTTTTTTTTTTATTTTCGAAAGGAAAGTTCATTCGGTAGGAATGCATTCTGGTGAAAGATGCACAAAGTACGTGATAATGATATGATACGTTCTGGGTTGGGATTTGAAGGAGAAAAAGAGATGAGAAGGGACAAACTGAACCCCAGGAGAAGGACGTTTGCAATCGTTTGTCTTTTCTTTGTCAAATCGTAAACGTGGGTGATATGTGGTTTGGGTTTTTATTTTTGTCGATGAGATAAAGTTCAAATTATGAGTTTTGAAAGTACACAAACAACTGTTTTATATTTACACATGATTGGAAGAACCAATGTACGAGCATGTCAACAGCGTGTCGGATGAGACTGCATTGTGGTTAATAAAGTGTGATACATTTATGAAACTATAAACCTCATTTTGCTAGTGATATATTAAAAAAAAAAACAAACACCTTTATACACTGTTTGGTGTTATTTTCATAACATGCCACTAAGTGCTGTCGTATGTAAGTAATTTTGTATAGAATTTTACATTATCTTCCTGATTATAGTTCGTCATGGTTTGGATCAAAGTTGTTTGTCTTATTTTTAAAAGGCTAGGTCTTCTATTCGCATGGAATTTCCCTAATTTTGCTCTGTTTACGTTAGTACAATCTATTTGAGCAAACGGGGGGGACGGTCCGGGATGGGATTTGAACCTCGGTCCTGTCGTCTAAAACCGGCGCTACTGTCGGGCCGCTCTGTCTTCAGATGGTTTTTACCACGATTTTACTGTGGAGGCCTTCAGATGGAAGATGGTTGAGGCCTTCTTAATTAGTCAAATTGTAGATGAGATAATCCATCCGGATGTCTCCATTCAAAATGTAAGATATATTCAAAAGGTAAAACGATTCTCAAATTCTTCTCTTAACCTAGGATAGGCGAATAAAGATCATTTGTAAACTCATATCGTCATAAACTAGGCCTCTTGCCATACATCCATCCCAACATCAAACAAACAGCGAACCATCTCGTATGATTCCAAACGCATCCAAATTGTTCTGTTTCATCAAAACACAAACATCAGATGCAACATCAATTGATTACGTGCACCAAAAGCAACAAAGCCTACAGCCAAATGTACAATCAAAGTGTTCGCTTCCCCAGCAGAACTCCAACACGAACCAGTATCACCTCAGACAGGCTGGCTAGCGCCGCCGACCGTTGCTTATCAGCAGCCCGGTTCTTCGAGCATTTGAATATACATGCTCGGGGTGTTGTATTGAAAACAAACGGCAAGAAGTACGTTTGTTTACCGGTGCGTTCTTACTTGACCATCCGGTCATCATTACGCCCACCTTCCACCGAACCATTTTCATCGAGTTACAACACTCGCCGTTCGGTGCGATCTCGCCTGTGTGTGTGTATTACGTGAGCGGCTCAGCGCCAATTAATGGGAGGGCTCGCGCTTGCTGGTGGGACCGAGGGCAGAAGCACACACAGGACCGGACCATATGCTACATATCGCTGGACACTGGACAGCAATCGAGCAATCGGACCGATCGTATGGCAATTTGATGCTAGATCATTTGATCTGCATTGGAGCTTGAGAGGATTCGGTGTACGATCGGCCCAGGCCCATGAAAATGAGTTTCTCATTGGGCAGTTTGGTGGAGAGAGGGGGGGTGGGTTTTTTTCAGATGGAATGGGGTTTGAAAATTATCTTATGGTGGTGTAGTCCGCAATCGATCGCAACCCGTAAACAAACGATTCGCTTTATGATTTATTGTTTGTTTAAATTGTTCCTTTTCACCTTCCGCTTTCCCCATTCTCTCTTTTTGGGAGCCCCATGAAAGGGACATCATCCAGAAAGGGAGTGGAAAAAGAAGGTGAACCATCTTCTGTATATTGCGCGCTCGGCTGCTCGAAGCTACTTTCTATTACTCAAAAATTTTCAACGCTTGGAAGTGACGCTCGAAAGGATCGATAATACATTGGCCGTGACGCAGAAAGAAAACCCCCAAAATCTACACAAGAAGAAGGTGAAAGTTTTGAATGAACGACGAGTTCGTTTGGGGAGGGTAGCGCGAGCAGGCTAGTGTTTTGAAGATTCTCGGGAAGCAGTTGGAGCAAATCATAAGTAAGAGATTGTTTAAAACGTTTACTTTCGCTGCTCGAATCGTTTATTTCTAACCTGTCCACTTGTGAGCGTTGGTTTGTATTTTTTTTTCTTCTAAACCTTCAACAAAAATCGTATATTAGAGCAGTAGCCAACAGTAAGAATCGTGCTAATGGAGCTGTGAATTTGTTTAGGATCTGTCAACTGGAATTCACAATAACAATGAAAGCACTTTGCCTCCGAGATGATAGCTTTAATTTGTGGGTTTTTGTTAAAATACGAACAGGAGGATATTTATTAGGTGCTACTGACTGTTGGCCGTACCACTGTACTGTCGTGTTGTGAGCTGTCGTGCTAGTGCAGAATTTAAGAAGTGCATACAAATTAAGTGCATTCCTGATAATGGTGCTCACTGTGATTAACTACAGAGAACACAGAGAACGTGCGATTGAGAGTTTAAAATAAATCATCAAATGTTTCACCTGATTGGCGATTTGCAACGACCATTAGATAGACTCGTGCGACTTATCAAGTCTGGTTCGGTAGTGGCTGCATGACCTTAGCAGCTGATCGGCAGTCCCCGGACGCAACTTTCGGTAAGGTGCAATGACCAGTGATCCTTCTGGAACTGGCTATAAAAGTGCCCCTGCACCATACGACTGCTCATCAGTCTACGTCCGAAGATGAGAACGTTTGCACTGTTTGTTCTGGGAGCAACGTTGGCACTCGCTGCGGGTGCCTACGTGCCCAGCACGAGCCAGGTGAAGTACGCCGAAAAAGATTTCTTGCACAAGCAGGAAGACCTGCTGCTACTGTTCCGCCATCTGTACGAGAAGGACTGGAATCCGCAGCTGGTGGCGTACGCCAAAAATTTCCATTTCAAGGAAAGTGTGGAACTGTTCGAGCACGAATCAACGGTACAGTGGGCGAAAAAGCTTTGGTCCTACTACGAGCATGGACTGCTGCCGAAGGGCGAAGTGTTTTCCGTGTACGATGAGGTGCACCGCGAGCAAGCGATCGCACTGTTCCGCGTGCTGTACCATGCAAAGGATTGGGAAACGTTCTACAAAGTTGCGGCCTGGGCACGGTACTACTTCAACGAAGGTATGTTCGTGTACGCGCTCACCGTAGCCGTCACGCACCGTGCCGATTTGGCTGGATTTTTCCTGCCAGCACCGTACGAGATCAGCCCGTACCATTTCATCAACACCGAGGTGATCCAGAAGGCACAGCAGTACAAGATGCAGGGCTATTATGGCATGAAGAAGGTGGATGGCGTGTACACGGTGACGATCCCGAGCAATTACACCGGCTGGTACATCCACACCAATGCGGAACAGAAGATCTCCTACTTCACGGAGGACATTGGACTGAACAGCTACTACTTCTATCTGCACACGGACTATCCGTTCTGGCTCGGGGGCGAGGAGTTCGGACTGAGTAAGGATCGGCGCGGCGAGCTGTACCTGTACGAGCATCAGCAGATTCTGGCCCGTTACTATCTCGAGCGTCTGTCGAACGATCTTGGCCATGTGCCTGAATTCTCGTGGTGGTCACCGATCGCTACCGGCTACTATCCGGATCTGCAGTACTACAACGGACATAGCTTCCCGGCTCGTGACAACTACTACCACGTGGATCAGGAGTCGAACTATCGCGAGATCCGTCAGGTGGTGGACTACGAGAAGCGCCTGCGGGATGTGATTGATCAGGGATTCTTTGTGCTGCCCGACGGTAAGAAGGTGAATCTGAGCACACCCGAGTCGGTGGACGTGCTGGGCAACCTCATTCAAGCCAACCCAGACAGCTACGAGCATCGGTTCTACAAGTATGTGGCGATGTACGCCCGTATTATCATGGGCGCGGCGATCGAGCCCGTCGAGCCGTATCAGGTGATTCCGAGCGCACTCGAGCACTACGAGTCGGCCATGCGTGATCCGGTGTTTTACCAGATCTACAAGCGCATCGTCGCCTACTACCATCAGTTCAAGGAGCATCTGCCCGAATACACGTACGACGAGCTGTACTACCCGGGCGTGAAGGTCGACGGTGTGGTGGTGGACAAGCTGCAGACGTACTTTGATCGTTTCGACGTGGACATTACCAATGCGATCGACATCGAGCCGGAACCATACGTTCCGGGCAAATACGAAGGATTCGGTGAGATCGAGTACAAGCCGGACCCGGTCGTCATTAAGACACGCACCATCCGTCTCAACCACAAACCGTTCACGTACAAGATTAGCCTAACGACGGAGAAGGCTGGTAAGGCGGCGGTACGCGTTTTCCTCGGACCGAAGTACGACGAGTACGGCGGACAGTACACGCTTAACGAGAACCGCGAGAACTTCTACGAGCTGGACTACTTCGTGCAGGAACTGGTGGCGGGCAAGAACGTGCTCACGCGCACCTCGGTCAACTTCAATGGTTACGTGCAGGATCGTACCTCGTTCTACGAGCTGTATCGTAGCGTAATGGCCGGATATACCGGGGCGGAGCGATTCCAGCTTGACATGACCGAGGCACACTGTGGCTTCCCGAACCGGCTTATGCTGCCGAGGGGTAAGAAGGGTGGTATGCCGTTCCAGCTGTTTGTGATCGTGTCCCCGTACAAGGCACCGCAGGTAACGCAGTACACTGGCTTCGATCCGGTTCTGTCGTGCGGTGTTGGTTCCGGTGCCCGTTACATGGACTCGTACGCATTCGGCTACCCGTTCGACCGTCCGATCGATGAGTCGGTGTTCTACGGTGTGCCGAACGTGTTCTTCCAGGACGTCGTCGTGTACCACAAGTCCGAGGGTGATCTGTAACATCTCTTCGCATGATCTGCAAACATCGACGCAATTTCGCCCTTCGCTTTAAAACGACTCAGGTCGGTCGGTGGAGGGGCTCAAGTGTGTGTAAATAAAACATGCGGTTACGATAACGGTGAGAGGTGAGCGTATCTAGAACCTGGCAATGCTCCGAACGATGAAATGCTTTCACCTAAATCCAGTGACTGCTGAATACCCTCGGCGAGGTCCGGTTCTTTCCCGCGGGGTGGAATACTTTTTATATCATTTCCAATTGCGTGCTTGCGTGCTCGCGTCCATGTGCCACGGTTCAACTTTGTTTATTCGATTGTCCAAAGTGGTAAAAAAAAAACTGGAACAATTTTCACTTTAAGGTGCTATTAGGCCGGAGGAGATGGTCACGTCAGGAATCGATCGGACTGCGTGAATGTTTGATGCAATGATTAGGAGTCAGTGTTTATTTATGTTTCTTATAAAATATCGATGAAAGCCGCTATAGCTACTGGGGGGGGGGGGGGGGGGGGGGAGGCGTACGTGGTGGTTGCGATCACTTCTTTTCCGTTTGCCACCATGAACAACATCTGGGTGTGGCTCGGGGTTCTGGGACGCGTTATCGTTGTGCCTCATTAGCCGAGTATCGGTTTCTGCGCACCGTGCAAGCAATGTGTTCCCTTACATACATATATCGATGAATCGATGTGTTGGGCAATAACATTGAAAAAGGGAAGATTTTTAACACTTCTCTTAAGCAGCCCTCTCCGGCAACATGTGTCTCATGCCCATTCATTCAGTAAGGTACGGCAGAGTGGCAGCTATAAAATGTATAATCTACGCATGTGTCCGTAAAGCGACGTGCATAAATTACTGAATCTCTTTTTGTGCGGAGTTTTTGCCTAAAATTGATGAAGTTCGTATCGCATTCCTCAAATAAGCGCCACCACTTCGTGCGCGGTAAGATGGATGAGCTAAACAAGTGAATTAACGACGATCATTCCAGGATCATACACAGCAGCTGCGAACGGGCAAGTATAAACACACGATAATCGTTCGATTTAACGGTATCACATCAAATGAAATTTATTTTCCACCTTCGCTCGAACACCTTGCACCAAAGAGGATGTATGTAGAAACGAAAAAAGGGAAAAATAAAAGATCACGCTCGCTTTAACTAATTAAAAGAAGAGGATTACGAGGATTTCATGCACTGAATATAACGCATGTGCCAACCACTATCTTGTGTGTTTTGTGTGAGCTAACATTGAGTGAGCTTAGTGTATCAAAAACGGAGGTAGTTTCTTCAGCAATCGGAAGGAAGTTCATCCTTCCGAAGCAGGAGTATTGTTCGTTTTGATGGGTTTTTCTTTAACATTTGGCACGTAAAGAATCGCCCAAAAATGATGCGGTTGAGTGAAGGTTAGCAGAAGATTTACGCATCCGATACAAATCCAAAACCTTCAATTTTTCCAACGCGATCACCTACAACATGGTCAAACGCACTCAGGTGTGTTTGTGCGATAAAGATGCATATTTTAACGTGTAACCAACCCACCGGAAAGAAAGTCAGTCTCATGGTTAATGTCAATGTGATTGTTTCGGAAAAGTCGGACCAAGATAGACCTCGCGTGATCGCGAAAGCATAACACACGTTGAGAAGGAAGCATAAATAAGGGCAATCAAAACGTGGTCACAAACGTTCAACGTGGAGTCTAAAATGTCCCAGGAGAGATTTTTTTTTTAGCAATTTTTCTTTGTTCGTCTGTCTTTATTGCGAAGGTGTGAATGTGACGATGTGCTCTGTTGGCACTTTTATGGCCATCGGTTAACCGCCCTCGGTTGCATAATTTAGGTTGTTGATTTAGTTTTATTTACATTCAAAACAATAACACCGTCTCTAGGCGTTGAAATGGGACCCTCCAATCTTAGTGCGACTAACACGATCTACTATAAATTGTGCTATAAATATCATTAGTAGATAGAATTTGTCTTATGGAATTGATGATGTAAGTTCGTGCTGAGGATCAGACTTTTGCTTTGAAGTAGTCCAATTGAAGCAAGTACAATAAAGTGGGAAGATTAATTTAGAAATATCTACATCCTACTTACTCTTCGTTCGTTTCGTTGTCTCGGAAGCCCTTGGCGAAGGGGTTGCTGACGATCTTAAGCTGCGTTACCTGCGGAAAGCGAAATTACAATACAACGATTAACAAAAACGCTCGCACAGAATATGAGAGTGGAATCTTGTCTAAATTTTTCTAAACGGCTCATGGCTCATTTATTTCACCCATTGAACTGTTTGAAACCAATTATGACACACTCCTCCCAGACGGACGGCGCACTCTGCAGCAAGTGGGGGAAAAAAGAAATTTATAGCATCGGCATGAATGTTCTTTCTACTACCCCGGAATGGAAAGAGTCTTCCCCCTCGCGGATGATGTAGTTGGCGTTTTATAATTCCCTTTTTTCTGTTTCGACTGGGTAGCCTTTCAATATATCTTTCCTACTTTGTAATATCTGTCAAAATATTTAAACCCATTCATTATTTTTAATCGTTCGCGGAGGGATGTTGGAAGTCCTCCCCGTACAAAGCCCCACCGTTTTGGGACGCACATCTTGTGCGATTGGGTGTGTTTGTGTGGGGAAAAGATGTTGCCGGAGCGCATGTTTCTTTCCTTCGTATTGTCTCTCAATGCAAATGCATCTACAGCATTAAATTTGGTGGTATCGTGGCGTTGAATTTCGCTGCCACTCGGGACGCTAATTTTTTGTTGCTTCTCTTATGATTTAGGCGTGTTTTAGAATTTACGATCCTGACGGCTAGCACCATTTACATGGAGGGTGCAAACATTAGGCCGGTTACGTATGTTAGGTTGTGCCATTTTCACATCCCACTCGTTGGTGATGAACATGGCAAAAGTGAAATAAAAAAATTGACACCAATGGTCGTGATTTAGGTATGTTCGCTGCGACTGTGTTATCGTTCCGCATTCAAAATATTCGACTGATCAAGGTTTTGTTTCTGGGTGCGGAACAAGATCATTAAAAGTCTGGAGAGCTCTATGAATGGGAGTCGTCTGCATGCTCGTGGTTTAACGATGATCGTCACATGCATGTCGCAGCAGAACTCAATCGAGGTCAAAACGTGTCGTGTGGGAAGTAAAATGAGATGGTTTTGATGGAGCAATAAAGTTGAAATAACACCCCGCAGTGGTAACCAGCGAACCTTTCTCCCGGGTCACTCCAGACCGATTGACGACACACACCGTACGCGGGAAATTCGATTGACCTCGAGTAGTCTTTCCTTCAGCCACCCAGTCTGCATCAGCACACAACACTGTTGCATCAATAATTACTTGATCATCCCCACCGACCTGTGCACCTATCCCCCCCCCCCCCCCCAAATGTAAGGACTAACAACAGAAAAAGAAAACTCGGAAAATGAAGAGAAGCATCATGCTTGTGGACGGTGAAGATAAACATTAAACAGACCGTTCCCTAATCGTTTGTTTGCTTGAACGGTAATGGGAAAAGGATGTGGTGATGTGGTGGCGTAGCATGCAACATACACCCAAAAAAAAAATGCTTCCTACGGCCTACGGGAACGGCTCGCGTAAACATTGCGCCCGAAGGGAACGTTTACACCACGAACGCTGCGACGTTGGCCGTACAACGAGTAAAAAAAAAGCGACTCAAGATGATAAACGTCCCGTCGTGTGACATACCAGGACATGACTTACCCGCTGGTTTTGGTAGGCGGTGACGGCCGTGAATGACGTTTCCGGAAAGACGAACGTGCGATGGGTTAGCGTGTCCTTCTCGTCCTTGACGCCGTTCCGCGTAAAGTAGCAAACGTGCAGCCGGGGCTGGTAGCGATGCATCGAGTTGAGAATGATCTGAAAGTATTTCGGGGACGATTTGCATTAGTACAGCGTGACGGGCGGTCAACGGTTATCGTTTGCACCGCTTACATGGCCATTGTCGTCGAGCTGATTGTTGGTGAGCTTCAGCTTGTCGAAGGAAATCGTTTGCTTCATCCAGGTGGCACCGGTCGCTGGGGAGTCCGGATGGACGCTGATGCGCGGCGGTGAGATAGGATCCGCCTTTCCGGCCACGACCCAGCTTGAGCTGCAACAGGCAAAGTTGTGAGTTGAGTGATGGTTAAGGTGTCGTTCATAAATCACAGAACAAATGATATGAGTTAATAATTAGTTACACTGAAAAACAACGGAAGCAAATTCATTGCACGAGTAAGCTCTTAGTAAAAGTTTTATATTATAATTTAATCTACATAAATTTGGATTTCATTATTTAAGTTTAAGGGTAATATTAGCATATTTGGATTACACAGAGTATGACTAGAACACTTCGAGTTTGTACGTAAAACATCTCTTCAAATAATGTAGTAATTGAAGAAATCTGTTAGTGATCGTGCAGATTTTCATGGAAAAAAGGATTATTAGGTTGCCCAGTTACTACTATTGATGATCCTCTATGGCACTTTAAACTCAGAAAGTCTTGGTCATGTCCAGAATCATTGCCATAATTTTCTGGTAGCTGAAGATTTGTGTCCTGGATTTTGGAAAACTCATTCAGGTGAGATTTCACGCAGGATCTTTCGTTCTTTCTGTACAGGCTACCTGTGCTTTTAGCTGTTTAAATTTATATTTGTATTAAAAAATCGATACATAAAACATCAAATTAGTTGGAAGACTTTGTATCAAAATTGTAAACTGAGCAAGAGGTCCTGTACGAACAAATTCGTCCTTCAACTGATCACTCGTCAAAGACTACCGGTATACCTTCAACTCAACCCTAGGGTTTTCCGACACTAAATCAAGCATAATCGGTCCGGTTACGGTTAGTAGTGCTTATACGGCCGCCAGGTTATTAATAATCCATGCAGTAGCCGCCGTACGCGCAAAAACCAGGCGTCATCATGCTTCATGCTGCCGACTCGAACATAAAGAACTGCATTCACGGACGGGCAGGCGCTTACGTGTGGAACGCGTATCGATAGCGCTTATCGTCGAGCGGCACAAAGTCCATAATCATGAGGTACTCCGCAGCCAGCTCTAGCCCCACCACCTTCACCTGAAAGGTGGGAAACATTCGGCGACCGGCTTTGGTGACTATCATCTCGGTGCCCTGTTCGTGAAATTTGTCCCACAAGTGTTTGCCCTCCAGTACGACCACCACCGATGCCAGCGACGAGTGATAAGGTTTATCCACGTCGGGAGACTTTTTGCTTGCGAAAGTGGCCGTTGTGGGCGCTCCCAGCTGCTTGGAGGATTGTTGGTGGTGCTGCTGCTGCTGCTGCTGCTGTCTGCTGCCATTTTGTATGATGGATTCTCTTCTATCCACTTCACCCTCACCATCACCTCTCCCACCACCACCACCACTAACACCACTACCACCTGTGTCTTCGTCACTGCCACCAACCTCTTCCTCGTCCTCATCCGTTCTGCTCGAATCACCCTGATCTTCTTCCATACCGAGGCGTGTGTCTGCACTCGCCTTGGGAGAAGAATCTTGCGAGCCAGAACCACCGCGCCGTCCTGCTCGTGACTTTTGGCGCGAATTTGTGGTTCGATGTGCTTTGCCATGGGTGCGCGGCTCGTGAAGATTTTTGTTACTACTAAGGCTGTTGTTGTTGTTGTTGTTATTATGGTTGAGGTGATGATGTTCGAGGTGGTTGCCGTTGTGACCAGTCTGCTGAAGACTGTGGACGCCTCCCTGCTGCAACGGTGAGCCTTGTGATTCGCTGTCACAGTTGATGCTGAGCTGCTCAACCTGTTCCAACGGATTGTATTGACCTTTGTTGGCGTTCTGCAGACAAGCTGCTCACGTGGTAAAGGATGGATGAAAAGAAAAGAAAAATGTAAAAAAAGGAGTAAGCCACAGACACACACAGGGCAGAAGTATTAAGTAAGCGATGATGAGTATATGAGTAAGCGCACAAGATACCGATTAAGGCATGTAGACACCTCGGAATTTGAAATTCAGAGCGTTCGATCGTTATCAAAAATGTCGAGGGCGCATGTGTGCTGCTTCCTCGGTTGCTTGCTAAAGATTTGACTTGATAAAAAAAGATGAAGATTGCGTACCACACAAACGCCCGTTTATCGGAAACCGAAAAAATAAATTGTTTACCGATCGTTTGGGTAATGGGTCTGGCGGTTAAACTTGCGGCTAAAAATAACGGCCAACCCCTGCCCATGCCACTTAACGAACTTAACGCTGTGAGTTGCCTCCAGCTTTCCGGATTTAAATCATCTTTTTCAGCTCGTTTCTGGTGCTGTGCAGAAATAAAAACTTCGCTTCGCTAAACTATTTAGTCGAACCGAGCGCGGAACCGACCACCGCTTGAAACCGTAAATTTGTACGCAGATAGAAAAATTGCCGCCTCAAGACAGAATTTCCCCCGGGGGAGGGAAACCCCGAAAACTGCCTCTGACTCTTTGCGAGAAGGAATAAAATTTTAAATAAAGTAGCTCCACCGTGTACTCGCCGCATGTCGTAGCATCAGTACCGTTGCAAATATAAGGGGGGGGGGGGGGGAAGGGTAGGACCAATTGGAGGTGGTGGAAAAAAGTGCGCTTCAACATTAAGCAATCATCGAACATTTTTCACAGATCATAAAATTTTGACTCTCCAAAACCGGGCGGCTTCCGCGATGCGTCAACAAAACTCTTCGGGCGAGATGGCGGGAGCAAAATGAATGAAAAAAAAAACAAGCAACTAAAGGAAGAAGCATAAACCGACACTGAAACGCCGCCGGTCATAACTTTTGCGGTTCCCGAAGGCGCGCGCTGCTGATGTGCCGCTGCTGATGAAGACTTTGGCGATCGTGGGATTGCAGACATGAGCAAGGAAATGGTTCTCGGAATGTCGCTGAGTTTTATGATGCTTATGCTTGAGTAAGTAGATCCTCAGGATGGATGCATGATGAGTGGGCAGTCTTTGGTTGGGGTAGGTAGCTTTTTTTTTTTTTAAAACACACATATGATGGTAATTGTTTTGGTACAATGTTTATCTTTTACTGCGTGAATGTCTCAACGTGATATTATTTTATATTTTAGGAATAGTTGTAATGCTTTCAAGTAATCGAGATCGAGCTGTTGTCTTAAACATTCATATTTCTTTGATATGTTCCGATAATCTTTGATATGTTCCGTAGAAAAATCAATAAATTATCATCAAAATACGCAGAGTTTAAGGTCAGTGTAATTGATACCGAACTAAGTTTCGAACTCCAATCTCTCAAAATTTGGATCTCAAAAAGCCAAATCATTGAGTGTAACATATCTCTTAGAAAACAGAAACGTTCTTAGGGTGAAAACTATTATCCTTTGTGTTTGCTTCCAACGCGAGCTGCCTCCAAATAATCTACACCAAACGGGTCAAGTTTCATTTTGAACAGCAAAACACATGTTTCATGGTTTTGGGAAAAATATTTATCCCATTCGTACTTGTCCTGCGGTGAAACATTGGGTTCGGTATGTGAACAATTTCATCGTATTAGTTCGACGCCAGTGCCAGTGCCACCATTAATCAAAAGCCGTTCGACAACGAAAGAATTAGCAGCACCATTTGCCTCAAACATGAACAGCATACTTCAATGCATTTCAAGTCAATTTTCGAGCTGCTGCTGCTGCTGCTGCTGCTGCTAGAGATCACAAGTTAGGTGATTGTATTTTTCACTTTTACTTTTGCACTTTCAAGCGTTTTCCTAGGCAAGAAAAAAAAGGGACACCATGTGCGGGACTGAACACTGTCAAATCAAAGCTGGAACTGGATCGGCACCGAACCGTACCTCACGCCCATAAATCTCCAACGACGATGACGTCGACAAGTAGTGTAGGCTTTGCAGTTTTTCTGCACAAAATTTTCCTCTCTCCGCTTCCCGTGCTTGTCTGATTGTTCACATCGTGGTTGGAGCAGGCATTAAAACAGCTGAGATGATCGTGTACGTACGTCCCCGATCGAAGTGTGAATGAAATGTCGGCCCGTGCATGTCTCTTGTGAATGACAAGCGGCGGCCTGCCGAATGGGGGAACGAAACAAAAAAAAATCCGGGAAAAACAATTCTCGCTACTTTGCCAGGGCACGGGAACCTTGGCATGCCGCCGGCCCGTTTAACTTTATCTTCGGCGCGTTCGGTGCTTTGAGTTTTCCAAATTGACAATTAGTTCTGCACGATTTACGGCCAAATGTCATTCGCTCGAGCGGTTGCAATCATTTAGGATTAACAAGAAATAAATCTTGTCGGATGGGCGCGAGGCGCGATCGGCTTGGAAAATGTTTGTTCGCTGCCGCTGCATGCTGCTGCTGCAAATTTGTGCATCGGTGCACACGATTCTTGAAACGTTTGATGCGAGTAATTGTTTCTAATTGGTTGAAATTGGTTGCAAGTTGTAACTAGGTGTATGACGAGTCCTGCAATGTTAGAGAGAACTGCTTAGCAAGGACCAAATATCCGGTATGCAGGTTATAATGATGCGACAGGTCTTCTACTTCGCGAGTGAAATCAAAACTTCTTGATGATTTATAGACTGCTGCTTACTGTTTGACAGATCAGCATGGGACAGATCATGGCGCATCATGCCATTGCCGGAACCTCCCGCCGCACTGGCAGAACGTTGTTGATTCTGCGGCAATAGGTTTCATCGCTCGAAGCAAATAAACGGCTCCGTTCTGGAATAAGCTTCGGCTCGCACATGAGGACAAAAGCGGCTAAGGTTTGCCGGTGGCCCGCTGTTTGTTGCTTATTTTCATTGCCCAGTCTATAACAATATTGACGCACGTGAGATTTCCAAAGCAGACGACACTAGAAGGGGATCGGGGCGGATCGAGCTGTGGTGGCCCGTTACCGTGGCCAGCCAATTACAATGTGTTTCGGAACATACGTTCCAGAGTACGGCGTCGCGTGCCTTGTGACCGTAAGATGTCAGCGTACGGATGATGGCGTAATTTGGACGTACCACGCAGAGTGCAGAGGGCGTGCAAACGGTTCTGCCATGGAAACCTGTCAACACCTTCAAAACCCCTGCCGGACGGCAGTGCAACAAATGTGCGTAACGATTGCGCTGCACGTCAGCGGGTGTGATTTGCAGACGGCTTCAACATGCTAAGGTAGATGACCTCCGCGGGATTTGCAGTGGCAAGCATTCTGGATGTTCGTTTGATTGGGCGTTTCTTTGATAATTGCCTATATTTGGAGCAATTTTTACAAGAACTCTTATGAACCATTTTCAATTGATCCTTCGTCATACTTGGAAATGTGTCGTGATCGTATTTTAATAATAAATAATGAACGATGGCCGAGTGTTTAGCCGACAGCGGTAGAATTTATAAAGTAAATTAACATAGATATGAAAATTAACATAGATATGATCGTCAATATTAAGATAAGTAATAGTTAGATCTATGGGTTGCAGTCAATACCTAGCTTATTATAACTCTAAAGAAGGCTTGGAGAGAAGTTTAAAAGTCTTGAAAAAACATGTGAAAATTAGCGATAGGAACACTATCGGACAGTTGGAAAAAGTCGGACTATAACAACTCAATTGGAATGTTCTTTCTCTTCGAACACGACTTGGTTTTCGCTCCTTGGGCGAATCAAATCATCTTCCAATCAACCAAACCTTTAATTGGCTTGATTTGTTGGCTTTGAAGGACAAAAAGATAAGTTAACTAGATCCACCGTATTTGAATATTGCAATTAAAATGATTTAATAAAGAAAAATTGAATGAGTAAATTTGATCTAAATTTAACTAAAAAATTAGTTGGAAGAAATCGAAATCGATTAATTAATAACCGTCAGCCATACTTTTCATCAAAATCTCCAAAACACAATATTTTGTAAAATCAATAATGCTGTCTAAAATGAACCTTATTGTTCTTTGAAGAACGTAACAGCCTGCGTATATTTTAAGGGTGAACTTTAGAGCCAAAGCTCTTCAGATTACATTATCAATACAATATTGACAAAAATATGGAAACGCACCATTAACGCACCTTAAACGTTCGCTAGTTTCGTTGAAATTTCATTACTTAATTTAATTGTATTTATTTACCTCTGCTTCATAGGTTTTTTCTTCATTTATTTGCTAATTCTTTGGAAAATTTTTTTTATCAATATTTACTACTTGTTTCAATTATTTACTGTTTGGAACGGTCCCGTGCTACGGGTTAAATTAAATCAGAAAAGACAGTGCAAGAACGTTCGAAGTTTTCGAATAAAAAAAAAAGTCTTCTCTCCAATTATATTCCAAATTATTTACACAAAAAAACAGTGCTTCCATTGCATTATCCGTTAAACCTTTACCAGCACGAATGTCAAATCGCCCAACACCGAACTGAAGTCAAATTTATCGCTTCGATTTGTTGTGCATGGGTAAAATACTACTGCCCTTTTAAAATTTTCATTCTCCATGTGCTCTCGGCTGGAGTGAGCGCTGGGTGAGCAAAATTTCTGTTTTTCCTTCCAAAAAAAAAAAAAACATTCGCCTTCCGCGCTTGCCCGTCCCATCCCTGTGACCAGCTTCCGTCCCATCAATCTAGCAGCACTTGTTGAGGTAAGCTTTTCTTCGCTCCCGGATCGGGTCGCCTCATAATTTACAGTGTCATGTCCAAAGCAAATATTTATGTTGTAATTAGTCGAGTGTTTTCCCACTGTCCGTGTCCTCCGACTTCCACTACACGGGCGCTCGTTTTGTTTTGCTCGTTTATTCTCGTGCATGTTGGCGATCGGCTGGGAAAGTATTATTCGGCTGGTTTCAGTGAACCAGTTGATCGTATTTTTCCTTCCGCATCGATATGCAAGCGTACCCCGTTGCCTCCTAGCATAAGTGAAGTAACGGGCTGGTTTCTATTACCTTCGTTACATCGGCCGAGAAGAAACGTACTGATATCTTTGGGGTGATTAGGATTTTTGCAAGACCATGTTTTATGTCATGAGCTTAAGGAAACAATTTGAATTGTAGTAAAAAATCAGCTCATTGAATTTAATTTTAAATTCAATAGGTGGATTGGTCTACCTAAATCTGTTTACTATGCTCGTGGTCGTCGTTTCATGTGGCACATGCTGTTGGCTCCCCCGAACCACCGGACTGGTGAAAAGCTACAAATTTTCAAGATCTAGAGACCTAGAAATCTGCAACCCACGGACATTCCGTCCGATCAACCGAGCAAGCAATCATTCGCCTGCCTTTCTATCACCGGTGGTCGAAACGCGTTAGGGCAATTGGACAGCCATTTTTCTACGGCTTTCAACAGTGTCCTGGGTGTAAGTAAAAGCCGTAGGAAAAGAGCGAAACATTCACTGCGAACCCTAACAGCGAGCAATAATTTTCCCGCTGGACAGATCGACCGAATCGAGCAGCAAGGGGAGTGGTGCATTGAAAGCCGTTTTTTTTTTTTTTTTTTTTGGAATTACGATCAAAATAAAGACCCTACCAGTTTCAGCCAAACTTCACGTGATGTGCGGTTTGTAAACATCCACCAAAAGTTCCCGGACGTTCGCAGCCCGAAGAGTCAACTCCGTTGACGCTCATCAGCGAAAGGGAGAGTGAAAAAGTGATCGCCGTATCACCGGTGCAGCAAACCGATGGGGGGGGGGGGGGGGGGGGGGGGGGGTCCACATTCCGTGCAGATAGTACAGTTGACATCATAATTAATTTATACGCTAAATCATCGTCCCTACAACTGGTACGATTACCAGCGATTTCGGGTGGCGTGATAAATCGGCTCGCATCGTGTTCATTTTTTGTGTAACGTGTTTTGGCTTTCTTCTTCGTTCTTTACATTCGAACATTAACGTTCGGGAGGAACGAGTTACGCCACAGCCATGGGATCCTAATTAAGCGGCTTATTACGTAGACTCTGCCCAGGAGGGGGCCTGAACGGGTGAAAAAGTACGGGGCGCACCGAATCCGAAATGACTCAATTAATTAGATGATGCACCGGTAGCGAGCAGTCGGCTGCTCGTTTGCCAGGCAAGGAGAAACATCCTTGGTTGTCGTTGTGGAATGTTGTCCTTTCGGGAAAGCGATGTGGCGTGGCGTTGTTACCCGTCCATCATGCGAAGCTGCTTAAATTGTTTAATATGTTGGAGTAAAAATCGTTTAATTAAACGAGAACGATTACAGTGAGCGAACTATTGGGACGGATAAACCAGGTTTGCCGGAAAGGATGTTGGCCGTCGGAAAGACATTTATTTACTTTGACTGGCTTCAGGAAAAGAACTTGTCCAAGGTGTAGATCTAGAAAACATGTGTTCGAATCTTGATCTGTTGGTTTGGATTTGTTTGAGTTATTTTTTAATTAAGTCCTTTTGTTTTAAAGCTGCTTGTTGGCAAGGGACGACTTGGACTCCCTTGCTACCTATCAAAATTTGAAAACAATTCGGTTTTCTTCAGCTGTATTAATGTTTTATCTTGAGACAAATTTACGGTTTTTATGGAAATATTTTTTTTTATAATAACCTGCTTCAGTTTGACGAAACGCGGCCTTCCCGTTCTTCAGTGAACATTATAAAAAGCATTGTGAATAACATATTTCCCAATCTTTAGTATGAGAAGTATCCGTTGTACGACGGCTAAGAAGATAGCAGCAGCACAGGACTCGGCAAGCCCGGAATTCGGCACAACATTCGGCAAACGAATCCCATCCGGACAGTTCATCCGTATTGAGAACTGACCATGCAACTATGTCATATCAATAAATCTAGTAAATCATTTTGTGACTGACAAGACCTAAGAGGTCATTCGTCTAAGAAGAATAATTTGAAGTGTTTCTAATGAAGAAATTTGTATAAATATTCTCGGCTAGTTGTTGGATTATTTTAAGTCAAAATAAGCAAGCAACGGGTTACAAGTCACCCTAGACATTTGTATTCCTTCCAAGCATTCGACTCTCAAACGAGATACTAAAATCTTCGAAGCGCGATTCACGTTTTTATTTGGCCTGGTAATTACACTTTCCTATAAGTAGTACAACAGCTAGCACTCGAGATATTCGCCAAAGACAAGAAGACTTAGCCTGCCGTTCCTCAAGGTTTTGTTTTAGAATAATTTTTTTTTAATACCTTTGTCCCAAAAAACAAACAATATACTGTTGGTTCTGGTCAGCCACAATGGCTATATTCCGAGCTTGTGTGTTTGTACCAAAAATCATCCCCCAAAAAATTAAAAAATAAGGAAAACTCAATCTAAATATGATAAGAACCCTTGATCCGCGAAGCAGAACAGCTCAAGTGATTACCTTCCATCGCTTTCATAGGATTGGTGCCGTTTTTGTAGGACACTGGACTCCAATAGTCGACCGCCGCCGGACTGTAATGATGCAGAAAGTCCGCACCGTTCAAATCCATTGCCGACGGTACGTTGCCAACAAGGCTAGAGAAGGATTCGTGCAGCATGGTCGCTCCTGCCGATCCACCCGACATTCCAAGCGCACCGTCAGCGTGTCGATGGCCGTTGGAAAAATCAAGATGATGCATCATTACGAGTAGCGCGTAGAATGTAGAATTATCCAACAGAGGAGCACCAGGAGGAGTCGTGGAAAATCCGTCACACACTTTCAGTTGAAATGGATTGGCACTTTGTTGTTTAATGAAGATTTTTTTGTTATATATTTTACACAGAAAAGTGATAATTTCTACTTAATTATCCTTCCTGTGAGTATGCACTGGATATGTTTTAATAAAATTAAAAACAAAACGACAGCAAGCAAATGCGGAATTCTTCCGCAGGCAATTTTCACACCTTCACCAATTTTCACTAATCGGCACCGGGGTCCACCGGGGTACGGCAATTCGCACTTCTTCAGATCACACTTCTTCTGTCACTGCAGCAACGACAGACAAAGGTCGCAGTAGGCTTCACCAATTTTCACACATGATGTCAGGGGAAGGAGCAATCAAGGAGACAGAGACAGAACAGCACTACGAACGAGCGAGCAAAGGCAAAGTAGGGTTTTATACTGCTACCCCATCAAAGTAGGCGAATTCTAAGCAGTAGCGTTTTTTATGCTTCCCATCCAACCAGCACGATCGCCAGTAATCTGCACGAGACACAATAACGATTACTATTGCGAGCGCCGGAAAATGTCGGTTTCGCTTTTTCGGTATACTACTCCGGGATAAATTATTGCTTTTCCCGCGAACAACTACCACCGGGCACTGGCTAGAGTAAGCCACTAAACACACAGAAACACACACTCACACACACTTCACTTCGGGGAGAATTTTCCGCACACTTCAGCATCAACTTCCTCGCCACGCACTGTGCTCGTTCGGATCGTTAGGATGAACAATAATAATTAAACTTTCAACTAGCCAGGAAAATGTTCCTGCCGCGCGACCCACCAGGCGAACTGGTGTTGATTACGGTGTGAAAATGGACCGCCGCACTGCGGGAAACTTGTTGACCAGTGCGCCCGATGATAATCGCACAATAAAATTATAACAACCGTCCACACTGCTGACTCCAGGCCAGGCCGGGCCACCACTGCAAACCGATTCCGGAACAGAGCGCGCCGTACGCACTGTGAGCGTTTTTCCTCGCGATCGTACGGTGGCGTACTGGGATTCTGTTTTGGGATTACTCGCCTCTGCTTCGACCCGTCTCGAGTGTGTGTATGTTTTCTGAATTTTCCACCAACCGTTGCCGATCGCTCAGCTTTGCTCTGTGCAATCATTTCTGTGTTTGTGTGGCTTTAGTAGAACAGAGATGGCTGTAGGTTTAGTGTTGCGCGAGTGATCGTATCCTCTCGCGTGTGTAGGGATGCTGCGTGAAAATTTTGGGCGGAAAGAACGAGAACAGCGTAGAACCGGGCGTACGATCGTTGGTAAATGTTAAAGCGGGAACGAGAGGCGTGCGTGAGAATTTTATGATCGAGTGAAAGTGAAAACTTTGCAAAGAAAATGCAATGTGTTGGGGTGAGATTGTGTGTGCTCACCAAAACCGGGGGTGAGTATCGGGATTGAAAGCTTTATTTTGTACACGTTGCACACATTGTTTATTATCTAGAATTAAACACAGCGCCGAGTCTTTGACTAATCGCCAGTTATGCACGACTTCCTACTGTACGCTACAAGATATTTATGATGAGGTGGGTTTGACGAGGTTAAATCCACGACCTGTAACGTAGGCTATTAGAATGAGTTCTTCTTGGCTTAGCGACCGTAAGGTCACGCTGGTCATCGAATGGCTTAACTAGAATTGCCGATACCACGTAGTTGGATAGTAAGTCCTCACTACGGGGGGACGTTCCCGATTGGGATGGGATTAGAATGAGTTATACAACCCAAATGATCCATTTAAGTTGAGATTCATCTTCACGATTTGTAGTGCGCCAATCCAAATGGTCGTCGTGAATAAACACGAATAAATGAATTATCTATTTTGCAACCATTATATGAAGTCAAACGTACATTTGAAGCCGTTTTTAGTTGCCAATAAAATGGTTAAAATTAACAAATAATTAATGTTGCCCTTCCTAGCTCGATGGCAAGAAAGTTAGATGGGCAAATTATTAATAATCCGAACTCCGATTAGGCATTTGATGATAAAAAATTTTAGTTCTGAAAGTGATCTTAAGCTCACTTGTGTATGGCTTTGAAATGAGTAAAGTTCCGATGAATTCTACTGATCAAAAACGTGACAATAAATGTTAGAACAACGAGGAAAACGTTCCAGGAAAGACAAAAAATTCTCTTTCCTCAGAATTTGATACTAGCGACCGAAAAACACTCGTGAAATTTTTGACTTAGTAGAGCATATGATTCATTCAAGTAAAAGTTCAAAATAAACTCCTTTTAAAGAATGTTTAATTTCCATTTTTTTTTTTGGGGAGAATTAGGTGAAAAAGAATTAATCGACTACTGGGGGCGTGTGCCCCAGAAAAAGTAAAACATTTTCATAACCTCAACTCATTCCGCAGTGCCACAAACATTCAACGTTCACTTCACAATTACATGTAACTCACACTGTGCATTATTTTAAAGGTCATGGACATAGTTCTGTTACTGCAAGAAGAAACCAAGTACAAATCATTGACGAATGGATGCGTACACCAGTGCGTAGCGCAATTGAAGCACGGTGCAAAACACACCGCAACCCATCGTCATCATCTTTTTCGGGATGCAATTAGAACCATTCTGCGCCAGTAGTCGTCACTGCGAGTTACGTCCATTTTACCCTTTTCCTCACGGCTTCCGTCCCACCGATTCGTACGCAGTAGTAGATTGCGTAGATTGCAACCGATTCCGGGCCGGGGACGAAAATACCAGACGGAACGCGACCAGACGCGTACGGGACGTGGTGCGTACCGGGCGTGAAAATGAAAGGTGTGAAGCAATGCCATCTTTCGTCAGGTCGCGTCGAAGTCGACGGTTCCTGTGACGTAGCCGGCAAACCCGTTTGAGGTTGTTCTAGAGGATCCGACAACGGACAGATCGGGTTTTTTCCTTGGTGGACGGACCATTGGGGGAGAGGAGGATATGGACTCTCGATGGTTGGAAGTAGCGTTTTATGGGGTGATGTCGAAAGACGCCAAAGGAACCCAAAAACCGATCCACTGTGGCAGTGTAAACTTCCCCGGCCACATCGGTTCGCCGTGTACTCGAACCGTATCTTGCACGGTACGAATGTGTCGCAGCAGACCGCAGTGTGGAGCATCGTTCCGGCGATAAACAACGCGCCCAAAGGCGTTCCTTTTCGTTGGTTGGACGCGTCTGAGGGTGAATCGCCGGTGAGTAAGTTTAGCGTTTGATTTGTGAAGTGTGTTTGCCTCGACAGATGCCCTCCGGTGTGCTACCGTCGCTGCGAGTGTGCAGTTGTGTTCCGACCGAAACATCCATACATTTG
The DNA here is from genome assembly GCF_943734695.1 of Anopheles maculipalpis. Lineage (NCBI taxonomy): Eukaryota > Metazoa > Arthropoda > Insecta > Diptera > Culicidae > Anopheles > Anopheles maculipalpis. Next base: position 28,324,113 of record NC_064871.1, on the reverse strand, counting down.
AATATTTATTTATCGTTTTCGAATCCTCCTCCCGGTGTGTCCGTGTGTCGAATGGCGATAAATGGCGGTGATGCTCTTTTTGTGATGTAATTCTATTTTAATCTCGCTTTTTATCACAAATCAGATTCTTGTTATCAGCTCCGAAATCCATCCAGGCTTTAACTGCCACTGTTACTGATGCTTCAGCTATCTTTGCTAATGTATCACATGCTTTTATTATTTACTTCTCTTACTCTACAGACGTAGTGAGGACTGACTAACCAACTACGTGGTATCGGCAGTCTAGTAAGCTAAGAAGAAGACTCTACTGACGACCTAATCTTCAATATCACTTGATGATCGCTTCAAACAGTTACTAGTTCAGTACATAAGCTCATCCCGTTCGGCACATCTCTCGTAACCGTTTGAGCACCACCAAAAAAGCGATGCTTTATCCAACTTCCTGTCTCGTCCGGCGTCAGAAGGTTTTCCCTTCCGCACACACGCCACTCGTTAGTCATTTTGATTCGGTCCCCTTACCCGACCAGCGACACAAATCGCAACCTCACCCCGATCACTTACGTACGGGGGAAAATTATTTTTATCGCATCGCAGCCTGCGATTGCGATCCTAACAAACAACAAAAAAGCAAAAACCAAAAATCATCACAACACACGATCCGCGTGATCTTGAGCGGTGCTGTGAGAAGGCGGAGTTCCGTTGTGACAAACCTCCCGGATCATGTTGTACTTCCCTGTGCACCCCGTCACATATTCCGTTCTTGGCGTGCGTGAAAAACCGCGTGAGATTGTGTTGCTTGCTCGCTTGCGCCAGTGACGCGGTACCGATGGAGACAGATGCCCGCGCACCAGAGATGATGTACGAGCAGCCAATGAATGTTCAGCTTTTGGTGTTGAGTTGCAGGATTTGGTCTTTTGGGTTTTGTTTTTCCGATTTTCCCTTGCGTCAAGATATCTTACAGAGAAGTGAAAAAACTAACACATTTTTTTCAAGTTCGATAGTTTAGTCGTGTAGCGTTAGTGGAATTCGTGGAATCCGGTGAACTTAAAGTCATAAAGAAATTTAAAGGTTAAAGTTTCCCAGTATTGTGCGGTTTATTAGTAACCTCTACTTAAATTAGATAGGACTGGATTTAAAGTAAAATCATCGTTAAAATAGCAGGCTAGCGATATAGAGTACTAGCGCTGATAAAAAAACAATATTTTTACTGTTCCTTTTGCATTTTTTATTTACTTATTAAGGTTTCATTTTTGGAATGCTTTTGCCTCAATTTTTTTCTTTTCTTTTCTCATAATTTAATGTTTTGTTGATGTTTTTTGCATTGGTTTTCCTGGTTTTTTTAAATTTATTTTGTTATAATTTTTTTTAAATATCTTGTCGCTAACTTTTCAATTAAATTTAAGAGTTACTACTTATTTTATTATTTATTTATCTGAGTCTATTTATTCGCATACTATTTTGTATACTATACTTTACTATTTTTTGTGTAGATTTATTTCTTATGATGTTTTGGTTTATTTGTTTATTTATTTATCTATTAATTTGTGTAGTCTCACTAGTGGTTAAAAGCGATATTTTTATCTTAGTTACCAACATAACAAAATGTAAATTATGCCACTGATTTGTAAAACACAAGTAACTAACACGACGTTTGTAGTAAATGCGTTTTTAGCCGCTCTACCGGAATAAAAAAACACATCTTTTACCAATCTTTCTTATTTCCGTTAAAATTCCATATTTTGTACGGAACAATTCTCTCTTTAAAAACCAAAAAGTGGGTTAAAAATTTCACTGCAAACAACACGTTCTTACTTAATCGCATTTAAACGAACGGGCAAACATCCGGCACAGTTTATTTACACGCGTACCAGCTCAATTTGAACCTCGTGTAACGGCTTGCAATCAATGCTATATGGCGGAATTCTGTCCTTTCGGGAAGAAAAATTTACAAAATTCCAAAGAAAGTTCGGAATTTGTCCAGCACCATTAGCGTACCCCGAGAGGGGGGTGTGTTCGTGTGTTTGATGCAACTGTTCGATAGAGAAGCGCTGAAGGTGTATTGAAACTTATTCCGTGTAGTTGTATCTAATCTTATCTCACCCCGTACATCGGGTGTGCTCGCGCCGGCTCTGCTTACAGTGTGTGGTATCGGACCGGATAAGGAATGTTCCGAAATTTAGTTCATCACCATTAGCTCACCGTGAATGATTCAGGTGCCATAGGCGAGGTTTGTGAGCTGTTACAGTGTCCGTTACTTGTACTTTTTGTAGCAAAATTTTAGTGACCTTATTGTAGCAAAATGTACAAATACTTTGCAGTGGTGGCGTTAGTGCTGGCGTACAGCGCTGGAAACGCATCGGCATGTAAGTGTTGACCAGTGTGGAGCGATGGTTTCGGACTAAAACGTGCGTTTTTTTCGGCTGCAGACGGTTTTAGGTGTGGTCAGGTCTTAGTGAAGTAACGCTGTGTTTAAGAGCTAATAGAGCAGCAAAAATGTTACATGACATAAAGTAGTATGGAAATTCGGTAACTTCAATACGATTATAGGAGAAACAAACTAAACCATTCTACGTAATTATTTGCTAATTCAATATGTGTTATTTCATTGAACTAAAGTTACTCAATGCACTGAACGGAACAACTTTCGCTGACGTTCATTTATCTTATCTTGATCCATAGGAAGGTTATGAAAGGCGCATACACATACTACACACACCCTAACACAAGGCTTTTTTCTATCGTTTTTTTCATACTACCTCGTTACCTTTGACCATACTCTCGCCCCAACAGTCTGGTGTTTCACCTGTACCACTTTTAACAGCACCAACTGCCTGGTTCCGGACCTGAATATTCTGCTGTCGGAATGTCCCCCATCTCCGGATGTATCGTCCGTGACATGTTTCACGCGTGTTGTCGGTAAGTGATGAGTGTTTGACGATTGAGACCCATAATCAATCCACTAACCGCCATCAAAACGCATCGTCTTCACCTCCAAACACAGGACAAGATGTGGAGCGCGGATGTGCGACCACGCTGACAGCCGCGGAACGTGATAACTGCGCCCTGGTAAACAATTGTCAGCTGTGCTCGAATGAAAACAATACTGCCTGCAACGGTAACCTGTTCCCGCACGGCCGTCTACACTGTCACCAGTGTGAAGGATCCACCAACAGTACCTGCGCGGAGGAGATCCAAACAGAAGCAACGTCCTGTCTGCGCTTTGTCGCGGACGATCAGTGTGTGGTGCTGGTGCGGGAGAACAATGTTCAGCGCGGATGTCTGTCGGAACATGAAGCCTGCCGGAATAATCGCGATTGCCACGTGTGCTCTGGCAATGGGTGCAACTTCCGGCATTTCGAATATAGCGGAGCAGGAAGTGTGATCGCACAGGTGCAGTTGTTGTTTGGAGCCATTCTGCTGAGCGCTTTCTTTGCCAACAGGCTGTAGTCGTTATTGGCCGTGTTGGTGGACGATGTGTGCACGTATTTTTCGAAATAGTTTATAGCTAATGGAGATACTAAGAAAGCGAAAATTTTTGTTTAGATTCGTTGACAATGAGAATAAAGCGCTACGATAAGAATAAAATATCAAAACATGTGTATATACTGTTTTATAAGTCCAAGTGGAACACGACTATAAGCGTATTATTTTAAAAATTAACCATAAAATAAAATCTTTCGTCTTTGCTACACAGCTGCAACTGTCATTTTGAAAATAAAGGCATTATATCACTACAGCGCTATTGCTACTTGAAGCGGATGGTAGTGGTACTACAAAGCTGTCATTCAGTGCGTGTGATTCATAACCGCTTGTCCAACAGTTTTGTTTTGTTTACAAATCAACGCGTAATATTAGTTCAGTGTGTTAATTTCCAATTTAAAAAGAAAATTATTCTTAAGTTATTGGTTTCACGATGGCAAAACCGGGCGAGCGAGCATTGCAGGCTATTAAGGAACAGAGCAAAGCTGTAGCCGTATTCAAAACACCGATCGTTCCAAAGGCTAAAGCGAAAGATAAAATCATCCTCACGGAGGAGGAATATCTGCAGGTGCATATACGGAACAGACGAACCTTCATTCTCGAACTCTCAATTAATATCGCATTAATATATCTTTTTTCAGGAAATGGGTAAGATCATACAGCGTGACTTTTTCCCAGATTTACAAAAGTTAAAGGCACAAAACGAGTATTTGGATGCATTGGCCTGCAATGATGTTTGCAAAATGAGACAGATCTTTTCAAAATACAGCTCTAAAAGACCAAATTCTTCACGGGCAGGTTAGTATCCGATAGGTTTTAGTTGCACTTGCACTTGAACTCCAATCCTAGTTTTTCCTTCTCTTTGTTTGCAGCCAGTCCCGCAACGTTCGAAACACCCTTACCGAATGCAACGCCAGCCAGCGAAGTTCCACCCTCGATCCGGTCCACTTCCAGCGTGGGATCAAACAAATCGACCAAAACACTCGGTGATAAGCACTCTCTAGACAGCTTTCTCCAGTCCTACACAAGCGAAGATAACGATAGCTTTCAGGAGATTATCGAATCGGCCGACCGGAAGTTGCGCCAAAAGTTTGCCGTGCTCTACCATGCCGAGGGTACATCCGCCATTGAAATGGGCCAAGCGTTGGCACTGCCCAGCATAGAACAACAGTTTAATCAACAGGAGCGCCCGAAACAGCTCGACATGTGGCGGTATACGAACAAAAACTATATCATGTACACGCCGGACGGTGTCGAGCTGACGAAGGAAGAGCAGCTCGAAATGGCCAAACGAAAGCAGGAAATCAATCACGGCAGCACCCGCCTTCACTACAATCCCTTCAACGAACAGAACAGCCGGCAAGCGATAGTGGAAGCGGCCAAAACGCAGGCCAAACATTTGCCCGAAAAGATCGGTGTCGATGGCCGGGTGGTGGATCAGTCCGCTGGCGATACGCCACAGGTGCGTGGTTTTGGGTTCGTAAAGAGTCCTTCACCTTGCCCGGGTGTAGCGGACAGTCCATTGTTTACGTGGGGTGAAATTGAAGGCACTCCGTTTCGGCTGGATGGTGGGGACACACCGTTACACCCGTCGGCTGGCGGTCCCTCGTTCCGCATCGTGGAAACATCGAAGCGGGAAAATTTGGCGCTTCAGCTAGCGGAAAAGGCTGCTGAAAAATCACGCGAAAAGAAAGCGAAAGCGATCGAAGCGGCTCGACGGAATATTGCATCACCGTCGGTGCGCAGTTCGTTCGATCGGCTTGCCAGCATGTCACCGGCTGCCCGACGGTTGGCTACCAATAAGCTAGGATTTCTGAGCACACCCAGCCCGCTCGTATCACCGGCACCCGGATCGAGTGGATTGAAAACCCCCATAATGAGACCGACGAGTGGACGGAGCGGTGCCAGCAGTAGTAGCAAGACAAAGCATCGGCATGTGACACCATCACCGAGAGCGATTGTGCGACGAAAGACACCGCTCGTTGGAGCAAGTGTAGGGGCTTCAAAGGGCGACTCGACGGATTTGACAGACGATCTGCTAGATATACCTACCGGTGGCAGGCGCCCCAAAGCAGCTGATTTCTTTTGAAATTGTAGCCAAGTAGCAAATGTAATACATATTTTTAATATGAAAAAAAAAAATTATAAAACTGAACCGTTTTTTATTAAGAGGCTTGCCTTCTAACGTTAGCAGAAAAGCTCCTTTACATGTCATTCTTTAGGGCAGGTCGTTTGTATTACAAGGTAACTCGAGATTTCTTGCCTTCTGTCCAAATATATTTGTTTTCTTTCCGATGCTTTTGGACGCGTTTCCAGATATGTTTGTTACTGTCCCACAATTTGTTGATACATTCTAATACATTTTCGGTTTCTCCTGCTGATTTTTCATATTTTTTTCTGAGCACGATGCATTATTAGTAAAATTATGGGCAAATTAAATTATCTATACGACCTGGTTAATTTTTATTTTCAAAGTTATATTTACAGCTTTACATAATTCCCCGGAGTGCTCATAAACTTTACGAGAACCGAGAAATTCACTCTAAGTTCTAGTAAAATCAAAACGAAATAAAAAAACAATAGGAGAAATAAACAGTATATGGGAATGTGATATAAATTGTAGAAAAGGAAAATAAACATATTTATCAACGCGTTAGAAAACTCTGTACAAGAACAAAAATATCTGGAAACGCGTCAAAAAGCCTCCTGACGAGAACAAAAATATCTGGGAACGCATAAAAAAACACAGAAAAATGTCTAAATTAATAGAATACTCTGTATATATTCAAAGTGTTGCTCACTAATAATCTAAGGACCCTAAATCTAACACATTTTCCAATGCTTCTTAACATTACCATTACATTACGATCTATAATTGCAATTTCACTGAGAAACGGGTTCGCTTCGAACCCAAGATTACATGGCCAGGTGTTATGTCTTCATCAGGTCAATCAAGAGCCGCTCAATTGCCACCTCACCGACCGTCTTGCGAAACAGCATCTCTTGCAGTACTTTCGCGTTCGCTGCCGCCTTGATGGCCGGAAGCAACAGTAGCAGATGGCCCAACCGTACACCACCACACTTTTCGTGTAAAAGTGCAACGGTTTGATCTTGGAGCAATAATACCTCGTGAGCCGCGTACAGTCGGGGCTGATCCGGTCGGAACAGTACCAGCGCTTTCAGGCAGGCTGCCTCCCGGTAGTCAACACGTGCGACACCAAACTGCTGGATGGCACTCTGCAGCTTCACAGCCTGTGGATTCCTTACGATGAATTCTGGTGGGAATATTAAGCAGTGTTGGAATAAAGTTGCAAAATGAGTTGGGTCCAATGGGTTGGCTTACCGTTGTCGATCGGGAGTCCCCACTGTGCCGCCGTGATGACAAACAGCTCGGCCCATGCTTCCTCGAGCAGCAGCTTTTGATCGTTGGCCGGAAGTTGAAGAAACGAGGGTACCGTTTTCGCCCACTTGACTGCCAAAAATAGTAGCTTGGCGGCCGATTCAAGTAGCATGTCCGTTTCGCTCTTACCACCTGGATGTACGGGATCGACAATTCCAGCCGGAGAAAACAACAGTTGATGTTGGTACTGTTGCTGTCCACCGACCGTTCGCGGTGGACTTTCTTCACCCGTACTGCTAACTTCGTTCTCTTTCGCCGAGCTAAGACTTAGAATCGAGCTGATCGAATGTATTGGTGGCGGAGCTGGAAGAGCCAAAGAGTCTCCGGTGATGCTGTTAAACATGGATTCCGTTATGGTCACTGTGCCAAGTTGATTTCCTTCACTCGCACAGCCCGATTTGGACATCACCGCCGCGTTCGTTGTCGTTGTCGCCGCTGCCGCCGCCGAAGCGGGCAATGGGATCGGGACCTGTATTAACCCAGATCCTGGCGGTAATCCGGTGGCAGTGGGTGGTTGATAGGCCGTCGGTGTGGTCCGTGCCGTTGGTGCGGCAAAATGCTGTTCGAAGTTGGCCGAACTGGCTGCGGCAGCTGCAAGCGATTGGGCTGCGTACGGTGAAAGGAAACGGCACGGATCGGTCAGTGGTGCAAATGGACCGGATGCCGTTGCGGCCGTGATATGCAATGGAAGGGGGAAAAACAAGTTCGTCTGGGGTAAGGCGAAGGACGTCCGGGCTGCGTAGTACTCGCCGTGCGCGGAAAGACCATTAACGGTGGCGGCTAGCGGTGTGCAGTTCCTTGGTGCTCGTTCATGTTGGACGGCTAGAGGTGATGAAGGTGAAGAAGGTCGGTGTTGGTAAAACTATCTGGCAGAAGGGGAGTCTTGGATATACAAGAGTGACGCAGCTGGTATGGTTCACATGAGACTGTTTATTATGTCGCAGAGAGTGGGAGAGAAGGAAAGTCTACAAGGACACTACATCCACCAATGACGGTTGTTATCTCGGTTTGCTGATGGAAGATTAAAGGGAAACCTTGTCCTTTTGGTGCAGCAAAAAAGTTTGAAAAATGAAGTTCCTGGCCACAAGTCAATTGTGCTGCTTCACGGTCGTTTTGGAGTTATTTATCAAGAACACTTCTATGACCAGCTCAAATTCTAAATTCGTAGGTAAAATTACTGTCAACGCTACGTTTTGCACATGCTGTGAACGATAATTGTAGGCCTAGCAAAGAGACACCTCAACAATTTCGACGTATGGGAATCTCCTCTTTTGGGGATGAAAAATGGTCCCTAATGATCAGCAACATAGCACCTAAATGACCTTAGGATTTGCTCCATGTTCTTCTAGCATTTCACCGAACTTTCTGCCACCGAACTCACTACCAATTCCATTCTAGCTCTTAACCCCCATTTTTTGGGAGCTATCCCGCTCATAAGTAGACACCATTCTGCTTCTCTCTGAACTACTAATGAAAAAAAAATACGAACGTGATTCTGCGATTCGATCGTTAATTTCAATCCAAAATTGAAATCTCGCGTTTGTCAACAATAATTTTTTCGTATTTTGTAGCTCAACTCTCATTAAAATCAGCAAAAACTGTGCCGCACTCTTGTCCCAAATAGTGGTGGTGCTTTTGTCCCAAAAGTTACTTTATTTTGATATTTGGATTTTTTTAATAATTATTTTTTGAGCTGCCTTCATGATTCGACAAGCTTTTGTCTAAACATTATCATGTAATTTACAGTTTTGTGATGTTTCGTTACTTTGTGTTTTGAGAACTTATTTCAATAGCGTGAAATATTTTAAGATTGCCCTGAATTTTGGCTCACTTGTCCCTATGACACACTTGCCCCAACTTCCGCTATATGTTCTTTTTCATAGAATTGAAGTCTATTTTGTATATTCAAAACTAGCAACTCATCCTTCGCGGCACCCTAAACTCTAATAAAACAAATATTATTGTAGATAGATTCCAGTTCCGGGGCCTCAATTCCTGCAAAGGTCCGTCATTATAACTCTACTGGTCTGTTATCACAGGGAGAGCATCGGGGACCGAAAAACAAAATCAATTTTTATTATGTGAATCAACCAACTGGCCAAACACCGGCGAATATCTGGATTGCAGCTCAGGCCCGATGAAATCCGATGAAAGCGAACCACTTTGGTTTGCGGGTTGAAAATTTGAATCTTGTCTCAGAAAGGTAGAAATGGAAAAATGGTGAAGTGTGTCGTATCAGGTCTCGCGGATCAGGGCGAGCGTGTCGGGTGATGGTGATGTGTGTTTTGTGTTTCTGTGTCAACAAGCGCAGCCCTAGGCGCGGGGTAAAAGTGTCACTCTAGAGAGCTGCACTTAGGGGAACCCTCCAAAACGGGGCAGGAATTGGAAAAATAGGAAGGAAGTCCCTTTATTCAATTTTGGTAATAATTGTTCGTAATGGTAGTTTGAAAAGGTGAAAAGAAAATTAAGTTTTTTGTGTTCAAGAAATTGCTCTTTTACATAAGAAAGGATAATACATTAAGCTAAAAACAAACAGGAACTGAACTGAACAGGAAATATGTTATAACAAGTCCAAATTACTTATCAAAGTTTAAAGCATATTTGTTAGTACAGTTCAAAACTTTGAGCCAGCTACCAATTGATCAGCTCGACACCTTAGAGCAGAGCACAGTAATCGATGGGGTCGCATTTCGGAAAAGTATGAACCAAAGGCCACATCAACAGCAGATTGTTGATTTAGCAATTAGAAGAGTGTTTTGAGTAAATATTATCACAATCCTGCCGGCAAGTCTAGTATTCGTGGAAGGCCGACGGAAGTGTCAATCACAGGATTCCCGTAGTGCCGTCTGCAAACATCGCAGGATCGAGAAGGTGACTCGCACTAGAGCAGTGACCCGAATCGCGTTGCAAAGAAGAGAATATCTACCACGTGACGCGCTTTGTGCGGTCATGTGGTAAACACATCTTTTCAATCGTAGTAAACATCGGCGAGGGTCAGATGTCGATGCGAGTGTCGTCGTCGTGCTGTTAGTGCGGTGGGAAAAGCGAATGCTGCAAAAAGGATGCTTGAGGGTGATGATGGTGGCGCTAATTGCGACCAGGCAAGTGAGAACACAGATACGGTTCAAGTGGTTACGACAAGTGTTTGATTTCCGGGCGAGCGTTTCGAGGTTTTGGGAGCGTGTGTGTGTGCTTCGGGAGTGTGACTTACCTTCTCGGCGCATGTTAGCCTGCAGACACTTGGCAAATCGGCAGGCCTGGCATTGGTTGCGGCGCGAAACATCCACCACACATTTGCCACCTTCCTTGCACACGTACTCTAGATTTCTGGTTCGAGAGAAAAAGGAATTTCAGATACCATTTACAATGACATGAGGCAGTGGCATCGTGGCTTGCTTCGTTCGCTCTTCTTTCTTACCTACGGATGCTGCGCTTGAAGAAACCACGGCAACCATCGCAGGAAGGCACACCGTAGTGTTTGCCCGATGCCCGATCGCCGCAAACCTTGCACAGCACACCGGGACCACCACCGGTTGACATCTTGCCACCACCGCCACCGCCGAGGCCAGTGTTGTCATTCATGGAGATGTGTCTTCGCTGATACAGCCTGCAAAAGGTTAGTGTCTGAAATTGACAAGGATATTCTCTTCTTTAAAAGAATAAAAATGAGGGTTTCCGAACGGACGAGAGCTTCTTGGCAGGGAAACTTATTTGTCGATGACGAATTTAAAAGAAATAACAGTTAAAGTCGTAGCAGTACGGCCAGAATGTTTCTCATGAAAAAATAAGCCCACTAGTTAAAAAATAACTAATAATAACTGGAAAAGTTGAAGAAATAGGTAAAATAGATATTCAGCAAAGTTGTACAGAATAAAAATAACAACGTTTACTTACAGAAAAATTAAAAATCTATTTAAAATCCACTAGTGATGAGAATTTCGTTTTGTTCCCCCGATGGCATAAACGAGCCTTTCGGAGGAACCCGTTGCGGAGTGGAAATTGGGTTCCTCTCTATCAAATTGAAGCTAAACTCGGTAAGTGTTCGATTTTTGCTACCCATGTGAAGCCATGTAATCGGACTTATGACTAACTTTCCCTACTCTATTACTATCTTAATCATCGTTGAACATTGATCTAATCAAACAAAAACTGCAGAAAAATTGAGTTTAAGTTGTTCCACAAAAAGATGTGCGGCCCAAAGACGCGTCCAACGGTATGCGGAATAACCCTATCGGATGAGCGAGTTTCGTCGATTCTTCAAGAGCTAAGTGGGTTCTAAAAACTCCCGGAAAATTCTACCAGCTGCATTCCAGCTTCCGCCAAGTTAATCCGAACAAAAACTTTTCCCCCTTATCTCTAAAAGACATGTCCAACGTTATGCTGCACGCCTGGATCGGACCAAAAATGAACGAGATGTCGCTGATTTTTGCAGTAAAATCCATTTTTTGTGAAATAACTGGGCGAATGGTGGAGGGACCGAGGTTAGGTGTTCCACAAAAAGTTGCGCTACTCAAAGACCCATCCAACGGTATGCTGCACGCTTCTATCGGACTAAAACTGAGCGAGCTATCGCCGATTTTCCACAGAAAACTCCTATTTTCGTGAAAAACCTGGTCGAAAGATGGAGGGATTGGGTTGGAGTGTTCGACTAAAAGATGCGCGGCTCAAAGACGCATCCAACAGTATGCGGAACGTTACACCAGCGGTCGGACCAGCGATGAACGAGTGATCACCGATTTTCTATGGGAATGCTTTGATTTTTCCTCCATAATTGGGCGAAGTGGTGGAAGGATCGGGTTGGGTAAATCTGCAAAAACAAGGGCGGACTAAATACGCATCCAACGGTAGGTCATTCATCCCGATCAGAAGAAAACTTAGCCAGTTATTGCTGGTTTTCCATGGGAATGTTGGGTTTTTCCTCCATAACTGGGCGAGGGAGTGGAGGGATCGGATTGGAGCGTTCTACAAAAAGATGTGCGGACTAAAGACGCATCCAACGGTAGGTCATTCATCCCGATCGGACGAAAACTGAGCCAGTTATCGCCGATTTTCCATGGGAATGCTGGGTTTTCCGTCCATCACTGGGTGAGTTGGTGGAGGGATCGGATTGGAGCGTTCTACAAAAAGATGAGCGGGCTAAAGACCCATCCAATGGTAGATCATTCATCCCGATCGGACGAAAACTGAGCCAGTTATCGCTGATTTTCCATGGGAATGTTGGGTTTTTCGTCCATAACTGGGCGAGGGAGTGGAGGGATCGGGTTGAGGTGTTGAACAAAAAGTTGTGCGGACTAAAGACGCATCCAACGGTAAGTCATTCATCCCGATCGGACGAAAACTGAGCCAGTTATCGCCGATTTTCCATGGGAATGCTGGGTTTTCCGTCCATCACTGGGTGAGTTGGTGGAGGGATCGGATTGGAGCGTTCTACAAAAAGATGAGCGGGCTAAAGACCCATCCAATGGTAGATCATTCATCCCGATCGGAAGAAAACTTAGCCCGTTAACCCTGATTTTCCATGGGAATGCTGGGTTTTTCCTCGATAACTGGGTGAGGGAGTGGAAGGATCGGGTTGAGGCGTTCTACAAAAAGTTGTGCGGCCTAACGACGCATCCAACGGTAGGTCATTCATCCCGATCGGACGAAAACTGAGCCAGTTATCGCCGATTTTCCACGGGAATGTTGGGTTTTTGGAATTTTCCCGCAGTATTGGGAAATCCCCCTTAGTTGCCTTTAATATCCAAAAGCACGTTGAGGAGGTCTTTTGAAACGATTTTTAAAGAAAGAAACAAAAATGACAAGGAATAACTTAAAATTGAAGAAAAAGTTTAAATTGTGCCGGAAAAATATTTGTCTTGTCGGAAAGGAATTATTTTCCAATCGGTTTAAAATTTCCATTTGCTACCTCCTTGGATTCATGCTCTCCTGTTACTCCTGGTCGAATTTTGCCGCATGAAATTGGGTCGCTTTTTGGCCGAAAATCTGCCACCGGGAGCGACTTGCAGTAACAGGAGAGCATGAATCCGAGGAGGCAGATCGCGTCGGCCGAAAAAACGAAAATCCAATCTTAAAATCCAAAATCAGTTTTAAAATCCCGATGCAAAATTAAAAGTTGAATTCCCGACTCAAAATTTCCAACCCAAATTTTAAATTGACTTTGGATTTTAAAACTGATTTTGCAAATTTTCGGCCGACCCGAGCTACCTGCTCAAAAGCATGCTCTCCTGTTACTGCCAGTCGCTCCCGGTGGCAGATTTGCGACCAAAACCGACCCAATTTCATGCGGCAAAATTCGACCAGGAGTAACAGGAGAGCATGAATCCAAGGAGGTAGCAAATGGAAATTTTAAACCGATTGGAAAATAATTCCTTTCCGACAAGACAAATACTTTCCGGCACATTTTAAACATTTTCTTCAATTTTAAGTTATTCCTTGTCATTTTTGTTTCTTTCTTTAAAAATCGTTTTAAAAGACCTCCTCAACGTGCTTTTGGATATTAAAGGCAACTAAGGAGGTATTTCCCAATACTGCGGGAAAATTCCAAAAACAGCATTCCCATGGAAAATAGGCGATAACTGACTCAGTTTTCGTCCGATCGGGATGAATGACCTACCGTTGGATGCGTATTTAGTCCGCACAACTTTTTGTAGAACACCCCAACCCGATCCCTTCACTCCCTCGCCCAGTTATGGACGAAAAACCCAACATTCCCATGGAAAATCAGCGATAACTGGCTCAGTTTTCGTCCGATCGGGATGAATGACCTATGCGGTTGGATGCGTCTTTAGGCCGCACAACTTTTTGTAGAACACCTCAACCCGATCCCTTCACTCCTTCACCCAGTTATGGAGGAAAAACACAGCATTCCCATGGAAAATCGGCGATAACTGGCTCCGTTTTCGTCCGATCGGGATGAATGACCTACCGTTGGATGCGTCTTTAGGACGCACAACTTTTTGTAGAGCACCCCAACCCGATCCCTTCACTCCCTCGCCCAGTTAAGGACGAAAAACCCAGCATTTCCATGGAAAATCGGCGATAGCTGGCTCAGTTTTCGTCCGATCGGGATGAATGACCTACCGTTGGATACGTCTTTAGGCCGCACACCTTTTTGTAGAACACCTCAACCCGATCCCTCCATCCCCTCGCCCAGTTATGGAGGAAAAACCCAGCATTCCCATGGAAAATCAGCGATAACTCGCTCAGTTTTCGTTCGATCGGGATGAATGACCTACCGTTGGATGCGTCTTTAGGCCGCTCATCTTTTTGTAGAACACCTCAACCCGATCCCTCCACACCCTCACCTAGCTATTCCACGAAAATAGGAGTTTGCTGTGGAAAATGGGTGATAACTCGCTGATCTTTGGTCCAATCCTGACGTCCAGCATACCGTTGGATGCGTCTTTGAGTCCCGCATCTTTTTGTGGAATACCCCGCTTAATTTCCTCCAGCCCTGTCGAGTTATTCCGCGGAAAAGGGGTTCTCTGCGAAAAATCGGCAATAACTCGCACATTGTTGGTCCAATCGCGGGGGTGCGAAACTCTTGGCGACCTCGAGCTCCGCCCATAGGTTAATCCGCCACTGATTAAATCCTGTACATTCATTTATTGGATCGAAAGCAATGCTCAAAGAAGCAAAGCAAGTGCTTGACGCTTATTCTGATTGCATTTTGAAAAATACGCTAAACATTTTGGTTGGGATAAACTTTGACACTTGTCTAGGGAAAATGCTTGATTCATCATATTTCTGTGTAGACGAAGATACTAGACTGATAGACACTGTGACTCTTTTCGTTTTCCGTAGAAGTAGGATCCGTTTCCTTTCCGTTTCGAAAAAAATGAACTTTTCTCTTGGAAAAATGGGAAAATGGAACATTCTATCTATCTACTAATAATCTGTATAAACTTCTTTTTTTCACAAAACGCCCCTATGTTCGCGATTATGATGCTCGGGTGTCCTTCCTTATCAGACAAAATCGGTCATTAGGTTTCCGATGAAGATATCTAACCACAAAATGGTTCCACGTTAGCGTTCGTTTAATGACACGCAAATGCTTCATTTAACCTCGGGATGCGATTGTTTCGGTGCGGGAGCAACCTATCCGTGTGTTAAACCTTTCAGTAACCAAAAATAAAATCAAACGCGTAACCAAATCCACTGGCACGCCAGTAGAGGGCAAACCTTTGAATAAGTACCCTCAAAGAGGTGTAACAAACACACGTGCGTACTGTTACCCTTTGACCGATGTGGAACCTAAAAAGGGATCTCACACAGCCTGTCATTAACAACATCAGCAGTAGTTCCAAAACAAACCTTAAGGTTGTTCTCTGCACTAGTCACCCCTTGCGTCTGGGTTTCCATAAAAAAAAGCGTGTCGGCGGGACACGGAACCTCACCGTTCGATTGTGATCGAACTATTGGAAAATAGGGGAAAAAGGGACGCTTCGACGGGCGGGTTTTAGGTCTGCTGTACTGCTGGAAGGGAAGGCAGCAAATCACTACAAATGCAATAATAATGAAGCGTGCGTAAATTGACGGCAGCACGTGACTCATGAGAATTGTGGAACGCTCTTGGAAAGTTCGAAGCAGCAACACATGTGTACGAAGTATGAACACGGAAAACACTTACCGAGCGAAGCGTATGTGAAGAAATGTTTAAACCACAGTTTGTCACTGTTTTAAATAACAAGAAAAAGCAATGATGGATGGGAGATGAAGGTTTTTTGTTGGGTCGTTGTTTTTCTTTAAACTCATTTTTTTATGTTTGCTATCGAGAAAAAAAACGTTACAAAGTTTTCATAGTTTCCGTGGGCAATAGTATTCGTCGCCCCAGCCGTAGTTATGGCTGGCGACGAGAAAAGGCAAAATTTTCTTTCGTTTTTGGTCGGCTTTTTAGCTTTTTGAGTGAATTTCACTCCACTTCTTACGAGCTGCATTATTGATGCGAGAGATATTAATTTCCCATCATTGCATATCACGGACCACTGGCATACGTACCGCAACCCTGGCATGCTAGACAGGTGTGCCGGAAATCGAGACACGGACACAATTATAATTACCCAACCCATAGCTAAGGCACCCTGCGCAAGGCGGAACTCGCCCTCGGAGGAAAACAATATGACGCGTGCAGCAAATTATGCGGTAAACGGTTTGACTTTTCACTTTACCGGGAAAAAAAGGAATGAGCGGTCATGTAATGATGTCAAGTGGGGGTTGCCGGTTAACATGCAGTTGTCCCAAAGCAAGACAAGAAGGGCGTTGGGGGGTGTGTGTGCTAATTGTTATACGGGGAGATTTTTTTCTCTTCTCTTTTCCCTTATCTCTCTGTGGTTGAGGGTGTCACGATGGATGGAAATATGAAAACTTAAAACTTTGTTTTCCAATGAAAAACATGTTTGCGGTTTGTGTAATTGAAATTGAATTTTAATTGAAAAATTAAGTGTTTTAAGAGTTAAACAAGCAGTGCGGAAGTTAAGAAAACAGCTCAATGTGAGGAATTAAGAACAGAAATTTAAGGAACATTCAAAAATACTTATGAAAGTATCAAGCAGAAATATGCTTACAACAAAGTACTCTACTTGCCATCCTGCTAACAATCACGCGTGTAACTTAATTTAATTCTTTTTAAGCCTACTGTGGTCGAGAAGGAGAATTTCGTTCACGGACACCTTGTGATGGGGAAGAAGACACTCCGGCTTATAATCGCGACGAGAACGGAACAACGTGATTGCTAGCTGTGCGGACCAATATCTTTCTTTTATTTGACTGTCCAGGCAGTCTGAAGGTTCTAGATGAGAATCTTCCTTACTGTAGCGTTGGAGACATCGAGGTTTTACCATTGGTAGGGGGACTCTCGATGCTCATCGGTGGCGTAAGTTGGCCAGGTGACTTTGGTTATGCAGAAGGAATATCCCTTACAGGCGCGTTGGAGGTTTGAGGCCTTACCTTGGGTAGGAGGACACTCAAACCTCTAGAAAGAATTGAACGCAAGGTTTAGCTTGTTGTTCCTTCTCTCTAGGCTCCTTTCTCTCTCTCCATCTGGCGCCGAATGCTTCTTAGACCGCTTTATTTATACCCAATTCTTAAAATAGTTTTTGCTCGTTTTGTGTAACCAAAAATTGTTCCTCATTGGTTTTTCTTTTCGTTATTGCATTTTGTACACAAATGTTTACGTACACACAAAATGTGTCGCGGTGCGATCGATTTGTTGAGTCTGCCCAAAAATGTTCCAGGTGTCATTCGTCGTTTGATCTAACTGCTTGCCATGGTTCGATATGCATGAAGCTACCTGTTTTGTGTTTTTTGGTTTGTGTGTTTTGAACTGATATTAAGATACTTTTTAATTAGCTTTTTCCTATTTTCACTGTACTGCAAATGCAAATGTTTGCAATTCCCTGAATAACGTTTCGAATTCGATACGCCTGAAAGTATGCAAACATCGCTTGAAGTCACAGGTTTATAATGTGGCTTCAAGCGATGTTTGCATACTTTCAGGCGAATCGAATTCTAAACGTTATTCAGTAAATTGCAAACATTCGTATTTGCAGTACACTGAAAATAGGAAAAAGTGATTTAAAAACGCTCAAACGGTATGTGGAGTTATGATTAAAGAATTTCCCTCATATCATTCAGCAACGTTTGGAAGTCGCTGTGCCCTTGATGATTAGTTGTAAATTTGTAATAAAATATAAATAAATAGCCGCTGACGAATTACGGTAAAATAGATGCTTTCACGTAACTTATTATTTGCCCAAATAAATCAATTTGAATAAGCAAAACGGCGAGCTAAATGTAAAACGATATTCGCGTTAGAAAAGGCAGTACCGTAGGTAAGACACAGTTAAGCGTAATACTGCCGGCTGAGCTCTAAAAGCGTTCACCAAGAAGATGTCACTAAGGGCGCCCGGTACCGTAACTAATCCTTCCTTCAAAAGCCATCCAAAACCCATTGTTACATCCTTCTGCATGAGTCAGTAATTTTGCCGACGGGCCAAAAAAGGGCCACATTGAAAAAAAAGGCTACTGATTAATCATTTATTGACTATCGATACGGCCACGGCACATAATAATTGATGTCAACACATCCATTGAATCGTTGGTGCCAGTGCGTACCTTCATTGTCGAGAGGTGATGTTGGCGAAATGGGCGAAAAAAAATTTGCATTTTATCAAATCATGGAGAAATGCCACAGCTGCAACAAGACACTGCTGGGACAAAGGAATTTAATCTTAGCCAAAAGCGTATCATCAAAACAACATGAGCTGTGTTCGTTCAATGCAGCTCGATCAGGGGAAAATGGTTTTTTATTGCTGCTATTTTAATGATGTTATTCGATTTTCTAACGTTTAACTCCTCAGTTTAACGAGAAACGTCACGAGAATATTGTCGTATATTATTGTATTTTTTTAATTTATTTAAATCATTTATAATACTTTCTTCTTGGCTAAAGGACCCCTGAGGTCATGCCGGCCATTGAATGGCTTACTAGAGTTGTCGACACCACGTAGTTGGATAGTTAATCCTCCTAACGAGGGGACGGTCCGTATGGGATTTGAACCCCGGTCCGACCGTGTTTATACGAATGCCGTTGTTGCCGATTGTTTTATTTGGATGGCAAATAAGCCAACTTCTAAATGCTATCAATTTTTTAAATTAATTATATCACTTTTAATCGATCGAAAATGAGCAAAAGGTTTAAAATAATTACTAAGGCTTATATTCAATAAATTGTAATTAGATTTATTATTTAGTATTGAAATACAGATGTGAAATTAACAGTGTGGCAAAGAGCAAGATAATGAAAAGCATTTATATAAATTAGTAGAATAAACCTAGTTTAACAACAACAGCAATAAAACGACAGGCCGTTCTAACGCAATTATGAATGGAAAATATATTTAAAAAAAACGATCATTTGATTAAGTGGTTTAGTGAAAGCAGTCGACAGATTTTCTGTCCAACATTTTTCCTGACATTTTTCAACTCTCTTAAACAAGGATAAACATCCACCTTTGCAGAAATTAAATAAAACAAGTCAGTAATGGCAGGCCAAGCAAGATCTGCTGAGTTAATATATTAATTTTTGATTAATTATGTTGGTTAACTTGTTAAAGATTAATCAAAAATAAAACAGAATGGAAGCAGTTTTTATAAGGAATTTTTTTAGCCTATTCTTTGTCAATACCAATATGTCCGTTAGTATTGAACAATTCCAATAGCTTTATCGTTTTTGTGATACATTTATCACTGCCATATTGCTACCACCGACAGCCAAACCTTTATTATTGAAATCAAAACCATTTAAAGATAGAAACTTACTCAGTAACACAAAAATTGCAGGAAAAAAACTGATAACGACTCCAGATATATTCGGAATATTCGGAAAGTCCTGCTTGATGCTCTATTGATCGTTCTCCTATCTAATCACACACTATCACCCAAGCACACTGAACAGTTACACTTACAAATTTGCACACACACACACACTGTGAAACACACATCGACAACGGCTTGGAATGTCCTGGCAAGTGCGGGTTGCTCCCGTGTGCAACAATTGCTTGCCGTTCCGATTGACGTTCCGCTTGCAATTGATGTTCGAGCGCATGTTGTGCGGGCTTGTCGACTGCGTTTTTGGGGTTTGACCTCCGACCAGACCAGATCCCGGTCGGTGTGATCGAATCACCGTCCCCTTCGTCAGGACACCATTGCCATCCTTACGAGGCAGTAGTTGCGGTGCCATTTTTAAAAGTAGGTGTGGTTTAGAACTCGAACCACCGCGCATGACTTCTGCTCGGTCCTACACCGGGACCGTATTTACCTAACCAAAAGATGGCCCAGCAATTCCGGGGTGGAACGGTCTGTAGCCGGACGGTGACTTTCTGCCCCGAGTCTAAGTTGTTTTGTCGGTCCCGATCCGTACTGTCGTGCACCGATACGGCCAACGGTCAGACGTCAGGGGGTGCGTACAATAGGATACCGATTGCTCTGCCAAACATGGCAGTGGCAGCGGCCATCGGGATCGTCCGCTCAATGGGCTGCCCGTGTGGCTCCTCCCAGTGGCGAGTGACGCTGAGTGGGGTTTGGGTGGATTCGTCGAGGAGAAAAAAAACTCTTTGCATAATTTAGCGCGCACAAACAAATGCGCCATGCTCGGCAGCGCAATGGAGCCTTTTTCTCTAAGCCGCCAAGTGGAGCGTGGGAAAATCCTACTCCATTGTACACGTTTCGGTGCTGTAAAGCCCCAGGGGAAAAAAAAGAAGCTATGAGAAAGGAGGAAAGAAGTTCTTAAAGTAGAACAGCCGAACGAAAATGTTCGAATGCTTAAAACGATTTTTAACATCAACGCTTTAAGGTGTTTTGTATATTTTTAGACTTCAAGTGCCATTAGGAGATCAGGTTGATTTTTGATTCGATGGACTGCTTAGCCCTCTCGATAGCCTGCCTCAATTACAGCACAGTTTACATGAAAAAACGCATTTTACATGAAATCACAACAAAACATAACGCCTAGCGTGCATGGTTGGACAGACGCTGGGCATAGACACGATTCAAAACCTCCTGATTCAAAGAAGAAATTCTTAGCTCCAAGACATCATCACAAACAGCGTTAATTTTTTCGACACATGCATAGGAGTCATGGGTCATGGGAATCAAAAGAGGTCCGTGGTTCGGTAATTTTCATCATTGCCCGAGTCCGAAGCGCTCTGGCGGGCATGTACCACTTAATCGAAGATAGTAACGCTGACAATCGCTGCTTCCATTTAAAATGTGTCCTGTGTGTTGTGTCTAATAAAATACTCTTGCTTGTTCGACTGTTCGTATGCGACTGACTGTATTTCCTGCTTATAAACCAATACTCTTATTCTACTTATGACTACTTACGCACTACTCTTACACCTATACACTAATACTATTTACACACTACATTCTCCCCCTTAAACGAAGTTTCTATCCAATCTTTACACTTCTCCCCCTTAAACGAAGTTTACTTATTTTGGGTATTTAAAACGTGGTTGCCCTTCTACTCTTTTTGATCTTCGTACGGGTGGTGGACTCGACTCACTTCTTTTTCTTTTGTAAGACCATTTGTTTGATATAGGTATTCTATTTACTATAAACTTATCATGCATTGTTTTTCGTCTTAATTGATTTTTGTGTACTTTACGTATTATTCCATTAATGCTTATTAGGTACACGACTTCTCCTATTCGTTTTTTTACTACAGCTGGAATCCATCTCAGAATTTCTTTAAAATGATTCCTGTAATATACCTCTTCTTCTTCATGAAATGCATCTTCCACAGTTCTTTTCACAATATCTCTTGTTTGCTCCTTGCATTCATCGGTAATCTCTCTTTTGTGTGCTTCTGTAGGGTTAATTTTTGCGATAAGGGTATGTGGTACATAGCAAAACACTTTTTCGCTTGGTGTCGCTTTTGTTACTGTGCATGGATTGTTTCTATAGTTTATCAAAAATTGATTTAGTTTCCTCTGTAGATTTAATGCTTTAAATCTTGCATCTAACAGATATTTTTTCAATGCATCTTTGACCGTTCGCACCGCCCTTTCAGCTAATCCGTTAGATTGTGGGTGATACGGTGGTGATTTACTGACCTTAATACCTTTTGACTTTAAAAACATGACAAACTTTTCTGAACTAAAGGGAGGCCCATTGTCTGATACTATCTCTTCTGGCACTCCGAAACATGCGAAAAATGTTTCTATGACTTCAATTACATATTCTGCTCTTATACTTTTCATGATTTTCACTTCTATGAATTTTGAGAAACTGTCTACCATTATCATTATCGTACTATTCTCGAAATAAAAAAAATCAATGTGAATTCTCTCAAACGGACGTAAGCTTTTTGGCCATTTTGTGGTAACTACTTCCTTCGGTATGATCTGTCTTGACTGGCAAATTTGACACAATCTAATGAAATTATGAAAATCCTTATCCATGTTTTTCCACCAAACTAATTTTCTTGCTGCCATTTTCATTCTTACAAGACCATCATGATTATCGTGGAACAATTTTACTATTTCCTCTTTCAGTTTTTCTGGCACTATCACTCGATCGTTGAATAGCAGTATTCCATTTTCTATCCCCAAATTGTTTTTGATTTTAGCATACTCTTTTAACTGAACTGACTCGTTTTTTGACCAACCGTATTTTACGTTCTTATAGACTTGTTGCAGTAATCCATCGTTCTGCTGATATTTTCTTATCATTCCAATGTCTAAAATTTCATTTGAAGATAGTGCATTCAATGACACTTCTACTTCTTCTATTATTGATTCTTCTGCTAATGGTAACCTACTCATAGCATCTACATGACCCATATTTTTTCCCGGTCTATGCTCAATTACATACTCGTAGTTCGCTAATATTAATGCCCAACGGCTTAATCTCGCCACAGCTATTGATGACGTTGCTCTTGAAGGCTTAAAAATTTCCTTCACTCCTGCATTATCCGTTACTAGTTTAAACTTTACTCCGTAAATATACTTATGGAATTTTTGCACTCCGTAAATTACCGCTAACGCTTCCTTTTGAACTTGTGCATAGTTTTTTTGTGCTTGTGTTAGAGTCGCAGACGCAAAATAAATTGGCTTCTCTTGTCCACCTATTTCATGCGATAATACCGCACCTACCCCATAGGGACTAGCATCTACCGTTAATATTATCGGTTTTTCAGGATCATACGGTTCTAATACGTGATTTGCCTTTAGCAGTGATTTCGTTTTATCGAAAGACTCCTGACATTCTTTTGACCACTCAAATTTAACATTTTTCCGTAACAATTCGTGTAATGGTCTTAGTAAATTTGCTAAATTTGGCAAGAACCTTCCATAATAGTTTAACATTCCCAAATATGCTTGTAATTGCATTACGTTTTCAGGTGCTGGGGCATTATCTATCGCTTTAACTTTATCTGCATTTGGCGTAATTCCGTCTTCCGTTATAACGTACCCCAAGTATTCTATCTTCGTTTTGAAAAATTCCGATTTTTTCTCATTTATCTTTACTTTGTATTTTTCAAGCCTCTTCAACACTTCCATCAGATTTTCCATGCATTCTTTTTTTGTTTTGCCTCCTACCAAAATATCATCCATGTATGCTATACCTGGTGTTCGTATAAGTATTTGATCAATGATTGATTGAAATATAGCCGGTGCTGATTGCACTCCGAACGGCATCCTTGTGTACTTATACAACCCTTTATGTGTATTTATGGTACAAATATCTTGCGCATTTTTTGATAACCTCACTTGTAAATATGCTCCGGTAAGATCTATCTTACAAAATATTTTCCAGTTTGCAATCTTAGCCAATATATCATCTATTTTAGGCAATGGATAGTGTTCAACGGAAAGATATCGGTTTATTGTCGCTTTTCCATCAATACAAATACGTACCGAACCATCGCTCTTTTCTACCACTACTATCGGACTTGCCCAAGCCGATGATCTGGTTGGTATCAATATTCCATCTTGCACTAATTTCTCTATGTTTTCTTCTACCTTTGCCACAAGTGCGTACGGCACCGCATATGCCTTATGAAATATTGGAGTGTAGTTTGGTTTTAATATCAAATTTGCTTCGAAATCTTCGATCGTTTCTTTATGATTGCCATCAATCAAACTAGGAAATTTCTCTCTCATTTCATTATTCCAATTACTTTCTTCGATTTGGTTTAACTTAAACGTTTTTCTCCATTCCGGGAATAAGACATCTAAACCATCTCGCCCTAATAACGCACTTCCTTTATCTCCAGTTGGAATTATTACAATTTGCAATTTAACCGTTTTGTTTTTTCGTGTCGCATCCACTATCATTTTACCCAAAGGGATTAACCTTTGCCCTGACGCCGTTATGAAACGTAATTGTGTTGGTTCTAACTTCACACTTCTAAATTTATCGAGGTAAATGTCCTCTGGTAATACCGTATTACACGCTCCGCAATCAATCTCGAATACTACATCAATACCGTTAACGTTTAACACACACTCTTCTGGTTCACTTAACTTATTTTCGTTTGATATGTGTGCGAGCGGAACCTCTCTATCGTACGTTTTCAAACTTTGCACTCGCATGTTCTTATTTCTACACAACGACGACACATGCCCGATCTTCTTGCATGTAAAACACTGCCACAATCGTGCTGGACATGTTTGTGGATTGTGTAGTCTCCCACACCGGTAACACTTTCTCTCGATTGCGTGCACGTTGCTCTGCTTGTGTGGATGATAACTGCTCCCGACGTGGTTGTAGTGCTGCGCACCGACGCTACTTTTTGGCGCGTGCCTAATTGCCGCCATTTCTCTGGGCTGCACCTTTACCGCAAAAGTCTCGTTCTGCTCTTCCGCCGCTTCCCACGTTCTCGCGATGCTTTCGGCTTGCTCGAAAGTCAGGTCAGACTCTCTTAGTAGGCGCTTCCTCAACCCGTCGTCCCGTACACCAGCCACCAATTGATCACGCAACATTTCCGATAAAAACGATTGGAACTTGCATGTTTGTGCATTGGCCTTCAACTCCATAACGTACTCAGCAATGGAATGTTCTTTCTGCATGCAGTGACGGAAATTGTAACGCTCAGCCACCACATTCACTTTTTGCTCCAATTGTTCTTTAAGCTTTCTACACAGCTTTTCATAATTGCACAATTTCGGCTCCTCCGGTGATACCATCTTCGATATCAGACTGTATAGTGACGCTCCTCCTAGTGTTAACAGCATCACTGTCTTTTTTGACGCCTCTATTTCGTTCACTTGAAAGAAAATCTCCATTCTTTCCAAGTATTCACGAATACTTTCACCCATGACGAAGGGTTCTATTTCACCAATTAAAGACATTTTTGGACTATTTTACTTCTGCTGACTATAGACTTTTGCACACGGACCGAATTATCCTCGTCGCCAACTGTTGTGTCTAATAAAATACTCTTGCTTGTTCGACTGTTCGTATGCGACTGACTGTATTTCCTGCTTATAAACCAATACTCTTATTCTACTTATGACTACTTACGCACTACTCTTACACCTATACACTAATACTATTTACACACTACACTGTGTTGCTGTCTTCCATAGTGTTTGCACAAGACACTTGTCTCAGACTCCTAGTCTTATAGTCGAGCCAGGAAAGGAGAGTACAAAACGCGAGAAACTGCGTTGTGTGGACTTTGCTAGCATACTCCATCACCGATCGATTAAGGGAGCGGTATAGAGTCCTTATAGACATAGGACCATGAAGCTCACGAGTCATATTGATGAGCAATCCAAGCAGACGGATTGCTTCACATCTTGAGACAACGTGATCGAGTGTGTGGCGATCAGACCAGGCACAAAATAGGCGTAGCAAGATAGTCCTTGGGGGGATTAGGAGACAGGATCAGAGTACAGAATGATAAAATTGTTAACCATCTAAACCACTTTTTCTCTTTTCTGTTCCATGTTTCGAACTCGACACGTAGCAAATAGCAGAAAATGTTACGCTGTAAATTAACAGTGTCTTCCATTATTTTGTGGAGTAAACTACAGCACCTAGAATTTGTACCTCGAAGATGAACCTCGTGTCGAGATGAAATAAATTTCGAAATGCGAAACGAAAACTAAGCCAGTTATCGCAGATTTTCCATGGGAATGCTGGGTTTTTCTTCCATAACTGGGCGAGGGGATGGAGGGATCGGGTTGAGGTGTTCTACAAAAAGATTGCGGACTAAGGACGCATCCAACGGTAGGTCATTCATCCCGATCGGACCAAAACTGAGCGAGTTATCGCTGATTTTTCATGGGAATGTTGGGTTTTTCCTCCATAACTGGGTGAGGGAGTGGAGGAGTCGGGTTGAGGTGTTCTACAAAAAGGTGTGCGGCCCAAAGACGCATCCAACGGTAGGTCATTCATCCCGATCGAACGCAAACTGAGCGAGTTATCGCTGATTTTTCATGGGAATGTTGGGTTTTTCCTCCATAACTGGGTGAGGGAGTGGAGGGGTCGGGTTGAGGTGTTCTACAAAAAGTTGTGCGGCCCAAAGACGCATCCAACGGCAGGTCATTCATCCCGATCGAACGAAAACTGAGCCAGTTATCGCTGATTTTCCATGGGAATGTTGGGTTTTTCCTCCATAACTGGGCGAGGGCGTCGAGGGATCGGGTTGGGGTGTTCTACAAAAACTTGTGCGGCCTAAAGACGCATCCAACGGCAGGTCATTCATCCCGATCGAACGAAAACTGAGCCAGTTATCGCTGATTTTCCATGGGAATGTTGGGTTTTTCCTCCATAACTGGGTGAGAGAGTGGAGGGGTCGGGTTGAGGTGTTCTACAAAAAGGTGTGCGGCCCAAAGACGCATCCAACGGTAGGTCATTCATCCCGATTGGACGAAAACTGAGCCAGTTATCGCCGATTTTCCATGTGAATGCTGGGTTTTTCCTCCATAAATGGGCAAAGGGGTGGAGAGATCGGGTTGAAGTGTTCTACAAAAAGGTGTGCGGCCTAAATACGCTTCCAACGGTAGGTCATTCATCCCGATCTGACGAAAACTGAGCCAGTTATCGCTGATTTTCCTTGGGAATGTTGGGTTTTTCCTCCATAACTGGGTGAGGGAGTGAAGGGATCGGGTTGGGGTGTTCTACAAAAAGTTGTGCGGCCTAAAGACGCATCCCACGGTAGATCATTCATCCCGATCGGACGAAAACTGAGCCAGTTATCGCCGATTTTCCATGTGAATGCTGGGTTTTTCCTCCATAAATGGGCAAGGGGGTGGAGTGATCGGGTTGGAGTGTTGTACAAAAAGATGTGCTGCCTAACGACAAATCCAACGGTAGGTCATTCATCCAGATCGAACGAAAACTGAGCCAGTTATCGCCGATTTTCCATGTGAATGCTGAGTTTTTCCTCCATAACTGGGCGAGGGAGTGAAGGGATCGGGTTGGGGTGTTCTACAAAAAGTTGTGCGACCTAAAGACATATCCAACGGTAGGTCATACATCACGATCGAACGAAAACTAAGCCAGTCATCGCCGATTTTCCATGGGAATGTTGGGTTTTTCCTCCATAACTGGGCGAGGGGGTGGAGGGATCGGGTTGAGGTGTTCTACAAAAAGTTGTGCGGCCTAACGACACATCCAACGGTAGGTCATTCATCCCGATCGGACGAAAACTGAGCGAGTTATCGCTGATTTTCCATGGGAATGCTGTTTTTGGAATTTTCCCGTAGTATTGGGAAAATCCCCCTTAGTTTCCTTTGATATCCAAAAACACGGTTTGGAGGTCGTTTTAAAAGATTTTTAAGGAAAGAAACAAAAATGAGATGGAATAACTTAAAATTGAAGAAAAAGTTTAAATTGTGCCGGAAAAATATTTGTCTTGTCGAAAAGAAATTATTTTCCAATCGGTTTTTAAAATTTCCATTTGCTACCTTCTCGGATTCATGCTCTCCTGTTACTCCTGGTCGAATTTTGTCGCATGAAATTGGGTCGGTTTTTGGCCGAAAATCTGCCACCGGGAGCGACTTGCAGTAACAGGAGAGCATGCTTTCGAGGAGGCAGCTCGCGTCGGCCGAAAAATCGAAAATCCAATCTTAAAATCCAAAATCAGTTTAAAAATCCCGATGCAAAATTAAAAGTTGAATTCCAAACTCAAAATTTCCAACCCAAATTTTAAACTGACTTTGGATTTTAAAACTGATTTTGGAAATTTTCGGCCGACGCGAGCTGCCTCCTCGAAAGCATGCTCTCCTGTTACTGCAAGTCGCTCCCGGTGGCAGATTTTCGGCCAAAAACCGACCCAATTTCATGCGACAAAATTCGACCAGGAGTAACAGGAGAGCATGAATCCGAGAAGGTAGCAAATGGAAATTTTAAAAACCGATTGGAAAATAATTCCTTTTCGACAAGACAAATATTTTTCCGGCACAATTTAAACTTTTTCTTCAATTTTAAGTTATTCCATCTCATTTTTGTTTCTTTCCTTAAAAATCTTTTAAAACGACCTCCAAACCGTGTTTTTGGATATCAAAGGAAACTAAGGGGGATTTTCCCAATACTGCGGGAAAATTCCAAAAACAGCATTCCCATGGAAAATCGGCGATAACTCGCTCAGTTTTCGTCCGATCGGGATGTATGGCCTACCGTTCGATGCGTCTTTAGGCCGCACATCTTTTTGTTCAACACCTCAACCCGATCCCTCCACCCCCTCTCCCAGTTATTCTTCAAAAAAGGGGGTTTTCAGTGGAAAATCAACGATAACTCGCTCAGTTTTGGTCCAATCGGAGCGCTCCGGGTATCGTTGGATACGTTTTTAGACCCGACCCGATCCCTCCACCCTCTCGCCCAGTCATTCTACGAAAATAGGAGTTTTATGTGGAAAGTCAGCAGTAACTCGCTCAGTTTTCATCCGATCGGAACGTTGCGCATACCGTTGGATGCGTCTTTGAACCTTGCACCCTTTTGTGGAAGATATTTCAAGAAACAGACAAGACTGAAGAACGTACTTTGCTTGAGCTGAAATAATATTTGTCATGACGGAAACAAAATTATTTTATTTAACCTTTTTAACATTGGGTTTGCTACCCTTCCTGTTACCTGATTTGATTCGTTTTGAACTAATTTCCTACCAGTAGCGACAGGTAATAACAGGAGAGCATGCATTCGAGGAGTTAGCTCTAATTTTGGAGCTCTTCGAAATTTCTAATTTTGAAGCTCTTCGAAAATTAAGCTTTCTGCGCCCACCAATATGCAATCTGCTTAGAAAGCTTTACCATGCTATACTTTCTAACCATTTTTAACGCCGCACAGTATGCAATGGGCAAAGCACCATGGCGATGTTTTTACTACCAGCTCAGCAAAATTCGATGATTTTTCGCCAAAATGCTACCTCCTGACTGGTATGTTCTCCTGTTACTCGAAATCAAATTTTGGTACAAAATTTGCTTGCACTTTCCGATACAAACGAGATTGGATTATTTTTCCCATCGTAGGGAGAACATTCTTTTGCTGGCAAATGGAATGCAAGTTGGAATGAAGACTTTCTTTCTTCCTGTTTTCGATAATTAATCCAATTTGGAACGGAAAAATTATTTCTTTCTTTATTGAGAGTAATAATAGTAGGAGGACGAGTTTTCCGCAATAACTGGGCGGGGGGTGAAGGGATCGGATTGGCAACCATTTTCGGATTTAGTTGTTCAATTGACTGAAATACTTAACATGGAATTTCGTTCAATAAATATGTTGATGTATATTTCCTTTTTGCGATTTTCTCAATTGGTTCTATTTATAAAATCGTTCAGCGTAAATACCTAGATCAGTACAAAGCGTTTTACGGTAGGTTATAGAGAAAAAAGACAAGAGGATAGAAAATTCAGACCAAAAACCGATACATATAGATTGAATTAGAACCTAGAGGAAAGGAATGAGTAATAGATAATAATTAGAAAGCAAACCGTCTATGCAAGGTGTGTATGATCTGCTTTACTTTTAACATAACAAAAATAGAGTAAAGTGGGGCAATAACGATTTGTTCCATCCTTTAGTCCATGCCTTAGTATGTTTTGTAAGTTAGTGTTTGTGAAAGACGTTGGAATAGTTTTTTTTTCTTTTGCCATATCAATGGTTAAGTTTCCATACTGGTTTCTTTGCATCATGCACCAATAACGTGGTCGTAAACGACCGACACATAACCCAAAGCGATTGAGAATATTGGAAATTGAAATTTCATATCGATAGATAGATAAGGATAGTGAGAGAGAAGATTTCGTTACTAAATCGATTTCAACGAGCGTGACGACTTAAACTTAACAAAAGCAACAGCAAAAAACGTGTGTGAGAAATCAAAGCAACGACTGCTCGACCAGAATGCGCTCAAAACCGGGCGGAGGCCCATACGCAAAGTTATCCAGCACAATATCAAGGATCGCACCGTCGTCCACGAACAGACAGGGATGGACGGTTCCGCGCACGTTCAGTACCGGCACATTCAGGTTCTTCCCGTTCAGGTAGAAATTTAGCTCGACGTGATCGTACGCGACGCCTATCGTGTCCCCTTCCTGCGGCAAACCACCTTCCGCAGCAGAGGCACTACCGGGCGCTGGAGGAAATGCTGGCGCAGACACGGGCCCAAGATCAACGGGCACTGTGCCAGGGGCGGTGGTGGTGGTGCTGTGACCGGGTGAGTTCTGACCTCCGTTCGGCACTCCTGCACCTTTGCTAGCATCCAAGCGGTAGATAACATCGCCACCGTGCAGCACCAGATGGTTTGAGTTGAGACACCACGATTCCCGATCCTTTCCTCCGACCGACTGATTCAGATCCGTCTGCTGCGTGGCTAGTCCGATCGACCAGTGGCCCGACTGTTGCAGCTTCACCTCGAAGTAAGATTTGGACTGAACGAGCGGTGCATTCGCCAGTACTCCGCCCGTTCCGCAGGCTCGCATTCCGTTCTTGATAATAACCACTTCGTGACCTGCGGCAGTGATAAAAGCGGATTGGCGGTGAGTGGCTTTACCTGATACGTTGACAACTGCTGCTGCTGCTTACCCATATGTGACGAATCGAGCTGCACCGGGTTGGACGTTTTCGTGATGTGTACGGACTGAGCCGGCAGCACACCATTCAGGCAGCTCTTTAGACAGCAAAACATTACACAGCCGCGTATTAGGAAGGAAGGATGCAGATTATTTCCGTTGGATGATTGAGCCGCAGTTTCGACCACTACATCGCCTTTGTATGTTCACGTTCGCCACCGTGTAGGCCCACTCGGAACGGAACAGCTGGAAACCGTTTAGCAGCTTTATATTGTACGCCACAAATGTGTCGGGCACAGTTTTGCTTGCAGACTGGCAAATCGATTTACGTGCCGTACATTTTCTACCCGTAAGGCAAAAGGAAACACGTTTTTAAAGCGATAGTAAAAGTGGGCACGGATTTAACATTAATAATGTTTGCCAATGTTTATGTTTTGTTAATTTTTGCCATACGCTCGTTAGCTGTCAAATGTGTCAGATTGTTCGACAACGGGAGATGTTTGATGTTCGAAATTGTCGCTCATTCCTACCCCTCCAAGTGTAACGGTCAAATTTTTGAACGTAATCACATTTTAGACGTTAAAAAGGGAAATTTTCCTATATTGGGTAGTAAATCTGTGTTTCGTTAGAAGTGAAGCGCACAAAAATGAGAAGAGTAGTAAAACGATGGAAATAATACAATAGACACTTGTTTCGGACTGAAATGGTAAGCAAAATACCCAGCACTAATATGGAATTGTAGTATAAACATGGCTGAAGTACGGCAATGTTAGATAGTTAATTTCTTTATTAATAAATGTGGGTTTATCGATTATGTTTTTGCTCATCATGCATTTCAAAACCTCACAAGGCTTATTGAACCAAACTAAATTCCTGCCCTGGGGGTGCGAGTAGTAGCACAACAACAAGACCTTCGCAATGAAGCGCCTTTAGTTTGTTTTTAGAGGAGCTAGCATGATAAGTAGTTAGTTGCCTGTACTATGTATATCATCCTTTGTATGATTTCCTTTTTAATTATAATTGTGTATATCTTAGTCTTCACAGAATGATGCGCATTTTGACGCGAACGGTAGGAAAGGGTTCGTATTAAATTCGATATTTCGCCTCGCATTAACACCAAACATCGGGACCGGACAGAGTTGCGTTTTGTAGCTGTTTCCTTTTGTTCATGATGCTTTTAGTCCAACGTGAAAGGGTTTCGGTTTGTGGGGTTTATCACTAGCAACGAATGCGCCGTTCGCTGCAGCCTTATATCTGGTGTCGTTCTCTACTCGAAGCAAAGGAAAAGTTGAAATCTACAAATAGTAACGCTTGGCAAAAGAAAGGAAACTTAAACACAGTGGCCTCTTCCGATTTACTCCTAAAACGAGATCGTTTAAATTAAAACTGCCTTGATTCGATTTACAAGCTGTACAATTAATTCCGAACCAGGCGCATCCAGTTGCCTGTGGTAATAAACGTGAGAGTGTTTTTATCTTGAACGAGTTTTATTCCACCACACACGAGAAAAAGAAACATTTACAATGCGTGAAGCAAAACTAAAACCCTAAAACGAGCTAAACAAAGTAAGACACCCTTTTTAGCGGTGGAGCAACTACTAACGGGTCCTGCTTCAGTTGTCTGTTACTGCAGGTTATATCGGGTTATATCCTCATGCTTGTTCTCTCTTTCTCTCTGCTCTCTCTCTCTCTCTCTCTCTCTTCTCTAATCAATCTTATAGATACAATCGAAATATATAAGTAGCAATATAGTTAGTCACTGTCACATTTGTTTAGCAGCTTTCGCACGCTCCGTCTTCTCCCACCGAGTCAATAAATAAGTGTCAATTAAATTAAACAATCACCACGTGCACACGAGTGTGTGTGTCTGGTTTGCTTACATTTCACCGCCAAATTACTGTAATGCTTATCTTGTAACGGCTGGCCTACATTACGCTCGCATCATCTTGCAAGGGCAGGGACACTGTCGGCCGACGACGTTGCCGCCTTCTGTGCTCGTTGGCCCGAGACTAGTTTCTCGATCGCTGTTTTCCCTTTTTTTTTACCTGCCTATTACAATTCTACTATCACTAATCTCACAAATAGGAAACGACGGCGCGTGTCCTTGGTTTTTCTTGGCTCCTTTCGAAGGATAAACACACAACAACTTTTAGTATATTTACACAAACACGCACGCACACACACACACACTGGAAGCCAATAGAGTATGTCTTGTGCGTGTGGTTTATCCTTTTTTTCATTATTTTCTTCTCCTCCTCTTTGCTTGCTGTTCAAAGACAAGAGTGTGTGGAAAATAATATTTAAACTGGTGGTAGTACTTTTGATTATTGCTATAGTTAGCTTAGCAGTATGTTTGTTGTTTGATTTACAAGGTTTTATGGCTCATCTTTCTTTAAATGTCAACAGCATTTTTCATCTCTCTAAAGTACTTTTCAAATTAACAGACTTGTGAATTACTGGAGAATGAAAACGAACTACTCGTTTTGTCGGGATTTTTGAAACATAGGACTTCACCGTGTTGAGATGCTAATTGCTAATAACTTTTTTCCTATTTCCGCAAAAGAAATGTTCATCGGGCTTGATACCCAGTCCCCTCTTAAAGAAATGAAAAACGATGTTAATATTTAAAAAAAAACGACCCCATTACACCCAGTAATCAATCCTACTCACGTGTGTGGTGCATGTGTGTTTGTATAGTGGCTCCTTTGGATCCGTGTATGCATATCTATCTATGCACATATGTATAATAGGATGTATTTTTTGTTGGTTGCAGTATTCGTATACAATGTGTTTTTAGTTCATACTACCCCTCCATATACATAAGAAAACCTCCTTTTGGCGCAACGATCGAGTGTATTATAAAGAAAATGCCCCTGCTCGAAAGAGTTCGTCAAATATTGTTGCAACTCCTCTTGCACCACAATCTGTAGCAGTGGTAATATAAGCACACATCGAGTTTACGATAACCTTTCCCTTCTTCTTTTATAGTGCACGTTCCATTTAATCCTAGTGATTGCTTTTAGCAAAACTCATTCATAATACTTTTTTTTTAAATGCAGTTTTGTGGTTTCGCGGTTTGTATCGTACGCGTTGGTGCAGGGAAGGTGGGGAGGAGGGGGGGTGGGGAGGGGATGTGAGATTGTTCTTCGGTTCTCTGATAGTATCTCTTTACGGTTGTCCCATCTCCATGTAGAACAGGAAAGAGAATTCACAGTGAAATCATCCATTTGTCTCAGTTTGTTTTGGGTGTTCCGGAGCAGAAGAAATAGACGCGGTTGGTGGAATGTGAGTGTGTGTGTGTCTGTCTCTCCGTCATCCATTTGCGTACAAAATTTTACATCATTTTCCCACCTGCCGGCTGATGGAGCATACTTATACTAACTGTACAAACATTGACAGTAGAGTGTCGTCGCGCACGTTGTACGAAACAAATTCCGCATTTTGGGCTTTTTAGCAATAGATTTAGTCGAAGACATTGCATTCAAACGTGGCCACCATCACCATCTCCACCCACACACTCACATATATAGACCGTTTGTTGCTGACCTCAGCCAGTGCATTAAGCGCTTTACACGTTCTCGTGCTCATTGTTCGCGATAAACTGGGCCGAACAGCGGTTATCCTTTTTGTTGCTGGTGCGTTGCTGTACCGTCCGGCAGATCCACGCAAACAGTACGACCAGCACCAGGAGCAGCGTTGCCATAACGTAGACCAGCACCGATAGCTGCGTGTCGGTGATTGCGGTCACTTCGACCGGCGAGAGCAGTACGCTTAAATTGAGCTTTTGCGCCGAATTACCCGACACAATCTGGCACCGGTAGCGCCCGTAATGGTGCGTCTGAATGTTCGGTATCGATAGGTACGAACCAATGATTTGTCCTTCCTCCCTGTGACAAAAAGAGAGACATGAACGAGAAATGGTTAGTACTGCTGAGCGTTTGAAAGATTAAGTAAGA
Organism: Anopheles maculipalpis; assembly: GCF_943734695.1. Lineage (NCBI taxonomy): Eukaryota > Metazoa > Arthropoda > Insecta > Diptera > Culicidae > Anopheles > Anopheles maculipalpis. The sequence goes on along the minus strand of NC_064871.1, from coordinate 28,289,756 downwards.
ACCATACTGCATACTACTATTCTCCTCGCATGCTGCTACTATCTAACGATTCGGAAATTGGAAGATGAACGCGCAAAAGTGAGCACGTTTATGACCGTTTACCGGAGGTTGCATACAAATTCCCCGTAATCTGTGTCCCCCATATGTCGGCTAATGAAGCAGACACCAGTAGAACACAAATGTATTCCACGAAGTGATTATTTTGCCGTCCATCGGTTCAACTTACTACGACGGTTACTACCGCCAGCACATTGCGTAATTAAATGCCGTGAGAAAGTAGCGTCGTTAGGTACGCCTGGCAAACACGCTTACCTCGTCACGTTCACCTGCATGCTGTCGGTAACGTTGTGCGGATGGTCATCAAACATTTGGTTCCAAACGATCTCGTTGGTCGCGTCCGGTAGGTAAAGGTTGCCGACGAACGCCTCACAGTAGAACCGGGCACTTTCGCCTACGCTCACCACCAGATCCTTCGGCCGGAAGGTAGGCATCGGATTGTCCAATTTATCTGCACAAAATACGGATACGAATGTTCGTAACAGGTATATGGATGGATTAGTACGTGCGTGCGTGCGTGCGACTCGAAAGAATTATTGGGAGGGGAGCAGCACCATCTTACCCTGTAACCGCAGTTCGATTTCGTGTTTGATTGCGTGCGTTTCGTTTCGCAATATGCAGCTATAGTTGCCGATATCGTTCTCCTCTAGCCGGGGACTGTAGATCGTTTGGTTGGCCGCCTCCGGGTACACGATGAAGGATGACACGTCTTTGCTCCATGGGTGTGGCTTGTTGTTTTTGAACCTGCAAACAAAGCGTTGAAGGGGAAGGATTTGGCATTAATTTAGAGCTGCAGTTGGGAAGAATTTCAACATGCGAGACACACAGCAGGTGAAATTCGTTTGCTAAAGAAAAGTGTCATTAATAATACTAATTAGGGATCATTAATTCTCAACCTGTCCTGCCAAAGTGACACAAGAGGGACGCTTTACTTAAGCATGATTAAGTATTTATAGCTCGTCCCAATCTTCTACCAGCAAACGCTGTTGATGATGATGATCTTCAAGTAGTAACGCACGTTTCTCTCTCTCTCTCCAATCTCACGTGAGTCATTGTCATTTCGGGCTTCATAAGTGCGATCAATTCAATTTATCAATTATCACTTTTTGCCAGCCCCAACTGACCATCCTTTCTTGCGGGATGCATGTGTGTGTGTGTGTGTACAACACGAAAAAGGCTATTTGTAGGAAAAATACAGTCTCTTTCTGACATACATCCGGAACAAAAGTGATACACAACACAACATCGGGGTGTCCATGTTATCATGGGCCTGATGATGATTTTCCCAATATAATCCGGTATGTTTTGATCGTTTTTTTTTTGTCGGAAAATTTACACCGTAACCGAAACTCACGAAAACACACCGCGACAGTAGGTTTACGGTGAAACCGAGGCCGGTGTGGGGAAAGTATCATTTTACCCCAATTTGCATCTCCACGCTTTCGCCGTGTTGAAATAATAATGATTTATCGTGGCCGCATCGGATTCCCCGAAACGGGTGGGTGGACAAACAGAAAAAAAAGGAAGCAACAACGAATAAGGACAGCTTCTCGAAACCTGGGACATAACAAAAAAAAAAACATCATAATTATAATTGCAAGCAATCGCGTCTATCTGCAACCATCGACGGTCGGAACAAGCTTGCTCGTGAGAGAAGGTTGGTTCGTGAGATTTCGGGATCTCGGATATCTTGGACGGTAGTGTTACTAATTAATTAGAGTAATTTTGGGCTGCGTATGTTCGAAGCTCAACCGTTGGCAATGTGGAGCCCCGTTGTAAGTGCGACTAGAGTGACTCTATTTTCATCGTTAGACACCCTCTCAATAAAGGCTTTGTTATTTGCCATTCTAACATGTTGATACATTTCCCTGTATTAGTGCTTATGTTGTGATACCATCATCTGATAGAGTTTTGTACTTTCATGGCATAAACTCCTCCGCAGAAGGTTCACTGAAATGTCTAGAATTTGTTTTCAATATTTTGAGCTTTCCATTTGATCACGTGTAGTTTGCAAGATCGAAGATGGGTTCAACGTTTATGTATGCATCAATACGTCCCCGATTCCATTCCACATTTGCTCAAATGCCACCCCGAAAAATGTGACAACCCCAAAAATCAACCGGACCAAAGTTTGACCTTATTATAAACGACCAAAGTCTCCACACTGCAAGCTGCAGAGGACATCCGTGCTTTATCGGTAACATGAAGTTCTCTGCACGTGGATCAATTATTGTTTGTGATCGAAACACGTGTCTTCTAAATAGCAGCTGTAGCAGAAGTTGGTTTACCGTACCCGAAGCTGTTGCGGCTAATTTATTGGCACTGTTTGTTGACATATCATTCACATATCGCACATCAAAGGTCACCGAAGCAAATTGATTGGACAGCATACATACCTGTTCCGACCTGTTCGAGAGGATCCAACCGAAAGCGAACGTGGGGCAGAAGACATCAAATCAAGCACTAGTTTCTTTTCTACCGGAATGGATGGAGCTCCAGGATGTTTACTGCTTTCTACCAGCATTGTATTGCCATTAACCATTCATAAATTGATTTGACGACATCTGTTACTACGTCTTGTACTTGCGATGATTTACTTTTGCGTTTTCGCCTAATGCCTTTCGCTAGCAGAAAGCTATTGGATTGTATGCTTTCAACAAACTGGAAAGCAATAACATACAGCTTACCGACGAGCCCAGCAAATTGGTTGGATGGAATTGTTTGAAATGGAAATTCGTACGAAAGAAGATTCTCAAATCGAACGAGCTTTTCCATCCTGCAGCATAGCGCGTACATCTACATTACCGTAGATGTATTCTGCGTATTCATTTGCTATGTATTCGCTACGGCAGACTGCAGGAGCAAAAATAAACATTTCCGAGAATGAATCGAATAAAATAAAGCTCAGCCCAGTCGGCACACAACAGGTACTCTCCCATTCGTCATCACGCAGCAGTACCAGCAGATTGCAGTTTTCTGCAATCAGCTGGAGATGAAAGCTGTGTGCCCCAAGCCACGCAACAAATGGTAAAGCACGTCCTGCACTTTAGAAGACCATCTTTATAGCGTAGGGACATAATAAGAAGCTTTTGCAACGAGAGATTGCATACATTATGTTCCCAATAAATGTTGTGCAGATGTAACCAAAATTGGATGCAGTGAAGCCTTCTTTCTCGTCAATGCAAAACACTCAACAGCCGCAGAAAAATTGCTTGGTTTCGAAAACATGTTTGTTTCGTACAACTCCAATCGCCCGTTGTATAAAGTATGCATTAAAAAGTGACTTATTTCAGATGGATGGTAACATTAAACGGTAAACGGTACTGCCATCAATCGAATTGCATTGTTTTCTGTTAAAAATCTTTAAGTTAAGAAAAAAATCTCCTATCTTTGGCTGGCCATAGCGGCCTTTTGTTGGCATTTGAACCATAAGTGTCAAAAAGTAGTTTGTTGACCTTTTTTCTGTTAAAAGATCGCTGTTGGTACGCACTGCTGTGCCGTATGTTACCGATGCGCCAAAATACTGGCTACTGAAATACTGAACAATTGGAATAAAGCAGCATTCTAACCAACACCCTTAGACTGTTCATTAAAGTCGAAGGTAACTTTCGGTCTTTAAATTAAGCCGAATTTATTTCGTCACGTCGGAGGCATCCTCCAGACTTGGAGGATTGAGTCAGAGGTATCCTCCGGTCTCAATCCGTTGCACGCGACAGGGGAACGGTTCAACAACAGTCGCCTATTGCATCAATTCATCCCTGAATTTGATCATGAATTTGGTCAAATATTTAGATAGATTTCCCTCTTCATTGCGGTTGGCTACTTGGGATCCCCCCAGAACCCCTAAATGCTCCTTTTTTTCAGCGATTGAGTAGACTTTTAGTAGAAAATAACATAATTTCGCCATTTTGGTGGCAACTATTCGGAGGCTCCTTTTATTATAAATCACGTTGATGCAATGCCATTGCTGGAGACAATAAAACGGGATGTCCAGACGTTGAAAGGACGTTTTCTTGATTGTGGAACCTGTTGAGCTTCTGTTGGATGTTCAAGGGGCTTAAAAAACGGTCGGATGGCCAGATCTTGGCTCCCCCGATCTATTAATTTTCCCTTCGCTAGAAAACCTAGCATCTAGGCTAGACAATTGTCCGATCGTATCCAGTCCAAAGAAAATTGTGCCACAACGGCCGACTTTTTCTCGGGTACGGATTAGCTACTGTAGCTAGCTAATCCTAGCTACTGTAAATTAAGAGAAAAAGCTCTCAAATTTTGACCGTTTGTAGTATACTAGTAGCTAGTATACATTGACCACTGACAGTCCGACCATTAGGTGACAGCGTAAGTGCATGAAAAATCCGAACATTTTTGTCGCTTTTTTTAATGCATACGTTACTTAATAGCGGGTGTTCTTATCAGCTACAGAAGGTTCTACTGCTAATCGTATTGGTAGTTACATTTAAGAATATAGGTTGAAAATATTTACCATTTCGTTTTGGCAAAAACACTCTTATAAGAATTTATAAAGATTTCTATTGCACATTTGCACATTTTCTCTGGAAGCATTGTTTACTATACAATTTATTCGAACAGCATCATTATCATTCTCAAACGATGCAATTTTGCACCAGCAACATCAACATGCAACATGTGACGGCAACGGCAGCCCTTATCATATTACACGTCATTGTCCGAGTCATTGTGGCGGTGTGTGGACAGTAATCAAATATTTCACTCATCGGAAGAACGCGAAGCACGCGGAGCACGCGGAAATCGCTTAAATGAGCGTGTGGCTGTGCAGTGGTGGTTTTGCATTTGATTTGCATAATAAACGTGTACTTCGCGACAAAATAACAAACGCCGCCCGACTCATGTCACCGGCCACTTCGGACCCGCGCTTGGAACGGCGACGAACGTCGAGGTTAAAACAAAAAAGCAAATTCAATCTCGCCCGCCCATCGATAGACGATTTTCGCGAGAAGGGCGCCCACAAGGAAGACCCCAACAATCGGACACACGGCTCTCCCGAACAGTCGGCAGTCCAGATGGAATTGGGATTCGCGTAGAATATTTGCATTCGATGCAACCACAACTCCATGAAGTATTGGGAAAAAAAACAGACGGTTAGCTGCTGCAGCTGCCATTTCTTCCACGATTATCGTTCGTTCGTCATCTTTCCGTGAAATTCACGCTGCGCACAGCTGAAGACGCACCAGGACCCAATCGTTCGGTACCGTGGCGAGTTGGGACATATGCACGTAGCTCGAGCTAAGCAACAAGCAATCGCTGAAAAAATATCTTATTATGAAGTTTTTCGTTTCGTGCGGTCTTGTGCAATATCCCGGAAATCTACCATCGCCAGACGGAAGAGATTTTACCGGAGCTTTGTGAAGCTGTGCCGCCGGTGAACCGCAACAGAAGTGCTCTGGTGCACAGTATCGGAATGGACACTCGCAGGATAAAAAAGACAATGGCATGGGATGAGATTTAATAAGGATTCCCAAGAAGCACCAGCACTAGCAGCACTGTAATGGTCCCACTTGATGATGGTAGTAGCAAATCAGGTCGTCTGCTATGAAAACAAATATTCCAACCCCCAGAGCGCGACGCTCTATCCTCCTAGCAGGCACTAAGGGAAAGGGGCCTTTATCGAACGACCAACCATCCCTTCTAAACTCGTGATGGCCAGGGAAGGCAAGCAGAAGCGAATCGCTTTGTACCGCGGTGCGTCTCTGATATCTCGTGGTGGGGGACTGCAACGAAAGCGAGCGTGAGAAGTGTGAGAATTGGAACTTGATCCACAAACCACCAACCGACGAGCGGCCACATATCTCAGGAACTCGATCCACCGTACGTGCTGGACGTCGAATCTGGTCGTTTTGAGGTTTAGCCAGTACAGAGCAAATGTGAGGAATGGTACTTTGCATCACCACCACCCGTCCCCCGGCCGGTCGGTCATCTCTTCTTTCTTTTTTTTAATGGCGCGCAGGTGAGGACATTAAAACAGCATGACAGCAATAGCGGAACACACACATAGGGGCCAGAAAGGTTCGGATTACATCGGTTACTGTTTGCCAACTACTTTTCGCCATCCGCTGACTGCCGTAAGGGAACCAGAAACCGAAGAGAGAGAGAGAGAGAGAGAGAGAGAGAGAGAGAGAGAGAGAGTCCGGACGACCCAGGCGAAGGTGCTGTTGTGATGTGTGTCTGTCAGGGGGATTGGGTTAACTTCTCACCACCAGCCGCCGGACAAACACAATATGTATGTTTGTGAGTGTGAAGAGAGGTTTTCACTCCTTCCCCCCAACGTAATTTGTCGCTTTCGGTGCCAATAATGACGGTCAATGAGTGCGAGACAGGCCGTTTCCTGCAGGTGGGAGGGAATACGGAGGCATCAGGTAATCCGATATGTCCGAAAAGCTTGTGTCGGCAGATTGAAAATGAGGTGCTGGCACAAACATACCGGCAGGTGGTGCGGCTTGGCTTTGAGCTGCCTCAAAGTGGTACTAATAACCCGGGGACAGCCACATCGCCAACATATTCCGGGGAAGGATGAAAATCTCCGTAAACACCGCCACCTCCCAAGACCTGGTCGGGGAAGTTTGCCGTTTTTGTGCCGCTCTGTGCCACTTGGGAGCTCCCTATTTTTTTTCTGTGAGAGCCGTTGTTGTTTGAAGGGTTTCGTAATGGTTCAAAGGGAACCGATCGAAAATATTCCAACAGAGCGGTGTCAAATTTCCGATCGAACGCTTCCTTGACACTGGTTCGGACAACACCGCGCCCTGGTTAATTTCGGAGAGATGTCTTGCAAGGCTTGGGTTTGCGAATGGAGGGATGCAGCGGATGCCACTCATTTTGGCCCATACACACCGTCAGGGATATCATTTTTACAAATGTGTAACCACCACTCCTGGAGAACTGCATCCAATTCTCAGGAATACCCCGTCTGACCACCATCACCATCATAATCCACATCGTGCCTTTCCCTCCCACTAATGTCAACTGGCGCCTCGATGGTGAATGTTGAACGATGCGTGATGCAGAATTCTAGCGCGAGTTCCCGGCGCTGTGCCAATCTATCGCTCCATCATAAAGCATTCGTGTTGCACTCGAAGCAGAGCTATAACTAACGAGTTAATTAGCAGTCGCTGAGATACGCATGGGTAGAGTGTTTGGCGGACGTACGAGGGGGCAGCATTCCTGGAAACGGAAAACCGGTAGGCGAAACGCCGCCCCCATTACCTGATGTCCAATGTACTAAAAGCAGTTGTCGTGATTAGTCTCGATGCTGGTAGCAAATTTGTGAGCTCAATACACTTGCTCAATAACAAAAGCTTTTAAATGACGAAATAACCAACAAATTTGCCATTGACCGGAATGGTCGAGATACAACTTCGGATTTTCCATCAGTATGCGCGCTCTCTCGCTCGTGCATCGATTCCTCTTGGTTGCGCCGATTTGAACGCACTAAGCGCTATAGCTCGCTTCTCGGAAGCACTTCCAATCGTTCAATGTTGAATAAAACACCACATCCACACATTGATGACCTCCACCCCGATGCAGGCCGGACCGACAGTGGGGCACACAGCCCATCAAAGTCAGTGTACACGGGGCGGTGATAATAATAATTTGTATTTCACGGAATTTTGCGTACGCGAGAACGTATGCATTCCCGATCGTGCTTGCTGATAAATAGAGGCCAGCAGAACATGGCCGCGTAAAAGATTGGCGTTATCGCTTCATAGTAAAAACACATCAACCGTCGTGCAAGTCGTTCCGGGAGTTCCTTCATCGATAACTTGGATAGCGGCAGGTGATATCCAATGGCTTATCGCTCATCATGTCAGAAATTTTACAGAGAAAAATATGAACTCGTAGCCATTTAGTTGGGGTCAGATAGAGGGGCCTAAACACGGTTGCCTGATTTAATGCAGGGAAAAGTACACACCGATACACGCATGCGTTGATATCGGGTTGCCCTTGTCGTTCAACCCCCTCAACGGTCGGTGGTGTGTGATCTATTAATTTGTAATTTAGCAAAGAACGCGATTTCCTAGATGAATAGGGATGCTACCGAATTCAAACGAGTCCACTTCTTTCTAGCGGATCGATAATTTAAACGTTTATGTACTTTTTTAAGCTGTGTCCAGAAGAAAGCTTTTTGTAGTGTATTCATCAAAACTACTCGACTGCAATTTCACATCCACACATTTTATCAGTGTGCTTGAGTATTTGCTTAATTGCCACTAAACCACTTGAAGTTTATGCTGCTTATGTTGCAAGGTTCGATCCAGTGGAGAACTGTACCAATCACGAGGAGTATTTGTTTATTTCTAGTTTGAACGAGAAAGGTCGATCTATTCGTTCTCAGAGGGGGGAGCAAAAGTTGTTGAAGGTCACGCTCCACTACACAGCAGGTGGGTGGCCAATCTTGCTAACCACTTCTCCTTCTCATTCCATCTTGACCTATTTTGCTAGTTGACTGCATATCACTTACTTCTTGATTTACCCATAATTTGACAGTGCTAGTGCTTTGGTGCCGGTAGTGCTGTACGGTTTAGATTTAATCACATGAACCAACTTCTGCATTTCATAGTATTTAACTGTTGAAAATGTTAACTTCAACTGAAGGACAAATAGATTGTAAACATCGTGTCAGACTGAGGAACATACCTCAACACATCAGGGCTGTGGAAAGTTTATCTAATTGATTTGATGTAAACGTTAACGTGTGTCGAGATAACGGGGCTATACGAATGGGTAACGAGGTCCTACCGCAACAGTCCATATCAGCTCCAGCTACTCGATGATGCAGTAGTTCCGAGAAGCTGCAAATAGTACATTTCTCGCTATCAAAATGTCTCGGGTTTAGCTAGCAAGCAATTCGTCAGTTGTGACGATGCAATTCGTGTTTGTGATATTCGTAAAAGCCCCAAAGTAACCATCTTGTTCTTGTTAGAGATCTGTATCCATTAGATGGCTAACTTCAGACCCGACTGAGCAAAGCGGTAATGAAAAGTAACCGGTAATCGTCGTTGGTGCAGCCACAAACAAGCACACAATTAAAAAAGAATTACATTTTACCGAGAGTACGGCAAGCGTAGTGCTAGTTTGAATACTAAATCATTCGGCCTGTGTTTTTGTGGTGAGCATAATAATGTGCTGTGAGAGTTTTCCTTCACCAAACTGGACATCAAAAGTGGCAGGTACACAACATACGGATGTGTATGTTGCCGATGGATATATGGGTCTCTCCATTTTCAATCTTCCTTTGTCCCCTGCGTCAGTTGCACTCATCCACAAACAAACAAACCACACCAGGAACGCAAGTGTTTGGGGGAAGCGATAAAAATAGAAGGGAATGCGGCACTGGCTTGCATATCACGACCCTGGCAGGTCGCACCTAATTGGGTCTCTCATTATCTCGGTTCTGGGGATTGAATTTCATAAATTCATGACGAACGAAGGAAACGCTTCCCCAGAGGAGTTCGTGGAATCCCTTGAAATCTTCCTCGCCGCCCGCTCATGGGAATACCGGCTGCATCTTTTGTGTGGTCCCTCATTCGGGCCTCTCATTTCGTGCACGGCTTTCCAGTTGCAAGTCAATCTCTCATTCAAAATCTAAAGCAACAGAAGCATCGTAAAAAGGAGCAAAGTATCATAAAAAAATGTGCTTTTCTTTTGTTCTTTTTTCGTCCTCTCACGGCTGACCGACTGGTTCATAAAGCAATTGTTTCGGTGAGTTTTGCCGGAGGTGGTATATTGAATAATGCTTCCAGCGAATTCTAAAACAGAACGATTCCGCTGGGACGCTCCAGACGGATGTAAATGCACACCCAAACGAACATACATGCGTCCTAGAGATCACTATCGGGTACCGGGTTGTTTTGGCGAAGATACTTCTTAACGATGCGTCCGTTCTCACTTATCATAACTACCTTATTAGCTGTTCAGCAATTCCGCGGAACAGCAGCAAGCTAGCAATCTACACCCAAACGAACCGAGAACGAACACAAAATGCAGTCAGCCACCAGCCAAATGGACGATGATTATGTCGAATTTTGAGTCGTCCCGTACGAGCGCAAAAAGTTCAGGGTGGCTGTTGGTTCGTTTCCTTTTGATTTGTGTGAAATTCCTTTTCCTTTCCATTTCAACAGCAGAGGGAGCAGGCGAATCTGGCCACCTAGTCTGGCACCAGACTAGCACATTTGACCGTCGTGTGTTTGAGCTTGACCTGATCCGTCGAAACATAAATACGAGGAAACCACGCACATCGTCATCTGATTGTCAACATTATCAACAGATAAAGGTCCCATGGGGAGGTGGTTTTTATTTGTGCTCCCGGTTCTCAAACAACGGGGCAAAGGATGTCGGGCGTTTACAGCAGAGTATCAGAATGTGTTGAGTCATGTGCTTTGAAATCAGATCTAAAATTGCACGATTGGGGGGAAATGGCAGCGGTGCCAGCAGACTGGAAGAGACAGTCAAGATCACACTCACATAACTTCACGGCCTCCATCAGTAATGCCCGCTCGATGCAGCATCATCTCTTTTACCGTGTCCGAGAATTTCCCTCGAGGGTCGTCTTCCCGAGAACTGCGCATGATGACGATCGGTACCCCTTTTTAGCTGCCGCACAACAGCTTAAGCGTTGCGTTGTTTTGCTTTCGTTTGGTGCTCCGGTTCCATGTCCCCCGACTCGAATTTCGGACGGTCTAAAACAAAAGACCTACGAACCCCGCCGAATCAGACGACCGAGAAGAACCCATTTTCTTGATTCTAACGTTACAGAGATCTGTCCCTACGTCTACCTTTCCCACTCTTTCTTTCTCTGTTTATGCTGTGTTGCTTGACCCTGAAGAAGCTTCTTGTGGAAAGCGAACCGGGGCAAAAAGTAAAAGAAGATTGCACCGAGATGATGATTATGGTTCAACCGTTTGTGGGGTTCTCAGTTTTCTGGTGCTTCCTCTTGTGCTCGCGGTTTAATGTGCAACACGAAAGAACGTGCACAGCAAAAGGGATGGAGCACAGGCGCGTCCCGAGCAGTCGAGATTCTTGGAAATATTGCCCATTCAAATCTCGCATCTTCGCTGGGAGTGTGAGAAATACCGCAGTTCTTTCGGACATTGGGGTACGGAGGGGTGTAAAGCGCCCAGTTTGGAGGAGAACCTGCAAGAGGCTAAGGTAAGTACTACCCCGGTAAGTCTACCCCGCCGCTTCCCTCCTAAGGGATCGGCATTTTGCTTTGACGTACACGGTGTGGTAGTACTAGATGTCCACATGCAGCGCGAACATGGTTTGATGCTTGTAAAGGTGAGATTTTTAGGTGGGCCGATCCTGAGAGGAATGAGACATAATTCTTCCGTGTGGTTTATCGCAGCATTGCGCCAGATTCTTTAACATTTTTTTTTTTGGATCCACTTTTTGAATGATATGATGGTGACCACACAGTTGACAGCTTTGGATGCCGATGCAGCATGTGTGTGTGTGTGTGTGTATGGAAGCCAGGATGGATTGGATTCTATTTCTCAGCTATTCTTTACACAAAATCAATGCTTGTTTCGTTAAATATTTACCTGAAGAAAAAGAAGCAAAGCAACGGAAATGTTAGAATTGTTTCGTGTAATAAAATATGCAAAGAAATTGTGAGCAAACAGCTCTTAATCTCTCTCGTTTAAGTGTAAGACAGGCTTTTGAAAAATTTTGAATGAAACGAAAGAAGCAGCATTGCCCATTGCCACAGGAAATGTTGAGCAAACTGTTCATTTCTGGGTTACGGTCCTTGCTGAACCCGCATCGTATAGCACCATCTCTCGAAATGCGGTAAAGCCAAATTCTAGGTATTTACCAGATGATTGCCGAATTCCACTCCCGTACCGTACCTGGACCGTTCATAATGCCAAAAGCACACCGGACAGAAGAAGCAACCACCACTACACCGGTATGAAATGTGGTGCAGAAACTGGCTGAGTTTGTGGAAATTATTCCCTCTGGAGATTAAGGGTGCTGTGAGCCTCGATGAGGACACACAGTCTCCTCCTTGCCGTCGTCCACCGGGGCCGGAATCTTATCTTGGGCACAGATCTTCATCATCGTCATCGTCGTCCTTCACTTCCCTGTGCGACTGTGTGGCCTAAGAAGAATGATCACAAAAGAGCCATTCTTCATTCTCAGCGCACCCTCCATAATATTCCTAGATCGATTCTTCAGCCGAAGCATACGGTTTACCTGCTTGCCAAACACAGAGAGCATAGAGAGCCTTCAGCATTCTTCATCCCAGGGCAGATAATCTTTACGAACGATGGACGGGGAATGGCTCTCGAAACACATAACAACAGCACAATAAAACAAATGACGTACAAAACCGAAAAAAAAACAAACGACAACATTCAAACTCCGACATTCCCCCCCCCCGATGGCATCTACGGTTGTCTTTCGGGGCTTGTAGAAGAAGGGAAACATCTCAATAGCCAGTGCCCCTAACTGCACAACAACATCAATGAGCAGCAGTCCTTTAAAAGCAATGGAGGTCGTTTTAATTAATAGGTGAGAAGCAGCCGCCACATAAGGGCGCTCGGCAGCGACAAGGACACACACATGTATGTGGAAAGAAATCGACAGATTACGAGGGATTGTTTCATCTCATTCTCAAAAACTTCCTCGAAGCAAATCAATCAACTGGCCAAAAAACCGAAATAGCCGCGCTGGCTCTAGGTCAGTCAGTTGGAAACACAAGCGACCACGATTTTTGGCTTCTCTCTGCTACCTTCACATAGTGTGTAAGGATCATTTTTGATAATTTCTCTCTCTTTGCGTTGCTGTTCGTTCGGCAAGATCCTTCTTCTTCATGGGTCCCACCACCACACAGCAACGGCGGCCTGTGCGTTGCAGCAGGCTACAATTACTGCAGCGACCCCTACCTTTCAAGCCGCCAAATCATCTGCCGACCAATACCGAAGATTTCGTGGAACGCCGCCGGGAAGGAAAAGAACAATCTTTCTGGCATGCCATTTTTCTCCGGAATACCGGGAAGCCAGGAAACCGTTTTGGGTTGGACGGGGGTATTATTTCGAAATGCAACGGTCCCGCGGGGTGTTGCTGAATGCAACTCGGATCTTCTTTGTTGTGTGTGTGTGTGTGTAGTGTGGTTTTTTGGTACTTTTATTCTGCAGTTTGGTGCATTTTCTTATTTATTAATGATGCCCTTTCGTATCCGTACCCTGATGAAACACCGACGAAACAATAAAAAGTTGTAGTTTTGTTACACGATCACGGTTCGATATAATGCTCTTTTGGGAAAATTGCGTGTAGAATGATAATCTTTGGGCCAACAAAAGTGTATCGCATTGGAAGACAGATCGCGAACGCGATTCTTTATTATTTAATGTTTAGTACACATTATTCACTGAGAGAATTTTTTCCTGAAATAATGAAGATTTCTGCTACAGATACATAGATTACATTCAAAATTAGCCTTTACTGTGTTTTTAAATGCCAATGAAAATATTTACTACGGCACGAGCCTAATCGAATGGATTTCTATAGCCAAACAGCTAATCAAGTATCACAAAATAAGGTTTGTTTCACCATGTATACCATTTCAATTGTATTTTGTCATTGTTTCGCTACAAATAAAGTAAGTTCTTACGATCAGATAACATAACTAGAGACATTTTTATTAAAAAAAATCACTTATTTTAGTCAATTGTTCAATAATTGGATCAAAGAAAGTTCATCGATCCCGATCATTGATGCTCATACCAACCTGCAAAGCAAAGCCTTGGATCGAAATGGACAAAAAAGTTCCGCCAAGGACCCCAAATACTATTCTCGCGCTTCAGGAGGAACTTAATATAATGAAATTGATCCAAGACATGGTGCGTCGAGGATTACCCGTCACAAAACACGCTCTAATATCGAGAGTAAAAATGTTCCTCGATAAGAATCAACGCAAAAAATACGTGAATTATTCTGATCTCTTTTTTCAGAGCTGAATGTGTTTGAAAATTAATGTTTCTAAACTTTTAGCATAATTTTTCTGCCCAAATTTTTTTTTTAGTATTTTATAATCAAAATTTAATCGAAAACGAATGGCCGGTCGGTCGGTCGGTCTTAGTCATATGAAATCTCTGAAAAGTCGGCTTATAGGTGTGCAATAATTGGCAAATTACCCTGTATCTACTATCCACATATTAGGTGAAACCAATTTGTACAAAGCTTATCAAATACCTTCCCCGTCCCTATTCTATGGATCGATCATTTACCGTTAGCAGCAATACGTGCTAAATATTGCTTTTCGATCATTCTGCTATTGGTCTGCCATATGAACGTTTTCTCTACTAGCTGCAGTGTAATGATTTAATTGTTGTGGTTTTTACTGTGGCTGAAAAGCAAACAAGTTTACCATGCGGCTAGCAGATCGACTGTTTTTATGATAAATGATAAATATGAAAGCATGTTAAAAAAAAAACGTTATTAACGAGATTAGGCGAGGTTGTCTTTTCTCTCTTTTTGAAAAGTAATGTCAGACAAACAAACCGTAACCCTTAATAAAAACGTTGCAATAGCAATAATGTGATGTAGGAGATTAGCAATCCGTATACAGCTCCACTTGGTAGTGACAATAAGCTGAAAAGGAAACCCCCCAGCACCGACAGTCACCGGTTGTTGATAGAGGGCGTGTGTGAAAACCCCGTATACATACGGATGAGTCAACTTAGACACAGAGCACTTCACACATTCACCGGATGCATTCAGTATTAAGACATGAAGCACACACACTTCAATTTCGTTCGCCAGTTTCTAGTGGTGCTTGCTGCGTGACGAGTGTTGTGAGCATTAAATGGTACATCAGAGCATAAAAGCAATGCTCGTACTAAATGGCGTGCTGCCTGAACGCGTTGCAAATTGTTTGTGTGTTGTTTTTTATTCTCTACAAAACATATCTTCGATTTGCTCAACATGACACTGAAACAGACGACAAAATCCATATAATGAGATCTGTGCACAAGTGCTTCCTATATGTGCCGATGGATTTCGAACAGTGTGAACTGCACTCGCTCCATCCTCGCTTGTGCACACATTCAATAAATAATGCTCACTCTTTTTCACATGCCACAAAAAACACATTCCAAGGTGGTAAAGAACAAACGAATCGTCATTTGCAAACGGAACGAAGCGACACTAAATACCTACAAAACATAACAACACACACACACCGTATGTTCATGCATTGCGGATGCACCACCATCATCATCATCATTGACGGAAGCATCGGTGCAGCTGGGTTGGATATAGTCAGGAGGTTCCATTATTTTGCAAGCTCTTCGCTTATTCTATCAACCGATGCCTGATTTCCCGGAAAATGATTTGTGTTGCACGCGCAACCGGCAAGGTACCACACACCGTCCGGGGTACCGGGGTTTCGGGGACGGTAAAAGGCATCGGGAAAAGGTAAAAAAAAGGGAAACGGAAGGTCTACTATGTATGCATAAATGCACACATGCACATTAGCGCATGCAGTTGCACTGTACAGTGCGACAGGGGGACACCATGCAATTTAGTTTGTCCGTTTTTCCCTCTTTTCAACCGTCGATGATGTTCTGTCTGCATTCTGCACACAAACACACGGCGTGGGATGGGACTCGGGCCGGGCCGAGTTGAAATGTGCAGCAGAACGAGAAAAAAAAGGTACGTGTTTCGATTGGAAACCGTTTGTTATTTCCGCTCACCGAACCTCGGTTAGTTTGGTTGATTTTTTTATATCAAGGGCGTCAAACTTGTGAGGACTTTCGCAGTCAGGAGGGGGGGGGGGGACCTTAGTGGTGTTGAAATGTTGTTAGCCTACTTTCTGGCTAAGTAAAAGCTAAACAAATGATCTCAACAATTGTGAAACCATTTTCATTAGGTTGGACGCGTTTGGTTTGTGTGAGAATTTTAAATGAAGATAGCTTTAATTTGACGATGCGTAATAGTGTTTATTAAAAGGAATAAAAATACATAAAATCACATTCACATAAAAGTGTTGCTGTAAATTGGTACGTTGTAATTATACTTTGGTCGAGGGAATACAACGTCAATTGAACATAATTGATACTTTAAATGTAAGAAAAAAAACACCCAGTTTTGCACGTTAATATAAGCAAACCATATGGTGGAAAAATATGACCTAATGATGAAACAAATATATGATTAAGGAAATATGGTGGCCTAATAATTAAACTATAGCTGTTAAAACACTCAACCTAAATCTAACAACCGAAAAGGTTGAAAAAAGGTGGAAACCCTCGTATTCTGCTTTAGCTAACACTCTTCAAGAAAAGAACGGTAAGAAAATATAACATTTTTGGATGAATCATCAGCTAATGATTTACAATTTCTCATAATGCACATACACATAGCACTATGTACAACTTGTACTTAAAAAATAAAATAAAAATTGATACACGCGTACTTACCACAGCTTCAAAAAAAAAAAAAACTTCCGAGTGCTTTTCGTAAACAGAGCTGAAGTCTGTTACGGTCATGGAATTTTGCGTAACTCGGGTTAGTCCCATTTGGGTCTTTTTACGTACATCCGAGAATTTCTCACTTGGTAAGAGGAATAAAAAGGGCAGCAGAAAAAAAAATACGGTGGGATTCCTAATGATTTGCAAAACCTGGGGATTTCTAGAAATAGCTCCTTTTGCTTCTCAGAAGTTGAGTACAACATTAAAAAAAAAACACACACAAAACGGAACTATACGGAAGCCTTATTTCAGGGAAGGGCGGAATGAATCGCCATTACGGTTTAACAATTCACACGCAACGATTTTTTTGTGTTTGTTCGACTAATACACAGTAAATTTGAAAATGATTTTTTTTTTCAACCCGTAATGCTGATACATAGAAGCTGTAGAATATTATTATCAATGCAATTAAAGAAAGAATAAATTGCTCCAACGTATGCGCCTTTGTTCTCGTTCGAGCCGACCATAGCTGACGCGTCCCTCGATGTGTTTTTAATAAATCCTTCTGTTTCGAAAGACAATCATCACATATTAGCGCGTAACGATCCCGATAGGACACCTGAACGGAGCAGAGACAGGAGAGGTTGATGCTAGTAGCAGAACAAGCCAACAGCAGCAGCAATACAGCAGCAACAACATCAGTGACTGGCGGCCGAGTTCTTCAAGATGGGGCCGGAGAGGCTTACCGTCGAAATGCACAAGCTGATCACGAGAATCTGGGAACAGGAAAAAATACCAGAGGATTGGAAACTGGGCGTCATTCACCCAGTCTACAAAAAGGGCGACGGGCTGGAACTCGAACTATCATGCCATTTCAGTCCTTAATGCCGCCTATAAGACCCTGTCCCAGATCTTGTTCTGCAGACTTGTCACCCTAGCTACAGATTTCGTCGGCAGCTACCAAGCGGGGTTTGTTGGAGGAAAATCCACCACCGGCCAAATCTTCACTCTTCGGCAGATCCTCCAGAAGTGCCGCGAGCGCCAGATCCCTATCGACTTCAAGGCGGCCTACGATACCATAGATAGGAATGAGCTATGGAACATAATGCAGCGGGAATCACTTTCCTGGAAAGTTGATCCGGCGGTTAAAGGCCAACATGGATGGGATGCACTGCAAAGTGAGAGTATCGAACATGCTGTCGGAATCGTTCGAATCTAACAGGGGTCTGAGGCAAGGGGACGGACTCTGCTGTCTACTGTTCAATATAGCCTTGGAAGACGTCAAAACGACAGCGAAGGTGTGTGAGGTGTACACCCCACTGAAACGTGAAGTAGCAAGAATTGGATTGATGATCAATGCGACGAAGACGAAATACTTGCTTGCTGGAGGCTCTGATCGTGACGGAGCCCGAGTGAGAAGCAGCATGTTAGTCGACGGCGACAACCTCGAGGTAGTAGAGGAGTTCTGCTATCTTGGGACAGTAGTAACTTCGGATAACGATGCAGCGAAATCCGGAGACGCATTGTTCAGGGAAATCGTTCCTACTACGGCCTTCACCGTCTGCTGAGCCTTCTGGATAAGAAGGCTTCGAGACCCCACGAAATGTGACTTGGACCATCCGAGCGGAAGATGTAAACGGTCTTGGCGTGTTTTGAGCGACGCATCCTCCGGACCATCTTTGGCGGTGGGTTCGAGCATGAAGTGTGGATGAGAAGGATAAACCACGACGAGCTTGCTGAGCTATACGGAGAACCGGACATCCTGACGGTAGCAAAGACCGGCAGGACACGATGCCGGATTCATGCCTCGCCAAGAAGGTATTCGTCAGCGGAAACCCCCAGTTAGGCATGAGGCCTCGGGGACCACAGCGAGTTAGTTGGCTGGATCAGGTGAAGGGAGAAGAAAGCTGCAGCCAGGGATCGAGTTTCCTGGAGATCTATTGTTGACCGGGCCATGTCACGACGACGTGCTCTTTCGTGCTCTTTGCTCGTGAAAGAGCAGGCCAACATGAGTGAGTGAGAGAGTGAATCCGATCATCGCACTAAGACCTTGGCATGCTTATACAACATAGCTGGATTTGAATAGTCCACAATGTACCAAGTTCCCGCTTTCGGCGGTAGGTCCGATATAGTAGCATCAAAATCATTGGCCATTTCGTAGAAATATCGACCCAACGGATAAGGCAAGTTATGGTGGGTGTGGTGATTTTAGGAGAAAAAACACAACTACACAAAACACCAAACATGATTGGCCAAACGGAAGAGTTGATAAAAGCAAGCCTCAACTACACACGTTCAGCCGTTTTGAGTTTAAATCCCTATAGGAACCTGTCGTGCCCTCAATTCGCAGAATTTGTAATGCTATGACTGGATACAACGCAATACAAAGATAGTGTGTTCTATGGTCTATTAATGGACGACATGGCTTTGAAGCCAAATATGAATCCCATGTAAAAAATGCGGTACTTACTATGTGTTGTCGATGAGCCTGAATTTCTGGCCATATGTACATCATCACATCACTACAACAGTCGCAGAAGAACGCAAAGTGCAAATTGCATCCGAAATCTATTCCATCTTCCATCTTCGTAAAGGCAAACCAGTATATCTTATCGAATTTTAAATTGATACTCCTAGGTCGCTAATTTTTTTTTTTTACGCTAGAGAAGTGGTTTTCGAGTATTTCGGGGGCCCATAACCAAGAGGTTTTCTTTGATGGGGAAAATCAAGAAAAACTCCATTTGCGTTCACTGGTAGCATCAGAACAAAGCAAAGTTGTCCCTGTTCCTACCTAAATGCGACATCTGTAGTACCTCTTTTCATCAATCTAGTCCGAAAATCCTTCCAAGAATCCATCAAATTTGCTGTAACGCAAAATTTGCATACTTTAAGTGGGTTATCTCCGTCCTCCATTTTGGATACGCAGTAGTGATGTGCATGGCAGGGGGTGATGTTCGTTGTGGCTTATGCCATATCAGGTGGTATTTTTGGATGGTCGAGCTAAACGAGCTTTACCGCAAGTTTAGCAACAACAAAATGTAATCGTTTTCCCCGATGCTAGATTTTTGTTGGCCAATCAGTAAAGAAATACTACCACAATCTAGTGTAGATCAACAACAACTGTATGTTGATGTGCTCTTCCCAATAACCTCTCAGCTAATTAGTCAATTGTTAGCCCCAAAAGATTTAAACAAATCTTAACTCAAAACAAATCTTAAATCTCAAAGAATTCCTTTGCCTTACCAACAATCAAATATCGGTAATTTAATGGCGCCGTTGCCGGCAGCGCTTGTGGTGTGATGCGAAAGGTAGATTTGCTCATTACTATTCAACTGGCAGCCCCTCGTGCAATAATAATACTGCCAGACCTTACTCATTCTGACCAGGTCGGGGGGGATGCGCGAAAATTTTCGCATGAATGAGTTACACGATTACGCTTGTCCCAACAAGCGAACAGAACCTTTTTGCGAAGCACGGCGAATGGGGCCGCATGGGAAGGTGGGTCTTTGGAAAGGGGGAGCAGAAAAGAAAATTCATCTTCACTTCCGGGAAGTGCGTTCAGCGCGGTGGGAAAATTCAATCCGGTACTCGGGGGCCAATCATCTCCACCAGAAAATATCACTCCAGTGAAATGCTCCGATGGTGCCCGATGTTACCACCGCCGCCATGTCAAATTACAAACGGGAGGAAGAATTGTCCATGCTATTGCAAAGCACGGGCGCACCGGAGTACGTTTCATCGTGACAATCTACCACCGAAAGTAACACACTGAAGCATGCTTCCCACCCCCATTTAAGTAACCTTTTTATGTTTCGCTTCTTCTGCAGATGTTTCCAGCGCAGAACACACAGGACAGCCAGCAGAACACAAAATGGAATCTTCTTCTTTTGCTCCTTGGCATGGAAGGAAGGTGTTCTAGGAAGAACGGTTGATAGAATGCTGATTTTCCACGAAGCAAATGTAATTTTGAACGCTTCTATCGCAGGAATCGTTACCAGCTTCTATTGTTACAGTTGGGGCAGGTTGGTGGTGGTGGTGGTGTTGATCTTTTTTATATGTTTGCCCAGGTGCAATTTGTCTGTCAGCGCGAAAGGGCAACCCTGAAGTATCGTCTTTAAGCGAGAAGACACGAAGTACAACGCCATTCCTTTCACTGATTGCAATTCTATCAAGTTGATGAGATATTCTTTGGTTCAACAAAAAAGGATTACGAGCATATTCATAAACGGCGATGGGTGCCCGTTTGTGTGCTGTTGGTAAGGAAACGATTGTTCTTCTCCGTAAGTAAAGGTCATTAGAAAGTCAACAGGGAGAGTTGAAAAAATGCATGTTAGTTGTAATTCCAAAACCCAACAGATGTTGGGACACCCATGTTGAAAGAAATCTCACAGGCAGACAGAAGAATATTTTGAAAAATTATTTGGACGATTGTAGTAAACTACTGTAATTTTGCAGCGGTGCATTATTTTTGTGTTGGCAGGCCATGGGCATTGAGAGAAGTTGAGGAGAGAAATTTATTACCTCAAAGCGTCGATGGCGTTTTGCATTTTTATAAAGCCAAACCAGCCTTTGCTTATTTTCTATACAGCCGGCTTTAGACATAAACCTGTATTTGCAAATTATCTATTAGAACACGAAATTACGACTTCCTTTTTATAATGATTGTGGCTAAGAATATCCCCACGATTGACCATTAGAGCGAGAACAGTTGGTGTTACAGTGCGTGTACATTGTACGAACTTTCTGTTCGTGAGTCTGAGGTACACCATTCCCGTAAGCGATGGAACTTGTTACAAACTTTTGACATCGACTATACATGGACTGTACAGAGGGATAGAGAGAGAGTCATCATTTAAAAGAAAAGGTGCAAACGAACTTCTTTACATAAGTTGAACAAGCGAATTCGCAGCGAGTTGCCAACGAGTTCGCACAACGTAAACGTGCAGTGTTAAGAAGAGGCGGATATAAAACCCCGTCCAAAATCTTACGCAGGGTGACTGACTGACTAAGCTTTGTATTTTGCAAACATACACATATTATTTCTGTTCACACTAAAAAGCCACATGGATAGATAACTGAGAAAGCACATTAGCAGTACCAGAGATACCAGTAATAAAGAACATTTATAGTCCTGATACACATACATATTAGCATTTGAAACCTTAACAAAAACAAATTAAACATTCTAGGCTCCAATGGGCCGACCATGTCACGCGAATGGCACTGGACAATACATTCCATATATCCATTCCATTCCATTCCAATGCGATTATTCACATGGACATGCTAGGTGTTAAACTAGACAGATTAGGATATAGGTTTTGCAGAAGACGATATTAGACTTTGATCAGTGTTGAACATTTTCCGGATGCTCGGAACCGGTAAAGCTCGGGTCTCTCGTATAATCCAAAACCACATCATCAATGCCTGGCTGCTACCCAAACTAATTTACGCCATCGAGATTGTTTCACGCGAACGAGCAACCTTCGAGAAGAGAGTAGCACCTATTTACCACACAGCCATCCGCTATGCTACTAGTGTATTTGTCACCAGTCCGAAAAACGGCCTCCATCCTATGGAACATATCATCACCAACCGACTAGTGGAAGCTGCAGCTCGGATCCTTGAAAAAGGACTCGACGTAACTGCACTCATCACCAGAGCAAACGCAGAACTACAGACAATCACCAACCAACAACTACCACCGATCATTCAATCCATCCGCCGGGGAATTCGTCCCTGGCATCTCCGTACACCTGCCATAGCTGGGAATTTAAAAGCTCTCTCCGGGGAACCGGAAAAAGCAGTTACATCGAAAATAGTCACTCACTTTACTCACTTAATTCTGACTAAATACAAACATTTACATCGAAAATAGTCACTCACTTTACTCACTTAATTCTGACTAAATACAAACATTTCCATCATATCTTTACAGACGGCTCCGTTCATCTGGACTCAGCTGGCTGTGGGATCCACCCCACCACGGACAACTGCGCCTTCAAACTTCCTAATCATACCTCCATCTTTTCCGCCGAAGCAATAGCAATTCAACTAGCCGCCGACGAAGGACTACAGACTGACCGACCGAACGTCATCTTCAGCGACAGTGCCAGTGTTCTGGCAGCCCTAGAACACGGTACCACAAAAGACTCCCACCAAAAATGTACCAGCATTTAACATACACGGTTGTAATTCTACTGTGTATTCCATAAATAAACAGTTCACCTTTGCCACACATAAAAGCATCAACTAGGCTGGCTTCTCATCGACATAATGTAACGGATTACATTTTTTGACTGCAGAAACTGCATTCTGAGGATCAATCAATCTTCCCCCTTTAACAGCCGGCTGTGAAACGTGAAATTAAAACACGAACTTTCAACATATGCGGTGCCTCAGGCGATGGCTTTCATATCCGTCGCTAGCACCCAGACTTTTATGTGTAACAGTTTTGGTGTAATTTTGCAGTATCTTTAGTAAGGCTTCGTGAGGGCAGGCACGGCCCACGGCAGCACGAAAGCCGTTGCCAATTCGGAGGAAACGAAATGGAAAAGAAACGGAAACCCGTTTCGCAAAAACACACCAGTGAAGGGAAATTATATGCCTCCTGTGGAAAAATGTGCACATTCAAGCTTTCCGGTTGATGACTATGGTATTTCCAGAACGAATCTTTTGAACGGCAAATAATCAGAAAATGGCCACCACATGCAAAGAGGCTGTTGAAACAGTTATACACAGATTTTGTTGAAATTTTTTTTAAAAAAGATTCATTTTACGCTTTGCGGGAATACATCGACATCGAATACGGTTCTCACGTGCCGGAAGGAGCATATTATCCCACCACACACCACCAAGTGCATCAAGCGCATGACTGACGATACTTCAGCTAACTTACGAACGATCCATCAATGTTGCACGTGTATACTAGCAGTTTTATGAAAATCACTCATCCGCATCCGCAGTGCGCACCGCCTCAGGACGCGAACGGGACGAACAGGGCTTTTGAACATCGTGTTTCAAAAACTTACGGACAGAATAAAAACGGCTCCCCCCATGAGAAATGGAGCCAAACATTACATTATAATGATGATTATGAAGATGATGTATGCACACGAAAATGCAATAAAATTTCGTTCGAACGCTGCTCTGCGCATCCGCTGGGGATGGTAATTTGTCTCCCGAAGTCTCGCCAAAAGGTCAGGCGAAATTCCGCGAAAATGAATGTGCCCACACCAACGTGTAATTGGCCGGTTTGCCCTTTTTCCTTTGTCTTGCTTTTCACTTCGCTTCGGAGCTGTTTTTGTGCATGCCACAATCAACCGCAACCGTTTGTATCAACCTCTAATAATACACCACACCATCGGCTACAAAAGGTAATTGTGCTCCGGCAGTAAAAGTCGAATATTATGGACTCTAATAGCAGGGCGGGGAGAGGGACAGGGGCACCAAAATTACCAAAGAAATGATGATTGATGGCCGAGTGATGCAAGAAAAAAATTACAGAAAAAACGAGTGCGTGAAGGAGGATCGTTTTTTCCCTTTGAGATCCCACACTCAAGCTGAAGTGAAGAAAAGCTGCTGCTGTTAGTTCTTCATCTTTTGCTGGTACTATAACTTCCAAAGGTACCTTGAATGTATGTCTTCCTTGACTTGATCCCCCTGCTCTGGATGGGATGAGATTCGATACCCAGTTTCTGTTGTCTGGATGCTGTCTCCCCACTAGTTAATTTACCATTCTCAAGGAAAGAAAAAATGTTCAGTTACTAACCGTAGGGGAAAGTTTCCCAAAGGATACACAGCCCGTAACGCACAGTAAGTACGTATCTATCCACAGCAACAGAGTCTTCTGGGTAAGCATCTCAAGTCTAGACCAATTTTCCAAGAATCGATTGTCGGAGCATGCGCAAACCTTACACCGCACACAACAGGACCTCAGTCCTCAGTCTCAGTCTCCTCACAGCATATTTATTTGCAACGATTCACACTTGAGACATCTGTTGACTTAAGCGGACGGTACCAAACAGTACACTGTGTCATCATACCGGACCATGCTCTATTTTATCAATTTTATTCATACCCATCCTCCTGTCCGTCCATCTTATCTCCGCGAGCTAATGGAACGTTTGAAGGACGACAATAAATGGACGCAACACAACGGGTCGCACACCACCGTACCAAACCAAGACGGCCGGGATCCAATCAAACCGAACCGTTTCATCCTTTGGATCTTGTTCAGCAGCGCTTCCTACGAGGAAAAAGGGATTAAATGGGTGCCTTCCATCCATACCCCGCCCGCCGCTGTGCAATGACCAGCGGCATGGCACACAGGCAGGCCTGTGATGGAGTTAAACCCGGTTTCGGTTTGCTGGAAAATAATGGTTCCAGTTCTGGGAAGGAAAAACAGTTAGTGAAATTCGCTGACATGGAAAATATCTCGCCCGCCAAGACCAAAGTATGTCGAGTAAGGCTTGCGAGATATCTAAAAAAAAAGAGTATTTGGATTATTATAATGAAGGTGGTGGGTGCGCGCACTGCGCTGGTGATGATGGTGGCGGTGATACTGGCGCGTGATAAATGAACAGTGTGTAGGATAATTCCGCGAAACCAAGCGTCCAAACACAAACAACACTGGACCGAATTGCGCGCGTCCTCTGGTCTGGTCCTCTCTCGTGTGTCTCTTTCGCGGCAGGTTGTAAACATTGGGTCCGCGCAATCGCGCCGCTACTCCGCGACCTACATCCAACCGACCGAGGCAGAGGTAGCGAGAGAGAGAGAGAGAGAGAGAGAGAGAGAGGGAGAGAGAGAGAGCGAGAGAGATCGTACAACCGTTATCTCCAGAGTTGCAGCGTCCTTGCACCGGAAGGACATGCCTTGCAGACTTAAATATTGTTTTTCACACTTCCACATCCCTCTGTCGGTTGACGCTCGCTTCTGGTTACTTCGGTCTGACCACCCTTCACGTGAAAATTGCTACAAAGTGTTTGCTTGCGCGTTTCTCCACTCCACACACATACCACTCGCTTTCGTGCATAGCACCACTGCTCCTGTGTTCTCCGTTATTTACCAAGGATTTCTTCCACGAAGTCCCAGGCACGATGGACCTTGAGTTTGAGCGAATTTCGAGAATCCGGGGCGAACTGGGGAGCATATTTGGGGTGTTCATTCTGGGTTGCACATACACACGCACGCACGCACGCACGCACCCATCCACCCACCGACATTCACTTGTGATAGGCTAGCGCTAGTATCATTCCAACGGTTTACCGGTTTACTTTCACAATGGCTAACAATCGAACAAAAAGCGTCCCCATAATACTAAGAAAGCTGATCGATCCGAGAATGCTGGTAATATTCTCCCCCATCTCTGTCCGGCTGGGGCTCATCCTGTGCTTGGTAGGATTTTTTTTTTCAAAGCGAACGCCACTTGGGCTTTCTTCTCTTCACTAAAACTCGCTCTGCGCGGCTTTTCATCTTGCGAAAGGGATTTGCTAAATTATGAACGCCTAATATTGATCCCAAGCAAGTTAAACACTTCAAGTCGCGCAATATTAGTTCCAACAAGAAGGTATGGACCCTGCGTATATTAATAGGGTTTTGCCGCGAAGTGCAAACATTTGCCATTATTAGATTTAAACAAAATTCCACTGAAAACAGCGCTCAGCTCAACCGGGATGGTGTGAATGGTTGCAGGTTGAAGGTAGGATGATAATTATGTTTGAAATTGATTACAAAAGTACTACATTTTTCTGCTAATAACTGTGCAACAGTGTACACGACTCAGCGAGTCACGCTTAACTTTGCAATTAAATCGGTTGACCGACACACCAAATTCGCACCACTATCAGCTGCATATGCATATGTTGTCCTGCGGCTTACCGCAAAAGATTTAGCCATTTTCTGTTTCGGGTCAAAATAAATTGATAGCTAACAAAAATTTTAATGCCAAATACATTTTTTTGTTTGCTATATTCGTGTATAATACACAAATTGGAAAACCGCGTACACAACATCAGAAAAAGAAAACAGGAAAAAAAACGCATCCACTATTGATGGGTCCCCGTACACCCCCCGGTATGTCATTGTCTATTACATTCTGCATAAAAATCGATAGCATTTTTCATCGTTTTTACATCAGATTCCGGGTTTTGTGAAGCCAATTGCACAGTACGGGCCGAACATAGCACAAGGGTAGGGAATTAATATGCACCTTTTCCTGACCCATGTAGTCGGCCGCATGGTCCCGATAGGATGTGGTAGCATACACACCTTGCCTGTTTTACCCGTGTACCGATACCATGCTCCACTATAGGTATAGCTTCCGGTGAATTTCCGCACTGGTGAAATATGGCACGTGTTTTTGCCCGGTTTGCTATTTGTATGAAATTCGACGAAAATGCTGTTGCAATACTTACAAAATTCAATGCCCGTTGTTTAAATACAAGTACGATGGGAAATGTTCAGTACGAACGCACCCCGATGTCCAAATGGAGCAGGATGAAATAATTAATTAATTTGATTTATATTAATGGTTCTGCAGCAATCCGCATCTCGGAAAATTATGTGCATGGGTTCGCACGACCGTTTGTGATGTACTTATTTAATGAAACCCTTTTTTTTACACTGCTCAATGTACCGAAACTGCTGTCAAATGTTTAAATATTTGATTGACAGCGAATGAAACAAACGTTCAACGTCCAATAACTTTCGTATCAACTTCAAATGATGCCATCGTTGTGAGTCATCCCCGATGACACCAGAGCCTAGCCACCCACAGAGGACACACTCTCGTTCAAACAACAACCCCTTGCGTTTTGACAAGTATAAACACGGCTAGCCCGGCTCGGGTGTTTGTTTAGTTCCTTGCGGTGGTAAAGGTTTCGAAGCTTTCGTTTCATTTGTTTGACATTCATCATTACCCCTCAACGGCATTGGGCTTTTGTCGGTGATTTACAAGTGTAGCAGAAGACAAACATGACCACAAGACAGGTCGTGGTGCATCGGATCGCTCGTGCAGTGTAACGCCACAACGCGCTCGCCATATATGATATGCCATACATTTGGACACGATAGCAGCAAAAGAACAAACGCACCCCTCCGAACATATCCATTATTGCATTTTTAAAATGGTGTCTGTAAAACAAAACAACAACAAAAAAGCAAAGCGATTGAGCCCGATCAATGAGACCGAGGTAAAAGATGGAACAAAAAGTGTCCGTTTATTTAAACAACAATCGGTCCACGGAAACCGGGCTAAGCGCAAACAGTGTCCCCCAACCGTAAAGGTGTGAGTAGTTAAATTGATGCTTGGTTTTCCGTTCGTTAACTGGTGAAAACTGGCGTAAAAATGAAGCAAACATATCGTCAAAAGTCATCACAAATTTTACTTTGAGAATAATAATACAAAATTTTCTACTGAATTGCGATTTTAAATAGGTTGGTGCGAAGAAGCAGAAAGCATTCCAGTTTCGTGGAATTTAGCCCAGTGCAACATAAACCCTTACTGGTCGGCTGTATGCACTTCCCAATATACCCGACAGCCGATAGCATTTGACCTGACCGCGTCGTCGGAAGAGTTTCATTCGCAGTTCCGTGGTTTGGGGAGGGTATTCTATTTAAATCTGCTGACTACAACTGTGTTGAGGAAGAAAACAAACGAAAAACGAAGCAACCATTGCAAACTGCCGGCAAATGGAGACCATTCGCGGAATCTATCTCTATCCGGATGACGGCAATGAATCATTGCTCGCTCGAATGCTGGTTGCGATCGGTTGGCGTGTGGGCAAGTGATTCACATCATACGCATCATGGTCTTGGGGGATGTAGGGATAAACCTTTTTTTGCGTCATTTGTTTACATGCGGTGGCAGACGCACAAAGAAACGTCAAACAAACATGTCACATGTAAAAGCTCTCAGCAACGGCAGAATAGAATGATGTTGAATGGCGAACAAATGGTACCATTTCTGTTGAAGATATGGATTGTTTGATAAATGATAAAATGTTATTTTAAAAGTACCCGAAGAAATCGATGATGTTAAAACTAATAAATGTAAATAGATAAAGAAGAAAAGAAAGAGCAAGTAGTTTATCAGCTCTTCGGTATATCTAGTAATATGAGATCAAAGAAGAATTTTAAACAAAAATTCTTCAAACATTTCTAGGATGTTAATGTGCTATGCAATGATCGAAAAATTACACATTTATTCACAATGCTGTTTGAAAATTCCCATCTCGTCAAAACTAATTTTCACCAACCGGTATGCCGAAACGCTGTTGTGCTCATCATAACGTCTTCGACGGTTGATTTTTAAAAGCAATTCGTTGAATTTTGCACACCCTCTTCCGAGTATTCCTGGGCGATGATGTTGGCGAGCGTTGAAACACACACACACAAGTTAAGATGCAACGTCCGAAGATAACACAGGGTAAACTGCTCTCGGAAAAAATACATTGAAACCCGTACGGAGGCGACGCGCCAATGCCAAATGTTTATAATGTATACAAAAAATACTCGGAATCATTTCATCCCTTTGATCGTGCGTCTGGCACAATGATTCATTGCGAAAGTGTAAGCAGCGAAATAGGAGTAGAAATAGGAAATTTTGTTCATTAAGGATTCATTTATCATTGCAATAAAATATTGTGCCAGGAAATTATTGAACTACAAAAAGCAGAAATAGCCTTCTTTAATGTCACAAAAGACAAGAGAGGGTTTAAAAACGGTTTTGTGCAAAAGATTTACCAAAAATATTACCAAAAATAGGTTAAAAAAAAAAGGGCAAACGCTTTTCGACTTACCATTCGATGCTCCGATAGCCTTTGCCGCAACAGTGCAAGCTTTTAAACTGCTTCAGCACACCGTACTCCCGGTCGGGAATCTCCTTCGTGAACTGTAGATGGTGGGTGTTGAGCGAATGTTCGTACCGATGCTCACTGCAGTGATTTTCCGCACTGACGGACACGGCAACAACGATGGATATACACGTCAGTAGCAGAAACCAGCAGGTGGCGGAAATTGGTGCGCACCGGCTGCAACCACTTTTCCGAACAGGCGCCATCATTGCAATCTTCTTTTTTTTTTAAATAATTTCTACTCTGTGTGTTTACACTTACGGCTGTTTTGTGCCAAACGCACTTGCACTTGTAAATGCACTGTACTTACAATTGATACGCTAAGTTAATAAGTGGTTAACGATTCGATTCACTTTTGCTAATGTGCTGACATTTTTGATTCCAACTTTTATCCACTTTCAGAAGGGCTAATAGGGAGGCTTTTGGGTAAGCTATTATGAATTGAAAATTATTTGCCACTTTCAGACGAAGCAGAACAGAATTTGTACACTTTGGTTTTATACGAACAACACACAGTCATGCACGCACCTTACGGTATGTAGCCGATTCAACCCGCTCGCTTTCAAACCCGCACCATTGCTTTCAAACCCAACCATACACACCACTCACAAGCCGTCCAACGTTTCCGGGAAACGATGAAGCATCATCAGGTGCAGTACCAGTGTTACGGGACTAATTATCACTTGATCTAGACTGTCCGGTTCACCAGATTGTTGCGCAATAAAGCGATTAATCTCGGAGATCCGCGATGAGAGAATAACCACCACCACCGTCGTCAAGGACAAGACAAATTGTGCTGCGGCTGCTGCTGCTGCTTCTGGTTAGAGCGATGGTTAGCTCCTGTTGAGGGAACTCCCTTAAGTCTTGCTTTCAATGGAAATCCGGTTCAACTTTCCGTGAGCTCTTTATCAAGACGTGGCGGCGCAGATTGATATAAATCTTGTAAACTATTCGGTACTGCTTTTTTTTAAATGTCTAAAAGCACGTCTTTCGTGTACCTTTTGTGATTGGTCCCTTTATGACTTTCGCTATTGGATGATGGACCAGCACGATATGTACCGATACGTTGACACACGACAAGATCACAAGCTGACAGCAAAACACACTACGATGATGATGGCCGTGTTCGTTTCCAGTAGCGTGGACAGTTGATTTTTCTTCTAGGAAACCAAGCCTGAATGGCGCTGTTCCGTTATCGCTTTAATTAGTGTCCAATGTAGCGTTGAAGCGCTCTGTAACAAGACACAAGGGTGGGGAAAAATAAAACATTTATTAGCAAATGTAATAGACGTTTAGTTAAGGAAATATTATGGCAATGCAATAAACGGCCGTACAACACCGTTGACATCATTTTTCTCTACACCACGAAAGGAATGTAATAAATTATTTCCGAAGATTTCCTTTTGCTCTTTCCACTTTAATACTGTTTCCAGGATGGATATTATTTTAATACGAAAGATTTAGCAAAGGACAGAAAATAGAAAGCGGAAAAAAGGAGACCACATCCAATGGTGATAACTCGGCGACAGACTTTTATTTTTAGCGATAAGTTTAAGCTAATTTCGTAACAAGGTAGCAGGAGTTGTATAAATAGGTCCGGCGGTAGCCTGCCGATTGACTACTGCAAGAATAGCAGGGAGAAGAGCCATAAACTTATGGTTTAAATGTACACACTAGCTAGCTTATCCCTCGTTTCTAGAACAGAAGCACAAATCATATTTCTAAGAATTGAAGAAAAAGACTGTATTCAAGTGCTTCTACAAAAATAACTTGTTAAACATCATAGAACATAGAACTTATAAAACAGTAGTTACATTTGCTTGATAAAGGTGGTGGCAAACGTTTGAGGCTATCACATGCTTCTTACAGTGGCCCTTTTGATATGCTAAAAAGCGATTGTTTCCTTATTTTGCAGTTTATTAAACCAGGCCCACTAGGTGGATTTTATGGCGTGCTCGTTCAGTTTTCCGACCTCATTCGGAACTTTTTCCAGCATTCAACAGCTCTTATAAGAAACTTCCTAGATTCGTATGGCAATCGTTCGCCCTTTTCCATAGCAAATGCGTCATCCAACTGGAAAGCGTTTTAGCTAGCGAGGTTCACAAAGCATCCCCTCCTTCCGCAACGGAACTTACGGTTTCCGATGTCAAGTAGTGTAAGTGACATGGAAAGCACATGACATGAGGTGGCTACCGATCCAACAAGGCGCTAGGGGTCAAAGGTAGCATCATGCGAGTAGCGTCATATTCTGTGGGTGCGGATGCGGAAAACATTCGTATCCGTGCCCCCCCCCCCCCTCTCTCCCCCTTCGTTACGGTGTAACTGGATGTGTCCGACCGGTATGTGTGTGTGTGTGTGTGTGTGTGTTAGAGTACAAAGGGAAGCAAATTTTAGACATTGTTGCGTGTGTGGTAATTTCACACTACACGTCGTACACCGACCAAAAACAGCCGTTGGGTTATAATCAATTCCGATGGTGCGCTTACGTGAAAGCGTAATTTTAAGTGCTTTTCAATAGAGACACAACTGAGTTGGGACACTGATCGGCCATGCGTCTCCTTCCTTCTAGAGGACGTTCGGATCAGAGCAAAGTACGCGGTTCTACCCCAAGATCGATAGACCTGATTTCCCGGAATTCAGACCGTCACACACGCACGCACACACACCATTCTTTGCCCGCAGCAACACACTACACACGTACGACGTACACACGGCGTACTGGTCGTACACAACACATCCCCATACACCCCGGAGGGTTGGGAAAGTCTAACAGGACGAAGGTAGCAGTAGTCCTTGGAATTCGAGGAATTGATACAATTTGGAAAATCCATCACCGCACACTTTCGCACGAAATACCCCACAAACTGCTCCCGTCCTCTTCCTCCTCTCCCCTGCCAGCGACTACTTTTCTTCAACTTCCCTACACGTTCTCATCTTCTCTTGAGGCTTATCGCACGCAACAGAAAGCAAACACACACACCGGGCACGCACACAAACAAACATACGAATCCAGTAGGAAACAATAGTACGCTTTACTCATGCCATTTTTCCCACTTCCCAACAGCGACGAGCGCAACCACCTACTGTGTTTTCTTGCTTCCTTGCTGCATAGCACACATACACAGTTGGCTTCAACTCTGGCACGAATGGAACGCTTCGGTTCATTTAATTCTGCTGATTAATTCGCTGAATTGCGCCTTTTTCGTCGAACGCACGCTCCGAACGGTTGCTGTGATCGAGAGGAGTCGGATGATGGATACGGTAGAGACCCGGTGACAGCTGGCGCCTATGGAGAACTAAAGTAGTTGCCCGAATGCAACCTTGCTTCCACACGCACTTACGCAAACAAACACACATACACACACACACACCTTTTTTACTGGAGTAGAACAACAGTTGAACGCTTGTTTGCTTTGTCACAGAAAAACTACCGTACCCATTGGCAGTTGAACGAGAAATAAACTGCGAGCAGCCTATGGCAACCTGCTAACATCCCAAATGCGTTTGACATTTGGTTAAAGAGAGCGAGAGAGAGAGAGAGAGAGAGAGAGAGAGAGAGAGAGAGAGAGAGAGAGAGAAAAGAATGTCTCACAAAGGATGAGTGTACGCGAAAGTGCGGTGGACGAAGAGAAGTACATATTGCAAAAGAAGTACAAAGAAACAAAATGCTCCACTAAAAGATTGATTTAAACAAAATATTAAATCGACGGCTTATATTTTGTAACATTATGTCACAGTTATTGGCTTCACCAAAAACCAAACAGAAAAACCGCTATACTTTTTTAAATACCTACTCACGCACAGCTTGCGCTTTTGAGCGGTTGGAGAGCGAGAAAAAGAGAGAATACGAATGAGATATGAAACAAATTAAATGTACAGTTGTTTAACCGAACTTTACTTTCTTTAAATCTTCTTTAAAATCTTTCTTTAAAAGAACTCAGCGTCACATTGTCGATTGTACTACATTTAAAATTTAAATCCCATTACAATCTTCTATTCCAGAGACGACTGTACCCGGTAGAATCATTCGAAAACTTGCACAAACAATTCTCACCCAAGTGAGAATGAAAGAGCAACTCACCACGGTGTGAGAGAGCACATTTGGCAGGCGAGCGTGCACACGCTCCATTCATTCCTTTGAACCGGTAACGGAAATAGGAGAGGACGTAAACAAAAATACCAGGAACTTGGGCTGTGTCAGCCGGCAAAAAAAGGCAAAAACCCCCGAGCGCGCGGTTTGCCATCATCATCAACGAACGAACGAAGTATTGCCGCACGATTGAAAGATGCACTCACACACACACACAAACACATACACGCTACAAAAGTGCAAGCACGCTGCTTGCATGGCGTTTAAATAGTCTATTAGTGCTATCTCGCTCTAACGCCCACACCATGTGGATTGTTTGTTTATGGTTTCATCGAAGCATTCATCCCGAACGTAAACAGTGGTGAACCCACTCGAGACGCGACATAAGCCGTATGTTTATTAGCATTATGTTCAAAGAAAGATTCCCCAAAAGTGATACAATGTTTTTTTTCGCGATTTCCTTTGAAATGTGTGTAGGAAAACACAAGCGAAAAGGAAACAACCAAAAAATTGCGAACCATAAAATCGGTTCGCTCAAAATGTAACGCAATGTGTTTATTTTCCGTCCATATACATAGAAACAATCGTTTTGCATATACACCCGGTTCACAAACGATTGACTGCGGCAAACGAGGGGAATAAAAATCCCATTTTGCAAATAAAACAAGGAACACTTCCTACCTTCCGACAGCGACCGTCCACTGCCAGCGGTTCATCGATTGGCGCGCAGATTTCATGGAAAAACATAAACTTTCAGCAAACGCGCGCGCCTGAAGTTGCGGTTCATGCACTCTCAGGAGAAAAGAAGAGGCGGTGGAGAGACGGTGTGCTGGTTTTCAGTGTCTGGACGTATTTTTCGCACGACGACCGACGCATCAAACCGCATGCGCAGAACGAACGAAAACCACCGAGTCAGCAGAACAATGCAAAAAATATACACAACGATGACTTGGCTGGCTAGCGGTCAACACTAGTTCCCCAGCGGTATGAATGTGACCGAAAAACGGTGCAGTTCAACGGTGCGCTAGTAGTCGAACGCAATTTTTTTTTTTTGTTTGGCATCCACTTTGTGGCTCGTAAATCATGGCAATAACAATGCACACTTGGGCGAGAGTAAAATGAACATACTTTGTAGCACCATCAGTCGGTTTCAGTCAGGGTGGGATCTTGAACAGAGTTTGAGAAGCTTCCTGGAAGTCGTTAGGAATTGAGGGAAGATAGTAGTAAGTTTCGTTACAGAAATTCCCACCGGAACAAGATGCTTCCCTTTTCCCGGGGCCCTCCAACAGCAATTTACTTTCTCCAGGGTCTCCTATGTCTGCTTCCAGGACTAGCGTAATCATCAGGAGTTTTTGGAGGATACAGCGAACCACAGACATATTCATACGACGGCGATCCTCAGAATACCACACATGGATCTCCACAAAGTTGCACAGAAGTGCTAAGAATCGATAACAACCACCGTGCACACACAAGTCCTACGTTATTCCGTACCTTGCATTCCGATTTCCATACTAATGCCTGGAATTCCTGAGCAAGCGAAGCAACAAGATCAAAGCTTCCAGATAAAACTGCGAATCGGAAGAAATTCGCAAAATTTCGTTTCCTTCTCCCGTTCTAACTCCACTTTGGTCCATTTGCGTCTTGTCCTTCTGGTGCTAGGAGTTCTTGGTTTTGTTTTGTTTTTCAACGGAAGATCCGTTCGGTGCGATTAGACCAGGTTGACTAACGAGACAGATGGTTGATTAGAATGGACGGAACCCAACCAACCTTACCGGGGGTCCTAGGGCGAAGAGAAAACACATACGCAGTATGTGTAGCAGTAGTAATGAAATTACAATGTTATACAGCATCGTACGCTTCAAATGGATAGAGAAAAGTGCAGCTGAACTCCCTCTCTCTCTCTACTGTACCTGTGGCACGGTGCAAACAGCATGCAAACGAAAAAAAGGACAACTTCGTTTAATGGCTTGGGATGCATTAACATGGAAAAGGCTTTCACTGCCACACACACACACACACACACACACTGCACCGGGGCGCTAACGAACATACTTTCCAACGAGAATGCGGGATCGTCCTTCCCGGAACGCGTCGTCCCTCTGGGCGTCCGTGTTTGAACTTCATCCTCGTACCGGTTTCCGGTGTTGTTTGAAGGATGCGAACAAAAAGCGTACTTCACCTTTGCACCATAACACGGGGAGAAAAAAAAAAGTTATTGAACGTCCTATCAAATTTTGATATCATTGAGCATAATTTCAACCGAATCGTATATTTGCATCCGAGGGTAGCATCAGCTTCAGCCTTGTATGGAATTCTGGCGAATTCCTCTGGGGTTGGATTTTTTGCTGTTGTTGTTGTTGACTATTTCACATATCGTGTTTAGTGGTACGGTGTGGAACATGCTGAAAGCAAATAACTTTGCAACAGTTATCAGTAACAAACTAGTGTCAGTTTTTGTGTGCTTAACTGATACATTTTCAAATTCCGGCAACGGTGAAGCGAAATAAAACTTCCCCGTAACTGTAACGACTGCAGCTGGCACTGGCTGTATCAGGGTTATTGTTTGGTGGTAGTTTATAAAAACATTTACCATCAAACGATCTCGTTTTTTTTTTCATGTTCAATGTGCTAAAACCCATTTCGCACCTTCTTTTCGTCCGTTTTTTTTTTCGAGTGGCCTTTCATCTCACATTCCCGCCCGCTTGTTAACAGACGCGTTTCGCTTTTGTTGCACTTTTATGGTTGCCCTTTGTTTTGTCTTCTACCTCACGTTTGTTCACGCTTCGTCCTTTCCATGCTGCTGGAGTTGCGCACCATACTGTGAGGGTGTGTTTTCACTTCAAAATCATTCTTTTTCCCAGTCCTCTTTTGTTGCAACAATCATCACAAAGTTGAAAGGACGGCTGGCATGCGATTCTACATTTCAATCGCACCCGCCACACACGCACCTACCCCCCCGTATCACACTTCTCGAGCCAAATGCTTCCAGGAATACATCGGAATCGGCAACGCGGTCCCAGCTGGATTAGAAGAGACAGAAACATATTCTTACGAATATCTTTTTTCCCCCTAGGGAAGAGAAAGAGAGAGAGAAAGAAAAAATGGACAAAGCAAACAATTCGGCACCGAACGGATGATCCTTTGCGTTGTCTTGGGCGTCCTTTGACAGAAGGGATTGGGCCTAAAGATTTGCGCATTGTGATTGAAATTATACTATTCATTAACCACCTCCATGGGGTCTAAATATTTGCCGCACAGCAATTTTCCAGTAGCGTCCTTGTTGCTGGATAATGCTGCATATGGCAAGAGAAAATGATTGAAGATTACTCCTCAAAGGACAGAATACAGAGCTTAGCCAGATTTTATTTGCAGGTGTTCATATTTGGCACCACAACTGCGATCTTTTTCTAAGCTACATTGGTATTGGATTATTTAAACATCAGAAATGAGAGAAGATCTTTTACAAAGAACAAAATCTTTTCATTTTGAAGCATTTCCTTGTAATTCCGTTTGATTTTCAATTAATTTATTTTCAACTCATTTATAACAAAAAGTGTAAAACATTTTTTACATCTACACAGCCTTCACGAATTGCATTCGAATGATTAGTTATCCATTCGTCGTGAGTGGATTAGTTTGACAGTTTATGCTTACAGTAATCGATACGATTGCGGTAAACATACTACAGCGTCAGAGCATCGCGATCGCAAGTAACTGGTCCCGAACCACCACCACCAGAAACCATATCGATCAAATCCTGCAGCGAAATGTCACCCAACATTTCATTGAGCATCGGCTTAAGCTGTTCCTCAATCAGCTGCGTAATTTGCTGCTGATTGTTGTTGATCAATCCCGGCACGACGCCCTCGACAACGCGATTGAACATAAAGTTAACGACTGGCTGCAGGAAAACATTCTTCACGTCAGACCGCACCGATTTGATTGTTGGAGTAATGGTTAGCTTGCGAATCTGCAGCTTGTCACCACTGATACCGATCGTTGCACTACCCTTCACCGTAAGACCTAGCGAAAGAAATTGGCGTTAAAAAGTTGGCACGCAGCATTCAAGCCGATCCGTTCCTACCTTTAGCATCGAAACGGAACGAGCCGAACCGGACCAGGGGAAGAAGCCCGATGAGCTTGGCCTTTGCCTTGTACTTTCCCTTGGTGCGGATTGCTCCGAAGTAAAACTCAAAGTCCATCTGCAGTTTCAGCACCTTGATGTCGATGTGCTTGATTTCGAACTCGTTCAGTCCCTCAACGACCATATCATTGAGTTCTCCACCGATTCTGTAACAACGCGGGGAAAGTATTACAGTAAAGTTCTGCAAGGATCCTCGGACATTGGATGTTTTTGATAGGCCTTACTGAAATAGCTTCTGGTTGATCTCCATCTCTAAGTGATCCACCTTGAGCGGTGCCAGTACCGGAATGCCAAGATCGGGATTGCCGCAGACCATCGACTCGCGGAAGCTTTCCAGAAACTGAATGACCAACTCATTCAGAGCGTTATCCCTGGGCTGAGCCATAAGATATTTTTCCTCCTGGAAATCGGCACTAGCCAACGTACAGGCCAGCACCACGGCTACGACGGTTAGCAATATTTTCATCTTTCCAAACTTGATTAGTCCACCCAGTTCACTCGACAACTTAACAAAACCCTCCGTCGGTTTTCTGTGCTCCACTCTTCAACACCACACTACGTACTCTGATGATTTGCCGTTGTCACTGGAGTGTTTAAATAGGGTTCGTTGCTTACCCTACTGCTCACTATCTAGCGTTCGATTCTTTATCGAGGCATCGATCCCACACGGCTGCAGGGAGTGGTTGCAAAACTTCATACACGAGAAATTCCACCCAGCGTAATCAATCCCGGTACTTAACGGTTGACACTATAAATGAGTGCGCATCGCTATCGAACAAAAATCTCCAGGATAATCCCGTACACATCTTGAACTATTCCGGGAGCTTTGCAGGAGGGCCGCTTGGAGCTTCGATCGAATTGAACCACAATAAAAGCAGCTACTGCTTACCTCCACTTCAGAACGCATTTGCAGGCTGAAATGCGCGTCCGCTTATCGTCTGTTGGTGGAACGGTTGTTCACGAACGGGTACACACGACCCATGTAACGGGCAACACGAACTTGACCGATAAGTTTACATAGCCCAATTTCAAGGATCGCATGATAAACAGGTCCAGTTTTCCGAGCGATGGAGGAGGTTTGCACAATCGGTTCGTCGTGTATCGTGCAACCTGGAGTGCAACCCAAACACAAACATGCACCGTAACCGATGGTGCGTATAAAGTCTTTGAAATGTTCGTAATCAATTAGTCAATGTCAATCGTTTGATTCGGCCGTGATGCTCCTACTTTGACTGATGGGAGCGTTTTTCGGCATCTCTATCTAATCGGTTGTTGGTTCATGGCTGCTGTTTCCGTTGGCTGCCTCTTTTCTAGTTTTGGCGCCATCCAAAAACAACTGAACACGTGCGGTTTATCGTCGATGTGGATTGCAACAAGGTCCATTGCAAATTATTCACTGAAAATTGTGCTAACTTCATTGCGAGGTATCTTCCTCTTGAAGTAAATCGTTTGAACTAATATACGCATATCAAATGAAATTAAAATCAAGCGTGATTTTAAACACTTTCATGCGTTTCCAAACGAGACGTACACTTAAGCTTAAGAAATTAAATCAGTGTTAATTCCGATTTTAAAACAAATTAATGCAACCGACTGCATCAATGTTATTGCGTTGAACGGTTTGTACGAATCACCCTGTACGAGTAAATGGAAATAGCACGCAAGCAAAGCCAAGTTGAGCGCAACCGTTGCATACAACTTCCTAAAGCCTTTCTACTCCAGAGGTCGACAATCAATGAAAGAAGCGTAGCTGAAATCAGAATGATTTTAATCACACAAAACATGAAACGCTAACCCAGTTGTAAATACTATCGTCCCATAAATTATGTTCCGTTCTCGATCATCTTCAATATATCTTCCACATCATACCTCCATAATATCTCGTTCAGCCTAGGTTTCACGGCGGCTCTAATTTGCAACGCAATACTGTTCCGATTGTTTTGCAAATATTCCGGAATCTGTCCCGAAAGTACACGATTAAACAGGGATGTATTCCAGGACATTAGCATTATTTTTTCAAAGCTAGCCTGGGAACTTTTGACGGAAAGAATGATATTCAGATCACGCACGAGCATATGCTTTCTCCAGATGTAGAAGTGAACTGTTCCACGCATATTAAGTGCTACAATGATGATGATAAACGTATGCATATTTTT
This sequence comes from Anopheles maculipalpis, assembly GCF_943734695.1. Classification (NCBI taxonomy): domain Eukaryota; kingdom Metazoa; phylum Arthropoda; class Insecta; order Diptera; family Culicidae; genus Anopheles; species Anopheles maculipalpis. The sequence goes on along the minus strand of NC_064871.1, from coordinate 28,250,007 downwards.
GAGCTGAAATAATGCCTCTGGTTGATGTCTGGTTGATCGCTACGTACCGTATAGCTGTAGCGAATACTTTCCAGATCGATTGAACGGCATCAAACCGACTAATTGGCCATTTGCCGCATAGCGTCCAACCGTTTGCACAGACGGAAAGATCAGTTGGAATTCCAGCATCCGAGATGGAACTTGTATGTTAAGGTTTGTGATGTTAAACTGATCAAGTCCTCGGGTAATTCCGTCCTTTAGCTCAGCGTTGAATCTGACGAGATGGTAAATTTACAACAATGCAACGAATTCGGTTAGTTGAGTAACGAACAATAGACAAATAAATAAATACACGTACCTGAGCATATTGTTATTGAAATCTTTTATATGAAACCCTTTCCAAGCATACGGTGCCATTACGGGAATGCTTAGCTGTGGAAAGCCATCAGACATTCCTTGCCGAAACTTTTCTACCAGCTCTAGCACCGTTTGATTTAAATCTGTAGGCTGTTTTGCTTGCCGATTGTCACTTGTCACTGGTGATAAATGGACCACATTGTAGGATGGTGCAAGGATTGATAGGAGCAGAAATCCGAATACTGTACGACACATTCTGTACACTTGTTGTTGCACAATGAGTTCGTAATCACAGGCAGATTTATTTTTTATTCCGACCTAATTGTTTGTTTGATCAACCACGGTTGCTTTGATTTTCATTTTCGATCTGATCTGTCAACCAGCATGGCATCACAACACTTCGTGTTTTAATTGTATGGTTTATAAAACATCATTTGACTTCAAAATTGAAGAATTATGTGAAAACTATCTACTCATATAAGTAGCTATTTTTCTTCCGATACTTATGTTTTTCATAAATATTTCTTTGCAATAAGTGAATTAAAAAAGGTATCTTTTAACCTAAAAATAACGTTTATTTCCATGCACCTTTGGAGTTGCAGTAGTTGTTATTGTTTCCCTTTATGTTAAGTTTCTATTAAGAACTGAAATTGTTCCCTCATTCCTCAAAAATTTCTATTCATTTAGCGGAATCAATGCAAACAAATCGTCCAGCGTCATCGTGTTCAGAATGGAGTCAGCAATCGGTATGCCTACGCGAGAGATGATTTCTGACACCTCCGGTGCAAAGTTGATCAGTACGGAAGGGACCAGATCTTGAATGACCACGTTAAGCAGATCCGATAGCTCTCCTCCGAGCAACATTCCCTCGATGTTGTTCTGTGCGTAATGGAAAGAAAATTCCGTAAGTAAGTGGTTTACGCTTATCCCGCTTCACATTACTAATTGATACAACCTGCAACGAGCCAAGCCGCACATTTGCTTTCAGTTCCGGCATGTGCAGGTATCCGGACGGCAATTGGCGTAGTAAAGCCGTGCCCTGAATACGCAGATCGCGTGGCGCAACGTGAAAATTCCCAAACCCAAACACAGGAATCAGCCCAAAAACACGTCCATCCGCGTCGTACTGTCCGCGTGCGATCACGTCCGGGAAAAGGAAATCGTACCGAAACTCCATCTGCATGACGTTCAACGTAAGTGTGCCCTGGAAACGGTCTAATCCATCGACGAACAGGTTGCGCAAAATGGCAGTGAAGCTGCAAAAAGGGAAGTATTGCGAATTGGGGTACAACCGTTTTTTTTATGCGATCCACGAAGTCAAACGCTCGACCTCTGACCTACTCTAGCAATCCACCCAGACTCAGATCCACATCAAGCCGATCGGTCTGCAGTGGAGCCATTACGGGAATGCCTCGTTCCGGATCACCCGTTCGCAGTAGCTCACGGATATTCTCCAGCAGCTGAGCCAACGCCTCATCAAGTGTTGCACGTTGTTCGGGCTTCAAGTTATCCAGCTGCTTGGGCTGGCTAGGGATAACAGCAGCATTGCAGACAACTGCCAGCAGTGCTACTAACGGTAACACACGACCCATGTAGGTGTTTAAAGAACACTTCTGAAGCAAACTGTCACTGCCCAACGGGTAGGAATTTCGTACCAAAAGATGTTGTTAAAGACTGATGTTGGTAAATTCGGCGATCGTATCTTATATGAAGTGGAACTATAATCTTATTCTTTATCATAACGTCGACCGATTGATTGTGCCTCCGTGGGGGTCATAATGCGATAACTCAGGGCTTGTTTTTTGTACATTTGTACAGATAAACACAGGGTGACACAAAGGCTTGGTTTGAAGAAAAGAAAAACACTCGAACAGCTTTTAAAAGAGTCTGTTGCTGATAGAAATATTAAGAATTTAACTTCCACCAAAAGAATTTGTGCTTAGCACTGCACCATGATCATACGAACACACAAATGCTCGTGCCTTTAATCGTACCTCCAAATACGATTGTTTTGCGTTTATTTTGCTCCATAATCTAATCTTTGCTACCGTAGACGATTGATATCATGCTTGAAACGGTTATCAAAGTGAAGTTGTATTAAAAATCACTTAAAAACCTTTCCATCGGTTTCGTACAGGCAAGCATTGGTATTGGAGCATTAAACAAAGGAATTATGTACAAAACCACGCAAATCGCAGATGACAAGTCAGTGTGTGATAAAGTAAGCGTTATCAACGTCCCATATACATTCCGACTAAAAAGTCAGCTAATATTTATTTCATGTATTAGTTACTCATCATTCCAAAACAATGTCCTACCGGCAACGACACATCAATCTTACGGGAACAGCAAACCCATCAGATCCTCCATGGTACGAGTAGCAAGGAATCGGTTTGCGATCGGAATGATCAGCGCGTTCAGTAGATTTGTCATGCCGTCGGGGAAGTTACGCAGTACCGATGGTACAATGTCCTGAATGACGGCATTGAGCAGATCGGACAAATCACCACCAAGCAGCAGTCCCTGAATGTTGCTTTCAAGCGAACCGATCTGCAGGCTGATTGAGAAGTCGGACAGCATTAGGAAACCCTGCCCATTGTCGGTGATGGTAGCAAACCCGGTCGCTAACACATCGCGTGGCCGCACGGAGAAATCACCAATACCGAAGATCGGAATCAAACCCCACAGACGACCGTTTGCGTCGTAAAACCCGTTGGCACTGATCTCTGCGAAACGGAACTCGAAGGGGAAGCGAAGCGTTGCCAGATCGACCTGCAGCCGTCCCACGAACGTATCCAGCCCGATTATGTTCATCGGTGTGAAGCGAGCATCAAAGCTGTTAGACAAAATGAGAGTTTTGGTATGTAAATACACCAATCAGACGAGCCCATCGCGGCTTTTGCTGTTTCGTTCCTTACTCAAGCAGCCCACCGAAGCTGGCATTGATGAAGAGATCCGGATTGTGGTACGGGGCCAGTACTGGCATACCCGTTTCCGGATTGCCCGTACGCATCAGGTCACGCAGATTCTCCAGAATGCGCCGCATAATAGCGTCCAGAATGATATTCTGTCCAGCGACCTCTGGCGGAGAGTAGCAACAATCGAAACGATCAAGTTGGATGCTGCGGGATACAACTGCACCACACTCAAACACTCACCATTCACTCCGACGGTGGCCGTAAGGGCCATTAGGGCCACCACAATTAAGCCGGTACGCATTTTTTTTTGTATTTGTTCAGCTGCTTTCTAGAACTTAAATTTTCGAAGAAAATAACCTGTTCAACACTAATCAATCATAGGGAAATTTCGGTAAGCACTTACTGTTCCCTTCGACCGTTGGACAAATAAGCCGCACCGTGCGTAAGAAGGTAGCATTTATAGGTTGCCCCATTATCGGTTGGATATCTTGGTACGGTGATACCAGTAGCGCGTTGGCCGTGCTTACCAAGCTGATGATATTTTCGTTTTCGAGCCAATGGGCATGATTGCGGTCGGCTAGCAAAGGGAAAACAATTCCCTTCTGTGAGGTCAATAGAGGAATGGAGGTAGATAAGCTAAAGACGATTAAGACGGACGTCGATAAAGCTTAGTCTGGTACCGCACCTGGCCAACTGGACAATCGGTTAAAGTCTGCCTCTTTTTTCATAGACGGTGCACCTGGGCGCATGTTGAAGTAGACGGGCCCACGCGTTGTAACCAGACAATAGGCGGCTGACTTTCTCTGGTTTCAGAAAATTATTCCATATTCATTCATTGCTATGTAAAGCTGGCGAGTCGGATGCTTTGGTGGCAAATAAATCAAGCTGCCCAAATTTCCTGGCGCCTTCAGGCGTATAATTCTTTCTAGCTGTTTTCTGTCTACGTGTGCCGTTTTCGACACGACAAACTTTTACTATCTATTGCCAAAATTTGACCCATGTTGCTGGAATGACGTCATTGCTTTTCCAACGTGACGTCATTGATTCTGGTGTTGTTTTTTTTTTCTTTCATTGACGAGCAATTCAAAGCGGACCGATTGGTATAAACATTAATGGGAAATTGGAGGAATCTCGCGCTGCTTGGTGGTACACGCTTGTACAGATGTGCTGCAAACAAGGGAGATAAAGCTCTTTTACCAATACTTAAACACTTACCCCCCCATAAAAAGAGGGAGAGAGAGAGAGAGCTTGTGAGGGTCGCTTTTCATAAACAGGATAATACAATCCTGCGTCAATTTCCCCTCCTAAGCACACGCACAAATAGTAACAAGGAGAGAGAGAGAGGGAGAGAGAGATTTGAAATTCTCTCGGTTTTCATAAACATGTATACGGGTTATTTTATTTGCTAGTATCAAGCATACTTATGCTTGCAACTCGTTTAGGAGGTAATTCCACCATATGCGCCGCTTGAACGTATGTTGTGATTAGGGAAAGTTTATCCTTTTTCTACTAAAATTAACATAATAAAATATTTGGTAACATTTAGAACAGGTGACAGTTTCTTCTATGTCTGCTTATAACCGCTGGCTGGTACCACTAAAAGCCTGATATTACGCTTTCTTAGTAGACGTTCTAAAGCTCACATGGTATACTTAGCACATTGTAAAAAAAATGAATTGCCAGCAGAGCAGTTGTGCCAGCATGTAATCAACGATTGAAACCAGCGCTATAAACAAAACTCAAGGAAAAGCTCTATTTGCGAAACTGTACTACGACTGCTAAGTAGATGCATTCCTGTACCGGTTCGGGGAAGTAGCATTTTCTCAGCGCCATATGAAGCATATCCTACATGAGAGCTCATACTTCACAGAATAACTACCGCGAGAAGATAGTAGCGGTCCAGCATATTTAGAGGGCACATTTGGAATCGTGAATGTGTGTGTGTGTGTGTGTCTGAGTATATATGTGAGAGAATAGGGCACGAGGAATTCTGCATCAAGTACACACATTGGATGAACACAGCGAGCGCGAGAGCGTGTGCAAGCATTTTATTGTTTTTCTTGCCAAAGATTACAATTCTCCGACCGACCGAGCATCCGAATCCATACGCGCTACTGTTGAAGATCCAGTATGAGATTGAACTCGGTGCAAAGCGGTTGTGGGTGTATGCGAGTGCTAAAAGTACACGGTGCTTTGTGCTTAATGTTCATCTGAGATCTCGCTCTGCCAGATACCGATGTTTCGGTTCCGTTCCTAGTGTGGGTATCGGTGTGGCCAACAGCAAAAAAAAAAAGTATTATCCATCGCCAACCGTAGTGTCGCAGTTGTAGCTAAATCGCGTGTACTTGCACACCTTTGTGAAGTGTTTTTTTTAACTAGCAAATGGTAATGCTATGATCTATCCGCAGGTTGAGGGTTAATTTATTGCGTTTTGGTGTAACAGTGCTCGACGGAAGGGAAGTGTAAAGTTTGTCCTTTCCGTGAATTATTTACCCGTTCTGTGTCAATATAGGTCGCAAGGACAAGGAAGACCTATTATATCAGCAACGAGGAAGTCGATAATCCTAGCGTATTTTCTTTACAGTGTATCGCATCGTCATCGTGGTTTTGTTCTAAAAAGCTTATTGTAAAAACCATAATCATTCCATAACCTCGCAAGGCATCCCTATTGCTCGTGATCTCTCTCTCTCTCTATCTCTCTCTCTCTCTCTCTCTCTCTCTCTCTATGTCTCACTATCGCTCGCACTTGCTCCTTTGTTCCCAGTCAACCGGCGGAACGCTGCATTGCGAAGGCAACTATCTTCGATTGGAGTCTGCTGGGACTTTTACCCTCCTATCATCCTGCGGTGAAACCACGAATCACCTCGTCCAGCTCACATTCCCAACCTTCCCCCAGGCCTCCTCTTCGCCTGTAAGGTTGATAGTGTGCGTATCGGCGTGCGGGTGTCTGTGCACATACCGGAACGATACCCGGCGACAGTCTCTCCATTTCGCAGCTTCCTTTTTCATTGCGACGTACGAGCGTGTGAGCAAAGTTAAAACGTGTTCCTGGTGGTTTGGACCAACACTTCGGCCCAACTACTTCCAAAACTCCCAACGGTGTCTACTAATGGGTATCCACTCGTCCTTGATTGGACGGTGTTGCGGTACGATGAAGTACCTTCTTCTACCTTTGCTCTGCAACCACTACGTGGGAAAACCTGCTCGCGATATTTCCTGCTGCTTGATAATCACCGCAAAGATGGTGGTGACGTTGATGATGATTGTTGTTTTGGTGTACGGTTGGTTAGTAATAGCTCGTGCTTTTTTCACTGCACCTTTGCTTCACCATCATACCCAATCCCAACCTGGGTGGTGGATGAAATTATGCGGCATAGATCGAGCCGAACATAAACAACGTTTTTGCATAGCGCAAACACAGAGCAAACATCTGGGCGAGGAAGTGGCTGCGGGTGTCCTTGACGGTACGTTCTTGCGCGATGAACTGTGGAACCATTGCGCTAGTAAGAACACGCAAGTGTGGTCAAACAGCGAGGTAGTCCAGCTGTTTCCATTGTTGTTAGTATTTATTGTTGCATTTATTTGCCTTTTTTTGTAACAAAAATTAATTCTGAAGAGGGCTTTCTGTGAGTGAAATCATTTTTTTTAGTAAAAATAATATTTGGCAACAATATTGTCGACCCGTATTGTAGATTGCGAAGAGACACACGGTAGCTACACGGTCTCTACTAGCGACGCACTATCATCAGCAAGAAATCCTTCACTGCAGTAGTTTGCTCCGAGACGGTTTCATCTTCATCATCACGCGAAGGTGATGGCGTAAAGGTACGAGTAAACTTTGCTCCAATAAAAAAAAAGGAAACATCGTTACCCCTGAAACTCTCGCCACATGTGTGCTGGCTGGCTGCTGCTGGTCGCGCTTGCAAAAAGGCTCGTCTTTCGCAGTAGAGGCACGGTTACCAACACAGCCACAGTTAATCACTCACTGGGATGGTAGTTGAAAGTTTTTCTTCTCTCGGAATTTCGAATTTTCCCCACCGGTAGTGGCAGAGGAAGAGAGGCAACGGTTGAGAGGGTTAAGCGAAGCTTTCCTCTTTAGAGCGTTCTCTCACGCTCTGCTACTATGCTCATTTTACAACAGATTTCCCCTTATGTTTTTCCAAAGCATTTCAGAGCAAGGGAAAAGCCGAGATACGGTTTCACTCTCGGTATGAAAAGCGTTGCGAAAAACTCGCAAAGTTCTGAAATCGAAGAGAGACAGAGAGCGAAAAGTTGATAGAGAGACTCGCAAAACTGGTAGAAGCAGCAGTATCGTTGCTGTGTCACCCGCGGGTCAATCGTACGTACTTCGGGTGTCCTTTCCAGTCAGTCAGTCAGTCAGTCGAACAGTTGAACGGATGCGGTGTACTGTGCGAGCTGAAGCGACACTAGTGTGCATATATCGGATTGACGGGTTGCTCGTTTCTTTCCCCGGCTGGTTGGGTATCGTTGTGGGGCAGCATTTGACCCTGCAGCTAGAAGTTGTGACGGTTTACTAAAGGATTGTAGGCAAGTTCTACGATGCCATTCTGCCCGAAAGGAGAGAAAGGCTCATTACGAATTTGATACCGCGATTGAACGGATCAGTATCGTTCGTTACAAGAAGGTTCAAGTGCTATCAAGTTCAAGTTCACAGTTCACCTCGATAGAGAGGCGAGAAGAAATGTGAGTCGTCCTTGTCCTCGTTGACCAACCAAAGAAGTCAGGTCCTAGAAAACAATTGTGCGAAATTTTTGCTTTGCTGTGCTGTACAGCACTTCCGTGACGCCAGAATAGCAGAATGGTGCAAGAAGCGGGCAGTCAGATAACATTTTGTTTGTGAGCGAAACCACATTTGTTTGCAATCAATTTTTAGAATTTCAATTCATTTCTAGCTCTGCTCTACGTATCCATTCGTGTGTGTGTGTTTTTGCTAAGAAGCTAGAGTTGTGATGCGTGTGTGCAAAAGTCAGTAACCAATTTGTGGCGAAGAAAGAAACCCACAATAGCAAACATTAGCAGCCAGCCGAGTGTGGTGCAAGTGGTGAAAGTTGATAAAAACTTACAGTGATTGATAGAAATTGTACAATCGTCGCCGCTGTATAAAAAGATTACGTAGCATAATTGTAGCCGTTAGGAGTTTTGAAAGTGTTCGGAACAAAATCAAACACACCGGATACAGTTAGCCGCAGTTTACCGGAGGTGCGTGTATGTGAGTTTTGGTGCCGTGTGCTTGAGTATCCAGGTCCCCGAATTGGTGTGTTTGTGTGTGGAAGCATTTGTGTCCTTTCTTACTTCAAAGCTGCAACGAAGCAGCACGGCATCGACGTTCAGAGCTTCATTAGATGAGCAACGCTAGTGAATTGTTCTAGTGGATCAACATAATTAGGTGAGTAATGATGTACATTTCCGCCGATACATTTGCGAAGATTATAGACATACATACTTATTTTGTATAAAACCCTCTTCACAATCTTCTTTGGAAACTGCATTAATTCATAGAAATATTGCAATTTGCCCTTTAAACGCGTGAGCGTCGTTTAAAGACTTGCCCAATGCTCGAATTTCTTAGCCAGCTGAGCGTAAAATTGAGTATTTAATAAAGTCGATCATAAAGCTAACCTAACCAACGAGAAATTTATCGTCTGTATCCACATGTAAAAATTAAAAATAGACGTTTCTTAATAATATTAATAATACCATATTCAAAAAAGTTTTCACTATTTTGAATAAGGTCAATTTTTTCTTCCTTAATGATAAGGTATGTTGAATTATTTGAAGCTAAAGAAGTTACGCCATGAAGTCCAAAATAATTTGCGTGTATACTAAACTTTATTGCAGATAAAGAAATCAATCGATTTCATGTTTTATCATCAAACGGATCTTCTTGGTGAATTATGAAAAAAAACACACCATAAAAGATATTGAAAAGAAGACGAATGTTTTTCGAAGAAGATTACACTTTCCCCATCGTTTGTGCAAATTGGAAACGTAAAAAAAAAAACCACACGTCTTTCCCCATTGCTTGATACTTTCACGAATGTACACAGCACACGGGGAAGAGAAATGGTCCCTGATGGGTACTGATAAGTTTTGTGAAAAATTGCCCCTTTCCAGTGGGCTTCCATGCATCGCTCATCGCTGTTGACATAGCAATGTATCGTACCGCCAAAACCTTCACCCCGTTTTTCTAGCTTTGCCTCTATCAGACCAGAGGGGAAAAAATAACAACAGCCAGAAATAGACTGAACGATGTTAAATAACTCATTGTGTACATGCTTCAAACTGGCGCACGGTTTGAATAATCGATGGAGGGAAACGTTGTGTTTTTGTCCACTTCTTTTCAATACGTGTTTTTTGTAGTTAAGCTTGTGTTCCTTATCAATTAAGCTTGTGTTAGAGAATTCTTCGACTACTGCTCTGATTGGTAGTGCATTTAAAGTTTAACCAATTTCGACCACCAATGTTATTTTTATGTTTCTTTGTGTACGCTCTGTTGTTGTGCCTAATCTCAGCGTTTGAAGTGGTTGGCTTTTAAAGCGTCCACTTGTACAGTACCGGCCACTGCATTAGCCGTTGCCGACTAAAACTTAACAAGCCGAAAGCGTACATTTATTCTTGTAAATAAAAAAAAAAACAATGCCTCACCAACCGTTCCGTTTCGAAGGCGAGTACGCGATTTGCTACAGAACTTACGTACGTGGTCGGGTGGGCCCACAACCCAACGTTCTTAAGCAAAGCCACTCCACTGCCCTCTCACTCCTCGCACACGGTAAATGTTTAACCAACGGCGGTTGCAGCAGGAAAACAGTTCACTTTTAAGCATTGTATCGTTTTCTCCCCAATCTCCACGCCTCATCTGCCCCTGGTGTCCCTTCTACCAGTAAGCGAACTTGAGCTTTCTTAAAAGCAACTGCCTAGACTTTAACGTTGAGCTGCTGCTTCAACGCTCTTCCGCCACAGATCCTGCCGTTCTGGATCAACCGAACCCGAGTGTGTGTGTGTGTGTATGGTTCTGTGTGCAGTAAGCTCCCCCATTCGTTCGCCCCACGCTACGTCGGGTTGGCGGTCCATCCAGTCAGGAGTCACGTACGCAGAAGAACGTACCGAAGACAAATAAACCAGCAAGCAAACAAACATCCGTGTGCCAAAGGGTGGAAGATGGATGGAAACGGCATGCACATATGGCCGTTTCCACACGGTTCAAGGTTGTAGCACGGTAGCAAATTTCTTTATGGTGCCGGAGTTGGAGCGAGTAACCTCACCGTTAGGCAAGTGTTTAAATTTTTAATCGTCAGTCACCCACTGTACAAACGGTTGTTCATCAGCATTGTACATAGCGAAAGTACATGTCGTCAATGCAGAAGGGAAGCGACCGAGAAGGAGAGTGTTAGGCTCGTATTGTGGAGGTTTTCTTCGGAATTGGCAATCATAACAATGTGCGCAGGTTTGCTGAAAGTTTTGTGATTAGAATATACATATTTGGGCTTCGGAGAAAAATAATCTGCTGCCAGATGAGCTCGTTTTGGAATGAACAATCACAGCAGGAAATGGTATTAGGGTTGAATAAGCACTTTCTTTTGGGGAGCTGGCAACTAGTGGCCTGTTCTCCAGTTACAGTGTATCGTTACATTAAAATCAATAATACATCCTACATTAAATGCCAGAAGTATCTTATTTAACGCTGCCCAAGTTAAGACATCCTCTACGCATGTCACGCGTTAGGCAGTGGAAACTCAACTCCAGCCTCGATTAAGCTGTACATGGGGATTGATCAGAGCATAAATGTGTACTTTTTTCCTTCTTAGACTCAGACTCAGTTCGTGGTGTTTTGTGCGGTGGATTTACCGTTGTCATTCAGTTATCGAAATAAAAATCTATCGAGTCATTTTCGCACGTATGCTGGTGCTGGGCTGGCTGTCAAAAAAAGGGAACAGCAGATCTTTCCATCACCGTTCGTGGCCGTCTTCTGGGCCAGGATCTCGAGAAGGAAACAAGAGATCAATGCAGATATACATACCCTGAACGTATGCCGAGCGGCACTGCCAGACTAAGATGGCCATTTTGTGGCTAAGCAGCGCCACCGATTGGATGGGTCCAACGGCTCACGTTTGAGCTCTACGTTCTTTGGGATGTGTGGAAATAATATTAAAAATTTATTGCACGTATTTAATCTTCGCTGTCGCAAACGATTGCTACGGTAGTTCCTTCCGAAAGAATGGAACGGTTACAGTGGCCGAGTGTTCGTCTTCTGTTTGGCATGGTTCGTACGCTTCTGGAGCATCCGTAAGATAGGAAGCACCGTGGCGGAACCGGATTACCGTAGAAAATGTTTCGATTGGTCACAGGGACAAACATAAAGTGGGGAGAATAAAAAAAAAGGAAACATAGACTAAACAAACGCTATACCTCGGAACTCTTGCGGACATCGATCTGAGACTATCCGCCACCGTATCCGGGTGTAATCGAAACGGGCTAGATTATTCCCCGGACATGCTTTACCACTGCGGGCCGGCATTCCGACTGACTGCCCGTCCCGAATGTCCGCCTGCATGTAGAGTAGGGATTTGCAAGGATCTCTTCACACAGTACCAACAGATACAACATTGTAGCACAACACAACAATGTGTGTGTGCGCGGTAGAAAACCATTATACGGAACGTTACTGCGGAGGGGAAAAGATGAAGTCGTTTCGGTTGGTGCCCCAGTGTGATTTATCTTGCCAGCAGCCTACGTAATAGGATGCTGCTTGTTGTAGTCTTTTTGTGGTTGTTCGTTCGGGGTTTGTTTTTTTTTTCTCACCTCTGTCGTAGATGAGCCATTCAACTAACATATTCAATCCTCGTACGATGCATCTGTTTGCTTCTATTCTATAACCTTGTTATTATAAATACTGATAAATAATTTTCTTATACAATTAAACATCTGTTACTTTACCGTAATTATTGTATGAAAAAACCTCTTTTTCAACAAACCGTAACACATGAAATTAGTGTAATTGCTGTGTAAAAAGTTAGCAACAGCAAACAAAGTTATTTAAATATTAATTTTTTTCACTGCATCTGATCTCGGTTATAAGTTGATTTAGCATTTTCTCTACACCAACAACGACATGCAACTTCTTCGCATCACGCGTGATCCCTCCCCAAAAGCGTCTCGCACTAATCCGGGTGTCACAGTGTGATACATTTCTGCAATGTTTTAATTTTACCTGCCACTTAATCAACTATTCTCCCTTCTAGAAGTGAGCCAAAACTTACTGTCTTACGCGGTGTATACGCCGCCGCGTGCCGGTATCTCCCGGCTCAGCTTAGTTTATGCTGAGTGGATTCGTTTGCCGCTGCTGCTGCTGCTGCTGCGTTCATTGCTCCTTCTTCGTTAATGAATCGCAAATATTTCCATTACGAAGTGCATTACGATCGTTTCGCCACCGTTACACACCGTTGTCGTCTCGCGGTAATCGATGGTGTGCTAGTTGGTTGGCGCTTTTTGGCTGCCAGTGCCAACGGTGCCCTCCCACCATTGCCACATGCCGCCCGATGCCACGCGCTGCACGGTTTCCTTAATAAAGTCAGCATTAAAATGTCGACGCCTTTCCACGCCCGAGTGACCCCGGGTTGTGAATTTACGATCTCGCTTGGATTAAAACATAACGAGAAAATATTTCCTTTCTCTCGAATGGATGGGAAAGGGCTTACAGTCTTGCTTTCGCCGTACGTCCGTACCGCGCTTACGATGCCCTGAAAGGAAAAGGTTTGTTTAGTGGTAGCAATCTTACAGCGTCGTACCACCCAGCAGACAAGCAAAAACAGGAGCCAGGAACTAGCATGCTTGCTTGCTTGCTAAAACCAAGAAGCAGTTCCCATTTTCCGCTGACGAGAACTAATCACAAACAAGCGCCAAACGGGTGCGTATCAGCCCAACCCGGTGTGTTTCGCCAGCCAGTGTGCTTTCGGTGTGTAAGGCTGTGTGGTCCTAAAATTATCGTTTCAATGCCACCGAAAGCGGCGGAACATGACGTTTGCTAGCTTGCAAAGGAAAGAAAGCGAAAAACCAACTCCGAATGTTCATTTCACATGCATCAATACAGACAGTCGTAACCGTACCCGTGTTTCGCCTGCATTGGATGGTAGGCGGTGGCCAGCGCGGTAGGTATAAGTCATCCTCGGCAGCATACCAAAATCGTGCACCAGACAAACATTTCAACTTCACCACGAGCACGGGTTCGAGGGATTGGTTGGTTCGTTTGCAATGTTTGGGCCAACAATTCTATTATCAAGCACGGGTGGTATTTTTGGCGACCCTTTCCTGACGTTCTTTGGCGAATTCCAAACATTTCTCTCTAACTGAGTTTAGAGGAGTGGCGAAACAGAATAAATAAAAAACGACAGTGACAACAGACAATGTAAAATGCGCCAGTAGCATCCATTCACAGTTCCACAGATCCAAAGCACAGTGAAGAAGAAACAATTGCCGAAATATAAATATTTTGTTTTATTCACAACTTTCTTGAGCAGGCAAAACTTGAAGTTAGCAAACGTTGGGTTCAAATTTGGCCAACACGTATTTTAAACTATTATTACTTAAATTTCAAATTTTTCATTGACAGTAGTACTGTTTAGTATTACGAGTTATTCCACTCTAAATAACAATTTGTTGAACAAGCACCTTTAGATTTCGCTCCATTGCGAATGATTTCACCATTCCCGCAAGGTGTGCTAAAACAATTTCATTTCAAACATTAGATTACCTTCGAATACCTAAGTGTGTGTGTGTGCAATGGTGGCATTGTTTTGATTTTGTTTTGTTGTTTTGTTGCTCCTTCACTTCCTTCAACTTTCTTGCTACATAAATTCTAACCATTCGCGAACGCCATACCTTAAGCCTCATTCCGGCTGCAGCGGCAACAGCAAACCTGAAGCTAAAAACAACAGGAAAAAGGCGATGTTTTTTCTCCATCGGCTCGCTGTCTCTCTCATCTGCACGGTTGCGAGCAATGAAATGGAAAATCCACCTTGACCGAGGAGCACGGTTAAGAGAAGTATGTTCTGTATCAAATGACGGCTTCCCATTTCCCGAGCGAGTGGAAATTGCTAATAGCCTTCAGGCGAGAAAATGGGTTTTCACTGCGAATGTTGTTGGTAGAAATGGTGAAGGAAAAGTACAAGCGAGGATGGAAACGACAACCTTATGGTGTAGGCAAGGCCACTTGGACACCAGGCACCAGTTCGGCAGGTTGGTGAGCCTCACTTCTTCCGTGCAGCTGATGGAAGAAGAGACGACGACGAATGACGAGAATGTATTTAGCTGGCGTTTCGATACGAGTTTTTGTTTTGTTATCTCTTCCCAGTTGTCTGCAGGCTTACCCAGAACTGGCAGCCATAAAGAGGCGGCTTACCGGAGCAAGGCCAAAAAGTTATCGTTCGTGAGAGTAAAGCAGCAAACCAAAAAAGGAACTGAAAACGAATGTAAAACTGAAACACGTACTTATCTTACGCGCGGAGGGATTTTTCTCAATCATCATTCGACGGTTGTTGTTACTTTTTTGTGTTTGTGTGTGTGCTACTTTTCGTTGCCGAATTGTGCTCTTCCGTCTTCCGTTATTTTTTCCCTTCAAAACGAGTTCACCAGCCACTCCCGGCCCGGTATTTTGCACTTTGTGAGAGTCCTTTGTGGACTGCGAAAAGTAGAGACCCAATTTCCAGCAAAAAAAAAAAAAAATACGGAGGATGGTTCTACTTTGTTGTGTTGTGTGCATAATTTGCGAACGCGCTTTAAGCTGTCAGTTGCTTGGTGTCACCTTTTTTCGCAACTCGATACTCAAGATACACCAATTTTCCGCCCAGATCGGCAGAGATTGGCAAGGGATTGTGTAAGGCAGGTGGTGGAAAGCTATAGCAAGGACATGAGCCAGAGGAGAGGGGAAAAAGCCACTGTGCTAGGATAATAATGGAAGTAATAAAATTTGCTAAATTGCGCTCGAAGCAAAATGAATCAGCAGTCTTACCTCGGGAGAATTTACGGAAGGTGTGTTTGGAAAATGGCCATTTTTGAACTGAAGCAATTCGATTGTTGTTTAGCTCTGTTCTTCGAAACAGCCAATCGTACCTTTTGCTAAAGGTAGTGGTAGAAGATAGAGAAGAGTAGTTGAACATTAGGATAAAGTATGCTTACGTACTTTAGTGAGTTTTAAATAGAGAATTGTTTTCTAAAATTTATGAGCTGTTTACTCTTCGCAGCATTATATCTTTGAATTGTTTCAAGCAAGCGTTTTATTTATTTCATTATCTTTCCTAAGAGCTACGTACAATGTTGCTATATCCTCAGAATTCATTCATAGAAATTTTGATTGTCTTAAACTATAAATAAAATAATGAATTTTTGTTTATTAAACTCAAATAGTTCACCTTCAACGATTTTCCTCCACACTGTCCTACTTTCATAATTTGGAACAGCCAAATTTATTTTTAGTTTATTCGCGTTCCACCCAACGAAAAAACTCCCACAGACATGCCTAAATTGAAATGAAGTTTTCGCCGAACCGAACTCACGTTGCGAGAGTATATCATGAGCAGCGTGCTGATTATTATCGATCTTCTGTCATTATGTGTTTCCAACGATAACGACAAAAGCTTTGCTGTGCTGATTATAATTTTGTTCCACTCTGCATGCATTCTCAATCACACAAAACCGACAACCCCATGCATGGTGTGGTTGCATTTGATTGGCAGTTCTGCAAAAAGATGAGAAAACTTTTCCATATTTTGATGTATTACTAATCCGGTAATAATACAGAAACCTTAAATTGACATGCTTTGTTCGAACCGTGTGATAAAAGCTAACGAGTTGTTCGCTCGAGTAAATTAGCATATACCATTACCACGCTGGGCGACCAATAAGAAGCTTTTCATTTTTACTACAGTCAATAAATCCAATTCCTGGAAATTTAAACTGATCATTTGCACCAGAAAACTCAAAAAAATGTCCAACAAGAATCAATGAAAACAAACATTTCATCTCTCTGTCAAAACGATTTTCTTTCGCGTGACTTGCGAGTAAAGCTGTAAACAGCCATTCGGCAAGATTTGTCCTACAAAAGTATATTTTTCGTATCATCCTGGAGTACTGGTGGTTCCTGGTGAGTAGAGATGCTTTTTTTGTGATTCGCGCAGTTCGTCTCTGCTGCTTGCTGCTACCAGACAACAAGAGTACTGCACCAAAAATAGGACAACGCCCGCGGGCACAGCCCAGCTGCCTGCATTTTGAGTTGAGAAACAGGACGCATATAAAAAAAAAGATAAGTAGAAGAAATATGTTTGGAAACGAAGAGAAGTCGCATACACACACACGTTCGGTATAAACACACCCACACAGAGACATTACCCTTCGAGCGATGATATCTTTGCGTCCGGTCCGGGTGAAGGGAATGCTGTGCCAGCAGTGCAAAGCCAGCCAAGGCCGGAAATCATTTTTATGAGCCCCACCGTAGGCATTAGTGGCAGCATCGAGCGAAGTTCGTGCACAAGTCAGCAACACCAGTCATATCTTCTTACAGGGATTATAGGAAGTGCGGAACGGGGGAGGTGAAATTTTGCCGCACTGGAATGGTGGGTAGAAACGGAAGGAGGTGGTGGGGGTGGAATGAATTTTTCATGCCCCGTGCGCCAGCAAATATCTGCTTTATTATTGCGTTTGCTTCCCACCCGATGCCTCCTACTGCAATACGCTCTTTTGTAAAGCTCGCTTGAACGTCTGTACGGAACACTGGAGATCGAAATTCTTGCGGGAGACATAAAATAAATTCGTGATCCTGGCGTTTGATTTGGTTTGTATGAACCAACCTTTAGTACTACCATTAGTTTAGCAAAAGAAACAGAATTTTAATTTTGCCAGTTTACGATGTCGTGTTTCTTATTTAACGTCGCTTTTTGAGAAACTAAAAAATAATTACAAACTAATGTTATGTTTTCACTAGCCCGCATATTATGTCTCTTCCATCATTAGAGAGATGTATGATTTAAGGAATTATTTAAAAAAATCATGCAGTTTGTACTGTAATAATTTTTTTACCTGTACACAATAGAATAGTGTTTGGCATGATTATGAACGTAACATTTTTACAGATTACCGATACAAATGTTGCTTAAAATATGTACAAAAATTAACTAAATATTAATGAAGTCTAAAAATGCCACATATGCCAGTTTTTATCACATATGCCAGTTTTTTTATATGTGCTTTGACGTTTCAAGGATAAAATGCTGCTAGCTTTCCATTAAATATTGCAGTCAAAACTGGCCTGCGACAAAAAGCATTTTTGAGCTTATTTAACAAGGCCAGTATATATCAACGATGCTTTTGAAATGTAAACAAAACATGTTTTACATACTATGACTGCAAAGAGTTTACCTATTTAAGGTTAACTGCTTATAACTGCTGTTTGGCAGTTATAAGCAGCCAAATTTGTCTAATATTCAAGTTGAAGTCACCATAAAGCCACAGTACACGAAGCGTAAACTCACAAAGTTTACACTTAAATTGGAGGAAAAGGCACAAACATTACGTCAAAAAGTTTGTAGCTCCGAGAGCCACGTAAAATTTTTATGGTAAATATTTAAGAAAAACAAATGAAGAAAATATCCATTATTCAATTCAAAATATATGGCGTGTCTGAAAAATTACAGTAAATAGGCTAAAATTGGTACTGTAAATGGCGATTTACTTACCCTCGGTACACGAAGCGTAAACTTTTTGAAAGATTTTTTGGTTAAACTTTTAGTTTACGTTAAAGTTTACGCTTTTTGTACCATGGCCTATAGACCCCAACCAAGTTTATTTAATTATTAATTAAATTTATCGAGACTGTTTTTAAATGGAGACGCCCAGTGCTTTATGCCACCCACAATGTACCAGGCGCCTCCATAATGAGCATGAACAAAGTTGTCGCTTGATTTAATGTGCCTTAAATAATTTAATTTGAGACAGTATTGAGTTAATGCTCTAGCTCGAAAAAAGACACATACCACACTAGCAGCAATGTTGCGATACCGTAAAAGTTTCACCATTATCTAAACAAAAAAAGAATTCACCACCAGTGAAGCAATCCTATCACCATTGCTCCATCAATTCCGGAGAGAAATCAACCCTAGAAGCGAATGTGTTCTGAAAATTACAACCGATAAGTGTCCATAAACGTGCCCATAAAAGCAATATAAATCACATTCCATACTTATCACACGACCATCTCACACATCAGTTTCAGTTAACTCCCTACGGAGACGGAGTAATGGTCATCGCACTACCCGTTGGAAGGTGACGAGCGAGTTAAGACCCACACACACACACAGCAGGCTAAAGGTGAAAGCATTTAAGGGAATTGATTTCGCTCGTCACCAGGCAATATCCCTTTAGTAGTGTCGATAGTGCGGTGTAAGTTGTCTCCACCAAACTTTTGACTCTATATCATCGCATTGGTCATCGTTCCCGTTGCCTTTTTCCATCCCTGCACGGTAGTGTCCATCCTTGCTAGCACAGGACGTAAGCAACCGAGGGTCCGTTAAATGGTTTCGTTCGCTGATTAGCATTTCGAACAAAATGAATTATGACACGCTAGATGTTGTAGAACTTCTAACCATTCCAGCACGATAGTTATCGCCACTATAACGCTACAGCGAACGAACAGTATGAACGTGTGGTAGCCGCTGCAGAAAAATGTGCCCAGCTGTGAGAGTGGGGATTTGAGTGACGTGAAAACAAACGAATCGAGTGCGACACGCAAACAATAACGAAACTGTCGGGCGAGCACCATGCACAGTGGAATAAAAGACGGATGCCTTATGCTGTCATACGCGGAGATATCAAACTTTTTGGCAATCTTTACTTAAAAATATCAGTTAAAATTATAAGGAAAATATGGAACCGATGGAATGTTTTCAAAAAGTTAAATAACATTCAAATGCTTCCCTTGATTGATAGTTCCTTTTTTTATTCCAGTCTTAAGCTGACACAGTGTGCACTATTTTTATGGATCTTTAGCGCACCTAAAACAGCAACATAACCGCCGCCTTTAGAGGTGGAGCCGACTGACCTTTGTAAATCATATGTTCCAGCCACGACCTTGGCCATGGTGAAGGAAAATAATAACACTGTCATAAGCGTTCTGTGTTGCCCTTGCCAACACGCTTTCTGGCCGATTGCTACCCGTGCTGATTTGAAATTAAAACTCGGCAGCAAAACGGCTGTCGTGGAATATGCTCAAAAAATCCGTTTCTATTCGTGCTCGTATTTTTCCATTTCCGTTTCAAATGAAACTGGTGCAGCAGTGTCGGCTGGAAACGGCAGTGTTGGTGCTGAATTCACGGTCAAAATAAAAAATAAAATAAAAAAAAACCCACACACATACACAAACAAGACAAACAACCTTTCTCGTGACAAAGAAAAACGGTTCCATGGAAAGACTTTGACTTTTCAATAACCTTGAACACACGGTACACCAGGTGCAACCACATGCTACCACAGGTAGCGTTTTTCGGCAACCGTCCACCCAACCCGGACATCTCAAGATTAATCAAAGTAAACTGACCTGTAGTAGCCTTAAGCTCAAACACAACAGCGCCACACTTACAAACGGCAATACATTTAAGGCTGTATGGGTAGCAAGAAATGGAGTAGCAAGTTTTGCCCCACGTTTGCTAGTTCTTCTTCCTTTCTGTTGGTTCATCTGTGCGGACCTGGGCGGAAGCCATTTTCGGTGAGACGAATTTGCCTCTTTTTTACGCTAAGCCGATATGTGTGTGTGTGTGTACGCCAGTTTGTGCCGAACACCCGTTTGTCCGGCGAAATGGACTGACTGGCCCCCCACTGACGGTGCTACACTTGCGCACCACATCGCCGAACAAATCCGATCCCTCAAATCGGATTAGATCCAGCAATAAAATTAATTGAATTGACCTTCGTCTTCGGAGACTTTCGAAAAGGTAAAGAAAGGCGTGGTATGCGGCAAGCGTGGAAAAGGAGACAAAAAAGGAACCGATTCTGGACGATGGCGACGACGATCCAAGTCGATTCCATTTGATAAAGACTTGGTGGAGGTTTTTATGTGTTTCTTTGTTTTGCTGTGGATTTTAGGTTTTGTTTCTTTCTTTGGTAACTTTTTGGGCTCTTTGGTATCAGCCAAAATGCTGAGGTATAGGAGATGGATTCTGCTACACGGAGGTACTCATTAATCTATCGGTATTATCCCATATATCCCGTACAAAGACTAGTTGTGTAGGATCTAGCCTCCATTTAATATTCACACAGTCCTCTCCATCCCTTTCAACTCGAACGACTTTGTGATTTTTTGCAGTATACAGGAGAAAACAAAGTCTGATTAAATTATTATACTGTACATATGTAACTCTTACAAAATGCTGAGATTAAATCAAAATATGGGGAGGTTTTGGAAGTTATTTTCTTTAAAATTCTATAGATTACACTCAAAAAGTTATCCTTTTCCATCTATGTACAAATATTAATCTATTATGGGGCACTTCTACAAAGCCGGATGAGGTTTAATTTGAATACAGAACGCTATTTTTTTTTTTTTCAAATAGCTACATGCTGAATAAAACATAAAAAACTTACAAATATTTTTTTTCCGCACAAAGAGTCGATGATTGACAGTAAATGCTGCATATGTGGCTTACATTTTTAATGAAGCTCATAAGCCACAATATTTGCTCCTGTTGTCATATCTATCATCAGTCGTAAACCAGGCGCCGTACCATACCCTGCACGTGTTACACAAAAGATGCAAACCGTTTACCAACATACCGTCGATGCGAAGCAACGCGCCATAAAGCCACTTGCACCTGGCAGAGCGACATTACGCCAGGAAATGGAGAAAAAGCGTTCAGCAAACAAAACAAAACTTTTAAAGGTAAAGGCAAACCTTGGTAAACAGAACTTCTGGGTAATTTAATGGCAGTAAAAAAAAAAAGAAGATAGAATAATATTAACACAAGCATCGAAAAACGAACCAGAAAAGAGAAAGAAAAACCAAAATTGTGCAGAAAATACTTGCACACACACACACACACATACAACAAAGCGGTGGAGAAAATTTATTGCAAATTAAATTGAATTTGCTGCGTAAATCAAGTGCTGGCGCTTTTCACGCTGCCGCGTCACCCATTCCAGTGGAAAACGCCTTTCCATTGGGCAACCCTTGCCCGCAGTTTTTATCCCTTTCGCATTTTTCTTTCACTTTCTCTGTTACATTCTCCATTTGCTGAGGTGCAAATCTTCGGCGAGTTTCCCCGGTTTATTTCCACGACCGGCCGCTCCCGGTGGCGCACAGGTAGGATTTCACCGTCGTTAGGTGGCAAAATAAAGGGTATATGCTAAAGTTTTCACTGCCGGTCGGTGGGCACGGAAGGCCAACGACCAACAAAACAAAATCAAGCAGAGAGTAACAGTATATCATCCTCCTGGGGAAGCGAAGGTTGTCGGTTGTCCTTGGTTGAATGCACGGCGCTTAGAAACGCGTGGTTGCGATCTAAAGAATGCGCGGGATGAAGCAAAGCGAAGGGAGGGAAAAAATAGTCCCCCCCCCCCCCCCCTTTCCTCGGTCGAGCTGTGCCATTTCTCTTTCTCTCGCTTTCGGCGCATAGCGATCGACGGGTACCGAAGGTTCGAAGTTGACTTAAGCCCCAACAAAAGACAGGTGTGACAAGCTATTGCAGAAAGCTTTTAAACTGTTTACCTTGTCCTCGGTGGCGTTGGGATAGTTTTCTCTCTCTCGCTTCCCTTTAACATACTCCTTCTATCTCTCTTTGCTTTCTTGCAAACGCAAAGTACCACATACCATGTCTATATACCTTTTTCCGGGGAGCAAACTTATGGTGAGAACATATTACTGCATACGTACGGATCGATGAAGCGGCGTTAAACTGGGCTTAAAGAAAGTGTATGGAACCGAATTTACCGAAAGGGTGCAGGAGAAAAAAAAACACACACACACCAAAAGCCTCGCAGGCTCAGTTTCAAATTTGTCCAACAGACTGTACCGAACGAAAACCCTGAGCTGTTTGCATTCGAGTGAAGCGAGCTGGAAAGCGTAATCGTTTAAGAGGCCACACACAGAAACACACTCATGCAGTCGTACAAAAGTATACTTTCATATGGGAGATTTCTTCAGAAAACCGAACACTCTCGTTTTATATCAAAGGCAACCAATCCAACCCAAGACCTCGGACACAAGGCAATGGCACAAACGGAAATGTTTCGTTTAACATTCATTTGTCGGTGGCTGTCAATAAACAGAAGCTGGGTAAAGGATCATGGTATTTTTTTGTTTTGTTTGGATTTTATCTAAAAACTTGCCCAATTGTCTCAAAAACCTTTGCTGTTTTATTTCCGTTTTCGATCAAACCATCGCGCGCTGCAAGGCTCGTGCAGCAAATGGTTGTGAAAAGCGGTGAACAAACGATGGTGTGGTAGAACATATTAAGAGTAATCTTGCAACTAGGAAAGAAAACACGAAAAACAAACATTTATAGAGTAGTACGTTGTGTATATTCCGGATGATACAAAGGTTTACTTTGTAGTATCTTTTGTGGATATTTAGTTTTTTGTTATCTTCGCTACGGAGACAACGATTGGAAGCACGAGATAGAAAAGGATGGCAAGCTAGGGAAAAGGGTAGGGTGCTGGCAATATGACGGCAGGCTGTGGATGAAGTTAGCTTTTGCTGGCCCAGCAGTAGCACACACCCGTATTGCGGTTTATCGATTTTTCTGGTACATCGTATCTTTGTTTTTTGCTTTGGCAGAGATGCTTATAGTTTGCTGGCTTTTTCCCAGCACTAACTATGCCCGTATGGCGAGAAATATCGGAGCATCGTAGTTGTGCTACTGTTACAACACCAAAAAAAAGGAGCTCTATATTGATGATTTGATTTCACTAAACGCTATCAATGGGATTTTCGCTTTTGCTTTGCCCAATAACAGGATCTCACGTGATGGTGGTGTTGTAACTGACATGGGAATCAACGCCACTTTGTGCTAACACCTAGATGGCGAGTAGTGTTGAGTGACATTGTTTCCCAAGTATGTGCTCGAACCGTTTGACAGAAAGCTGTGAAGAGAAATGGCATTTTATCTATGGTTTTTTAGTCTATTTAAGTGCCCTTTTAAAATAGCAGAAAGATTATATTATAACCTTGTACTATTTTTAAATAAAATAACTATTCAAGTTAAAATATTTTCGAAACAATCTTTCTTATCCTTACTCTTCATTGCAAAGTCAAAAAAAAAAGATAAAATCCTA
Organism: Anopheles maculipalpis; assembly: GCF_943734695.1. Taxonomy (NCBI): domain Eukaryota; kingdom Metazoa; phylum Arthropoda; class Insecta; order Diptera; family Culicidae; genus Anopheles; species Anopheles maculipalpis. Next base: position 28,226,425 of record NC_064871.1, on the reverse strand, counting down.
AGCATAAAACACCAGGAAAAGCATACTAACACACTGAAGCCCAATCACGGAAGCATGCTTTGTGTCGCAAAACTATTACACACCAACACACAATTTTCCCACTTTCCCGAACGGTCGATCGGGGGAGCCCTGTTTCGCACGATGGATTGCAATATTAAAATATTAAAATGAACGGAACGAACCGACTAAATGGACTTCGCCCGGATTGCTTCAAAATTCATGCGGCAAAATTAATTCACTTTGCTCATGAAACTACCGAAAGCCGTTGCCCAAACTTTTCCTCCATGTCGTCTTGACTTCTCACAAATCGTGCACAATTACTGCACCACCATCACGCGGGCAGGCCCGAAAAAGGTCAAATTAGGTCAAACGGAATCCTTTCTTGCATGATGTGCCTTCATTTCCTATATACCCGTCGCGCGATTCCCGTCGGTCTCGGGAAGCAAAATAAGTCACGAATAAGAGACGGTTCGTTATATTTTGCTGCGCGCAATAGCTTCCTCTTTTTCACACAGTTTTCCCCGCCCCGAGACTCGACCCCCGCATCCGAAACGACCAGAGAATCGTTAATAAACTAATTTAAATTAATTTTGTTTTAAAACACTTCACTACGGAGTCAGAATTTTGGTTTTCGCCCGGCTGGAGCAGCGGCGAGTAAAACTTTTCACCCAGTTTGCCGGTGGAATAACTGGCTGCAAAACTTGTGTGGCGGAAAATGGAACAGTTTCTTGTGCCGTTCTCGGGGTTGATTTGCACATTCACCGGGAAAGCGAGGTAAACGCGTAAGGGAGCCGTCACAGAAGGCTCATAGCTCAACTCAGTTGGGTTCGTGCCAAACGATAATAATCGTGACCGGGGTAATAATAATTTACAATCGAAATAATACCGTACCGATTCTGCGCCGCTTCCCAACTTTACAAACCGTCGGGCAACACCGTTTTGCCGATGAGAACTTCATCTTCTGATTGAGTAACGACGGTGCTTTGGGAATCCTTCGAAAAGCTAGGCGTACTCCAATGGGCAGCAAACGCCAAAACGCCAACATAAACATCGCCAGCAAGTTCATGGTTCGTTGGTGCCGGTGATGGTTGACGTATCGCTTGCCGATTCAAATCTACCCCTGATCAACGGCGGTACCGGCACTGGCTATCTCATCGTATTGATATTAAACAATAAACGTCACTAGGCGCAGCGGCTTTTCCGTTTTGCAAAGCGAGGGATTAAGCTGCCGGTGGTGCAGTACCGCGCGCGGTGGTGATAAAATAAATCTTGAAAATGGCCTTTTTTTTCTTGCTTCTCCATTTCCGAACGACAAATCGAATCGGTCACGGTTGCCGTATCGATAAAATCCATGTTCACCTTCCTTTCGGTAGCAGCTTTCCACCGAAAGCATTAAATCGTAGCTCCATAAACCATAAAGAGATCGACAGTGTGAAGGCAGCACACAGATCGTTCCAAAGTTTGGCGGATAGGGCTTTTCTGCTGGATTTGAAATAAACTCATCACATGGTTGAATAGCGGCTAAACAGGGGGGGCCCGAGAGCCATTTAAATGCAGGCCTACCAGGCTGTCGGTTGTGGCAGGCTGGCCAATATATTTATATTTGTATATCAGAATGGCAAGTTAAGGCATTTGGCGTAAAAAAAAGTCTTGAGCTCTACGGAAGCAAAAAAGCCGACTGACATTTAGCGAAAAATAAACCCATAAAGCTCGCACGGCTAATGTCGTTTTCCGTTTCTAATGGTTGTTATCATAAATTCCAGATAAAGGCAAGATTTTTGTTATTATACCAAATGTCAAATGCAGTTAACTATATCGCTAGAATTTCTTACTCTACCTGAGTGACCTTAAGTGTTCACGTACCAAACAATATTTTAATTCGATGGATTGGTCGGTGACTTTAGGATGTTATATCTTGATTTCTCAATTTGTGTAGAAATTCGTTAAAGACATATTTATTTCTACACTCCCCACACCCATGGAAGTACACATGGTTACGTGAAACTCTACTTAAAATAAAGATATTCCGGTCGACATTGCACTTAACATTGAAATGTTTGACCACAAAATTATAACCACAAAATGCTATTAACTTTGTCTTTTATCCTGTGGTGTCATATAAAACGACAATTGCCCTTTGCTCCTTTTTATTTATCTCGCCGCAGTCCGATTGCCGATCGTGCTTAATACATTCGTTCGCTTTCATTTATGTTGGGCGCTAAAAGAAAAGCTCCACAAAAAATACCCGATAGCCGATGGAATGCAATTCCTTTAACATCATTCCACACCCTTAGGGCACGACATAATACACGCGTCATTCGACCACATTTGAAGGACGACGAAAACTGACCGGACCAGCTTCTGACGTTTGGTTGGCGGCCGGACTGTCGTCCATCACGGATCAAATTGGTGTCCGATAGAGTACGTGTGCGTGAATGTTTGTGTGTGTGTGTGTGCTCATACTCACGTCAATGAATGTCGGGTTGGATCGGGGCAGCACATCATCCTTTTCTTGTGCTTTGCTGGCTTTGATACACGATGACCACGGGACACATACACACAATAAAAACGGATCACAATGGAGAATTGCTTTCAATTACGGATACCATCGGTGGATGCGAACGATGGTGCCAAAGCAAACCATCCGCCCAATGTGATGCGGCCGTGACTCTTGAAAGCTATAACAGTTCATGACCTCAAAAAGATGCAATGAATAGGGCAAAAAAGCAAGAAAAAACAGCGAGGGACACACACACACAAAATCATATTAATCTGTGAGTAGAATAGATGGATAAATCCTTGTCCATCCACTGGTGCCAACTCCGACGTCCGGTTTGTTTCCACCCGCAACAAACCCATTTGACACTTGGCGGAAATGTCAACCTTTGACATTTAGCCTTAGTGTGATTGCGTGTGACAGACGGAGATCGACGAGATGACTCCATTCACACGACCTGGCCCCACGGCCCACGGGATAAGAGATTGAAGTATCATCTTTGGTTGATTTTTCTCCGCTCCGCTCATTGCCGACGCCGATGGCCACTCCATCGAATGACTTCTCGTACTGTCAATTAGACCCTAAATCGAGACACCGGAACTCAAAACGGATAGCGCCGAAACGCGGGAGATGGGTTGAATAGAGTAGGGAAAGAAGGTGAACCGGATCGATTGGAAACTTTTGACACATTCTGACAAAACTCTGACGTCTGCCCATTATTCACTCATTTAAGGGTTCACGAGCGATTGGAGACGGTTCTCACACGCAAAAATGGTTAGAAAAAGTTAGTTTTTTTTTGTGTGGTTTTTCTAAGCTGGTGTGAAATTGACATAGGCTATGCATTTGCGGTGTCCGGTTTGTGGGCTGTTTTGTTAAGGTCATTCATATACACACAGAAACACACAGTGCTGTGAAGAGAAAGCACATCAGCTCAGAGACCCCTAACGAACTCTTGCACAACTTTCGGTGTCTTACGTATTTATTCATAGCAAAAGTTTTATAATTATGGGTTCCGCGCGGAACTTCCAACCAGACTAACAATATCACCATGGATTATCTTCATATTCTTTTCTTTTTATCGATAAACTTATCAAATCAACCATGAGGTTAGTGATTGAATGCTTGTTCTGTACAAAGGATCGAATTTGCCGCGCGTATAAGTGGGTACTCGGGATGAAGCGGTATACCCATTAAAGCTGCCTGGCTTGGCATCAAATTGTCGGCCTGAGACGTGTCCCCACGAGCGCATTCGAGTGCGAATGATAGCATGGCGTGGTGGCATCATTAGGCGGAGGTGTGCTATCCTTTATTCACCTTTCTCCAGACGGGTTCGAGCTGACGGATCGGACACACGGTTCGGTCCCATTCCGTATTCTTCCGGAGCAATAAAATAAAAACGAGCAAACGAAGACACACACACAAAGCACTAATGATGGATGATTTACGATCTGTGCCGATACGTTACATACAGCTGCACTCGTTCACATATTCCACGCCACCCCAAACAATCCCATCGTGCCTGGGTTATCGATGTGACGCCGTTCTAGGGTAATTACTACTAAATGCTTCGCTTTTACTCCAATTACTACACGGAGTGTAAATAAATTAATCAAAACTAGACACGCGATACTTATCGCAACGGAGTGGCGCTCGTCAAAACTTTGACCATCGCTCCAATCCCTTCCCGCTTTGCATCCTCGCACCTCCGAACCGGAAACACTCGGTTCAATCCAGGGTCAAAACAGTCACACTGCTAGCCGCTACCGTTGACTTTTATCAAACAAAAAAAAACCTCCAAAAATAAATTTCATTTCTAGTACAACCACCGTTGATAAAACACAAACACTGAACGTTAAGAGGAAAAATTACAAAAACGACCCCTTCCAAGGACACTTGGCTGGCCTGAGGGATAGACACTGTAAAGAACTCGTTAGTCATTGAGGTACCGGCGGACAACTAGGTCCTACATTGAACGCTAACCGATGCACATTAACGTTAAGGTCAGTAAGCGGGTAAACATCACCCCTAGCAGCCGGACAGTGTAGTTTCCGGTTACGAAGCGGATTTGAGCCGGAAACCATGAAAACCTGCTGCCCTTGGACTAGAGCGATGATGATGGTCACGCGCCGCCTCATTATAAGACCGCCGGCAGACGGTTTGGAGGCAATGATTTTCGATCTTATCTACCCGTACGCGTAACATCAGGAAAATTATCCAAAGGTGCCAGTATGGAAATGATGATGGCGCCGTTCACCGCCATGAAAACGGTGCCTTTAGATCGCGTCTCCGCGATAACTGCCCGCCCGCTGTCTTTTCCGTTTTTTTTTCTTCTGCCGTTCTATTCAATAATGACCCATTTTATGGTATTTTTAGCTTCCCTGTTTGTAACTCTCTTTCAGGAACTATAAATAGTTATTCCTTATTATGAGGTACTGTCACGTGTTTCGGACGGACCGATGAGTTGCGTTCATATTCATAGAAAAGATTGTTTTGTTATAGTTAGTGGGAAACAGTGGTCCTTATTAACGGCTGAATCATATATAGGGGTGTGCGATTATGATGTAATTTGATGCCTTGAGCAAAGGGAACACGGATAGGGAAAGATTCACAAATTGCAGTAATGAGACAAGTTTTGTTTGTGGAAGATAAAATCATACAAACAATCCGTTTAAAAAAATAAGCTATTGTTACAATTAGCCATTAGCCACTACTGGTGCAGAGTACTATGGTAAGCTCAACATACTTTTTCATTTCTGTAAAGTGTGAAATAATATTATATTTGACATTTTTGTTAAGTAATATTTCAACAACCCTTTCAACGATGCGAAAGCTTCGATAGATTTTATCAAGTGACGGTATTTCTTAGTTAGACGGCGGTAATGCTTACGCCATAAAAGTCCGGTAAATACTGTAAGTGTAATACTTTTAAAATGATCTTGTTTACTCTGTCGTTTGCTAAATCTCTATCCTTTATTCGGTTTTTGATATTTCTTTTTTTAATTTTTGCTATACACGTTGGAATGGGAGGAAGTTTCAATTTCCTCCAGGTTTCCTCCAATGGAAAAATAAATGCACTAAAAATCTTTTCAATTTCAACTCAGCAAATCCAATCTGCCGGTGAGTGTGTGCCGGGAATGCCCTCACTCTGTACGCGAAGCAGCATATTTGCATATCTTTACCCTACGATACCGATGTATACATCGCACCGTACTTGCGTATCTTGCACTGTTGGATATCTTTTGTGGTTTGACTTTGGTGGCAGATTTTCCTATAGGCAGCAGAGAGAGAGAAAAAAGAAACCAACTCGCCTATCAGCTAGTTCCATTTTAATCGAATCTTATCCACACCTTGTACGCTTCAGCAACCATATAACCACCGGTTTTCTACGACATTGGCATACAAGTAGCTTCTGAAACGAGGCACCAACAGTCACGTAAAACCCCACATACCCTACGGTACCAAGTACGTGATGCCAAGATAGCTACACACAAAAATACGGGAATAAGCTTAGTTGAAGACGGAGCGAAATATTTGCCCGCAATTTTTGCATTCCTACTCGTAATGTGGTACTTCACAGGCCCTTCCAATGATCGGAACAGTGGAACCGAACAACGTACTCTGGAAGGGGTGCTCTGCTTGATTGAGGATAGTGAGTAGGACGCCTGTTCCTGTCATGCATGCTTCCTTTCCTTTCACATAAGCTTTTGCTAATGTTCATTTCTCTCGGTACATTATTCCGCTATGACGTGCGTGCACCGCGCATAGTAAGAATGTGACCTCACCCAGCTTCCTCATGCCAGCGTTCGATGGACCATCGTCGGTTCTTCCCACTTCTATGCTTGTTCCGTACGAATTTCCCGAGTGCCCTTTAACTTTGTGACCTTTGCCCGATGGTGGGTGAAATCATCCTTTGCTATTTTCGAAACGCTTTAGTCGGAAAGTTTATGGGTGTTAAAGATGTACAAAAGCAGCGTACTGGGCACACATAAAATAAATTTATACGAGTCAATATTAAAAAGAAACTTTCTTTGAGAATAGTATTCGCGTTTTAACAGTATTGGTTCATTCAACTCTTTGCTAAGTTAATTTTATAACAACTTTTGCGTGATACTCGTGATATTGTCCACACTATCGAAAAGAAAATAGCAAACCACCATCATAATTTGTCCGGTTACTAATCAAACATCGTCCCAAAAGTATTGAGCAGCCTGCATAATCGATGCTGGACGGCTACGATTCCTTACGCAAAGGATTTCCCGGTATGCTCGCCCGTGTTCATTCATCGCCTTTGAATGAAGCCGAACATGAACAACACACACACACACCATTCGATAGTAGTTCGATTTTGCATGCCCGTCGTCAATTTCTCGTATCTCAAAAAGGTTGCTTCAGAATCTCTGCCCCAAAAAGCAAAACAAAACCAAAAATCCTTCGAATCATTCTGCAAAATCTCGCAGACAAAACAATTCCCCTTGCGTAAGTGGTCACGTTTTTCTGCGTCGATATCACTTTTTCCCTGGCTGATTTTGGTTGATTTAGGCCTCAAGAAAAGTCGATCTATGATACGCACGATGAAGCATTCGTGAAGGAAGAAGCATATTGACACAAGCAAGGAGGCACACACCATCCTTATTATGCCTGCCGGTCACGAATCGCTTTTTCGACTCGGATTGCTTTGTTTCGAACAGCGTGTTTTGTTACCTTTTTTTTTCTTCTTCGTATACCCTATTTAATCTGGTACTTTTTCAATCTACTATGCCAAGGATAAGTTGTTCCGAAAGTCTACTAAAGCTCGGTTCTAATCGTTCTGCAAAAGATCGTATTTTCCATGAAAAAGAAACAGGAGGGCATCCGTGTTCAAAGGGAAATAATTGATTTTTCAGTTTAAACTTTCATTCAAAATAGTGTTTTTATGTAGTCTACTATTTCTAGACAGGACGATTTGGAGGCTTATAAGCCGAGACGTAAATCGGTTCATCACCGGTGACCAGGCGTCTCCATCGTTTTCAAGCGATACATTCTTGCCTGTAGAAACATCATGTAACTAGTTCGGTAGGAGAAAAAGGAATTATAAAATACATGTTAAATCGTGTTCCACTTTGTACAGCATGTTCCATATCCACTCTGTTTTTCACCAATGACGTCAGCTCCTGGTGTCGTTGTACTAAAATCATACACAAAACAAGCGGATAGCAGAAAACATCCGAAAACTTTTTCAATAGAGCACTCCAAATGCTCTCGGTTCTCACCGTTTCACGATAGCTCTGTTCACTATCTCTAGCCACAGGGTACTTCAGGCACTGTAGCTCTAGTTTCAGCCGACTTTTATGTTACCAAACCGTGCACATGGAGGGGGTCGATGACGTAGTTTTAGTCAACCTACCGACCCTTAGAAAGCGCTACCATTCAAGAGCGTAAATGAAGAAAAAACGACCGAAGTGTTCCCGAAGTTCTAATTTTATCCTGACCAAAATATGAACGTATCCTGATCCACACCATCCACTCCGAGCATCTGTTTTAGCCGAACACCATCCCCGACGCTCTCATTTTGAAAGACAAGCAATTAGTGTGATTCTCTTCTGTTCTGCACGATCATCCACACACACAAGTACGCGACCTTCTCTCTCTCTCTCTATCTACCCATGAGCGGAATCCATCTCGTTCTATCGCACGCAATTGATGAAGCTGGTTAAATAAAAACGCGAACGTCAAACGTGTTGCAAAGCACGGAGGGACGAAAGTTTGAAGAGCCTAATTCCGCAAACATGATCGCCCGAATGAAGACTGCTTTTGCTGGCTAATTAAATTATTTCCTTAAACTTATTTGCGTTTTACAGGTGAGCTGCCACGGGCGGGGCTAATGCTTTGCGGGTCACACACACACTCCAAATTGTGCTTCATCGTGAAAGGTAGGACAAAATCTGCGGTGCTTTGCTGAAAAGGGGATGCACAAGTGCAGCAAGCTGAAACAGCAAAAACCGGTGCCAAAAGCAACCCGGGGTTGGCGGGATAAGCTTTGTTTGGGGACAATACTTCAAAACCAGGCTCGAGTGCAACAGGCAGTGTGGGTTTTCCGTTTTGCACTTCTGCGCTGCATTCCAAGTTGTAAGTGCACTTGTGAAATTATGCGCTTTGCACAATGTAGCTCAATGAGTCACTCGAGTCAGTTTGAATCGATGAGTGGTCAAAGAAGAAAGCGAACAGAATAGCAGAGCGAACCACCTTCAAAACCTTTCCAGAGTAGCCTCCCTTCCCATCCCATCCCTCAAGCGAATGATAATCGCTATCTGAAGTTTTCTTTGTTGTGGAGACAATTAAATTTTATTTTTTTGTTCTCATTTGTTCGAGTCGCCTTGCGTCTATTGTGAAACTGTGAAAGTGGGCCACTTCAAGGTATGTTAAAAGTAACCATAATGATCGTTTCCGTTTCAAACATTAGGCTGACCGTTTCCGGAAGATGCAACAATTGAAAGTCAATCAAGTTGTGTCACATGTCAATGGGCGCGTGATGGAGACAATGAATTGTCTCATGTCAAAATGGTCACGAGCACTTTGGAGATCAAGAGCATAGTCTTAAGTGAGGACCAACTAGTTGCAACTTGTAGCATTTTAAAAAATAATTTTCCATGCGACCATCAACAAACATACAAACCGTATATGATCTAGGTCGAGATGGAACTCACAAAAAAGCACTCGAGTTAGTGAGGAGAGCAGCAAGAAGAAGCGTCCCAAAAGGACCTTTCTCTCTCTTTCTTTCTCTCGAGGGACAATCATAAGGGGATGTCGGTGTGTAGGGTGCACTGACGAGAAGCAAAAAGTACTAAAGATGAATGACACATGGAATGGTGCAAGTGTTTGTGTCATTAGTGCTGTTCAGCTCGAGTAGCAAAGGCAAATGAGGTAATGATTGCCGTTAGGCCCTTGAGACTTGTTTTAACGTAGGGTCGGGCGCCATACATGAAGACGGAAAGATAGATTTTATAGTGTGACAATTTGACCCTAGACGGTACGGTTTGCACATTCGTTTACGATAGCACGATAACAATTAGACACGATTTGTACATGCTCATAAGCATCGGAGCAAGGGCATTATAATTTTAAATACGAGAAAATTTGCATGAACATGTTAGGCGAATTGAGCCCATTTTAGTAAACTTTTTAACCGGTTGCTTTTGTTCTATAAAAACAGATTCTGGTGGAAGAAAAACAATCTTATGGTAAAGGTGACAGCGAAGCCAGTCTTTACACGTCTGGATTGGGGTGCAAATCCTATCCGGACTGTTCCTCGTACTGAGGATTGACTATCCAACTAAGTGTTATCAGTAAATCTAGTAAGTCATTTAATAGGCAACGTGACCTTGAGAGGTCGGTTAACTAAAAAGAAGTTGACACGAAACATATAGAAAAGAATATCTTTCTTTTCTGCACTTGTCAGATTAAACCGCCTCTACATAGTTCAAGATCTCAACTCATACGAGAACTTTTGGGCATTTTTTATCTTTGTTTACAAAACTGGCATTACTTATTGACGAATAATCATTTTAAAGCCCTATTGTATGGCTTCGAAGAATTAGATATGCAGTTAAAACCAAAGCTCCTACCGCGTACTACAATGACCATAGAAAATCGAATCAATCATGATAAACCTCAAAGATTTATTTTAAAAAAACCCAATAATCCGAACAAGCCGTCCTTATGAAAATTTAACGATTGATATTTGGTTTTTAATTTTTTAAAATAAAGCTCAATGTTTTTGTGGATTTTGCGACACTACGGGGTACATTATTGGATAGCTCACAGTAATTGAAGGTTATCTTAACGATTTACCCCGATAGAGAATTAATTTTCAAACAAGAAAAAACACAACCATGTTTTTCACCAAGGACAAACGGACGATCGTGAGACCGAAGGAACCAAAAATCGAACGACCAGTTTCTTTTTCTTTTTACTTCGAAATGGAATGAAAATCTTACGATCGCAATTTTTATGCTAAATCCACTTCACTTTTATCCGATTGTTTTTGCTCCCCTCACCATTCCTACCGTACTTCCCTCCCATCACGCGCCATGTCGTCCCCCATTCGATTGTTCGTTGTCTTTATTGCTACCGGCAGGTTGAACTCTGCCGTGTAGTGCAACCTTGCACCCGTTCATGTTCGATCAAAGCGCACAACACAACAAACTTTGTAGAACTGCATAAAAGTTCCTCCAATGTACGCCCGGGCTGAGGGCGTGCATGAATCGAGAAGAAAATCGTTTCTTGGCTGGTTTCGTGTTTTGAGGGTTTTATTTTCATTTTATATGCTACGAAGAAGCCGCCTCATACCACCAACCCCGTCGCTAAACTGGTGATTTATATGCAACATTCGACACACGGTGTATTTCGAGGTCAGGTCAGAGACCGCCCGCACGAGTCCCTCGTTAAGACTGCAGTGAAGTTGGATGCAAGGCTGCAGCACAACAGCTACTGCATCAACCCAAAACAGAGGTAGTAACACTACGACATGACAATTGGGTTCGACTCGGTGGGGTCGAAGGAAGGCCAACACATGCGGTGAATAAAGATAGAGAGAGAGAGAGAAGAAATACGAAAGAACAAGCAAATGCAGTTCGAATGAGGCTGGATCGTAGTTCTTAAGAGAGATTTATGTTGTACAAGCGCGAGCACGAAGCAAACATTTTACGATTTAGCTTTTATTTTGTTTTTGCATAACAATTTTATACCATTTCTAACGTACGCGAGCAGTGTTTTGTGTTAGCTTTTACCAGTGGCAACAGTTTTGCTGCAAAAGAAGGTAAAGGTTTACTGCCACTCCAGTGAAAAATCGCTGTACAAATCGACTCGTGCTCTGGTGGCTTAATCCAATCAATATTCCAATTTTAAAATATATTTTTTTGAGAATTTTTTCAATTGTTTTCACCAACTTATTAAGAAGATTGATTCATGCTGTAGTACTTCCTGAAATTTTGAACTCTGCCATTAGTGCAATCATAAATTTAAACTCATTCAAAATGGATATATCTTCATTAACAAATGTAATAACACGATTATTTCATTTGCTTTAATAAACAAGCAAGCTTTTCATCACCGAAGTGATGCATTGTTAGGTACTTTTTTTTTGGGGGAAGGTCTGCCGTTCTGCATTGGAGTGTTGCATGGTCTCGAACTCAATTAAGCTGTACAGCAACTTCACTGCGCAGCGAGAGCACAGCTGCACTGGAAGCATAATTTCGCACGCGTGTTTACACACGGAACAGAAAAAGTTATTTATTTTAATTTTCCATACCGGTACAGCTTAATTAAATGCGACACATGTTCGCAGGCCCGCAGCATTTTCCAACCCACCTCAATGCCCCCCCGTTGTTGCTGCGCCCTACGTTTTTCCACACATATGTGCCTTTTCTCTCTCTGCTACTCACATTTATAGCTCATTCCATCAAAGCGAAGGAAACAAAAAAGATTAAAATAAAACAGAACGCCTATTATACGATCGATAGTGCTCGCGTTCATTTGCAGACATTGTGTTACGGACGGTGTGTTCGACAATTTGCATTCGGTTAAAGCACAGTCAAAACAAACCGTGAAACAAAGAGTGGAACATTTCAAGAAATTCGAAACAAGACAAAAAAAACCCCCGCTTTTTTCCGCTTCGCTTTCCCACTGCGTGGCAGCATTCGATACTGCTGATTGCGCTACAATTACTAGCATTTACATGACAATTTGTTTCATTCCGGTAATTTAGCGCCTCTGCAGGGGCAACACTGTCCTGCCTTTTTTGCGGCTTTTCGCTCGTTGGTGCACAAATTTCCATAATGAAAACAGTTATAATTGCAATTACATGTCACAATACATTTTAATCGACCACCGACCAACGAACGGTATGCGAACCGTTTGTTTCTACACGTGCACCCGGTACATGCAATATGCTGCCAGCTGTCAATTGGAAAGCGAGTTTTCCTTTTTCGTTTAACCGCACTCGTGGAACGGACAAAAATAACACAATTGACAGGGAAATGTGTAAGTGATAAGCGGAAAACAACAATAGATTTTCATAACATTTTTTAAAGCTAAAAATGAGAGTAACAAATAAAGCAAATAAAAACAAACTTTTAAAAAGCCCCAGTAGGAGCTGATGGAGACGCATGGTCGTTTACGAGCAGAGAAATCTGTCCTGTAAAGTAATGACAAAAAAAACAAACATCTAAATAATCTGAAACAAAAACTGAGAAAGATCGTGCCATACGAATTATCGCATCATACTAGCTTTTGCTTCCGCAAGCGTGCTTTTCAGACAGTCCTGCAGGCAGCCGCCAGAATAAACAGCACGTTATTACGGAGGCATACGCCCTTCAAGTAGCACGCTCAAAGCACATTGTGAAAGGTGTTAATATGTAGTTTCACTATCCTTGAAAAGGTTCGTTACGATACGGTTCAACTTGTATCGAACGAGGGAGAGAGAAAAAGGAAGAGGAAAACTATCAGTAAATTGTTCAACAGCACGCTATGCGCTCAATCTTAGAACCTACGGTTACGATGCTTAAGATGCAAAACACCAGTAAACATATCGAGAGAAGACAGCAACGATACTAAAAGTGATATTCCCAGTTATGCCACCCATTAAGCTGCATTGCGTAATTTACACGCAGAGAAAATGTTGGCACTATGCGTATGTGCGCGTGTTTTCCCCTTTTCTTTCGTGACGTTATTACGCGTATTCAATCGCATACAAATGAGAAACAATTAGCGCACATTTCGTTGGGGCACCACGTAGAATTGCATTTAAATACACGCTAACAAGGTACAGGGACGATGACGGTTTTGTTTGTCATTCAAAACGTTGTTAGATTTTTAAGTACAAATGGGTCTATTCCATTTGAATGGCATGTACGTTGTTTTATTTGTTCTATTAAAACAAATCCAACATCACAAAAAAACATTAAAAGACAGCTATTTGTATAAAATTACACTATGTAAAACATTTAAAGGTTTATCGTTACAAACAAACAAAAGTAAAACACTCTGCTTCCTAGTTATTGTTCCACTGCTACCACTGTTTTACCCGTATGGAACATCAAACATTTCCTTCCTATAATTAATGGCCCATTTTCCTATTTATTCTTCTTTTTTCTCAAACCAACACAACCTCTTACGAAGTTGTTCAGTTTGTGTGATAAATAAATAAGCGAAACAAAATTACTCAAATCAGTACGCACGTCGGCACGGCTCGTGGAAGCAATTCTGTCTCGGTGGAACGGTGGAAAGCTCAGCTTGGGGGCTCGTCCTTAGTGCGACTGAATCGATACCCGGAACATTAACCTTAATAGTTCGGCCAGGTCGACCATTTCCGTACCGTCATAAAGTGAACTTCAGGCGAGCGCCACATGCACCATTTACCTGGTCGGCATGCTCGGTCACGCTCATCAAACCTGCAGTACGATTCGCGGCGGCTGAAGGTCATTTCTTCGGTACTACTGGTACACGATACCTTCACGAAGGTGGGCCTGCCCGGTGGCTGATCGGTATCCAGCTGTAATTAAAACCAACATCACCCTTATACCACACCTCGACCGTGGTCGACTTTCGGCTTGAAGTTCAACTTGCAGGTGGAGAAACAGTTTGCAGGGGGGAAAAACAGAGAAAGCACAACCGCTTCTTGGCACAACCACCGTGCCGTTCCGAGTAAAACCCACAGCAAACGTACTTTATCGCTTCATGTCAATTAGTTTTACCACTCACCGCACTGGCAGCCCACCGGGGCACGTAATCACTTACAATATTGGCGAGCTTTTTCGGTCATTTAATCCCTCTGCTTCGGGCGACAGAAAGGGCACGGCCCGAAACGGCGAGCTGTTTGACTTATACGGTGGCGAATAATGAAAACGTTTGCCTTCCGGGACGATTGTCCCCAAAATGAGGGACCTGAGAGAGAGAGAGAGTGTGTGTGTCTTCCTACCGTGGTAATAAATTCGATTTACTGGCGTATACCACCGATGCGGCCAAACACCTACGAGCGAATGAATGTGTAAAAAGAAACGAGCAGCGAATTAAAAGAAAACTCCGTAATTGAACTATTGCGCTGGTGCAGCGGTGGGTTTTTTGGTCCACTTTCGTCGCCGTGCTAGCTTACAAGCGTGCGGGCAAAAGTATATTTGATTGCCCCGAAAGTTGTCGCAGGAGTGGGATAAACAGGGCCAAACCTAATTAATAGATTTGCGGTTAGCTGAAGAAATTCATTATCGTGCGCACGAAATCACATAAAACTTTGCAGAAACTGTGGCACTTACTTTTAATGGGAGCGTTAGTGGAGCGGACGTGTTCAGGGAAGCAAAAATCAAATGGCGATGCACTCAAAGCTAGTTTCGCACACAAGTAAGTTAAGTAGGACTATAACTTCATTTACTAAACTAAATGTAAAGTGAAACGTTTATGGTGTTATAATGACCCTCGCTGAAAACTTTGTTACTTAAATTGAAAAAACAAATAAATTAAGCATTGTTTTTTTTTTAATTTCTCATGGTAAGTTGCTGCACATACATCGAGGATGCAGCAGCAAAAAACACTGACAGCAATACAAACAGGAAAGAAGTTAATATTTAAAAAATAACAACAAATACCGAACAATAGGCAAACTGAACTCACTCGAAAAGGCACATCAAATTGTGGGAAGTGAAAAACCTGCCGGTGGATGGAAAATGGATGCAGAAACCCCACAAGCGGTTCAAAAATCTAGGTTAAAACTTTCTCCATCTCACTTACACGTACCAAGCCCACCGAAACGTTGGTGTCGAATGGGGTGGGTGGTGATGGTGGTGATTCGGTTTTTCACAACAACCTTTTACATGATAGTACAGCTTCACTCGCTAACTAACGACTGCTCTGTTTCCTTGGTATTGGTGTATTTTCTGTTTTTTTTTTTTGTTTACATCTCACCACCAAAGCTCAGTGTCGTTATGCAGCATAAACATAAAACCCACCACCCTCCTCCTCTACACACACACACACACACACTAACGCCAGTTCTGCCCCTCTTGGTGATACCTCCGTGTGTCGGCAGTTTCCATGGCAGATCATTATCACTACCAGAATGGCACAGGGAGAAGCGTAACCGAATTAAAACAGCAAAAGAAAAACTTCCAATACCGAGGAGAGGCATTTTTAATCGCCCATCATGCTCCTCTTCTCCCATCCCCATCGTGCGCCACGTTTCTTTTTCTTTCCACTTCAGCAAAGCTTCAAACTTCAGCGTACACCACCGTAACGCGCGAGCTTTTCAACTCATTCTGCTTGGCTGGGGAACGATTGGGGAACCACGCAAGGAGCGCAAAAAGCAATGGTAGGGCGACGAGGAACTATGTCGTAAAAAATGATATAAATTTTATGGTAAAAAATTAATGCTATTGCCCTCGTCCTTCGCTGGCGCTCTGCTTTGCTCCACCGCACAAGGAAAGGAAAGTTTAAAGCTTACACTTGATAGGCCAGCCCTGTTACGCCTGTGGTTGGCAGCTGAGAGAGTGAGAGAATGTGCGATTTGGCTGCAGAACATCAACATGAAAGATACCCGCGCGTACTTCTTTGCTAAGATCCTTCCGATCCCATGGTATCAATTAATGGGGGAAAAAAAAGACGAAACACCAATGTCGGCATCAGGCTGGGATGCTGTAAGGGAAAAATAATATCATCGCGGTGTCATCATCATCGGCTTTAAGGACGTTGGTGGTGGCACCCGCGTAACTGGCAATTGCAAATAGCAAGTGTTGGCTTAGCGGTGAGGAAATTACAGTCTCAGCTAAGCGATTTCGTGTAGGGTGCATAATATTTTCCAAATTCTTCATAGAACAGGACAAAATGAAATATTACAACTACCACAAATACATCAATTAGGCTTGATTCCTGCATGCAGCAAATATTCCACAAAAATATTGCTAAATTTTTAAGGTAGTTGTTAAAGCAGTTAGCTGGAATCTTCGCAGCGTCAGTCGTCGTTTGTTTTGCTGAGCTGCTATACTGCTTTGTCAAAGAATTATTGGATGAGGTCCTCCGGTGTAAGTTTGAAAACAAGCAAACAAAATTCACAAGCGCACTCAGCCGCTTAAAATACCAGGGAATAGAGTCCCGAAGTATCTCTTCAGTTTCTGCTGCAAAGGTGAGAATATGTTGTTAAAGCCACAGTTCGATTAGAAACAGTCCTCTGAATGAGTATCACTATATCCATGCTCTTCGGCTCAGGATAAAAGACTTACAATTAATTCTTTACTATCACGCGACAGAACCGGGGTTCAAATCCCAAATCCGCGTCAGTGCCCCGTGTACAGCTACGTGGTTTCAGCAAGTCTAGTAAGCCATTAAATGGCCGGCATGACCTAGAAGGTCGTTAAGCCAAGAAGAAGGATGTATTGAATAGTTTAACTATTTCTTTTATATGCCACAATCTATCTCCACAGTCAGATAACTTCGCTTAAGGACCGATCATCCCTAGACACAGCCGAAGGTCAACCACTTTGATAACACAGAGCGGGCAAGGAAAGTTACTGCAAAGAAGAAAAAATATATAACTCCATGGCGGCCACAATATAATTGGAAGTACTGATTTCTTCACCAACGAAAAAAGCTTGGCTGGCGGGTTGAGCCGGTAAGGCGAGTAAATCGAGTTTTTCCGCATCGTTTCACTACCTGTGCTGTGGAGCAATATGCGGAACTTCCAGCCGTTAGGGTCGGGGCGGCCGGGGTGGACGGAGTTTTATTATGAAGGTTGTTGTTTCTTTTCCTCTCTTTTTCGTATTTTCGGTCGAGTATTTCCTCTTCCATCTTGGTGGAATGAAATGAACAGTGGAGAGACCACCCGTTTTGGGTATTATTTGCCCGTTCTCAAACATCTTCGCCGGTGCACGTAGAGGGCACGGCATCCCAGGAGAACACAGCTCACGAACGTTATTTAGGTTTGTGTATGTGTGTGTGTGTGTGTGCGAACTGAAAAAGTTGTTCCAAAAGGCTACAAAAATAATTGGAACCGAGGACGGGCCTTCGTTGCGACCAGCGTACCATCCGGGACACAGTTGACCCACCATGATCTTCATACCGGTGCTCATTCGAGGCGAAAAAAAAAGGAACGTTCCGTACCGTTTCCTAATTACCGAAAGCTCAATTAAGAGTGCGGCGTTCCGGATTGGGGAGAGCATGCCCGAAAAAAAAACTCATAATAACAAACTTACGCAGCCACGGTTGGCCAAGGTGCTGCGCTGATGCGGGTCGAACGGATCTTCTTCTCTAAAAGGTTGAAAAAGAAGAAAATTTCTTATAACGCTCGCAGGTCCCAGATCGCTTGTCCGCTAGGTGCGAATGTTTCCGAGTGTTCCCTTCCTGTGATGAACCTTACGCAGCGGGCAACGGAAACTGACCGGTGTGTGTGTGTGTTTAGTTCTGGAAACGAATTTATTTGGCTTGAGGACTCAGCGTGAAGGACAGCTCGGATACGCAAATGGGAAATGTTTTCTCGTTTACCGGATGACTTGTAACGGCCATGTTGCGCGAGACAAGATGTACAATTCAGTTGTTAATTCAGTCACAAAGTTAAGTGAAGCAACGAACGGAACAAGCTGAGCGAGATGAGTTTTCCTTAGACATATTTTTACGGAATAAGAAAATGCAAAGCTTCTGTTCAATCTTTCTTTTCCGTTTTTCTTACCCATACGAACATTTTTCGTCTACAAACCACAAATTCTAAAGAGTCACACACTACGATGTGCGTATGGGTATGTCCAAATAGTTGTTTTTTTTTTTGGCTCACATCGCATAACACGTGCGAAAGAAAAACTCTGCATTAAATCAATATTTTAGGCAGCTTCATTTTTTCTTGACCAACCTGTAGTACGGGTAGTAAATGCTCAAGAAACCACACATGTGCTATGCTGTGACCGGTACTCCAGCATCACACACAAGCACAGGAGAGCCAATAGTCTGTCTGCGTGTCACTAGTGACGATTTGTCCCACCATCCATTCCAACCGCCTTCCACCGTTGTATCGATGATGCGGCACATTGCCAAGCAAATGTTTGAATGTGTGCCTTTCCGTTGTAGGATTGCCACAAGTGTGAGAGTGTTTGGTGCAGAAAATTTATAACTCCTCGAAGGATAATCAAC
Organism: Anopheles maculipalpis; assembly: GCF_943734695.1. Lineage (NCBI taxonomy): Eukaryota > Metazoa > Arthropoda > Insecta > Diptera > Culicidae > Anopheles > Anopheles maculipalpis. The sequence goes on along the minus strand of NC_064871.1, from coordinate 28,207,791 downwards.
CCTCCCCCCAAAAAAAAAAAGAAGCATCCGTCGAACGATTGAGTGAGGTGGTATGTGGAAAAAGAAAGCAAATGAAAATGAAAACTTTCGTCACTGTTGGAGACTTATGGACACAGTTCAGCCACTGTAGTAAAACAGAAAGAGAAAACCGCAATATAACTTCCACAGAATCCCCCAAGTGTGGCTCCATATCTGATCAGCAGGTGTGGCCCAAGCGTCTGTGTGTGACTTTCAAACTCTGCTGGCTTTGCAATAAAAATCGAATCCAAGATCAATATAAAATGTTAAATAATAAATTAAATATGAATAATATTAATAAAATAATTAATAGCGTAGAACCATATTCTCCGTATCGATCCTACTACGAGGTTATCAATACATCTAGTAAGCCGTTATATAGCCGCATGACCTAGCAAAGTACGTTATGTCAAGCAAAGGCGAAATCTTCATGGACTAGTACATGATCTGTCGGTTCAATACACCGAAGACTGCGGCTCAATCTCACCTTAATCACACAGCCTACCATAGCAACGAATAGCTCAGCTCCAATCGCTTATATTCCCTAACACCTCACTATAAATCTATTCGAAATGAAAAAGTGCTTCTGTCTGGGCTTATCATAAATCACACAATAATCTCTCTTCCTACGGCAAACAGTATTTTGACCACACTTCATCATTTCACAAAATTTCGCTGATTAAACCCACTCTTGTAATCCATTTTGTTCGTCTTACAAATCATACAAGAATGCTTCCAGTCCTTCCAGAGCTGATAGCAAATAAAAAGCTAGTCATGCATCTTATTAATACAATCGCGGCATCGTAACGCATCCCTTGGGACACAGATAATGATTTGTTGTTCTCTCCCTGGCTGCTTACGAGACTAGACGATAGATCCCAATTTACTTCCACACTGCAAACTGTATTTGCTTACAATTCATGGTCCTTTAGAGAGTCCTATGGTTGAGATTTAGGTTAGTCCGATTAGCAGAGTTTATTTGTTATAACCGAACGATAACTCATACAATGCTAAATAATTAATAACCACCGTTGTGTGAACCGAACCAAATCCTGTACAATGCAATTTCGGCGACTCAATTGCGACAGAATCCACAGGTGACCATGTCTTCTCGCGAAATTTCAAAAACCGCATTGGTACACGCAGTCACAGCCATGTGTATACTCTACCGTACACTTAGCTCTAACTGAAAAGCACTCATTATAGCGAGCTGCTGGCGAGCACTCATTATAGAGAAGCACGTGTACGGTAGGCTTTGCGTGAAACACCCGCCACAGGAAACGGAACTACTGGCTCGTTGCCAACGGCATCGAAAACTCCACAATGGGACCTCCACGTGGGGCTTTGCTGCTAACGAGCAGAATTTGGGGGGCAAAACGATGGATGTAGAATAAATTCAATCCTATCCCTCGCGCTCGATAGCATATGCTTTGGTGGTGGTTGGCACGATTTAAAAACTCTACGGTTTCGCGGTTGCATCTGCAGTTGACGTCATCTACCTGGTGCGTTCTTGGAAAGCGTTTTTCTACCTTTCGGGGTTAGTTTCACCGCCCGCAGTTCGCAATCCGGAGTGCAATTTCAACTTGAACTCGACTGTGCTCCGGTCAACTATTAGCACTAGCGGCCGGTTGTCCTTCGGATAACCGGCGGCCAAACGTTCGATACCGGCCGGAAGGGTATTGGAATGCGGTTGGGAGTCACACGCAAGCCGAGTGCGACGTGTGTCCAGCTGTGTCCTAGTTATGCAGCAAACCAAAACCCCGGAGCACGAGAAAGCTTGGTAGCTTCCGCTGCGTACCTGCTGCTAATGCAGGATGTATTTATTCTTCCTATCATCGGCATTCATTTGCATAAATGACAAACAGTACCGCATCCCCTCGAACCGAGCTGCCAGCAACAAAATGATCCACCACTTCCCTCCCACTGCCAGTCGCCAGTCGACTGGTTGACGTTGCAATTAGATTGTGCATGCGACGACGAATGCAGCAGAGCACTGCGGGTGGAGCAAACAACAATCGGCAGATCACAAAAGGCCGGCCGGAGCGGTGGAAAGGCTGACTGGTTCCCGGAAAGAAATTAGGAAAGTTCGGATTGTCCCAGAGCACTGCCGTGTGCCAACTGTGTCCGCACGATGTTCGGCGATGCGACGACCGTACACACCGGGTGACCGGATATGTTTGCCGATGTTCTCACCAATGTTCGTGGCTGTTCGTGTAGGATGACAGCTCGGTGGACAGGGACACGGTGAAAATGGTTGGTCGTACACGGCACACGCGATAATCCGTGACCTAGTTCCCTGCCAAACCGTTCCGCGTCGTACGAGTATCAATGATGGAGACGGTGAACATCGACAAGTCGGATTTGAACGACTAATGATCAGATCCGGATTAGATTGATTTTCCTCCCTTTTTTTTTTGTCAGGGCAGGAGACATTTATCTTGTGAGTCCTTGCCGTCTGCTTATTATGAGAGCAAACTGACCGAGTTGATTGAGAAGAGCTATGTTGGATAATTAATAGTAGCAAACGAACACAGATAGTGACATCTCGGTTAGCAAGAATAGAAATATCACTAGTGAATATTGAGATCAGTTAAGTTTACATTAAAACAATCGTAGGATTATATTGACCTCTAATCTGACTTTTTTTAACGCCACCAAAACTGCACATTGTTTTTTTTATAAAGGTATTGAGAGCTCATTTTAATCCATTTCTTTATTATAGCAACTTATACAAGTGTTGAACTGCATTCTTTTTTCCTTTAAATGTCCGTTAAATTGTTGTTAATAATAATGGGGCATGTTTATAGCAAGCATAAGCAAGCTTAATAGATCGTTTGTTGTTGAACCTAGTTTATCAATTTGATTTTATTTTTCATAATACTACGTCCGAAAAATAAAGTGACTGCGTTTTTTTCTGAACAGGTTTTTTTTATTCGGCCAAATGAAGGTCATAACCTTCGAAGTAATTCCCTTCCGATGCAATGCACCACTTCCACCTCTTCTCCCACTCCTCGAAGCAGGTGGAAAACTGCGGATGCTGGGATGTCCTTTTGTTCCGCCATCACAGCGGCTTCTGTCTCCTCGATAGTGTCAAAACGGTGTCCCTGAAGCGGCCGTTTTAGCTTGTTCAACAGCCAGGAAGTCGGCTGGTGCCAAATCTGGCGAATACGACGGTTGCAGAACAATATAGGTGCCAGTTATTGCGAAAAACTCCCTCAAAATGATGGCCGTATAGGGAGGGCGCATTATCGTAGTGCAAAAACCATCTGTTGTTGTTTTCAAAAATCTGGCCGCTTTCGCCGGATGGAGGTTCCAAACGATCTCGTATCGTCAACCGACTATTGTTGACCACCAAATCCTTCATTTGGACGACGTGGGCGTCATCGGTCGAGGTTGATGGTCTCCCCGGACGGTCCTCGTCTTCGACCTTCTCACGGCCATTCTTCAAATCACTGTACCATTTGTACACATTTTTCTTCGACATAAATTCTTCCCCGAAGGTCTTTTTGTAACATCCGCAACGTTTTCGCAACGTTTATTTCATTGCGCAAACAAAAGTTGATACATGCGCGTTGCTCCACAAACTTGGACATGGTCAATATGGGCAAAAACACTTGGCTCCAGTTCCGAAAACAAATTGTCACTTCTAGGCCGGGTTGAAACGTGGCAGAACTGTCAAAAACATATATATTGACAAATGAAAAATAAAAACAAGGGGCTTCTTTTGGCGCGCTAAATTTGACATCCAATGTCACCTTACTTTTCGGACACAGTAGTACATCCTGATAAATCACCTCCAATACTCAAAAAATTGAAAGAATCTCACTTTCAGCTGATGAGGAGAGGTAATTAAATGAGAAAATAATTATCAAATTTTTTCCATACCTAGTTTTTTTTACATTAGCAACCAGGCCGTCCTACATGAATAGAAAAAAGTATTTTTCAAGTCCTTCAATCTCCGCTAGAGAGTAAAAATTCCAATACTTTTACACATGACTCTCCCCTTCAACCTTCATCAATCATATGCCAAGAGTTGTACCTTCTCGTCGAGCTTGCGCTTAAAAAAACATAAAAAATCAGTACCACAAACCACGCACCGTCAAACCGGTTCGGAAATCTAATTTCACTTTGATCCCTTTGATGAGACAGATTCGCTATACCGAAGCCGTGTCGAAATCAGACGAATCTTCCATACTACTACTACTACCAGAACGATTGGCAGAAATTTGGACTGCCTTGGATCGCCTCGACGGCGGTTTTTTTTTTTTTTTTTGTTGTCTTTGTAATGCAAAAACCATCAAAACACACCCGCGTCACACAGTTTGCGTTTCCGGGAATTGGGAAAACCAATGTGCCACCGTGGTGTTACTGCGGCGCGCGAACAATTTCACAATCGTCAACGCAGTGAGAGCGAACGACCCGGCGAGACAACACATGCCTCTCTAGTGGCCCCCGCCACGTCCCTTTCGGCACCATTTTCGCTGTTCCGAAGCATGCCGGATGAACATGCCGGAAACATAATCATGATCGGGGAATGGTGGGTACGCCGCTTTACGCCGTGCACGTGGGCGGGCGTCGATGTAAGCCTTTTTTTTGCCCACTGTTTGCGTGTGTTCGGCGGAAACAACTGGCGCCAACCGTAGACCGTGGAAGATAAAATACATATGAAATCAACGCACGGAAAGAAACAAACCATTTTCGCCAGAATTCGGAAGGAGTTGGGCTCTAACCATGGGCGATGTTTGGAAGAGAGTCAAAATGGGGAATGATGAGGAATGAATATCAAACTCGAACTTTTGTTTAAAAAAAAAAACCGAACGATGGTAGATGAAGGTGTGAGTGTGTGAGGGAAGGGTCTGGAAAGGTTGGATTGGGAAGAGATGGTACAGTTTTAATTCTGCCATACGCATGAAAATGGCACAACTTTTATTGCCACCCGTTTGATTGTCGCTTTTTTATTATTTTGCCATTTTATTATTGCCACCACTGGTGCCACACATGCACACATACGCACTAAAACAGCGCAAGGACACATCTTGAAATGGTGTGTTCCGTGTTTCGTTTCCTTCTGCATCAGAAAGATTCAAGCACAACGTTCAAGGGGGGAAAGAAAATGGCCACGCAGCAATCGTTCCGTTCCGACGATACCGTAACACTGGTACGTGTGTGACATAAGACTGTTCGACCCAAAAAAAAAAAAAGAAGGACCTCTGCCAGTGGTCCCATGAACCTCTTTCACATGCGTATTTGCAAGTAAATTGCACAAATATCCTTGCAAGTACCATATGTGCATGAACATATTCTTGCGAGTTTTTGTTTCATTTGCCATTTTGCATATTCGGTTAGGTAACCGGTTCGTTGATGGTCTAGCTGAAGGTGTGTTGAGAATTTGTGCAAATTTTGTTCTACATTTCATGTTCAGCCAAACCGCTACGCTTCAAAGGTTAGCCTTGGGCAGGTTGTCCTTGTTTCGAACAGAAGTGTAATGTTGCTACAGTTTACGTGCTTTACCATAGTTGTGTTTTATGCGTCAGTATTAGTTAGTTTAATCTGTTATTTATCAGCTTAGAATAAAGAAGTATTGGTAAAAATATTTCAGTTCGTGAAACAATTTCATGCGGATGTCGGCGACGATTGTTTAACATTCAGCTCACGGTGAATTCAATGAAGTAAGCGATAATCGAGTCGGTAAAATGGCATGCCCATAATGTCTATTTATTAAAATCCAGAATCCATTGCAATAAATTAAAAAATGCTTTGATAAAAATCAAAATATAGGGTCCTGCTTGACCTCCCCCTGTTATAACTTTTACCTGTGTATAACTTTTATGTTAATGAGATAGACTCTTGTCTAGCGCCAAACTGCAGTCTTAGACAATTGGCAGACGACGGCGTCATATCTTTTGCAAGCAGAGACGCCGATGAAATACAACTGGCTTTACAAACCATTCTGAACAATCTTGCCAAGTAGTCTGAAAACCTTGCCATCAAGTTCTCTGCTACGAAAACTGATATGGTAGTCTTTTCTCCTTTTAGCAACACGGAAAAAAATAGGGAGAAAACACTATGTATATGACCCGAAAATTGATATCTTTCTATGGTGAAAAGCTATCAACCTACCGACAATTTTCGATTCTAGACTAAACTGGAGTACACACTGAACCCATCTGGTGCAAAAATGCAGTAAAAGAATCAACTTTCTAAGGACAGTCACAGGATTCTGGTGGGGCGCACATCCATCAGACGTTCTGAGACTGTATAAGACAACGGTACTATCCGTATTGGAACATGGAAGCATATGCTTCCATTGGGCATCCAATACGTTGATACTCAAGCTTGAAAGGCTACAGTACCGATGTCTTAGACTCGCACTAGGGAACATGAAATCCACACACAACATGTCCCTAGAAGTGATGACCGGAGTGATGCCGCTCAAACTACGTTTTGAAATGCTGTCGCTTTGCCTTCTAGTCCGTTGTTCAGTATCAAATCACATGATAATAGAAAATTTTGAAGCGCTTCTAGAGACAGGTTCTAAGAGCAAAATCTTAAAGATATACGAAGATTTTGTTGCCCTACAAGTGCATGCTAGCGCTCCACAGGCATTAAATCGTGCTGCCCTTCCTGACAACTACAGTTCCATTTTAACAACAGATTCCTCGATGCGCGAGGAAATTAAAATCATACCGAATGATCTTCGCCCGAGGGTAGTACCGGGCATTTTCATGAACAAGTATGGTCATTTAGCAGACTTGTACGCACAGCGTTACCCTCGGACCAGTACTTTATCTTCACTGATAGCCTTAGTGCTATTGAAGCACTGAGATCTCCGAAGGCTGTTAAGAGTCAGGATTTCCTCGCAATAAAAATCATTGAACTGCTTGGATCAATGTTCGATAAGGCGTATAGGATCTCGCTAATTTGGGTCCCTTCTCATTGTGGAATTCTCGGCAATGAGAAGGCAGACTCACTGGCCAAAACAGGCATCCAAGAAGACGCTTTTTACAACCGACTTATCTCGGCCCAAAAGTTCCGTTTCCCACAGCAACTTTTCCTGTCTCCCTTGCAGAGCATGTGGGAGGCGGATGAACTTGGGCGTTTTCTTTTCTCGATCTCTCCGCAAGTGTCCCTGCGGCCTTGGTTCGATGGGCTCTCTGTAGACCGGGCATTCATAGGGATGATGTCTCGACTGATGTCGAATCATTTTGCGTTGAATGCTCATCTACAGCGTATAACTCGGGCTCAGACAAAAGTGTGTGGCTACGGTGACGGATTTCACGATGTGGATCACCTTCTGTGGTCTTGCGTGGAATTTGAAACCGCAAGACCCACCTTGTTGAGCGCAGTCGAGAATATCGGCAGACGACCGGGTACTGAAATTAGAGAAGTGTTGGCTACCAGCGACCTCCCCTACATGAGGATCATTCACCGATTCGCCAGAGACAACGGTCTTGTCCTATGATTCCACATCCCAAGTATCCTTCCAATCCTTATTCGTATTCCCCAATTCCTTTTTTGTTAAATGTTGTGTTATCTATGTCTAAAGTGTATTTTTTGTAGTACCACGTGTGATCCGATGACTGGGCAACAGCACTCGAGGGCGATTCCAACACTGCCGTAAAAGGGAGGCAGGCGTTGTTGAAAGTGCAGTGTTCTCCACTCCAGTCCAGCTTTGACACATTGAGTTTGACAGCGTTGGCGTCGGGTTCGGGGTGTTTGGCGGGTTCAGTCTCGAGAGTAGTGAAGTCGCTTTCGCTGCTGCGGGATAGAGCTTACCGATCATCCTTAGATTGGACGCTGACTAGATTGAGCTTGGAATGTCATTGCTGGACTGCACTGGAGAACACTGCACGCAGTTCCGAATGGTAAAAAGTCGACAATAACCAAAACATCAGAAACCGAAAATAATCAACTAGCCTTCACAATAGTCACAACAATAGTACCGGACCAACCACAACTACACTCATCTGAACAATCAACATGCAACAGTCAAAATAGGACTGGACATCAACCATAAACTACCCACCCATCCACAACCGAGTATGCCCGGGATAAGGCAAAAAATAAGGAGGAAATGCCTTACCAATAAGATCGTAAAATTTATTCAACACAAGCGGTGTTGACAATACGGCACTGGACCGTCATAATCCATCGTAAATAAATTAAAAAAAGAAACACTAAAACATAAAATTGAATTCAAAAGCTTGCTAAAGTTTACTCAGTTTTATATCAAAACATCAACTCAACGCACAGAAACATAATGTAACTCGCAAAATACAGCACAAAAACTTAAGAACAGTTATGTAACATAGGTTAAAAGAAAAATTAAAAACACATTTTAGCTGCACCGTTGTCAAACAACATTTGCTATCGCACGAAATCATGTTTCTTCTGGTGCAGCGAAACAATTCGTTAATGTCGAACAAACTTCCTTTAAAATGGTGACAGTGTCGGTACACATTTTTTTTGTTTGTGCTTTGCAAAAATGGGAGGAAAAACACACCCCTTTCAATACCGCCAACCACACACAACCACAGGAAACCGGACTCGACAAATGTCAAAGCAGACAAAGCTTGACGGCGGCCGAGTGCGGACAAGTTTGTGCAGAAATGAAAAACCTCTGTCTTGTCCCACTTTGCTGCTACATCGTCGCCGTTGCGGGAACGTCGGAGCAAAACATAATCCTTCACCATAATTCTACGGCCACGAGCATTCTTTTTTAGACACCCCCTCCCCCCCCCCCCCCCTCCCCTTTCAGTACCACTCACCATGCTTCTCCATTGTTGTGCATGTGTGTACATCGTGGTTCTTACGGCTGTGTGTGTATCTATGGGGTTTTCTTGGCGTCCGGGATCGTCCTTAGCATAGTCGTAGCCCGCCATGAACCTCAACCATGGGACATGGGGGAGTGGGAGGGGGCTACATTATGCATAAACCGTACCATAAATGAAGAATGATATTTGTTTTCTCTTGTCTGTTTTATTTTCTTGTTTGGTTGGTCGGTCGGTTGGCAAACGCTTCCAAGAATGGAGCGATCGCAAAAGTTGACTTTGTTTTTCATCATGTCGTCATAGGCTGGATGATTGCTTGGGAGCGGGTGGGATATGTCACCCTTCCACCCTGGCCCTCTTTATACCCGGTCGGGATGGTTGGCGCCTTGTCCTTTATTCGGCGTGCCATAAACTTCTTGGTCAATTTGTTTCAAGTTCTCCAGAAACGTTATTCTCGGGTTCGTTATTTCTTTAGAGCACGCAAATTGTGTCAAACGTGTAGAACGCAAGGCACGCGGGACATTGAAACACAAACACGTTTTGTTTTTATCCGTTGGATTGCGATTAGGGAATAGTTCTTATTAGGCTCTCACTAACCCAATGACCTAACCGAGTTCTGGGCAGAAGAAGAAAAACCACGTTTTTTTTTTAAATAATGCCCCATCGATAAACAAACACGTGCACATCACAGCTCAATGAAGCTAACCGATCGCATTCCACAAAACGTTAATTTCATCTTTATTTAAATACGCTAATGTTAGACCACAAGTATCAATGCTCTATGGTGCTATAAATTAAATATAAACAAATATTATTTTTCATTGATTAAAACCATTATTTCCATACGGCGGTGGAAGGCTAAAAAAACCATGAAGCGAGGACTCAATGCCGATTATACATTGGTCACGCGCAGATATTATCAGCCGGCGTAAAACAAAAAAAAAGCTGTCTGTGCGGATGTGGACTTAAAATAATTAATGAATTCTCCAGTAGATTAAAATAAAAAGTGTAAGGATAGAGTGAGCAAATAAAATGTCAAAAGCATTGGCATAACAAAAAAAAGCCCGGCTCAATGATGATATCCATACCTGATGGTATAAGCCCCGATGCACAAAGAGGCATAAATGTAAATGTTTGATTTAAGCTTTCGCATCCACCAAACGAAATAGTGGAAATGAAGAGGATGTACAGGAAAAGGAAGCGAAAAACAATGCACACACACACACACTCGTTAGAATATTAATTAAATCGATAGTACTCTTCCTGATGGTGCAGAATATTGTGCACCGCCGATGAAGGTTATATACGATAAGGGGAAGTACACTAACTGCAGATACTGCAAAATTGAATCAATATTTTTCATGCACTCCACTGTTTGAGAAGTGCAAATCCAAATCATTTGAAGTGCCGTTTGTGCAAGTCGAGAGACGATATGACTAGAGTGAAATAAGAATTTTAAACAAATAGATAACACACCATGGATATTGTCTTCCAATACGGTGAGCAGTTCTATTGGATTTCTTTTTAAATCGTTACCAAAAAATATTGACCGCTTTTTACATATTTTTGTAAAGATCTATTTTAAATGTTTGCAACCTGCCCCTAAAACGTTTCAATATTTTATGAACTGTAAATAATTGCTTGCTATTGATTCTGATTGTGTCTCTGGCCATGCTATCGTTTCCTGGAAAAAGAGCACCTTACCCGTGTGTGCTGGACCATTTTCCATAATGATCACACACATTAAAAGCATACTGCCACTCGAAAACGATAGTGTAGAGCATAGTGACGCAACAAAAAAATCCTTTATCAAGATGTAAAAATAGAATGTAAGCACCGTTTTCAAACTGCTAACCTGCGGTGCCTTCTCTACGAGCAGCAGGTGCTACAGGGAATTAAGCACCCCTTGTTTCCAATTCATCTCACCGCCATCGAAAACGATGATTGACCAAATACATAAAAAGAACCAGCTTCCCGACAAAACACTATACGTCGTATTAATCGTCAGTGGGCACATCGTCCTCATCAACCAAAGCTTGCCTTATCCTTGGTGCCGTTTTAAACACCGGACCGGCCCAGTATTTACAGGCCGGGCCGCTCACTGTGACTCAAAAGTGGAAGCACCGTGGCAACCACCTCCCCCAACTGGCAAAGAAGTCATCTAAGTTCGTTATGTGAAAATCTATCAAATTTAATTGATGCAATTAACAAAACGGTAAGCTCCGGTAAGGTTGACAGCGGCCCATTCGGGTAACACATGCATATTGGTTGACTGAACCTGAGCAAAATCTGCAGTCAGCACATACGCACACACACACACACGTACAATGCTATCCCAGTGCGTGTGTGTCACTCTTCGCTTTCATTGGAAGAACTTGTCCTTTTGAACCGGAACTGGTGCTGTGTTACGGTAGGGAAGTCAAAGCTCGTCAACGATTCCTGTGCGAGGTCGGACAAGTGCGAAAAGCAAACTAATTCACCCGGCACACGGACAGACTGTCCGTATTTGTCGGCTTTATCGGACGTGTCCTAGGTTTCGATCGAACGGCAAAGCGTGTGCGAACGAACGACGAACAAGGACCAACGGGGGTTAAGACAGGGACAGGGAAAGGAGCAATGAAATTAAATTTCATTTTGTTAATTGATGATTTCATATACGAATAATGAACCGACAGGCAAAGCGTGTGTGCCATGCGTCGAGACAGAGGACGATATGGGCGAACCCGCTCCAGTACGGCACCTACGGTGTGATGTGAAAGTTTTATGAACCGTGAGAACACCATGTGTGTGTGTGTGTGCGAGCCCTTTTACCTTCATTCGATTGACACTCAACCCATCGTTGGGCGGGTGAGTAGGAGTGTGCTCGGTATGACGTACGTTGGCAGTGTTTGTACTGCCATTGTCTCACGGCTAACAAAACCACACAAAAGGAGGTCCAAGCTAAGGAGCGCAGCAAACATGGGATGTAATGAATGGAGGGCTTCAGACTGGGCTATCCCCAGCCCGGTGTCTAGTAGTACCGGGAACGTCGTATCCGTTAATGGTACAACGGTTGGTGTTTAGTAAAATAACCACAATACAGGAAACTATCCCCAAGTGACCCTCTCTCCAAGTGACGAAGTGTGATCGGCCGTTGAAGGAAGATACATTAACATTATTTTGGTGGTTGTGAACGACCCTTTGCTGAGGTGACAAACGCCACGAAAGGCTTAAATCAATAACCTAACTAACCGCAACGATTTCACAGCATCGAGAAGGTTATCATACCGTCTTTATGAGGTTTTTTTTAACCGTCTGTGCGTGTTGCTGTGCTTGGAGTGAAACAAAAATTGGTATAAACTGTAAAACAGATTATTTATTCTTTAAAATATAAACTTTCGATGGAAACAACTTACAATGAGTAAAAAATTTAGCAAAGCTATGAAACAGTTACACAAAAAATGCAACGAGAAAAAATTATCCATTCGATGGGGGTTTTTTTAACTCATGCCTCGCAAGACATTACTGTTTAATTTCGTATCCCAAGAGCTCGATTCAACTCACACAATCATCAAAACACAACGCAGATTTAGCGTTGCGTAAGTAGATCCATCCGCTCGATGAATCTCACGATCGTAAACGAAATTTGATGAGCTCCCCACCAGGACAGGGGTTTCCAAAGAAAATTATGTTTTACTGCTATTTTTCAAAATCTGATTGCTATTAAAAATCGTGCTTGAAATAGAAACACATCTGTGACATTTGTTAATCATGTTACCCATTGAAGAATTATTATTCGTACTTTTACTTTTGTTGACTGGATTATACCTGTACCAGGATTTGCAATTTGATCCTGTGATAGAATTATCATTGATTGTTTCAATTACTTCCATAAGCCCTGGGTCATATAGCGTTGCTGGCGAAAGCTATGGATTTTGACGGTTCGAAAAGTTGTTGGTCAAATTTAATAAAATTTGTATTTTTCCAAGTTTTTGGCTTAAAAAGACTTTTGTTAAATTAATCGCAAAAGCTATCCCGTTGTTAGCTCTTATCCATATTGATGTAATAAGACCAAAAATACTGAAATATGCAGAGCAACATCGTTAAGGGTGCGGGAAAAGGGGAAATTTCAAAATCGAAATTTAAGGTTTTCTAATGTTTTTGAAATTTTCTAATTTGTTTCTAATGTTTTTGAAATTTTCTCGCTTTGATTTCGTTCTTTGATATGAGAAAAAAATAAGAAAATAAATGAAATCTTAATTTTGAGATCTTTGAGAGTTTCACACCGGTTAAAACAGTTTTAAATTTCTCGTGGCCAACGGCCTTCAGTCAGAGCCCAAAATTGCTATCATTGTTTAGTTTAACACTCGCTTTTTTCTCTTAAATCACTGATCTTGAAACCAATCTTTAATATGATACCTGGTGTGTAGATAATTTAGTGCATAAAATTATCGATAAAACAAATTTTACGCCTTAATTTTAAATTTAACAAGCATTGCATAAAACAATAGTCTGTAACCAATATCAACCCAAATTGAAACCCCTGTAACCACTGTCAGATGGTTCGCTAGTCACAAACAGCGATTGTCAAAGCAGCTCCATCTTTTTCCCGTCATACTGCTGTCGCTGTCGCAAAACGCTCCAGTTCATTTCTCGCGTCAGACCAGTGATCGTAGGTGATGACAAGTGATCGGTAGTTCCAAAGTACTTCGTAATTAGACGTAAATTAGTTCCCAACGCATATTAAAAGGGTGCGTTCAATAAAAACTGGCCCCAATTAACGTTTTCCAGCATCCGGTTGTTCAAGTTTATTGTCAAAAGGTACGTTAGTTTGTGTGTGTATAATGTGATGGATAAAAATACATTTAAGCAGCATCACGGACCAACGCGTTATCTCGCCCCTTTGTGAAGTTTGTCCCCCAAATACGATATGTTAATAAATTGTTGCTGTTGGTGAGAAAAAATTTTACGCTAGAACAGCAGAAGATCGTAAATCATAATCTAATAATCGTAGCAAATCAACATAATGCCGGCTGTGTTTTCATGCTTAGCGAAAAGACCGCCGGAACCTAAACAGGGGGGGGCTTTTATTGAAATTGTTGATAGCTAGTTGAATGGCTCAATGAGCTATAAAATAATGGCATTTGAAGAAAAAACAAATATTTGCTTGATGGAAAATTTAAGTCAAATATTCCAGATTAGTGAATAAATAATTTAGAAAAAGCTTTGAACAACTCACTGTGCAAATTTTGAAACACAAACCTCCACCGGATTGTACGATTAAATTGCTATTGACAATTGCTTATAGCACCTTCGCACGATAATTTTAAACAAATAAAAATACTAGCATTCACCATGAAGCTGCATCATTCGGCCTGCAAAAAAAAAGTTTTTGACGCCTTTCCATCTCACAAGGTCAATATTATTCTACTAAACATTTGATGTACTCGGTAAGGGAAAAAAAAGTCACATTGTACGGAGTTGAATGCAAAAAAAGGTATACAAACTGTCGGCGAACTTGATCGCGACCGACTTGTGTTTGAGTTGGAGCTGGATGAAGGCAGCATGAAACGATATATTGGCGCCCAGCAAATTAAGCCATTCGCGAGCATAAAAAGTACGACCTCATTGACACCACAACCGGTTTTCCGGTTGTGAGTAAATAACAACAAGGAAATGTTTGCAAATTCTTTGCGGGTAATTAGGGGAAATTAAAATGAACATGAACATGGGATTTTTTTGTATGTAAGTTCTTGGTTTTTTTTGGTTAATCCGGCACAGTATCTAATACTGTTTTGCACTTGCAAGGTAGTTCAATTTTGTACAACATTTGATTCGCGGAAAGTAGCTCACTCCTGTAAAGATTATTCAACATTAATTGATGCTTTCAAATAATAAAAATTATCAATGCATATAACTTTAATTTTGTGATTGATAATGACCATAATAATTGATTTTGTGAACTGCCTCTTAGACCGAGGCGATAGAGGGCGCCGGCACGGTTGCAAGGCTCGACAATCCAACTTTGTGTTAACTATAAGTCTGGTAGACCTTTAGTTGGGATGATGACCGGCATGACCTAGCCGAGGTTGTCAAGCCAAGAATATTTATCAAGCCAGTTTATAGTTTTAAGGCCATGTTTGGTAAATCTCTTTCAATCAATAAATGATAAAATGAGTAAAAGGAAAAAAAATCACCACAATTTGATAACAAACTCGATTCTGAATCCTACTTTGCTTCAATCGTCCGTACATTGACTATTGGTGGGCTGTTTGCAAGAATCCTGGATCGATATTTCTTCGCAAATAATATAGACCAGCCGAAATCGTTACACATGTCTCATAGTTTTTCTTTTTTTGTAAGTTGTCTGGCGGTGGCTGACACCACCAGTTTCAAGAAATGGCTGTAACGGACGGTCTGAACATGATTCATTTATTTAAAACCGATCAGAATGACGACTTTTTCTTCTCCTAAATGGAAGTAAATAGTATCGTTTTATGTGCACTTGGTGTTGCTATTAATGCTCAAAATTCAAGAATCTTCTTCCACATTATTTTGGACTTCGAATAGCAAGAGCGGGCTTGCGGAAGTACATGTTTTATTGTTTATTGTTTGTACTATTTAAATTTAACATAAAATCTCTATGCTTTTACCTTTATTATTGCAACAAAACCAAAAAAGGGTTCCTGAAAACCGGCACAGATCTTGCTAGTAGTAGCAAACACTCGTTTACTTAAACAATGCCTAGAATGGTTGCAGGCCTTACTGCTCTCAGCATATATCCAACACACATCCCTGCTGCATTCGAATTCGAAATTGAATTCGATTATTAATTAAGGATCAATGCCAACGTGGAACAAAAATGTGGATACTAGTGCTGAAAAGTGTTACGATTTAACTGACAACCATCGACAGATGTAGTTATACGTCATGCTATGTACAATAGCATCGAGACTGATGGATAAAATTGTTCATGTACTGAAATACAAACAAAACAGAACAAAGAAAGACCGCCCTTTTCCTCCAAAACAGCTGGAACGACCGTCCTAGCACGTTACTAAACAAACACTAGTCACTTCCGCTATTCCACGACCAACACAGACTACATCCACCAAAACTAAACCATCATTGCACGATACTGGCTGTACAGTACTCGGTAAACTACGTGTGTGATACGCGCCTCCAACCAACTACGACATCCAAGGGCCGACCAGGACTAATCGGTGGGCCACCATCATTATGCATTAATAAGTAGCTGCCCACTTTGGTGGAATAATCTCCGTTAGGGGCGCTTCGTTAAACTAATTAAATGGCATTTGAGTGGCAGTGGCAGTGATCGGTTTGATCGTGCTCCCACAAACGATGCAGCCAGGAGGCAGGATAACGCCACCGTACAATGTTTAGGGGTACATGGGCATGTTCAATGGGCTTTTTGTATTTATCTCACTCTCTCTCTCTGTGTTTTTTTGCTTCTTTCGACTCGGTTATGCACAACTCTGTGTCGATATAATCGGATTCGACCAGGCTCGTTATCTTGTTATCCGGTACGTACGTATGTACGAGCGATTGAAAGCGATCAAGTGGTACGGGCATAATTTGCAGCGATTTCACACAAAACACGTTCATCAATGTCCTGCTGTTTATTTTTTTTTGTTCCGTGTAGCACACAAAATGTAATTGATCACAATCGAATTAAAGTAAACGGTTTTGCACTATGACGCACTTCAAAGAGCAGAACACACACTATTACTTGCATAAATGCGGGTAGCACAGTGCGTGGGCCATATTATTCAAATCTAATAGAATAATGAGGACAAACAGTGATTATTATCTATTGTTAGCCTGTTTCGTCCTAGCCATCATACATTTGACACCCATCATTATTGGCAAATCAAATTTCAAATTTCTCCGACAGCGCGTTGGGGCACTGTTTGGCCGATTTTTTTTTTTTTCTTCTATTTACAATCGGATTATACGTGCCGCTAATTTTGAAACAAAAATCCCCATTGTCTCGTTACCGATGTGGGCAAGGACGGGGGTATTGATTTCGAATTGAGCTTTACATTTTGGTGCTGTACTTTTCGCAAACGAAAGCGTTCCCTTGAGAAAACGAAAGGCGGACGGCCTGTCAGTAAATAGGGCGCTTACTGCTCAAAAAAGGTTATCGATAGGAACATCAAAAACGGAAAGTAAAAGAAGGATTCAGCAGTGGGGAAACAGGGGAAATAGTACAATACAAAACAATTCCAAGAGGTCAATGAGTACTTGAGCTGTTGGGCTCGGTGTGAAAGAAGCCCAGTCAACAAAACGGTGGCACTGTTCCAACCGGTGGTGCTGTGTATGATGGCTATTTTCTGCAAATTCGGCATTTCTACCCCCCTCCCTACTTGCAGTGTAATACAGCCGGCAAAACCCATCGCTCATTGCCAACTGTCATCAGCGTGCCGGTGACGTTGTACGAACCGCAGAATAGAGCCACACACACACACACAGCGCACACGGCGACAACGTAAATGGCAATACTATTTTTATCTATTAGAAACATGAATTATTGATGAAACATGCTGATAATCTTCCTTTCTTTTCCTGCCCCGCCCGTAGTCCTTTTTCTCCGCAAACCCGCACACTCAATGAGCGGCCGATGAAACCATCTGCAAACGGTCACCTTGATAGAGCTGCGATAGCAGTGACAGCGAAGCATGAAATATTTATCAGTTCTTATAATTGAGTGTCGGTGTGATTCCATTCCGAGAACGGAAAGCACGGTGGCAAGAAGAATCCCACCGATAAGGTGTAGAGACGGTTCACTCCTCCACGTCTTTGGGCGGGAAACCTTCTCGTCTTGCGTTACTCTAGGCCCGCAATGAAAAGTCAGACCACCGCCGGAAGGATTCCTTTTGACGTCACGATCTGCCCCCTACGTTGAACTGCCGATGTTGGTAGGTTGGCCAACGCGTGTGGTGTGGCCGCCCTATCTACTTTGCATTGGATGAAACAGCGACACACAGTATGGGAAGCTGTGTCACATCCTTCTTGCGAAAAAGGTGACACGAATCCTTCCCATTTCAATTAGAAGTGTGACATTTGTTTCGATGTTTCATGCACGTGCGCGACTGTGCGCGGGTCTCTGCCGAAGCCGAACCACCATGATGGTACACGTGACAATCGTTGTTGAAGTTAGATTGATGTGAAGGTGAAAAATTATTTGGTTTTATCGAGAGTTGTTGCATACTGTACTTAAACCTTAATCAGTAATTTACTATTTTTTAATACAGATTGCTCGGATAACGTCACTTAAGTATATTCCACAAGATTCTTAAGGATAGAGGAAGACTCAATTCTTCAAAAGAAACATTCCTACGAAATGCTGATGATAGCTTACGATTTAGAAGAAACTATATTATTCTCTTTCAGATATTTTATCTCCCATGCCACAATCCTAACCGAATACCGTACACACTTCAGGATCATTTTCCATGGTTACCCAAAACCTGTACCTAGCGGCCCACATTATAATGGAACACCGGTTCCATTCCAGTGTGCGTTACCACCACCAACATCCTCCCTCCCCCCCCCTCCCCTCCCCCCACACCTCGATTGGTTTGAGGACAGAAATGAAAGCATCATAAAATATGAACGAAATTGACGTGCCACAGTACGAAAAGTGGTGTTAATTAAATAAACTTTCATCTTCCTCTTTGCGTCGGGTAGGATTTTTGGGGCGACTGTCGCCGCTACGGCAACGAGGAAAGGATAACCCATAACAAGGCATTACCCGGTGCTTTGCTGTTGCGAAAGTAACTCGTGTTATGTTTGTGTGAGATGGAAAGGGTTAAATATAGTGATGAGAGATCCAATTTTCCATTAACAATCCTGGCCCTGTGTGTCGAAGCTGCTTGGCTTGCACACGGTTATGATATTGATCTGGCAAGACAAGACAAATCCAGGATAAGCCGTCACAAAATGAAGCTCCAGCTCCGGAATACTGTTATAAGAAAGCTTACACACACACACACACACAAACATACATAAAAGTTTTAGTAATAAGAATAAACAGGGAAAACTTTAATACGGAATTTAATTAAAAGAAAACAACACCGTACGTTCAAGTAGGGTGCACAATTAAGCTTTGAGATTGAGAGAGAGAGAGAGAGAGAGAGAAAGAGAGAGATAAAATGCTGGCTCGGGAAAAAAAGGGGAGAAAGAGGGGCGAGAAAGATATACAGAGAGAGCGAAAGCACAAATGACACTTCAACGCTTATCAAATAAAAGAACGAGAAAACACGGGGCGGGAATCATTCGACTCGTATAAACGGAAAATGGTCTGGCCGGCGAATTATTGTCCTGCCGGTTTCGATCGTAAAGTCACCGGAAGAGGAGAATTATGGGCGATAAATAAGAACCCCCCAGCGTTAGGCGCCCCTACATGGCGATGAGGAAGGAGCGCACGAAGCGTCTCTGCTCTGCTCCTTTTTCCGTTTTCCGCTGGTACTAATCATTATGCAGCAGCACGGAATTGTTGGACGAATGGACCGCGTTTCGAAAAGGTCACGGCGTGAGTGTTTCAAACGAAACGCGAGAGCAGAAAGTTGTGGCGGATGTAGAAAATCAATCAACGATTTCGAGTGTAGTACAGGAAGAAAACCTTATTTAGGAACAATGCTTAAGACACAGGCCTACTTGGACAGTGCCGTAAAAGCGAAAAACAAGATCCGTCTGCATCGTGTACTGAAACAATGGCATCGGCAGGTAGAAGGGTCAGTGTTAAAGTAGCGTTTCATTACGGTAAAATAGCACCTTAAACTCTTTTAACCAAGCTCAAAGCCTTGCTTCTATCCGACAGATCTTAAGAAAACGTTCCTTCCCTTTACCGGCACCGGCATTGCCAAAATAGGAGCGAAAAATTTCGATGAGGAGGATTAGTTCAGAATTAGCATTTTAAGTCTCGGGGCAAAAAGCGCACAGAGTAGTGGTTAAGAGACATGCTCCGCTCTGGATCAAAACCGCTATAAACTTCAAACTGTCAAATAATACGGTGGGGCTTTTCCGGTGCGGAAGGAGCTGGGGAACAGCAGAAAAGCGGCAAGCACTAAAAAGAGAATTAGACATTCCATGATCATTCTGCACCGAGCTCGGCTCGTTGAAACGCCGGGCTTGAGCATTGGTCGGTTGTAGCATTTGAGGGGGGTTACTTTGTTCCTTAATCCTCGGCCTACCAGTTTGGTTGAAGGTTTAGAGACTCGAACCGAACCGAAATCAGAGCCTAATCCCGAGCCGTAATTACTATCATCACCAACGGTTACCGGACGCACGATTTGGCAGATGCCGGCGTACGCAACCGTACGCCGATTCCATTTCCGCCGGAACGCACGATTGACTATGAATATTAAAATTCCACCGTTTGGAAGGCGGAAGCGGAAAAATAAAATAGAACAGCATACCGTTTCGCTCCAAACAACAAATTGCAGCGTATTGTAGAGCAGGCAACTGTTGAAAATTGTAACCCGTGTACTCTGTGTCAAAACAGGAAGAAGCGAAAGGAAGTTCACGCGTGGTGTTTGGGAAGCGGCTAAAAAGTTCATGATTTGATATTTTTCGCCTTCACTATTTTTCTTTTTCCCTCTTAACTTTAGCAAGAAACCATTCCGACCGCTAATCTGAGACTTTCACTTTTCCCTCCATTTTCATGTTCAGCACTCTCCTCCACTCGTACCGATGGAGATCCGGGGGCTTCTAATGGGTAGACTACGGTTAGGACGACGGGTGATTCCGCTGAGGCTGCTGTGTATTACTGCGTTACTGCTGCTGTTGCCACCCTCCGCCCTCGTGCAGGGACGGCATCACGAGCTCAACAATGGTGCCGCCATCGGTTCGCATCAGCTGTCGGGTGCCAGTGCCGGCCTTTCCTCCCAGTCCGCCCAGTCCGGATCGCTCACATCCGGTGTGATATCGTCCGCACCTGCCGTCTCATCATCCTCATCGCTGTCATCGTCCGGCGAGGACGATCTGGCACGGATTACGCTCAGCAAAGATGCAGGTCGGTTGGATAGCGTCCATAATGAGACCCATATCTCATACACAACACTTACATAAACACACAAACAGACACGGGGAGGGATCGATCGGTCTTCGGTTACGGTCTTCACGATGTGCGCTTTCTTATTCTCTTGGTTTTTTTAAAACCGGGCCAGACAAGTGCCAAAAAAATAAAAAAGATTAAAAACTGAAAAAGAATAAGAAACTGTGCAAACACTGGCCAGTCTTCAGACAAACTTTCTTACCACTACGCTTTCTATGTCTGTCCGTTTGATTCCGTTCTTTCTCTGTGTGATTTGCTAACACCCTTTTACTTGTCACTGCTCTTTCTTAGCTGTACTTAAATGTGGTTGTTGATTTATTTATTTTTTTTTTCTAAAATATGCACTTTCAAATCGTATCTAGAAGTAGAATTGAAGTACGTAGATGATTTTTACTTTTGCCTATGTTCGCCAACCATTTCCCAACTTTTTTTCCCAAGCAATTCCAATCAGATTCATCGCACATGAACGTCAATTAATGAATCAATATGGATTTGCATACTGTTGAAAGCGTTCCTTGTCGTAAGCTTTTGCAACAGCAGACAATCTGTATCTTCAGTTTTCCCTGCTTATATCAATTCAGTTTGCATGAACAACAGGAAATCAAAATATTGATAACGACAATCGCTGGCGGGCATTCATAACGAGTTCGTACTATGTCAGAATTCATATAGCAAACATGATAATGCGTTTCCCAAATCAATAATCTAGTTTATCGCTGGGTTTTAATAAATGGTAAAAAGTATCCATAAACTACCGCAAGTATAGCAATTGACTTGCGAAACACCGTCCTTAACGCCAAATTTTTACCTTATATACCCAACTATTCCAAACTGTCACGAATCATTGAATATGCTCACTTAATGTCAGAAGAAAATCCTACTAACTACTACCAAACCTTTTCATCGATGACCCCATTTTGTCATATGGTAAGATACCCTTTATCCTTTTATGTATATGCACCTTACGCACCCCCCCCCCAACTGCAACTTAGCACTATAGAACAGCACCACCAGGCACCATGCACTTAAGGTCACTGAAGCAAACTGTCAGAGCAAAGCACTAAGAAATGCGCACCTGCAAAAGCACCCAAATTTCAGCTTTGAATGTGCAGCACTACTTTGAAACGTTAGCACTACACTCTTTGTTCCATATTTTCTTGATTAATATACATATATAGCAGATGCAATAGAATGTTTTTAAAAGTTCAGCGCAAATTTTCACGTCTCTCTTTTATTCTTCTTCGTATTTTTTTATCCCTCAACACATTTCGATTTATTACATACTACTTCCGCTCCGAATGTCCTTCACTCTGTGAACCAGAACCAAACGTGAGTGTGCGGTGCGTGCGTGTGTGTGTCTGTCCAAAATGGGCAGAAAGCTAACTATCGCAAACAGGCTTGGACTTCATGAAAAGCGACTTAACATTCCTTTTTCGCTACTGCCGATACATTCTAAAGTAAGCGTTACGAATACGACCGTCACTGTCGTTCTGTTGCATAAAATGACATTTGATGTGACATTACAAACATCAAAACTGCCATTTGCGTACATTAGCGAAGCGAATCTGTCAAATTTGACAGTTTGACCATAGATTTGTTGAACGAACGTACTTATCCCCACGGTTCATCAGTACTACCATCCATTGCCTATATATCCCACCATCACCGCTACCGATACTACCGACGTCATCGAAACCATCACTCCCACCATGAACACCATGTTGCCGCCGCCGCAACTACCACCGCCACCGGGCCCCGCCCATATTATGAATGCGCATTGTTGCGATAGATTGAATTTCCTTGGTTGTTGTTGTTGTTGTTGGTTTTCTTTTGACATGTTTGTGTGTTGTTTGTGGTTCCAATTTTTCAGATGCATTTTTTACACCATATATAGGTCACGGTGAGTCCGTACGAATTATAGATCCCGAGTTGGGCACGCTCGAACGTGAGCATGTCCATAGTGGTGCAACACCGCGACGGCGCGGTCTGACGAGGCGTGAATCAAACGCGGGTAAGTCCGTGCAGTAGTATTATGATGTTGGAAAGAGCATTTTCTTGATGCAGCCTCCCGTTTGTCCTAACCAGACGCCAACGATAATGATCCGCTGGTAGTGAACACCGATAAGGGTCGCATTCGCGGCATCACGGTGGAGGCGCCCAGTGGCAAGAAGGTCGATGTGTGGCTAGGCATTCCCTACGCACAGCCACCGGTCGGACCGCTACGATTCCGCCATCCCCGACCGGCCGAGAAGTGGACCGGTGTGCTAAACACGACCACGCCACCGAACAGCTGCGTGCAAATTGTGGACACCGTGTTCGGTGACTTTCCGGGTGCGACCATGTGGAACCCTAACACACCGCTATCGGAGGACTGTCTGTACATCAATGTGGTGGCACCGCGACCCCGGCCCAAGAATGCTGCCGTCATGCTGTGGATCTTTGGCGGAGGATTCTACTCCGGTACGGCCACGCTGGATGTGTACGATCATCGGGCGCTTGCGTCGGAGGAAAACGTGATCGTCGTGTCGCTCCAGTACCGTGTGGCCAGTTTAGGTTTCCTGTTCCTCGGTACACCGGAAGCACCGGGCAATGCAGGACTGTTCGATCAAAACCTTGCACTACGGTAAGGACAAGTTTGTTTAATACTCCACAACACTCACATGTGGCTGAACATTTGATGTGCTTTACTCCAAAACCTGTAGATGGGTCCGGGACAACATTCACAGGTTCGGTGGAGATCCATCGAGAGTAACTTTGTTTGGCGAAAGTGCCGGTGCGGTTTCCGTTTCACTTCATCTACTCTCGGCGCTTTCTCGCGATCTGTTCCAGCGAGCGATACTGCAGAGCGGTTCACCTACGGCACCGTGGGCACTTGTGTCACGGGAGGAAGCTACGCTCAGGTACAAGAATCACGAAAAATTCTCCATACTAATCCTTCGCCCAATAACCAACAGCTTCGACTCGTGTCTTCCAGAGCGCTACGGCTTGCGGAGGCGGTCGGTTGTCCGCACGAGCCGAGCAAACTAAGCGACGCGGTCGAATGTCTGCGTGGCAAAGATCCGCACGTGCTAGTGAACAACGAGTGGGGCACACTCGGCATATGTGAGTTCCCCTTCGTGCCGGTTGTCGACGGTGCGTTCCTGGACGAAACACCACAACGGTCACTGGCGAGCGGGCGCTTCAAAAAGACGGAAATTCTCACCGGTAGTAACACGGAGGAAGGTTACTACTTCATCATCTACTACCTGACGGAGCTGCTGCGCAAGGAGGAAGGCGTAACCGTATCGCGCGAAGAATTCCTGCAAGCCGTCCGCGAGCTCAACCCGTACGTGAACGGAGCGGCGCGTCAGGCGATCGTGTTCGAGTACACCGACTGGACCGAACCGGACAATCCGAACAGCAACCGGGACGCGCTGGACAAAATGGTGGGCGATTATCATTTCACCTGCAACGTGAACGAGTTCGCGCAGCGTTACGCAGAGGAAGGTAACAACGTGTACATGTATCTGTACACGCACCGAAGCAAAGGCAACCCGTGGCCACGCTGGACGGGTGTTATGCACGGTGACGAGATTAACTACGTGTTCGGCGAACCGCTCAACCCCAGTCTCGGCTACACCGAGGACGAGAAAGACTTTAGCCGAAAGATCATGCGATACTGGTCAAACTTTGCCAAGACGGGGTAAGTGTTGGCCACCTAATTGGTGCTCATGAGGCAAATATTCTGACATTTCTTTGCTCTCTCCGAAATAGCAACCCCAATCCCAACACAGCCAGCAGCGAGTTTCCCGAATGGCCCAAACATACAGCCCACGGACGGCACTATTTGGAGCTGGGCCTCAACACGTCCTTCGTCGGTCGGGGTCCACGGCTGAGGCAGTGTGCCTTCTGGAAGAAATACCTTCCCCAGCTAGTTGCAGCTACCTGTACGTATCTGCAGCGTCGTAGGGCACGACCGTACCGAATTTTGATTCTGATTGCCTTTTTTTTTGTTTTGTTATTTACTTTCAGCTAACCTACAAGTGGCAGCACCACCAAGTGCACCGTGCGAAAGCAGCGCATTTTTTTATCGACCTGATCTGATTGTGCTGATAGTGTCACTGCTGACAGTTGCGGTCAAATTCATACAATAATTACTACCCCTCCCCCCTCCATGGCCTAGTTCGTTTTAAGCTTTAAGATAGTGAGGAACAAATTTTTCCTAAACAATTTGCCCCTTTAGCGCAGGAGGCTCGATGATACATCGCCTAGGAACACAGAAAAGAAGGGACAGTGGATAAATGGCCGGGGTAACAACCGGTACAGCTAAAAAAAATGCAACCAAAATAAATCACCAACTTTTTTATGGCTATCAAAAACAACAAGCAGAAGAAAAAAATTAAAACACCGAACCGGAAAGCATGGAAGATCAAACTCGTGTATTCGTGTGATCGGAGCCCCTCCCAAATAGAGAACTTTGCAAGCGGAAAAATGCGAAACAAACACGCCCCAACCACAGTAATACTTCTTTATATCTTTACACACACACACACAGAAACACACATACAAGATAGAGCAGCGCAGCATTTGTAGCAGGATCTACTAAAACCGGGCCAGTTGGGTAAGGCGCTACAAGCAAAAAAAAAAAAAACACCAGGAACTAACACCGGAACAATAAGCATACAATGTTAAACTTACTACATATATATAGCTACATATAAAAACACACATATTGTACGCGTAAAATACTATTTCTTCATATTCTGACACTGTTCTTTTGTCCGGTTACTTACACACTACCACAAGCGTGCTGAATTTGTTCACGTAACGCTTCGTAACTCGTTATCAGGTTCGTAAACGGTCGTTACCAGGATGGTTAGCTGATAGCAGCGGCGGCACAGCAGCACTGCTGGAAGGAAAAGTATCCGATGGGAAAAGTTTTATCCTAACTATGTAGCGCCGCCAGCAGGGGAAATCATCATTTCCACATACTTCCTTCCTAAGGCCAACCAACCACAACCCAACCAAACATCAACAGCATTATCTAGTGTTGTTGAACGTACCGCGCTGCGTTGCATTGAGGGGAATGGACGAGGTGGGTTTAATTTTGTTGCAGACAAGCGTAAAAACCGAAATTTATTACTTGCAAAGCATTCTAAAAAAAAAAACAAACAAACAACCAACAACGCCATTTAGAAACAAAGTGGGCGTCAAAATAAATTTACAACTAGCCTCTCTACGAAACCTTTA